>NW_027411584.1:0-706861 GCF_049639745.1 Rhodnius prolixus | reverse complement strand
GAGTAGGGGGGAGGAAAAAAGATTACGATTGAAAAGCTGGAAAGAGGATAAATTAGGTTGTAAGATTGGTAAGATGGTACTTTTTTCTTTCTATTTTTTTAGAGTAGTAGATCCTTCTACTTCTTCTTTGCACGTCTTTCGCTGGGAAAAGAAGGCAAGAGAGGAGCATGGTTGTGAGGTGGAGAAGGAGAAGAGTGGAAAACAAGGCTGAGGATGAAGAGGGAAGAAACACTGTTGAGAGAAGAGTGGCACAGCGAGGAAAGATGACTTAACGCTTGAACGAATCGACCCGACCATCACCACATTGCGGCAAAGATTGTCCAATTTAGCAAATCGACCGACTCTCCACAGCGAATTGTTTAATGGCCTCTTTTTGCGGGAGGGAAAAAAAATTACCAACAATTCCATACTCTTCAACTAAGTTTAACTTTAGCACTCAAAAAATGTTATCGTACAATTACCTTTTTTCTTTTCTTTTTTCCACGCTCTCTCTTCTTGTGAAAATTCACAGTTTACTTGTAAAAATGGTCTTCCAGCTGGGAAAAAAAGAAAAGCTAGTGTGAAAACACATCTTTTTCTTAAACATCTTAAGTAATTACACTTCCGTGGAAAGAAGTTGACTTTATATTGTACATGGTTCAATAAATAATGGCTGGAAGTGAAACTTGGACAGAACTCCGCTAAAATCAATATTCTCTGGAAAAATTTCACATCAAAGTGAGTGCTTAGGGAAACGTTAAGTCGAAACCCAAAAGATAATCCATTTAGCGACTGCGAAATGAATAAGAAGATAATGAATACTACACTTGTGAAAGAACCGTACAATATACAGGATGAACCAGTAAGTATTGTCCACAGGCCTACTGTGTGTAGCATCCAAGAGTGTAAGTTAAGTTGTTTAATTCATTGAAACCTCTTTTAGATGGACCAGTAGTCAATTTTTTAAGTAGGCTGTCTTAAAATAAGGAAGTCAAAGGTTACAAATTGCACTTGAAAAAAAAAAACTGAAATATTTGATAAAATGTTAGGAAATATTTTAAACAAGTGCTATTTTTCGTGAACACGTTTTCTTGTAAAACAAACGTAATTTCTCCTACGAAGATAAAAGGAATCCAGGAAAATGATATACCACGTTAGAAAGCCCACATTAGACAAGGAAACTTTTACATAAAAAGTGCCAGCGCCTAGGTCGGATAATGGTCAGACATAAGGGCCTAATGAGTTTTCTTCAAAAATTTCGATTACTTTTATTTTTCCAGTATCCAGGAGGAAGATTGAGGCTGTTTGGAGAATAACTTATGCTTATAGGAATTTATTGATCATTGAAAAGAAGGGAAAGGGCAGCTAAATGAGGCCATTGGATGAAGAAGACTGAGTATTCAGGGTACCAAAAATCGATCAACAGCTTGGGCAACCCCAAGACAGGCTCCCTGAAACACTGTTTACAACAGGATGAAAAATTAATGCCAGTTTCAGTCATGATAAACGAACTTTCGACCTAGGTACTAGGTCATCTTCAGGACTGTGGAACATATTTTACAGTGTGTTAACAATTATATTACCAATTAATTATATTACAATGAATATGTATAATGTAACGAAAATTTACAAAAATATTTACCTAATTGACAATATATTGTTTTACATCATTAGAGAGTTGGTGTGTCTTCTGTCTTGTCTGTTCATGGACTGTGTGATCGGTTTTAACTGTGTTTGGTTGTAAGGAAGTCAGTGTTACCAATTGTCACAAGTATTTTGTAGTAAGTTGGCAGTATACAGGGCCGGATTTATCTATAGGCTAACTAGGCTTCAGCCTAGGGCCTCAAGATCAAGAGAGGCCTACATTCAAATTGTTAGCAAAATTAAAATTACACTATTCTAAAAACAGTGAACACTAAAACACTGTATTAGTAATGAACTATCACAGTAGTGATGTATTTTATTATCTCTCATGTAATTTACAAACTTAAAAATGGAAGGTGAAAGGGCCTCATAAGTGGAATAGCCTAGGGCCTCTTTTCATCTAAATCCGGCCCTGGCCGTATATGTTGTTTAAATTGTTGGTATCAGTTTTGAAATTTAGACTGTTTTTCTGCCTTAGATATGTATATCATTTTCTCGGTCGAAAGCTCGGCATAATAAAGTTTATAATGACTGAAATTGGCAGTTATTTTTTTCATCCTATTGAAACTATGATTCAGTCACCAAAAATAATGAACAGTAAGTGAACGTCAAAAAATGAAAACCCCTTGTAAACCATTGTAAAAAACTGCAAATAATATTGGGTATTTCACGTAATTTCATTCTAATTTGGATCACATTATTTAATTGCTATTAACTTTTGATGCAGGCTCATTGATGCAGTTTTTTTTTTTTGCATGCAGTTAGCGCGAGCAGGTGCCCTTTAATCTGCTTAGTGAGGAACAAATACTTTCTTAATCTATCAAAGAGCTTGCTGCATGTAAACTTGCAAACTATTTCAGCCGACTTAGCGCAGGTGGTACACTTGCCTTGAGTAAAGCGGAAATAGGAGGCATTCCAAACACTAAATTTCCCTGCAATCACCAACAATCACTTGCTGTCAGATCTATTATCAATAATGGAGGCGATCTCAGTGCCAATAAAGCGATGATTACACTTCTCCATCAAGTAAGAGGGCTCTCCAACATTACTAAGTTGATAAACTAATTGCTAACAACTAAGTGCTAAACAACTCTTATTAGAGTGAAGAAGGAAAATTATACCACGATTATAAAGCGCGCTAGAAAGTACAATATTACTTCAAAGTTAATCACAGTTTCATAATTTTGTAGAAGATAAAAAATATAGAGGGGAGTAAAAAGAAATTGTAATAGAAGCAAGTTATTATCCCATAAATAAATTTAATGGGATTATCAACACGCAGAAGATATTAGCTCTATTTAAGATCAAGAGATCTAATGACCCTAAATCCTTATGACTCAGTGATTACGCAACTAATTGACTGAAATTAAGAAATAACAGCATTAACTTACTGTGTAAAATGAAAGTAATTAGAAGCAGACAAATTTTTTAATTTCTTTTCAATTCTTAAAAACTGTAAAAAAAAAACTCGAAAATACATCGACATTTTGGAGACACCCTGAGAAGTCAAAGGCAAGAACCGTCACAATCTTTTTTTAATCAACATATTGACACACTGATGCAAACATTTTCAGTTTTCGATTAATATTATGTTTGGACGAGGCTACAAATAATAATAGTTGGTAGGAGCCAACTTCTACTCTTGGCCCTCCCCGTTAGAACTTGTATTTTTAGTTTTGTATTTCCACCCATCCTCTCGTTAGAAGATTGAAGACAATCTTGCAGATTTTCGATTCTGAGTTTCCTGTTGGAGGGTGAGAAAGAGAAACCTTTCGAAAAAGGAACTCAGATTGGAGCGAGAAGGTACATTTACCTCGGAGGAGTGAATGGTCATGTAGTACTGAAGGAAACCTCAAGCAGTTTAAAAGGTAGTGGCCATAACAAAAAAGAAAAGAATTTTCTTTCCACTTCCCTACACGAACGTGAAAAAGTGATTTTCACGAAGAAAAGTGTGTTTATTAAACCAGCCATCAGGTCTATGACTATCTGAGACAAAGTTTAGCGAAACTTACAAAACCGAAAATCATATCAGCTTAAATTTGATATTTGGTTGAAAGATCACCAGTTGGATAGAAGAAACGAGGTTTAATTTTGATGAATTATTTCAGAATAAAGCATTTATCCTTATCTACATCTCAGGATATCAAGGAATTTACGGCAACGAAAAGGCTTAGTTGGCAATTTGTGGGTTCTTCTCAGAGCTCTGTATTGCCCATCGTTAGCTACTGATGAGCTGCCACATCAAAGAGTGGGCACTCTACAAGATATGAACATGAGATAAAGTCAACTTAACTTTCACACCTAGACAAAGAGATCTGTACAGAATGTTAAGACTAAAGAAATTTTGAAATTATAATATGATTTAAGGAATTAAACACTTGTTTAAAATGAAGGTGATTTGGAAGGCTGAGGATCAACAATGGGGAATTGAAAAAAAAAAAAATTTGGGTACGAAGTTGGGTAGCGTGTTACCCTGAAGGAATGTCGGGGAAGGTTTTATGCAATGCAGAACGAGGGTCTCAAGAGAGGATGTACTTTAGAGAAACAAGTTTACGAACTACATATATTAGAGATGGTACTGTAAAGAGAGACTGCTATGTTTAAGAGTAACCAGTATGAAGATCTAATGCTAGTATTGTATAAGAGATTGGGTTTCTAATCGTGAAGGACTAGAGATTCTCTCGGTCCTATGCCTTACAGCACCCTTTTTGAATTATACGATGAAATGAATGCAGTGATAATTTACACGTTTACAAGGTTACAATGTTAAACAATAGTTATGTAGAAATATTACAGCATCCTGTAATTAGACATTTAAACAATCTCCATTCTATTAAACCCTATCTTAATTTTAAGCTTCTAAAATAATAAAAGTAAATACTTTTATTTTAATCTTTTTTGACATTTACATTTCACAAATAGGCTTACCATTTTATCTTTATCAGAAAACAGACGCTAAAAATTTAACTAGGAATTAGTTTTTATAAACTGAGCAATCTGCAATAAAGTTTTACATAATCTTCCTTACAATTACTGAGTTTACAATTCAGCTTAAAATTGAATTTATGTTTAATTACAATGATTAAATTCTATTTCATATTTATTGCTATTTATTAAAACTCAAACAAAACGTCGTCTACAGTGATTTAAAATTTAAAAAATATTGATTATTAAATCTTTTGATTTTTTTGCTACTTTTTAAACCTACAACATACCTTACATTCCCCTGCCCTAAAATAAACTTCTCCAGCCACATCTGAATGCAGCTCACAATCAAAATCAGATTTATTTAATGTATGGCACAGAAATTGTAATCGAAACTGAATCAAGTTATAAGTAAATGTGATAATTTAATACGAAATTACCTTCATATCTGCAGGAAATAGATTCTTCAAGGGATTTACTGGAGAAAGTACTGTGCCAGGAAGATACATAAACTACAGTACACCTAAGCACTTCTAAACTAGGTCCTGAAAAAAAGAAGGAAAAGTGAAAAACGATGGTCAACAGAAAAACAATGGAGAAAATTAATGTAGTAAGCTAGTGCAAGAATCATTGAGTGACAGAATTCTATTTTGAGGTGACCCTGGCACATTTTTAAACAGCATGCATTATTTTTTTTTTAACAACCATAAGACCAAATGTAGTAATTTTCATGAATTCAAAGATTTTTTGTTTTTCCTACCTTACAGCCACTGCTCCAACTGTGATTTTGTGAAAATCTTTTCAAGAAACAAGAACATATGGGCACATGAATGAATCTAAAAACCTTTATTTTCTTAAGATTCTATGTGGTGATGAAATCGACCAAATTGGCTTCTTATTTATTATATGAATATTCACATAAAATTTGTTTAATAAAGTATAAATATAAAATCTATTCTGAAATATAAAAATTTAATTTTCAAATTGCCCATTCATTTAAACTAATATTTTAAAGAAGGAATCCAAAAGTAAGCTGCACACAATTAGCTTATTGTTAAGTATCTTTCAATTGAAATCAATAACGATTTCTTGAAATAAAAAGTCCATTCAACTTCTTTAAACAAAAAAAAAATCTAAAAGACAACTTATTAAACGAAATGAAATCAAAATTTACTTACCTTAATTTCAGTATCTCCATTTTCAGATTTTCTTTAATGCCATACTGTAATTGTAACAATAATGTTTTTCTATGATTAGTTTTCATCAAATTTAACCCTTTTTTTTTTTATTATTTATTAATATAAAGAAATATTTCTAATAAAGCAAATGAAATCCTTTAAATCGAGGGATATATGTAGGTGACGTCACTAGAAGAGTCTGGAACAAAGTAATATATATAGATATATTTTGGAATAAAATTCAGAATATTTTTTTTACAAAAATAATTTACTTTAAAAAAAAAATAGAAAAAATTACTCAAAGTACAGAAAAATTAATAAATTTAAGGTTACGGACTTGAAGCTGGAATTAGAAAAAAAGTTTCAAATATTTTATTAAATAACTACTAAATTTATATTTTCTTTTTAAACTTTAACAAACAAAAAAAATTAAAAATTAAATTTTAAAGTAAAATTTCAGTAATATTAAAAATATATTAATGTATATACAACTTACAGCATCCTCTCATCTTGTAAGGTTGTTACAAATGCGCCCCAAATAGCCAAGTTTCTCGTGACGTCTTGGCCTTGGATTATACTTGAAATGTAAGTGATTTTAATTTAATAATTATCAAATTAATATTTAAGATATATGTGAAAATTTTTATTACAATTGGTAGAGCTAATTATAAGCAATAAAACAAGTATACTTTTATTATGTTTTATGATGGATTATTGCTTTATAAATTGTTGGAATAATTGGATTATGTGAACTAGACCTGGTGTGAATCATATATAATTAATAGTTTATTCAATGATAATAGTTCGATCAGTTTAATCATTGTATCATGTCTTAATCTATCTAATAGTGGATATTTTAGTAATTGACCACTTTTTTGGTTCGTATTAATGATGGATTAACTTTTTTTTAATGAAGTCAATTTGGGCTAAGGGGGCATTATATTCGATCCATAATGGCGGACGATGAATAAGCTAATTTCGTAAGTGTTAATCAGTTTTTTGGTTCTAAATTGCTAGTAATCTTTAAGACATATCTATAATATTATTCTATTTGTTTCTAAACATAAGTTTTCTTTAAATTATTATGTAAATTAATTATATAAATGTTAAACAATTCTCTTTTAATTTTTTGTTATCCATTTTAAAATGAAATTCTAAAATTAGAGGATCATTTTTGGGTGTCTTTGAAGTTAACTGAGTGCATTTTTCTTAATTTTTATTTAATTAGACTTTTTTTTTAAAGATGTATTGAGTTTATTGATTAATTTATGGGATATTAATGACCATCTTTACTTTTCTGTAAGAATTTTTTTTTTTTGTAGCAATCTTTTTAAACTTACAAATGAACAATTCGATAAAATATTTGTCTTTAATTGTTAAGCACTAAAATCAGTTTTATTTTATTTTCTGGTTTTGAAGTTCTTTTTTTTGACGTATCGTTTAAAATCATCTTCTTAATGTAAAAAAGACAAATATTAAATATTAAATATTAAGCCTAGCAAACTTATAAATCGTCCACCAGTCTGCGCTATGTCCGAAACGATTATAAATTTTAACTGTGGTTAGGTTATAGTTGATGAAATTTTATTAATATCTAATAATTAATGGCTTCCTTTTAACGTACCTTTTTTTTTAATTCACAACTCTGGTCTAAATTCTCATTCAAGATTCCTTCAAGATGATTTGATTCTTTTACCTTTTTCTTTTCTGTGAAGTAGATCCATCACCTTAAGAATGTCATGAACACTTTAGAACAGTTCTTCTTTTTTAGAGTGATCACTTGAACTTTTTTAATAATCTTTTAACGAAAGATAAATCTTATGTATGTTAAGTCACCAATTAAATGTACATTATAAGAAAAGAAAATCAAATATTAGAATAATCCTACCTGACACAAAACCGTTGCTTGATTCTACTTTGAGACATTACTACCTCTTGAATAATGGTACCAATTTACATAGACTTGTCTAAAATTAAAACTAAAACCTTTCTAATTTCAGGTGCGCGAGTGAGTAACAGTGTCCAGTGTGGATTCCTTGTTGCAATAGTATGTCAGGTGACTGCTGTGTGACCATTTGGAGGTTTTATTCTAACCTTACATTAAGGTAAGATAGAAACAGTTTATAGTAGGTTAATATTTTTTAGCGAGTCTAATTAAAGGCTGAATTTAATTGAAAAATGTATCAACCACCTCTTCGAGAGTTATATTTTATTATACTAAACTCTATAGATGTAATTAATCTCTCATAATTTAAACACGAATTTTAAACTATGAACTTAATTTGATTGATTGGAAGAAGATTGTATTGAAAATCAATTTGTTCGAACAAACTTTGGTGTACTTTCTATGGAACTTTACTATGCAATGTTTACTGCGTAAGAATGATTTCTTTGTTTCACATATGAACAGGTAAGTGTACAGAGAGCAATCTTAACTTTTGCACAGCTTCATTAGATTAGAGCATGGTACTTATCCTGAAACCCCAAACCTTGCAACCAATAGTATTGTGTAGATCCCTTGTTATTCTATAGTGAAGAGAAAAAACAAGCTCCAGGATTTTCAACCTGTTTCTAGTATCTCTTTTGTACCCCCAAAGTGCTGTGTCATGAAATCACTAATTATGCAACTTTTTCGCCCAAACTCTGGCCTGTGGTTTTTAGCCAGCATTACCTACTTACCCCCTTGACGCTCCTCCACAATCTAACAATGCTCTTCTCTTTCCTGGGCGAGTCTTATCTATCTCCTCATTTCCATTCTTCTCAATACTTCTTCCACATCTTACCGATTTCCTTTACAACAATTTTTTTCGGAATCCTGCTTTCGTGTATTCGTTCCACAGGCCCTAGTCATCCAGTCAACTGGTTTTTTTTTCCTTACAAAGTACACCAATTCTCGTTCACTATACCTTTGACGGAGCTCAGCGTTCGTTTTTATCTTCCACCAATAAATCACAGTAAACAGTTCCATTTATTCTTCTGAGTATCTTCTTTTTTTTGATACATTTTGCATTTTCTCTGCTTCTTTGTTAAGTAACCAGGTTTCACAATCATATGTGACCACAGGTTTTATAATAAGTAAGGACCTTAGCTCTAATTGTCAGGCCACTAAAATTCAGCTGTTTCTGAAGTGTAAAATAGCACTTGTTCCCAAAAGCCATTTAGGCCTTAATCATTCAGAGGTTTATTTTTTATTCTGTTATGAGAGCTGCTAAATATTTGAACTCGTGGATTCTAAAACAGACATTTTCCTTCATTCTTCTTGTCCCTATGTACAACGTATCCCCATCATTTATTTATCACCCCCCAAATTAGGTGTAGCTCTTTTAAAGTCCTCAAAAACCACAGCTAGCCACGCTTAGAACGAGCAGCTATCAGCGCATCATCTACGTACGCAAAATGTTTAGGACACCCTGTAAGAGTACCATTTTCTTTGTGCTTATTGCTCTAATTCCGTATTTGAGCACCGATAAAAAAAAGTGTTTCATTGATCTCTTCGACAATTTGAGCATCTACGTTTGTTGGCTTGGCTTTTTTTGGGATGTGGCATTTCACTACGGCCGTAAATGGTTCAGGTTCTCTGAGCGTGATGTCCAGGCAGTCTGCCATTAAATTAAGCTTTTGCCCCTGAATGACTGGGTACTTACACAGTTCGTACTAACTCATCGGAATGCCCATCCTGGCTGACTGGCACTTGTTTGTACTAAAACTTCGTAGGAATTGATATTCTCTTACAGTATAGTCGCCTGATTGTCTCAGAAAAGAACAACTCTGGAATTGTTTTATCCTTCTTCCGTAATCTCAGCAATGCAGTTCTCTTGACAAAGACAGTTTTTCTAGAATCCCACATCTCGGATTAGCTCTTTATACCTTGACCAATCAATCCCCTTCTTCTGGATACGTCCGAGATCCACGGTCTTGAGCAAAATTAATTTATTAATCGTGATAATATATTATAAAAATATTTCTAAACACAATTCACGATAACAATCTCTCTAATTTTTAATGCTTTTACCAAATACATATAAATATTTGAGATTTTTTGAACATTCCTGACTAAAGGCCACAAATTTTCAATTTGTGTTTTCGTCGATACAATCTTCCTTACTGAGGTCTTCTGCGAGTCCGTAAAACAAAATACCTCTCTGTTACTGAGATTATCCACTTTTATTTGAGAAATTTTTCCAGCAGAATTCAATTAAGGGGTGTTAATTTTATAAAGAGGGGCCCCTTAAATGTTTTAAGAAAATTTCCAGTTAATGGAATTCCCTCTTCTTCTTTTTTTTATAGATTTTTTGTTTTTCTCATACTATTTTCCCCCTAAAAAAACTGGTTCGTTTTTAGATCAAAAGTGTTTATACCAGATTTGTTTTGTTCTTTAATTATTTTTTTTGTTCTGTTTCTGTGTTTTCTTTTGACTTAATTGCCTGTCACACTGACTAACCATCCAACCAGACATTTAACTGAACAGGCATAATAAAATAGGGATAATGAGATGTGAATAACAGTGCATTGGGAATTAGAGTTGGTTTAGTAAAATCTGTTAGATTACAGCGGGGGCGGCCACCCTCATGTCTGCAGGCACAGTTTGGGGGTCTCTGTTTATTTATCTCTCTCTCTTGCGCTCTCTCTCTCTCTCTCTCTCTCGTTGTGTGTGTGCACATTAACATGTGCAAAATTATTATTCATCATGGTTGTTGTCAATTAAAGCGGCGGTGGGTGGATACCCACACCGTTAACCCCTTGCCCTCTCTCACCATTCACAGACCCACACTAATGTAAATATAAACATCAATAAGCTACCTTTTGACAGGGTCATTAAGTAAAACCAAGTCCCCCACTACCCAGGAGATGTAGTATACACCTCTATGTATAATGTATAACTCTCCTCCCAATATACATACAGCAACACTAAACCTCTCCGTCTTTTTTAATAAATAAAATTGGCAGTAAAAAATAATAAAAACTTCATTTACATGTTTTCATATTAAATGTATGTTCTTTACCCACTCGAATAACGCTGTCACCATAATTAATTATGGAAATTACAAATTTACAGCGATGTACATTTACAATTTGATTTTTTTTTTCTTTTAATTATTTCCTGTAAACGCTCCAAGAGGAAATGTAACTTGACACTAATTTAAGTGAACTGTAGGGCTGAGACCCGGATTAGTGAGATTCTACTTTAAAAATAAGTTTAGGCGCGCGAAGTCGCCCACACCCCAGAAGCGGAAAACGCGAAAGTTTTAGAGTGGGTTAATCTCTTGTGCACTTAGTGCGTAAGCCCCACCACCATCTCGACAAGGTTGGACACCCAGTGGGGGTCAAGGCCGGGAAAGGCCAGGGCCATAAAGAGGGCAAACAAAAGACACCGAGACAACCCCTGCCGATGAAGATGGAGAAAAACTGATGCTGAATAGAAGTGTAATGTAAAGGATACAGGAAGGCGGTTGTTGCTCCTTCTTCTTGCCGATGAACGCTGGTGCTCCTTCTTCTAGCCTGGAAGGAACAGAAATGGAAACACAGCGAAGGTTATAGAAATAGAAAAGAAATTTATTATTCTGGGACAATTGTCCCCTAAGAATAAATACAGGAACAAATAGAGGCCTTAACAGTTTGGCCTGTTGTTAAACAGAATCTATAAGTAAGTAATTACAAAAAGTGAAAATAATAATAACAGCAGAAATTAAGGAAATAAATTAAAACAATTAGAATTTCGGAAGCTGGATAGAAAGGAGATAACTGAATAGACGGGATTTAAAGATGGATAGGGTAGGAACAAGGAGTTCCAGAGAGAGGTAGCGCGTATTAGGAAGGATTTTTCAAAGGATGAGGTGCGGTGTGAGGGAATATAGAGATTGGATGAGCGAGATCTGGTATTACGGGGATGGATCGAGGATTTAAACTTAAGGAGTTGAAAAATGTAGGAAGGCCTTTGAGACTGGATGACTTGAAAAAGGAAAGAAGCCAAAAAATATTGGCGGCGATAGACAGGAAAAAGCCACTTCAACTCATCGTAGCAGTGCGAAATGCGGGAGTCTCTGGAAATGTTGAAAATAAATCTTATGAAAGAAGTTCATGAGGCGCTTGAGCTTAGCTTCAATATCACCAGAAAGACCGCCATACACTAAGCAACCATAGTCGAAATGGGGGAATATAAGAGAGGAAACAAGGAGTTGCCGGGTCTTAATTGGAAAAAGGTGTCAGGGAACTATTAAACTGCTTAAGGATATGGATGGAACGACGAGAGATTTGGGAAACATGGTTTTTCCAGGATAGGTTTTGGTCAAAAGTTATAGGATACGAGGCTACAGAAGTTTGGCGGCAACCAGAAGCGCGGGAAAAGGCATGGCGGGAAAGTTAAAAGGGCCGCCAAGAAAAGCTGTGTACGACTGAACAATAAGTGTTTCGTCCACGCGACACCTAATGGGTAGTTGGGACGTAAAGCCGGCCTGAAAAAAAATAGCCAATTACTTTACTTTAATCTTGCGAATTTGCTTGTTTTTAATTTCTTAATCATTCTTCTCGAATCCAGCTTAATAATTTTCCTTCAATTTTGCTTCCTAAATTGCTGTATCAGAGTTGATCATTCCTGCTTTAGAGCCTAACTGTAATCTCCTCAGGTACTGCCAAAGAATGAATTATTTTTGTAGGCAATCGTTCTAATAAAAGTTCCAAAGATTTGTACAGCGAGTGAATTTTTATAGAAAAATTTGGTGGAGCCACAAATCCTGTATTAAAGTGGTAATTCCTGTTGGGAGAATTTTGGATCACAAAGATGTGGTTAGTTGCTCTTGGGATGTCTAAACGAAATAATAAGTTGTAAGCTTCATGCATTTTATTTTTTTTTTAATTTTTGGGCTGCTAAATTTTTTTAATAAAAGACTTTTTCTGACTCAGGGGACGTCAAAAATGGGTTTTCCAACTGAAACTTAATTTTAAAATTAACAGAAAAAATTGGATTTATTTAATTTTTTTACAAAATATGAGTCATATGGTTTGAAAATGGAAATAAAACACCCAAGTAACTATGGAAACCAATGAAACATATATAAACACCTCCACCAACCTGTACAAACATGCATCCACAAATTTGGTTATAAAATTTAAAAACAGAAGTAAAGAGAGGGGCGGGGGGAACAGAATATATCCGTGATTGGCTGTTTGTTCCAATAATGGGCAAATAACTGCGCTCTAAAAACAACATCATAACGAAAAAAAAAAACGAACAAACCCGAACGGTCTATTTATGGAGGGAAGGGGTTTTTTTGTTTGTGTGTGTGTGTGTGTGTGTGTGTGCGCGCGGGAATTTCTTCCATACGATGATTTCAAACAAATATTCACAAACACACACGCCTGCACTTTATAAACAAAAACAAATATCGACACATATTTTACCAAATGATGTTTTCTGTGTGTTTGTGTATTTGAGTATGTACACAAACACAAACAAATATTTTACACAATAATGTGCTATGGTTATACTATGACTCTGCAACGAGTGTAGAGTGTATTTTGGCGGCGGCGGGCAACCAGAAGGGCGGGAGACTGATGCTTGTTAACGAAAATATTTCGAGTCCACCCTCTGCTCTGGTCGGCCAACTCCACCCCGTTCGCGCACGTTTCCTAATGAATACCACACATTAAACATCTGCCTTGCAGGAAAATGCTGAACTGAGGGAGAATTTAACATTTGAACAGCTTTATTCATGGATGTATTTTGACGTCGTGGGGATGTTTCTCGGGGGCTGGAGAGGTACCTGCATGGAAATATGGTGGTCAGGATAGGAAAAACGAGATGGTGGTTGGTTTGGAACTATCCTACGATTGTGCGCATCAATTGGGAATGGGGTATGCTTTGGGGTGATGTTAGGGGGATGAGGGGTAGTACCCTGTTTGTACCCCATTCCACACACCCAGGAGTCGCTAGCTGACCTCGCTAATTTTAAATATGTGTACGCAAAAGACTGCATTTTGCTTCATTAATGATTTAATAAGCAAAACATCACGAGAGTTTTAAGTTTGAATAATTGAACTGGAAAAACCAATTCAGCATTTTCCAGTAAAATATTTAACAATACTTCGGTGGTAAAATCGTAAAATTTCCAAAAATGGAATGGTTAGAGAGAGTTCTACAGAAATAAAAAAAAGTTTAAGTGAGCGGTCTGTGTAAAAAGTTTAAGGCTTCATTGATTTTTTTAAGAAAATTGCGGAAGGCTGTTTTGGGCCTTCAAGAATTCATCAATAAACTCAGACTTCCGTTCGTCTACTTCTTCATTTAATCTTGAAATTTTAGCCACATAGTTGATCTTTGATAGTACCATATAATGTGTGTGACACACCTCAGAGGGAATCTCACCTTCTGCTGAACTGCTCTAAATGAATTTTCTTGGGGAAATGTAACAATTTTCTTTTATAAATGCTGCTTTGATAAGAGAAAATCCAAGGCCTAGACCGGAAATCGAACCCAGCACCACAATCACATATTAACTCTGTGGGTCTCTAACCGCTCGGATAACCTTGGCGTCTAATTTTTGGCGAATCATTGAAGTATATTTTGCAGAGGCAAAAACACTGAAAAAAAAAGCTTCTTAAGGAAATAACTTAATATAAAAAAATATTTTTAACGAATGAATAAATATTTATTTCTTTAAATATACGAGGGTGGTTTGAAAAGTTCTGGGAATGTACTAGAAAGAAGTGTCTTACGTCGGTGGAACTGCTTTTATTTTCCAACATAGTCTCCCTGTAGACTAATGCATTTGGTCCAGCGATGTTCCAATGCCTTGATCTCATCTCGAAAATGAGATTCCTCCAGGCCTGCCAAATACCTCTCCAATTCGGCTGTCAGTTCTTCCGCTGTAGGAAATCTCCGTCCACCGAGGAAAATTTTCAGCTTGGGGAAGAGATGAAAGTCTGATGGTGCCAAATCAGGTGAATAAGGTGGATGTGGCAACAACAATTCGTAGCTCAGTTCATGAAGTTTTGCCATGGCAGTAACACTTGTGTGCGGGCGGACGTTGTCCTGATGAAAGATGACTATTTTTCCTTGCCAAACCAGGCCTTTTTTCGCGTATCTTTTCCTGTAGTCGGTCTAGGAGGTTTGCATAGTATTGCCCCGTAATTGTTTGGCCAGTAGGAAGATAATCTATCAGCAGAATGCCTTTTGCATCCCAGAAAACTGAGGCCATGACCTTTCCGGCCGAACGTACTGCCTTTGCTTTCTTTGGTGGTGGTCACTCAGCATGTTTCCACTGCTTTGACTGCTGTTTTGTCTCTGGGGTATAGTAGTGGACCCAAGTTTCATCTGTAGTCACAAACCGGCGCAAAAAATCTTGTTGGTTGCGCTGAAAACGGGCCAGACTTTGTTCAGACATTTCCAATAAATAGTATTTACATAAAATAAATACAAAAGTAATGTATAATACATTTCAACCTTCTTACCAAGTGAGGAACGAGAAAGGTTAAGTGAGTAGGATAGGAGATTGCAGGGAAAAACCTGCAGCTAGTGGTAGAGAGTTAGAGGAGTATCTGTTTTATTCTTTTTTGTCCTGTAGGGGAATAGAAGGATCTGTAGGAGGTTATTTCGCAGCAGGGTGGATTAGGATGGCAGTCTAGGATGGAAAGGAGTTTGAGCAGACGATTTTGGATATCGGAGCTTACCGGGGGATAATGGACGCAGTCTCCGTGGAGTGAGTCAATTCTACTCGTAGTGCGTCGTGGAGAGTCTGTTGCGAGTCTCTGAAATTTGTTCTGCGATGTCCTGGAGTTTCTTGATGTTACCTACTACAAGTCCAGGCTGCAGGCGAAGCAGGCGTATAGCATCATCGGCCTAATGACTAATTTGTAGAGGAGGAGTTTGTTGGACCACAGTCATTTTGGAGTTACGTGAGAGTAGAGGAAATAGCAGTCGTATAGTCCAGTTTGCCTGAGTTTACTTTGTCCAGAACGTCTGTAGTGAAAAGTCAGTTTGTTGTCCAAAGTTAGGCCTAGGTACTTAACATGGGTAGACCAAGTCAGTTTGTTGTCCAAAGTTAGGTCTAGGTACTAGGGTAGACCACGGGATCAGAGAATTATTATGTCTAATTTGTCGGTCTGCGTTTGGTGAAGAGTATAGCGTTAGTCTTATCGTGGTTTATTTTAATTCTCCCCCATAGTGCAGAATTTTATTAGTCTGTCGGTAGCAAGAGTAAGTCTGTTGGTGATGGTGTCCATTCTCCTCCAAGATGACGTGTATAAAGCCACATCATCAGCGTACAAGGCAAGATTGACATGAGGAGGTTTGAGGGAGGAGGCGATATATAGGTGACGATCAGGATAGGACCTAGGATGGAACAACCTTGGGGAACGCCGAAATATTTTTAATAAAACCTACAGATTACCGAGGTTTATTGGTACTTTACTGTAAAGGGTGGATTTTTCCACCGCTTATTACTGGTCCAGGCCCTTAGGAAAATGAAGTTTTTCTTTTCTGCACATTTTCATTATGACCTAGCCGTGTTCACACAATAGAGCTTTTTTTCCAATAAACCATACGTATATTTGGAAACCCCAAATTTTGATAGAAGCCATGGAATTAGTCTGATCGCAGCCTTGTTGCTCTTGCAGAAGTTTCTAGCAAACATTATTGGTTTATTCTGAGAAAATAATATTCAATATAAAAGCCCCCAACAGTGAGGGGGGGACAAATATTTATTTAAATTAAAATTAAAAATTAAATTTATCTTGACGTAATAAAACTAGCAAATAAATTGGAATTAATACATCTGTATTTAGACATGCAATGGCGGACCTGCCGCCTGTCTATCTGAACGTAACATTTAACTCTGGTAATTATTAAAACTGTCCGGTAGGACAGTTGTATAAGGGTTGATGGTCAAAAACTGCACGAAAAAGCGTAACGTTGAAAAACACCCAACTTTGACAATTTTTTTCTCTTTTTCTATAAAAGATAAAATTCCCAAATTTTCTTTAAAATAAAGGGCAAATCCTCCTTTATGACTGTAATTTTTTGCAACAACCCAGATCTAATAGGTTTTGAGAAAAAAGTTGCTGAAAATGAGCAAAAACGGCTTTTTCAAAAATTGTTGTTGTTCTTGTTCTTGTTGTTCTTCTTCTTCTTCTTGTTGTTGTTACCTTTTTTGTAAACAACGTAGCGCCTAAACGCGTGAACCGATTTTCATGAATGAGGTGTCATTCGATTCGGAATTTTATGTAGATGTGCCTTTTGGGGGTCTCGGCCCTGTACATTGAATGGGAGAGGAGTTAGCCCCCTTTATGTAAGGCCCCCTCCAAAATTATTATTACTAATTACTCTGTAAATCTTGGCCCGATTTTGATAAAATTTGGTAGGATGATAGGGTTAGGGCTCCCCTACCTAACAATAAAGCGACGATCTGCTCTTACACTTGTTAAGGGGAAGTATAGCAATCGTTTCAAATTATCGACACGTGAACCGATTTTCATGAATGAAGTGTCATTCGAATCGAAATTTTGTACAGATTTGTACTTTAAAAGTCTCGACGCTATGCCTCATAAGGAGGGGAGTTCGCCCCACCCAAATAAGGCCCTTTCTGAAACTATTATTACCAATATTTCTACAAAGCTTAGTCCGATTTTGATAAAATTTAGCACGAAGAAGTGATTAAAGCTCCTCTATGTGGCTGTGAAGTGCCATCATGCTCTTACACCTACTAAGAGGAAGTACTGCAATCGTTAAAATTATCAATGAGTGAACCGATTTACATCAATGAATTGTCGTTCGATTCAAAATCTTTGCCTTTTAGGGAGAAGTACTGTAATCGCAGTTTATTTTTCTTGCTCCTCTTAAAAGGAAGTACTGAAATCGCAGTTTAATTTTGCTATTTACGTACAAATACCTTCCTATTTTATTCAAAACGCTTTCTCAAAAAAATGGTTATTGAGGATGGTTTGGGGACCGTAACTATAATCATTCTTTAAAAAGATCTCTCCAGTGGTAGTTACGGTTCCGATTTAACACCTTATCAGGTTATAATGATAGAATACCTTATTCCAAATTTTAAAAAATCTGTAAAGCAGACGTAACTTTGCAAATAGACAAAAAGGAAAATCTATCCAAAAGGTACAAAAATCTCCTTAACAAAAACTTACAGTTTTAAAAGTTAAGTATAAGGGTTGATTAAACGCCAAAAGGTACACAAATCAGCAGTTCCCAACATTTCATTAATACTTCATTGATATAATTTAAGTAATTTTACTGCATTAACTTTTCCTTCACATTTTTTAGAATTTATTAGATGTCACAGACCCTTATGCTGGCCAGTTCATTCATAATATTTTTTTATTATAATTATGATAAAATGAGTGATGAATTATTCTGAGTAGTCACATATACATGCATGTTAAAGTAGAAAAAAACAAAGTTAGAGTCGGCCACTTTTTAAATTTCAATCACGGAGGATTCAAAACAATATTTCAGTCTTAAATTCGTCTTACCGAAATATTCGTGAGCACAAATAACATACATTTAATAACAAGTAGATTATTCAACAATATTTACTCATTTCTCAATTGTAATTTAATTTAGTCCCCCTAATTTTACTTATGGTAAAATACTGGAATAATTAGCTGTCCTAAAAATATGCATATCTTTATTTTCTTTATTTTATATTACATATATATAACATTGTGGGAAGAACACCTAGATTGAGAATGTAATTGAAGAAAACTATATTATTTGCGATAAAGCCAGATTATTTATTACTTATTATTACAAATGTTTGACTACAACATAAAATAACAATTACTTTAATCGAAGAATGAACTTAAACCAATGATTTTTATTTAAAAATAAAAATAAATGCATAAAATTATTGATGTAAAAAAAGTTTATGAATTTTTTAGCCTCTTATTTTTTTTATATTTTTTATAACGTTTTCTTTTTCACCTGTGATTAATAGTTTGATTATTATAGATAAATAGATATTACAGTCAATCTAAGTTAAATGGTGTGCTACTTGAGTAAATATTTTGTAGACGAAAATGGCCAGCATAAGGGTCTGTGACATCTAATAAATTCTAAAAAATGTGAAGGAAAAGTTAATGCAGTAAAATTACTTAAATTATATCAATGAAGTATTAATGAAATGTTGGGAACTGCTGATTTGTGTACCTTTTGGCGTTTAATCAACCCTTATACTTAACTTTTAAAACTGTAAGTTTTTGTTAAGGAGATTACAGTAAAGAGTTATTGACATATAACCCTAGTTATATTGTATTAAATGTACACAATCTGTTTTCCCCCACTCCTGTTGCCATCGTTCCCAATAAATTACTTCCCATAGAGGTTATACATTTTAATTAATACAAGTTGAAATCCGACAGTATTGTATTCAAATTTATACTACTTATTTGGCCTGCACCAAAACAAACACACCAAAGTTTCTATAAAAACATAACCTGTATTAATATAACCTTTTTGTTACAATTTAATCATGTTTTTTTATCTTTATTATTTATTTTGAATGATTTTTTCTTTTGTTTTTTTAATTAACAAAATGTATAAATTGGCGTTTTATTTATTTAATGAATTTATTAATTTTTTCTGTGACACAAAATGAATTCTTTTTAACTGATGAATAAATTGAAATTTTGGCCATTGTTATAATATACGTAACTTATTGGCTGTAGCCTAGAAGTACAGTTTTTTCTTTTTTTATTACAAAAAATAAAATTGGTTCGACGTTTTGTACACATCTAGTGTGTCCTTCTTCAGGTACTTGGCTGTTTTGTTGTGTTATGGATTGTTATTTTGCTCCTAACTATGGGATATTTATTCTACTTGATGCCAACGAAGGATATTCTACCAGTAAAGTTTAAAAGTACAAAATAATGAATATATAGGCTTCGTGACCGTAAATTATTAAACTAAGGATTCAAGATTGGCCGAGGAATCGGTCCAAATAAAAAAAACAACTCGTCTTTTTTGCCAACGTTTCGACAAATATACATATTGTCCTCTTCAGGGCCTGGATATTACAAATGTTTTCTGGATTTTTCCGGAAAATCAGTTTATGAGAGGGGATAGATTACTTTTTAAGTGATATGAATTGAAAATGAGTCAAAATGATTTGGAATTTGAAGAAAATTTATGGGTTACAATTTTAAGGTTAATAGTTAGATCATTTTGGCTCCAGATTTATTTTATTTAGAATTTGATAACCATAGATTTATTAGTTGGATAGAGAAGAAATGGTTTTATGTGTTTATAAAATATATACTTTAGTTATTAGGCGCCACGGTAGCCGAGCGGGTTAAGATACTAGACCCGCAAAGCTATGATGTATTGTTGGTTTAGTGGGTTCGATTCCCCCGGTCTAGGCCTTGGATTTTATTTAATGGTTAATAAAAGAAATTTACAGTCAAGTATGTTTGCTAGTCGCCTCCGTCCACGTCACCTAATTTGGTAGTTGGACGTTGAGCCCCGCCTGAAAAAATAGGCATTACTTTATTTTTACTACTTAAGTTATAGCCATAGTGATCACAATATATGTATGTAGATGTTACGTAAGTTTTAAACGGGTTAAGTTATATTAGTTCATATCCGCCGGAAGAACAAAAGGTGATTGGCGCGAACTGAAGAGCCAGAACTAGTGGTGGTGGGGGAATCTCCCCTTCCGCTTCTGACGCCCCTGTTCCTCTAAGCCACAGCAGCTCTCACAAGTTAACAAGCAATGAAACAGTCATTGACTCTGTTAGTGAGAACACATACAGCCGCCGACCTATACACTGTTCTTACCAAGTATAATAGTCTCCTCTCTCTTTCTCCCACATTCTCTGCTGTTCGAATTCTACTACTTCTCTCACACAACTCACTAACACACGCTCCTCTCTCTCTCTCAAACTCACTAACTGTTCCACTCTTCTCTCACTTAACATGTTCACTTCTACTCTCAGCCCCCTTTCGCTGACAACACACCGCAAGTAATTTCTACTGTGTTAGGGAGTCAAGGTGTTTTGTATAAACTCTGTGTAACACTACACAACTTCTTTCTGCCCCTTTCTGTCAGTCCATTATTATCTTTTATACATATATACTAGATTTCCTTTTTAAACATTAGTCCTATATACACACACTGATATTTATATATAAATAAATATAGATATGTGCACACAATGTTGCCGCGAGTGACTTTATCATTTTATGTGTGTATATATGTACATTTTTTTTTTCACTTATACATATTTACCTGTTTCAACTCCCACATAACAAAACAACTTTATGGGAGTTTACTTATTTATTAAAAGGAAAATTCCACACTCTATAATTTTATTTTTACTATTTTTCATTATTAACAAGAGGGAAAATATTGGTGGCCAATTCTCAATCTTGAGATTTCCCTGGCTTTTTTTTTGAGAAACCTCGAATATACAAAACATATAATAGTGAAATAGGGTTCTAGAGGAAACCCTATCAAAGTCCATTTTCACAAGAAAATATCCTAAATCGAATTTTCAATTAAAAAAAACAAATGTTTCGAAAAAAAGTGGGTACAACTCATTACCTAGTGCAGGGGGTCGCCAAACTTTTTTGATCATGGACC
Source organism: Rhodnius prolixus (assembly GCF_049639745.1). Lineage (NCBI taxonomy): Eukaryota > Metazoa > Arthropoda > Insecta > Hemiptera > Reduviidae > Rhodnius > Rhodnius prolixus. The sequence continues at coordinate 685,551 of NW_027411584.1, read as the reverse complement.
TTCCTATATAATTTTTCGAAATCTCCATCGACCCCCCCATAAAAGTAATTTTCAGTTAATTAAAATAAAACTATCTATTAGGTACTGTGTTTGTACATTTATTTTATGATTTTAAACTTTTATTAAAGTAATTTTACATTGTGTAACAAATAGTTTTGTTGAAAAATATCTTAATGTTGAAATTTAAATACCTTAATATTTATTAAATAATAAGTAAAGTAACTACAGTATTGCTTCTTAATTAATGAGATGGGGTGTGCCTGGTGTTTCTTTGCGAGGTTCCGCTATATTGGGTTCGAAATTGTTTTTCCTTCGACCCCCTGGCTCAGATCGAGCCCCCTATTTTTGTTAAATAGACCCCTGGAGGTCTATACAGACTACTTTGGTGACCTCTGACCTAGTGTATACTGGATTCTCAACGTAGAGGTCCCAGGTTCGAAACCAGCTGCTAGCCCTTTTAGATTTTCGCTTCGTAGGAGCTTCGTACTCACTCTCTGTCGGGTAGTGGACAGTTTTGTTCAAAGGCAAATAGTTCGAAACTATTTTTCGAAAAAAAGAAAAAGCCATTTCGGTAAATGAGTGCTTCCGTTTTTAGAATAACCATATTATTTGAATTCATTTTTTTTTTTTTTTATAGCAACTCATTTATCTCTCCTGTAAAATAAATAAAGCCGAGAAGCTTTCATTATTCTGGAAAAGTACTTGAAAGGGAAGACCCTTTCTCTCCCAGAATTGGCCTTAATCAGAATTTCCCTAGAAAACGTTCCAGACAATGTTGAGGGAAAATCAAATGGTTTATATTTTAAGGAGGGGTTTAACGTGTGGAGTTTAATAACTTTAAAAAATAAAAATAAAGTAAAACTAGCTACACACTGGATTCGAACTGGAGATCTCCTACTTAGATTAGATTCTAGCAGGGCGGCCTTAAGGGCCTAAGCCACCGCGACCCAATGGTTCTATTGTGGCTTCCACTACTCTAGAGGTCGCCCTTCAGATCCGTCCGAATCTCCTGCTTACTCTGAACTCACAACCACTTCACTAAACCCGCCACCGGACTGTCATGAGTCGAGTGTGTAAACGTTTATTTTATTGAAATCGGATGTCCGTTCGTGAGAAAGTCTCTAAAAGTGGAAAAATCCATTCTATAAGGAATTTTTTTCTCTGAAAAAATTCATTTTGGTCCTGAGCTGGGTTCTAAGGAATGAATAAAAACTGGGATTTTGAGTTTAGAAGTGTTGGAAGAAGCCTCTCTTTGTCAGCGGTTTCCCAACTAGTATCACTCAAACTTCTGGCGGGCCTCCTAATGGTGGGTGGGGGAAATCTCTTAAAACTGAACACATATGAATCTCACATGAGTCTATTGTAAATCCCATTTGTCTTTTCAAACTCTTTTAGTAGAAATAAAGACTTTATATTTAGACACTTCTTGAACGGTTGCCCAACTTGAAATATCAAACTGACAAGTTTAGTCAGAGGCAGATGGGGGCCAAAAAAGATATCAGACAAACATTTTACAAGGATGAGATTCTATAGATGTGCACTGTCGTCATGATAATTATTTCGCTCGGATTATCTTGTTCCGCTGAGTTTATTTATTAAGTTATCAGCTGAATAATCTCTACTGTGACCTTAAATTATCTATTACGAATTCTATTTAGTTTTGGTATTTATTTTTTACTTACTAGGGAGGAAAATGAATAGCGATCATGCGTTTTTTTACCGGAAATGTTTATTTTGAAGTGCTCGGAAAGGCGGAAGTTTGAGGTGGTCCCACACGGTTTTCTCTCACTCATTACCCAAAATCCTTTAGGTTTTCTTCAAATTCCGAATAATAATTAAAAAAAAAAAAAAAAAAAAAAAAAAATAGCCACGTGCGAGATTCGAACTCGGGATCTTCCACAAACCAACCACGTTACTTAACCAAAGCCAAACTAATCCTTCAGGACTGACATAGTAACTGCATCATCGTTTCTCCTTCCTCCTGCATAGGCTGTCCTCTGTCAGGAGATGCTTACGTTCCTTAAATCTTCAACAAACCTGATTTTCGACCAGCCTTGCTGTTAGTTTGGTCGAGTTGCAGTTTTTTTTTTTTTGACTTCGCCAGCTACCGGCCAGGTCTTTCCCCCCACCTCTGCAACCTATGGCATAAATTGCTCTGGTGAGGCATTTCCCAGTGCCAGAAATAGTGTTCTGGTTCCGTGAAAACTGTGCAGCACCCCCCTTATTTTACTCTCATAATGAATTTTCAAATTTCTATTGGAATTCTTTTTAAAGAAATCAATTTTAAGAAGGATTCTAGAACGTTACGCTATTCATACAAGCCCTTACTAGCCTACATTGAAGCCAACAGTAAACCTTCCCAGTTTGGAGGAAAGCTTCTTGGCAAAGTGCGTGGCAGTGTTCACATTATTTTTCCCAATGAAAATTATTGTTTTTAATATGGTTTTCTTTTTTGTTACAGGTAAGTGCCAAGTCTCTCTAAATAGCTGGTGTAAGGTAAGGCGATTTCCTGCTATCTTATAAGGCTGTGGAGGCTGTGCGTCGCAGCAGTTCTGTAAGCGTCAGTCTTATGGGGGGTCTTACTGTGGAGGAGGGTCTTAAAGTCACATTAGATTAGAGAATAATGCTGGTCTTGTTCCCCCCAGTGACCACCTCCAAGAGCGGCTTATTGTGACGAACCCCCTTTTAGATCTAAACGAAAAGCCTCTCCTTAATACAAAGTCCTCAGTTTCCCCGATAGTCATTTTTATTTTTATTTTTGGAATGGTATTATTTTCTTTGTGATCTCGAAGCACCAGAGGTCTCGTATCGTAAGTAGTGATAGAGATCAGTCCCCTGTTCTCTGGTCGCACAGATTATATCGGAGCAAAAAAAAAAACATGAAAATATAGTGCCCCACCCTGAAATGAGGCTGAATGTTACTATTGTTTCGGGGAAGGTGCCACGGTAGCCGAGCGGTTAGAAGCGAGGCACGCATAGCTAGCTAGTTCTGTGATACTGGGTTCGATTCCCGGTCTATTTTTTTTTTTTTAATTAATTTTAAAAAAAGGTTATGAAACATCACATTTCTTGCAAAAAAAAAAAAAAGAGTCCCATTTATTGTATCACCTATCTTTGAAGCTCCTCTACTAACGCTTTTAAGAAAACATTCAAAGTTTGAAGTAAAACTTCAGCATTAAGAGAAACGTTATATGAGTGTACACACCCCGATTTCTGTTGTAGCATTGTTGCGTCAGCACTGTTTACTAGGTCATTGTGGGCTGATTAAAGAGATTTTAGACAGATTAAACATCATTGTACTAATTGCGTCACTAAATTGGTTGATTATAATCACGCATACAAAAAAATGATAGTAGTAAGAAATTTAAAAATAATAATATAATCATATCGTTAATTATTGTAATAACAAAAAATAATAATTAATTATCTATAAAAGGTTGCATAATTCTTAACGTTTTGTTTCGCTATTAAGTGTTGTTTTAATGGTATATTGCTTTTCTCTATTCATTTAATTATACCAGCAAACTTTATAAGCAAAGTAATTAATAGAAACTTCTTTTTCTTCTTTATTACGTTTGTTGGAGAATTAATTAAAGAAACAGTTGTTCTTTAAATTGTTGTTGTTAAGAGGGGCGACATTCTTTAGGTCTTTAAGCACCATCGTCTTATCATTCTTTAAAATAGAAAGACAACAAAATTCCTAATTTGCTGATACACAATTGGAAAACAATCTGCAGAGAAATGGTACTTTGGTGGGGGGAAGTACGTCACCCCCTGTACCGGAAGTATCGATAATCGAATTTTCTGGAATCGAACACCCCCTCTACCGGAAGTATCGATAATCGAATTTTCCGGAATCGAATGTTACCAAGTAAAATTTGATTGTTTTTTGTTTTTTTTTTATTCAAACTAGTATTTTCTGTGAAAACAGCGTTGAATATTTGACAAATTGCTCCAATTCTTCGTTTTTACCCAAAGGTAGGAGAAATAGACTGATTTTAGGTGAGTGTTGGGTGGGGGCAGGGTAGTTCAAAAAATTTCACCCTTATTTAAGATTTGTTAGTTGCGCTACATGTGGCCAGACAATTTTACGTCCAACAGGTGTATCGTTTTCTCTCTCTCTCTCTGCTTATTTTCTTTCCATTTCTCATGTTCTGACCTGCTTAGTGCTTTTAGGTAGTTCTTGGTACTTGGAAGGTCTGTTTACTGCAGGGTGCATAGGGTTTTAAAAAGTTGTACTGCACTAAAATTCTCTCTGGAATTGATTCTTGCACTTCTATAGATCATAAAACTAAGTACAACCTTTATAAATGTTTAAGCTTAGGTCTAATATAGAAAGGTAATCATGAGTGTTATCGTACTATGTTTAAAGAAATCACTAAGTTCCAAAAAAAAAAAATACAGGAAAACGGGAACAACTCTTCGCGAGGATTTGCATTTCCGATCTCTCACCATTTCTTTACCAAACTCACAGTTTGTAGCAATACAATCCTGGCATTGCGGGGTTGGCTGAAAAGTAATGCACACATGCTAGGAGAGGGGGAAAGAAAAGTGTTATCAAGTTCGGACAGAAAGTATATTAAAGTGCAATTCTTAAGCTCCACAATTATGTATTACTTTTCAATGTAGTCACCATTAACGCTAGTACATCTCTCCCAACGTGAAACTAGTTTTTTCATTTCGTCACTGAAGATTCTTTTGACTTTTCTTGAATCCAGGAATTGACAGCTGCCTTTACCTGAGGAGTAGTGATTACCCTTGGAGGTCTCTCTTGAGTTAGAGGAAACAAATAAAAATCACAGAGGGCAAGATACGGGGAATAAGGAGGGTGTGGAATTGGCCTCTGCAGTTTCGTGCTAGGTGTGAGGACCATCGTTGTCATGTTGCAAGATTATTGGTGCTAAGCTGCCTCTAACATGACTAGCTCAACATCGGAGGTTTCTTAGAGTCTGAACGTACCGAGAAGAATTTACCGTTGCCCCTGGTTACAGAAGAAAATCGGTCACATAAACTTGGCGAGCATCCCGAAACACAGACAGAAGAATTTTTTTATTGTGGACGGTTGTGTTTTGAACTTTTTCGGCCGAGTTGAAGAAGACGCATGTCGATATTCAGTGCTCTGCCTTTTCTCTTCTGGGTGTCTTAATGATGAACCCGTGATTCGTCCCCTGTCACAATATTCAAAAGAAAGTCGATAGCAGCAGTGACCATAGCACCACTACACGTGTCCGTCCATACTTCGGCGTCTAAAAATACACAGGTTGAACGCAGCGAGCTTATACGTAATAAGAGGAAATGTGACTTCCAAATGCCACCTCGCGCGCTTTTTGAAGCTCTTCGTTCGCGCTCTGCAAGCATGTGTGCATTACTTTTCAGCCAACCCCCGTATTAACATTTATCGGGCCAATAATAGATCGACAAAAGAAAAATAGCTTTTTGAAAATCGATTTTTTTTTTTCAAAACCGATATTTGTTTGGAGAAAATCGATAAGATTTCCATAAGAGAAGTAATGGGGGGAAATAAAAATGCCTGTTTATAAAAATGAAAAGGTTATTTTTGTATTTTACAATAACAAGAATACAACAGTATATAAACGGGGCGATTATTTATCATATTGTACTCCGCGCTATTATTACGATACATTCTTCTTCGCTGGGATATTTCTTTATTATATAGATATAGTATATTATTCTGTGATTAAATTTTTCATTCCTATTAATTCATTATCCTCCAACACATCATTTATTATACTTTTATTGTTCTTTACACTAACTGTTAATTGTTTTCATTATTATATTATAATAACCCCAGCTCGTACATATTTAAAGGGGTATAATAATCAAAGATGTATTAATTATATATTGTGTAGCAAAATATCGTTCATGGTTTATTTACTTAAAAATATGTGTATTTATATAAATTTTTAAAAAAAATAATAATAACCAGAAAACGTTAAATGAGGTAATAAAAATTTAATGGCACTTGCTTTTAAATGATTTATTGTTTATTGTGCGTGTGAACGTTTGGCCGTATACGTATAGCAATTTGTTAATTACATTCTCTAAGTGGTTAGAGCCAGGTCAAGATGGAGACAGCTGTTATTAATTCTTCAAAATAAATTCTTGTATTTCTTACTTTTAATTATATTATATTTTTCACGCTTCATGAATAACAGTTTTTATTAAAAAATATTTTTAAATAAAAAATGTACAAAATCGTACCGTAGACTTTATCGAGGTTCAGTAATCGAGGTTCAGTAATCGAGGTTCAGTAATCGAGGTTCAGTAATCGAGGTTCAGTAATCGAGGTTCAGTAATCGAGGTTCAGTAATCGAGGTTCAGTAATCGAGGTTCAGTAATCGAGGTTCAGTAATCGAGGTTCAGTAATCGAGGTGCTAATAATTTTTTATTTTTACATTCCGCACATTATAACATTTAATTCTTCCCTTTCAAAAACAACCTTAAAAGGGATTCTCCTGGGAATCATGTGAGCTTCATTCAAGGAAAGTTATAAAAGAAAATCTAAATAATGAAGCTGTATTTCCGGTATAGTTACCGAATTATGGTGTACAAAGATATAAACTCACCCACAAACCAATTGGTACTTTTTTTCTGCACTTCTTCTTTAATCAATTAAGTTTTGGAAAAACTGGGCACGAAAGTTTTTCAAGAAGTGATTCACACACTTCATAGATAAAAAAAAAAATTTCATTTGAAAACATTTTGCTCCGGGAATTATATTATATTTTTCACGCATAGGGTTTTAGATGTTGTTCTAAGAAGCCAGAAAGTTGTACTGCACTAAACTTCTCTTTGGAGTTGATTCTTGCACTTCTATAGATCATAAAACTAAGTACAACCTTTATAAATGTTTATGCTTAGGTCTAATATAGAAAGGTAATCATGAGTGTTATCGTACTATGTTTAAAGAAATCACTAAGTTCCAGAAAAAACCACCGGAAAACGGGAACAATTCTTCGCGAGGATTTGCATTTCCGATCTCTCACCATTTCTTTACCAAACTCACAGTTTGTAGCAATACAATCCTGGCATTGCGGGGTTGGCTGAAAAGTAATGCACACATGCTAGAAGAGGGGGAAAGAAAAGTGTTATCAAGTTGGGACAGAAGGTATATTAAAGTGCAATTCTTAAGCTTCACAATTATGTATTACTTTTCAATGTAGTCACCATTAACGCTGATACATTTCTCCCAACGTGATACAAGTTTTTTCATTCCGTCACTGAAGAATTCTTTTGACTTTTCTTGAATCCAGGACTTGACAGCTGCCTTTACCTGAGGAGTAGTGATTACCCTTGGAGGTCTCTCTTGAGTTAGAGGAAACAAATAAAAATCGCAGAGGGCAAGATCCGGGGAATAAGGAGGGTGTGGAATTGGTTCAAACTTCAGTTTTTCCAGAGCCTTTGCAGTTACGCGCGAGGTGTGAGGACAAGCGTAAATCCTTAAATTGATTTAAGGGCGCTTTTTTGGAGGAAAAGAAAGAAAATCTTCTAAAAATGTCATTTGAAAACAATTTACGGTCACATCACTCAGTATATTATTGGATAGAAACCAAAGTTCGAACTTAATAGAAAGTGCCCCTTCATAGATTTTTCATTATTTCATGGTACTGGGGCACCAGATATTTTTTAAAAAATATTCCTTCATTTAATTTTTTAGTTTATTATTTATTTATATTGTAAACTATTTATATATCAAATTAAAACAAAAAATACTAGAAAGATCTTTTCATAGATATTTATATTATTATTTATTTTTCTCTCTTTTTTTTTCTTAAAAAAAAAACTTGAAAGTAATAATAGTTCAAATAACAAACTAGAATTCACTCCACGTGGACTGTCTTGTTGGGGAAGTCGCTAGGCAACCGCACTGAAACTACACACTTTCATTGGTGCACGGAGCACAGTCATTGGGTAACTGCTTAGTCATGCGCCCCTCCTACTGTGCACAGTTTATATTATTTAGAGGTACGGCCTGTATAGTGTAGTTCAAGCGGTTATTGGTGTTGTCTAAGTGTATAAGGCAGTTGATTGGTGTAGTTTTTGTAGTAGCTCCGCCTGCTTTGGTGTTTTGGTTGAGTCCACGTGGACTCGGGAGTATTTTCTGTGTTGTGTTCTTGGATAGGCGAGAGGGAGAGGTTTTGAGGAATGTGTGTGGGGGGGGAAGTGTTGTGTCGGTGCTTGTGTGCGGACCCCAGGATAAGGGGTGTGGTGGATGAGGTAGTGAAGCTGGTAATCAGGGGTGGTCTGAGCGACGTAGCGACCCGTAGGGTAGGAACAGGGTGGGCGTGGGGGGGGGTAGCCCTTGTGATACGGCTGCCATATTTGTGCAAACCGACAGGGGGATGAAAATCACTATTGAGGGTATGAGGGTTTTTAGTACTCTCAGCATTTGAAGGGGTGCGAGGAGGGAAAAAATTGGTGGTGGAAAGAGAGGCCGCGCTTGAAAGAGAAAGAGAGTAAGAGACCTTTTGTGTTATTCTCTGGAAGGGCCGCGAAGGGTGTGTACAGAGAGTGAGAGATCTGCTGTGCCGGGGTGTAGGAGGGTAGCCCCGGCCATTTTGCAGCGCCCTCACCCCTGCTGTGAGGGAACTTCGATTTTTTTTTCCTCGCCCTTTCTTTTTTTTTCACTTTTTCTCTCTTTCTATCTCTCTCACTCTGCCCTTTTCTACTCCCCTCTCACCCAAGATTCTCGCTGAGTGCGTGCTTGTTGAAGGGAATTGTATTTTGTGTGTGTGTGTGTATGTGTGTCCCAGGGTTTTATAGAAGTGGCAGAGTAGCCGCGGCAGAGGGCGATGAAGTGGGACTATGCGGAGAGGTTTCTATACTACTAGTGGAGGGGGGAATATGACGCCGGCTCACACCAGAGAGTCAGTTCAGTGTCTGCTTTTGTGCTGTATACAGCTATTTGGCTTAAAATTCTGGCGTTTATTTTTACTTTTTTCTTTTTTCCATTCCCACGATAAATCTCTTTAAAAAAATAATCTTACATTTGGATTTTTTTTTATTTTGATAATTTCCTTTTTTAGCTGGATTACGATCTTCGTGTGGATAAATAAAAAATATAACTTAAAACAGGAAGTGATTGTGTTGGAACAAACAAGAAAGGTGTGCTACGTGTCTTCGTAAAAGTGTATGGTGTAATCATTTGGATTCGCGTAGTGTTTTCCCAAAGTTTTCTGGTTGTAGTTTCTAGTTTTTTTTCTTTTTTTTTGTCGCATATATGTGCCGTACATCTCTTGATACAGAGATGTGCTGATGTAACATGTACCCGACAGCAGGAATGAATGCCGCAGCAGTTGCAGCAGCCGCAAGGCATCCGGTAAGGGTAACTCGATCTTTTTTTTTTTTCTGTTTAGTTCCCCCCCCCCCCACTGCACTAACTTATGTGTGACGGAAATCACTTGCTGTTCACTTATACCTTGCCTTTCAGGAAAGTGTTTTCAAATTAAGTTCTCATTACTGTTGTAAATGATGATATTTTGGTGATTTTCTGCCAGCTGGCTTTACAAATAATAATCAGGGATACCAATTTTTTAAAAATTCACCTATAACCGGATTTTTTTTTTAAAGAAAATAATCAGCTGAATCGTGAAGGACATTTCCGCCCGCTTCTAACAAGTAATTTTCATCAAAATTGGATTTTTACTATTATTGGTGACTGTGTATTTCTTACAAAATCACATTCTAGAAGTAACCTTCACAACCCTTCCCCCAGAAGTGTTCTCAAGAGAATTGATCAGTTTGTTTCAAAATTATAGTCGCTAGTGTTGTTAAGTAGTGTCCAATAAGAATTCATTTCCTAAGTCTACAGGAAATACTTAAGAGCCATTGTTAAGATTATTTCAAAATGAAAAAAAAAAATTCTCTATTCTCTATCTCTTTAGATAGTACTACTTCCGGCCAAGTTACGGTTGTGCCTCGTGGTGTGATACAGTACCAAACAGTTGAACGTAGTTAAAGAACTCTGGTTTGACTATATATATGAGCCGTCCGTAATTTTAAACTCCCTGAACGGTTTATTTTCGGTTGATCAATTAGAACCCAAAAATCTAATACAGTTGAGATTTTATCACGTTTTGGCCGATTTTTGTTAACTATAAATCCTAACAAGGGAAGGGATTAGCTATGCGGTTAGCGTATTGTATTCGCATTTGCAACTCTGCTGACGGATAATATCCAAAGCAATAATAATGTTAAATTATTGTATATATACACCTATGTAAAAATATTCCTGTTAATAAACATTAATAAATAAATAATAAAAAAAAAAATTCCCACGCGGAGGTCCCGAGTTCGAATCCAGCTGCTGACCCTTAGATTTTCTCTTCCTAGGAGCTTCTTACAGCTCACTGTCCGGAGGCCTGCAGTGCATTGAAAAAAGCTCAGATGTTGACGCGCCTTAAATCATTAAAAAAAAGTAATAAATGCTAACCTTTTAGTAGCTAGTTTTTATAAAACCACGTTTTCTCCATCCGGTATCTTTTAAAACGTGTGTATTTTTCTTTGTAAGTTCTATTTTTTAAAAAATATGTCATGAGCGCAGTGCTGTCTACTATTCAGAATGTTAGTGCCCTAAAAATGTCTTGGAAGACCACAATGGACAACCCCAGAAAGAACAGAAGCATTTCGTCGCCTAAGAAGTGATACCTCGTAACTACAATTTCAACGAAAATTACATTTTTATATATAAAAAATGAATAAATATATAAAATTTATTTTATATAAATTACACTTTAAAGACGACAGTCACACTAATAGTTAATATTGAAAGAAGAATTACTGTATGCCTTAAAATGAATTTTATATCCTGTTTTTTCCTTCTCCTGTAAAGTTGATATTTTCTAGTTACAAGGTATCACTTCTTAGGCGACGATTTACAAACTAAAATTGTAAAGCTTCCATTGTGTGTCGTTGCTGGTAATAAAACAAACAAATCGTAACCTCACCAAGATTATATCAGTGATTATCAAAAGTAGCCGGTTAAGCGATTTTTTCAAAAATTTTATTATTCTGTAAATGCTGTTGATTTAATTCTTGTATGATAGCAAAATTTGTAGATTAAACTGAAGTGGGGCCCCTAAGAGCGTCACCTTTTAAGCGTCTGCCAATGAGTTTTCTTTGTAGAAATTGTTTAATTTTTTTGGTTATAAATAGCATTTTTACAACTTAGCTCGATGCTAGATTACTTAAAGAAAAAAAAAGTCTAGTTAAAATATTCTTAGAATTCTTTGAGTTAGTTCACAGAACATTATAAAAATGTCTCTTAACGGTTTTGAAACTACCCTCTTTTTTATTTCCCTTTTTTTTTTAATTCTATGCGGAAATGCCCGTGTCTGAGATTCCCGCAAAGTGGTATGTTAGTGTGTTTGTCTATCTCAACTAAGAGGCGGTGCGGGTTTTTTTTACTTAAAGTCACAATCAAATGATCGTAGTTTGTTGAAATTAATAATATTTGGCGTAGATGCCATAGATGGAATATCCAGCTTTTCGGGATAATTAACCTGCTTTGGAGTTCTCATAGTTTGTACTAGGGCCGCAAAAAAGCGATGGGGATCTCCAAGGCAATTATCTCAAAAATATCTTCTTCCCCTTTAGAAGTTATCTTTTAAGGTAGATCCGCCAGACTAGGTCCAATCTTTTGATGTTTTAATCCACCCTTAAAACTGTGGCCAGTACCTAATAATATCCTAAACTGAAAGTAGGCAAGAACAGAATCTATCGCGTCCTATCCTCCAAAACTACGTGACTCATTCTACCGCCACTCTATAAGATGCTCTCTTCTGAAATCTCTTTTTCAATATAGTTGAACGGTTGTAGAAGCTGCATAACTGTAATTCCTAGTTTTGAAAAAATTCCTAGCCTTTTTAAGCCAAAACTAGGTAAAATTTAATCATTCTTCATGGTTAGATTAGTTCGCGTAATAATAAATAATAAAGTTTTTTATGAGTTGCTTTTAAATTGCTGTATTTAGTTGGTGTAGAGATTATAATGAAACCTTGTGTCTAGTTGGAGAAGTAAAAATCGTTATTCAGTTAACAGAATAATTGTAAGAACTACATCAAGACTTCCGTTTGTCTATTTTATATTATCACATCCGGCGAGCTGATTACGTCGTTTTTAATTGATAATTTTTTAATGTTTAAATGCGTTTTTATTGTGTTTGTTTGTTATTAGTGAGAAATAACCCCAAATTTAGGGACATACTGTTTTTAATTTTAAGTGTAAATTAAACAAATAAAGAAGGCACTTTAAATTTAAAAAAGTAAAATAAAAGTAAATAAATAAACGTCTCTCGGGCACTATATTCTCTTTAATGGTGACCATCTAGTTTTTAGAGGAATTTATAGAACCCTAAAATGTCAGCCGATTTAGGTTATAATACCACGTGTTCAAAAATAGCTTGTTCACTTTTTAATCATCGCGTATTATTTATCGTTTATAATTAGTGTTTATAAAGCCATTGAAAAATAAAAATGAAAAAATTCCCTGAAATATTATGTTTTGTTTCATTTGATCAGTAATTATTTTTTTATATTAAAATTAAGTGGAGCAGAAAAATGTATCTATAAATGATAAGCTTCATGATATCTTTCATGTGTTAAGCTTATGATCGCATACTTGACGGCACCAAACAGCTCACTCGAATTCTCTAATTATTGACCTACACAGGGACCCCCCCTCCCATAAAAAGACCCGAATGGAATTTCAAGCTACAGTTTTGGCACCCTTCTTTATAAATATGGAAGGACACCATGACTTGATATTGTATTCAAATGGGGTCCTCTAAAAGGGAAAAGCGTCCCCTAAACTCACTCCTCCTGTTTAGGACGCAGACTCCCACGATATCTGTTTGACATGTTTACTGCTAAGGGTGTACTGGACTTACGGACTACAAGGACTGTCCACACCAGACTGTACATACCAACTTACAGGACTGCTACCTATCAGAATTCTTTTTTTTCGTTACTTCCTGTAGACTGTGGAACGACCTACCAACGGACCTTACGAACAGGAAAACAATTTTTAATTTCAGATTTGTATTTTATGACTACTTATTACAGGAATTTAGGAGGAAATAGTTTATTTATTTATTCTAGTTGTGAAAGTTATCTATAATTTTTTCTTATTAGTTTATATTTATTGTAAATAAATTTTGCGAACAGCTGTTTGGATTTTATTTTGTACTTTATTATTTTAACCGAGAGTTTTTTTGTGTTTATCATGTAAATTTTATTTATTTTTGTTGCCCTTAAGGGACACGAGTCCCAGGGCACAATAAACGTATCTTTCTCTCTTTCTCAATAGAATTTTTGCTGAAATGTGAAATAACGGTCATTTCCTCCACGTAGTAATCTGCTGGTGAAGGAAAATCCAAGTCCCAAGAAAATCCTGTTGCTAACCATTGCCGTTGAAACCGTGTTTTCTTTAAAAAATTGTCAAGAAATTTTATTAACACGATAAAGTTTTTTTACTTCCTCTTTTCCCAAGCTCTCAACCTAAGAAATACGTCATCTTCCGGGTCCATAGAGGTTCCTTAAGTGGAAAGCTTGGCAAAGTAAGAAATGGGGGAAAAAAATGTGACTAAATTTGGCAATAATCTCTCTTCTCTTTGGTTTAATGAGTCAGATGTGTCTATGAACAATGTAATTTTTAATGAAATGATTCATCATTTATTATACGCTTCCTTCTACGTCTCCAATCATACTATATACACTCTGATCTAAATATTTCTCTCGTCTCTGGAAATAGCCCCAATCTCGATACACAAAACTTCACTCAAATCTACACAGTCTGATCCACAACATATCTACTACAACACTTCCTTCAAATCCACAGCGCAGACTAAAGCGGCGGTGGCCATGCGATCATCTCAACATGTAACGCCGACCTCCTAGGATGGTTGCTGTGTAAGCTTGCCAACGTGGCGAACTAAAACGGCTTCCATCATTGGATGGTGTTGATGTTAATAATTATATTTTGGATATTAATATTTTTCTCATTTTTATTGGAAGTAATTAATAGGCGAGAATTGAGTAGTGTCCAGTGATTGGCTAGATTAGCGGGGAAGTCTTGAGCATTTAGATGTAGTAGAGAAGTACGTAACTGTAGCCAATAGGGTCATTACTCCTGCCTGTATTGCTAATTACTGGTAGAAATGGAATAGAGAGCGTTGCCCCATAGTGACGTAGGGAAGGCTAATCCTCTGGTAGGCTAGTATCCTCTAACAGAGTTCCTGAACTATCTCTTTTCCACAGCCCTTTCTCAATTTGCCCTGTGTGTTGTATACTTTATAGCAAAGAGATGGAGAATGGTTATTTGGGGTGAGCCCCAAACTAATATAAAAGGGGAGGCTTTTGCATGCTTTAGCCCCAAAGCACCCCCACTGTGTCACCTTTCCATTCATACTAATACCCCCCAGTTAGATGTTTTACTGTTCACCAAATCCTCCCGGATCCCCTCTCCATTCACAGTAATTTTACCCTCGACTCCCTTTTTGGGGTGGTCGTTTAGAAAAGGGATTTCCCCACATGGGACCTTGCGTTTACATTGTCTAAGGGCTCTTCACCACTTTTATTGCTACCGTCTCTCTCACACATTTTCTTTTGCCTGCAAAGTGTCCGTCCCGCCCTTGCCCTCGAAATGAATATTTTATTTCCTCCAGAGTTACCCTACTTGTTATGTGCGGCTAATGTTTAAGCTAAAACCCGTCACCAGTTGGTGGCTAGGGTGCACAGAGTTACAATACCCAACCCTTTCTTCAGTGACAGTGTGTGTGTGTGTGTGTATATATATATCACGCATTGGATTCTGGGTGTCATGGTAATATGTTCCTCTTTTGAGGAGGGTCTCGTCATTCTTGATCATCAGATGAATTCATTCCGTAAATCTTCTCCCTAATCCATTTTAGCAATGGAGATAAAGCAGACTACATAATCCTGTTGGCAGTGAAATAACGATTAAATTTCGTAACTATTTTAAGGCTTTAAAAGTTTTTTTTCCTACTTTATCCAATCCCACTAAGGAAGTATTGCAATTAAAAGGTTTTATGTATTTACTTTACGCCGGAAGTGGTATACTTTTAGGTTAGGCTAAAAGAAAATTAAGTTATTGAAAATTGGCGTCTGTTTTTTGGCAGCACAGTTCTAAAAATAGAAATCAGGACTTCGATAGTTCAATTCGATTAGGCGCTACGATGGAATGCCTATCGAAAAGGGTTTCAGACTTGAATCACCTAACTCTGGAAGTGCCAGTTTTCTCCAGAGATTTTTTTTTTTGGTGGGTAGAGGGGGGATTTTCCGTAAAATAGTCTCAAAGATTTTCATTTTTTGAACGTGATGCGCCAATAGCTCGCACACAGGCCCACGGGTACCGTATGCTAGAGACCTAAGGGGCGTCTGTGTTGGTATAGTGGTCAAGAGCGTGGCTTTGTAAGTGGGAGATCTCCAGTTCGAATCCCGCGTGTGACTACTTTTTATTTGCTAGAAAAAAATGGTTTATTGTAAAGTACGAGCTTCCGCCCCCGTTCACCGACACCTAATTGGTAGTTGGACGTTAAGCCCCGCCTGAAAAAATAGGCTGTTGCTGTACTTCATGAATACGATTAAATGTGTTGTGAATGTTTGAAGAAAGTGGACTTTCTCGAATGGTCTTCTTTAGATTTTGTGAAAAACCGTAAAGCTTATCGAGATTCTTTAAACTATTATTTAAGGTTTGGTCACTCAGGTTCGTTTTTTGTAAAACTTGATTCTGGGAGGGGGGGCGGTTCTAGGGCTCGTTTATAGAGTTTCTTCTAAAGGGACACCTTTATTAAAACGTGCTTTTGCAGCAAGGGATATAGTTCGTCTTTTCTATGCATCTGTTTCATGTATCAACAGTTTGCCTGTCCGAATATCCTTAACTATCTGGGAAATTGGGAAATCTTATTGATCTAGGTTCTTGCAGCATTCACCTGGAAGAAACAGCCGGCTTAGTGATGACTATCGAAGTGTCAAAAATCGAGCAAGTTGGGATTTGAAAGTCACCAAAGATAGGTTGGCGAAAATATGACCAATTAGGGGCGTGCATGTTTGTTGGTTAAGAGTTCATTTCCGGTGACCAAAATATAGAAAGAGAGTGGTAGGGAGCGGAAGCTAGTTGGGCCTGTACAGTGCTGCCCGGGTGTATATACAATTCCGTCTCATTATCGGCCCACTCTAACTAATTATTAACTTTACTAATTATCTGGTAGGTTTAGTGGCACAGCCTCTGGTGTAAGAGAAGGGCAAACTGTTTAGCGAGCGAGCTCTGTGAGGTAGTCTAGGAGCAGGTTATATAGCTAGGTGGAGAGTCTAGAGGCCTGTTAGTATTACACTTAACCACCTCTTCTTCTTGCTCAAACTATACTCCTCTAGTAACTATGGTAACTAGAGACTCGGAACAGCCAAGAGCTGTGTGTGTTAGTGTTTGTATCCTGTCAATAGAGTGTACGTTCTACCTTGTTCCTTGTTACTTCCTTACCACCGCTGGAGTGCCGCCTCTTCGGCTTGTCGTGCTAAGGGGTCCCCATGGTAAAGCATAGAATTAACAGTGTGTATACTGGGGCTACTCCCTCTGCCTCCGTGTCCTCTCTGTCTCTCTTCGCCGCAACTCCTTCACAAGTTGTTTCCTTTCTACTTCCACGTCCACACGCCCAACTACCACCTACTTGTTATCATACTCTATTCACTCAGAGACCTTTCACTAGTACTCTACACATCTTGCTACGTCCCACACACTCACACAGAGAATCAACTTCCCCGACGACGACAATACAACGCGCTAACTCCTCTTCACACTCTAGACCCGTGGACCACCCGAGAGTCTGTGTTGTCGTGGGTGTCCTTTATGTAAATTTGTACAAGAAGGTCTTGTCACAGACCCGCCTCCATCTCCGCTGCTGACTCTCTCTCTGCTCCACCTCTTCTTCTATATTTCCCCTCTCTCTTTATCCTCCGGAGGATTCCTCTGAACTGTGTATAAGAGAACATGCAACGTCGTCTATTGTGTTTCTTCTGTATCTTCTTCTTTTTCCTAGCGCACTCTCTCCCTTTCATCTTATTACAAGTTCTTCGTACTTATTTATTGTATTTCTACTTCTGAAGTTTTGTTGTTGTTGTTGATGATGTTAAGTTTCATCCTAGAAAAAACAGCTTTTTTGGCCTAAAGTTCTTTATTTAGTTACAAGATTTTGGCTGCTGGATTAAATTAGGGTGATAATCCCGATCTCTGGCTCACTATGAAAGTATCCAGTAAGTCTGGTATGAACTCTTAAACAAAGTTCATCTTAACTCTCAACATCCTTTCTGCTTCTGTAGGGGATAGATGATTTTTTGATTTGGCTCGGCGGGACGGGACCCACGCCCCACGGCACTGCAGCCACCAAAAGGCTTATTGTGCCTTCCCTTGAGTCTAGTAGGTGAAACCTCTCCTTCTAAGAAGGTAGAGGGCTTTCCCTACCAGTTCCTTCTGCGCTACAATCTCCCCTGGTCTCAAGGTACCAAAGTAGGGGATAGATACTTGCCGTCGATATCGACAGTTCTTTTAAGTCAGCTAATCCTCTAACGCTGCCTTCTGCCACTTTTTGCTAATTTGGTGGCGCTCCTCTAATATTTCCATAATCAGTTCTATTTTCCGTGCAATCTAGTTTTTTATTCAGCTGACATAAATATTAGTAATTAACAGGATGAAAAAAATGCCAGTTTCAGTCATGATAAACTTTATTCTACCGAGCTTTCAGGACTAGGTACTAGGATCATCTTCAGGGCTGTGGAACATATTTACAGTGTGTTAACAATTATATTACCAATTAATTATATTACAATGAATATGTATAAAGTATAATGTAACGAAAATTTACAAAAATATTTACCAATATACTATTTTACATCATTAGAGGGTTAGTGTGTCTTCTGTCTTGTCTGCTCATGGACTGAATGTGATCGGTCTGTGTTTGGTTGTAAGGAAGTCAGTGATACCAATTGTCACAAGTATTTTGTAGTAAGTTGGCAGTATGTGTTGTTTTATTGGTGTCAGTTTTGAAATTTAGACTGTTTTCTGTTCTTAGATATGTATATCATTCCACAGCCCTAAAGATGACCTAGTCCCTAGGTCGAAAGCTCCGGCATAATAAAGTATATAATGACTGAAACTGGCATTAATTTTTCATCCTATTGATACTTTGATTCAGTTACCAAAAATAATGAACAGTAATTAGTAATTAAATAATATTATTTGCATTAATGTGTTGCAATTAAAAATTATGTGAGCTATTCATTTTATTTCATTTAAAGGATTGATTAGTAAAAAGACGTGTCATATAATAATTACATCATAAATCGATATTTCTTCCGATAAAAAAAGAAATAACTGGTCTATGAAATATAGATAAGGTTTGCCCATCTCTCGACCTCCTCCCCGGTCTATATTCAACCAACACTTATCAACAAACTCTAAATATTGGGCTTGTTAAGTTATTTATTTGTTTGGTGCTTCGTATTTTCTGTTAGTAAATTATTTATTTATTTCTATGGTGCCTAGAATAAGATACAGAATTGTGTCTTATTATCTCTCATGTCTCTCTCTCTGTAACCAATATAATACTTTGGTCAAAACATTCTGTCTTTGTATATTTATACGTATTAATTTTTAAATTTTGTGTTATTTTGTTTCTTTGGCCTTCTTTAATTGATTTTTCAATTATGAAAATTATTATTTGCAAAGTTTTTAGGAATTTTGTAGACTTACTCTCGCTAACTCCTCGACTAGTCAGTGGAATTATTAAGATCTGGCTAGTGTTTTATTTTTGTCGAAAATTAATCGAGCTGAACTGTTTAGTTTAAAGAAAATGCTCAAGGAAGACCTTAATCAGTTTTGAAAATTGATTTCCAGAAGGTTTTTCCAGCATCCCCCCGGTCACTAAAGGGCCGTTTCTAAGAAATCTGCTGAAATTATGTCACAATACTGAAAAGGAATAGGGCGTAAGAATAATTTTTTGTTTTTGCTTTATTCGAAATATCCATAGATTTGGAAGTAGAAGGGTATTGGTAGGTATTTTGTTACTTTAATCTGTAGGTTGTAACATAATAGGGCAAGCGGATATTAAAAGCAGTTTCCTCCAAGAGGGAATGAAAACCTATAAAGTATACCTGTCCCTCTTCTCTACTGTAGTTGGACCCTTTCTCCCTTTAGCGTCTTAGTGTAAGAATAAAGCTTTCCACTAACACACAACGCCCAGTCTTCTCACTATACAATAGAGGCTGTGTTAGTAAAAGGTGGGCTTCTGTGTGGTGTGTGTAAGCAAGGCAGGGTTTAGAAATTCTTTAAAAGTATTTTAGAAAAAAATAAGTAGAAATATGAAGATATATTCGGCGATAGCAGTAAAGCTTAAAATTCAAATAACTGCCAGCTTAAATTAGGTCTTTTGTTGCTTTCTTATGCTAGAACGGATCCTACAGCGCCTTCAAGCTGTAGTACAACTGTACCTGGTGCATTAGGTACGGTTTAGGAGGAGAAATGGGAGTCGACTGTAATGTATTGGTAATGGAGGGTGGCTCCCGCAGGTCATAGAAAGGAACCAAGCTCTACAGGGAAGTACTGGAAAGAGAGAAGTCATTTGTGATTTCCCTGGAGTCCCATGTTGCCCATAAACTGTTGCTTCAGATTTCTCTCTCTCTCTCTCTCTAAAAAAAAAAAAGGCCCCTAAACTCCAAGAATGGGATTGTCCTGGAGGTTAGGGTTTCAACCTTTCAAGAAATCCTCTGATGACTGCATAGTCCCTCAAACGATATTCCAAGAGAGTTGGTAGATTGTGGAATCTCTGGCGTTGAATTTCCCGTCCGATTCATCCAGCAAAACTCGTCCTAACACCTGATCACCTTCCAGGATCTCTGCAAACGGGCTGCTGCTAGATTAGGGTAATACCACTCTCCCAAAGCTGTAACATCCCTCCCCTCTAAAAGGAATAAAAGTAAAGTAATGCCTATTTTTTCAGGCGGCTTTTACATCCAACTACCAATTAGGTGTCGCGGACGGAGGCGTCTAGCAAACTTTACTATAAATTTCTTTTATTAACCATTAAATAAAATCCAAGACCTAAGACCGGGAATCGAACCCACTAAACCAACAATACATCTTAGCATTGCGGGTCTAGCCTATAACTACCTAACAAACTTTACTATAAATTTCTTTTATTAACCATTAAATAAAATCCAAGGCCTAAGACCGAGAATCGAACCCACTAAACCAACAATACATCTTAGCTTTGCGGGTCTAGCCTATAACCGCCTAACAAACTTTACTATAAATTTCTTTTATTAACCATTAAATAAAATCCAAGTCCTAAGACCGAGAATCGAACCCACTAAACCAACAATACATCTTAGCTTTGCGGGTCTAGCCTATAACCGCCTAACATACTTTACTGTAAATTTCTTTTATTAACCATTAAATAAAATCCGAGGCCTAAGACCGGGAATCTAACCCAGTACCACAATACATCTTAGCTTTACGGGTCTCGCATCTTAATCGCTCGGCTATCGTGGCGCCTTCTAAGAGGAAGTAGGTACATTCACCTCACAAGCAACCAAACTTCACAAAGACTTTCTTGGTGAGAGATCAAATACTTTCCCAGAATTAGTCCAAGATAAACCAATCTAAGTCTCTTGTACCAATAACTTGCACACGTTTTCGAAAAATTGTTTGTTTCTCAAAACAGCTGACCTAAATTACAAAGCTCTCTAATCAACAATTGCATAGAATATAATCGATTAGAAACAATAGATCGAAATGATGGTTTTGGTTTTTTTTTTCGACCCGTTGTTGATGGATGATTTTTGGGGAATTTCGAGGTGCGGTCATAAATAAATACAAATATTTTTGCTTTATACCAACGTTTCGGTAATTTTTTTACTACCTTCTACAGGGCATTATAAAAAAGAGTTTGTGAAGTTTAGTGTAGTAGAGCTGTTTGAACAGTTACGATGATATAGCTCTACATTAAACTTCACAAACTCTTTTTTATAATACCCTGAAGAAGGTAGTAAAAAAATTACCGAAACGTTGGTATAAAGCAAAAATATTTGTATTTATTTAGGACCGCACCTCGATATTCTCCAAAAATTATTAGATAGAAAATTAGAGATGCCCAAAAGAGAGGTCCTGAAACGCCTCTGCAGGTCACCTTCTAAAAGGGAAACTAATTATTTTCGTTAGACTATATCTAGGTGGCGTCTTCCTATAACTGTAACTTCCGCTACCAAAATTGTGAGAGAAATCATAAAAATAAATAAACCTGAAAACATGAAACACTTAAGTCTTTGTGTTTTGAAAAATTTTATTCAGCGTGAGTATTTTATTTATTTTTTTAAAATAGGTTCCCTTTTAATAGCTGGCAATAAAAGTTTCATTAGCGCTGGTTTATTACACTTGTGGAAAGAGCAAAAAAAAACAACATATTTTTATGGATCTTTTTTTCTACCATTACACTTTTTTGTCTTGTTCTCCCTGTCTCTGTCTCTCGATGATTCTTCCTTTTTTTTTTTACAATTTCCTTTTACCATTTAAGTTTTGCGAAATACAAAGAGGGAATAAGGGGGGATGTGAATTCTTCTTCCCTTTCAGTCGTCGGTATCTTTGACACAGTACATTGTGTGAGTAAATATGGTATTTCACCTACAAGTTTGTCGTGTGTGTAAACATCACTTTGCGCAGCAGTTTTCTCTGTCATTATCAACTTGTAAAAAAAAAAAGACAGTTGTACAATGACAGTGCTGTTAAATTCTGACAGATTATTCTCTCTTCTCTGTTGTATTTTATTTAGTGTGTGTTGCGCGCCTTATATTTTATATTTACTTTGTGTCCGCTTTGTGCTAAAGTTTGTGTTTATTAACTTTGTAAATTTTACTGTTTGTGTGTGTGTTTTATTTTGTAATGATCCGTTATTTACGCGAGGGAGATTTCAATAATTGCACAGACAAATAGATGTACATCAAACATGGTTTATTAAATCAATACATTTTTTTTTAAAAAAATTACACGTAATCCCCACCAACTTGTCTCATCTTCTGATCCTCTCAGCGCAGAATTCATTTACCTTGATCTCGAATCCAGTTTTGAACTTGTATCTCTTCATTATCGGTGAAGTTCTCGTAAAGCTTCTTTCATCGCACCGCACCAAGCAGATAATAATCCCGAAATGGTGTAAGATCAGGGCTGTTAAGGAGGAGAATGAGAGGTGGAAGCCCAACTTTTGCCCAATAGTTTGCAACACCAGTTGTGTTGTATGAGGGTCGTGCTTTGGGTGGTTTAAAAAGGAAGAAGGACGCCTTTGCTTTGCCATTCCGGATATTTCCTCATCAGTGCCGACTTAGCTTCTTAATTATTGCTGAGTAGTACAGGCTACTGATTGTGCATTGCTTCCACCCCCAAATCACAGGAAATCGGACTAAGGGCCCCTCGCATAACACTTTAGCGGCCATTTTTAAACTTTCCCCTCTTACACGTTAAAATTCGTCCAGTTCCAGCAATTACTGTGTATCGTTTGTTCATTCGCGATAATATTTCTAACGTTTGTTCACACTTTTGTGTTTATTATCATCTGTTTCGGAGTTCTATTTATCGAAGGTCTTGTTTCTATACTATACAGTCAGCATTGAATTCTCTAAATTCAATCAACCACTAACGATGAATGAAAGTCAGATATTCAATAAACGAATAAAACTAAAAATGAGCCAACCATTTTTAGCCAACTCAATCCCGGCGCAAACTCCTAAATAGAAAGTTAAAAATCTTATAATACAAATTTATGATCATAAAAAAAATAATAAATAAATAATAAACGGAAGTTTATTGCATAATTTTCCTAATTTTCCTCGTAACTAACTAGCAGTGGCCGACCAGTTGGGAAAAATTCTGGCAGATGTCCCATAGTGGCTCTGAGAGAGTTCCTCAATTAGAGCCGCAGTCGCTGTCTCACTCTGCCTAATTAATTTAAAGGAAGAAAGTCGCCAGTTCTATTATCACTATCTCTCTCTTGTCGCCCCTTTTTTGGCCACGCCACTTCTCATGCTATTTTGTTTTCGCGCTCCAATCTAAATTGTACTTTAATTTGACATTTTAATTGATTTCGATGAAAAGTATCCTTGTGTTAAGATATATTTTTTTAGCCACTTATAAAATGCTAAAAATTCAGTTATTTTCATTATTTTTTTTTGCTTTTATTCATTTTAAAATTATGTCTTAATTTTCTTTTAAATGTTTTATGTAAAAAAAGTAAAGTAATTGCCTATTTTTTTAGGCGGGGCTTAACGTCCAACTACCAATTAGGTGTCGCGGACGGAGGCGACTAGCAGACATATTTTAATGTAAATTCCTCATATTAACCATTAAATAAAATCCAAAGCCTAGAGACAGGAGAATCGAACCCACTAAACCAACAATACATCTTAGCATTGCGTGTCTAGCCTATAACCGCCAAACATACTTCACAATTAATTTCTCATCTTAACCATTAAATAAAATCCAAGGCCTAGAGACCGGGGATCGAACCCACTAAACCAACAATACATCTTAGCAATGCGGGTCTAGCCTATAACCGCCTAACATACTTCACAATTAATTTCTCATATTAACCATTAAATAAAATCCAAGACCTAGAGACCGGGAATCGAACCCACTAAACCAACAATACATCTTAGCAATGCGGGTCTAGCCTATAACCGCCTAACATACTTCACAATTAATTTCTCATATTAACCATTAAATAAAATCCAAGGCCTAGAGACCGGGAATCGAACCCACTAAACCAACAATACATCTTAGCTTTGCGGGTCTAGTATCTTAACCGCTCGTCTACCAAAAACAAAAACACGTACAGACTGTTGGAACCTGTTCACAGTGTTGGATAATATTGTAATTCACACCAATTTTAGGGCTTTCATTCATCGTCAGAGTTAAATCAAGTTTGCTATTCAGAGAATTCGTCTGAGGAGGGCTTTAGCAAGACGAAATCTCTGCAGCAAATTGATTAACTAATCTCTGATATGGTTTTTTTTTTTTTTTTTTTTTAGAATTCTGATTACCTCATACATTGCGTACACTTCCGCGGGAAACTCAATTTGGCATACTTTATTCACAATTCCAATATTTACTCCATTAAAAGCACTTTATTACAAAAACATTTAAAATCTAAAATGTTTTTTTTGGGCAAAAATCTTTCCAATTTACCTTAAAAAAAAGAAAAAAAAAGAGAAGGTATTAATTCAAATGGTTGTTCCGGTAGTTTGCATTTTCCGCTCTATTTTTCCTTCCTGTTCCACTCTGAACAGTAAACCACTGTTTCTATTCTGCAATTCTTGTTTTGTAATTTAGTTTTTCTTTATGTTCATTTATCGTTTATCGTTTCCATTTGTTTTATCTGTTTAACGAAGTTGGTGATTGTTTTTTTGGAGATTGGTTTTTGGGTCCAGCTGATAATTTGGGCGGTAAGGCTAGCTACGAGTTGGAAAATGGCCGTTTTTCATGGTGGGGGGAGCAAACTAATCGTGTATAACTCAAAAATTTATAAAGAGGAGCATTTCCGGTTGGTACTTGACCTTACTGTCCCCCCCCGACCTAAAAGAATTCAATGTTAGCAAAATCTATTAAATTAAATATTGACGAGACCATCTATCTTATATAATATATCAGTGATTCACCAACCACTGTGCCGCGTGGCACTTTTGCAATGCCGCGAAAGTTTTGAAGTGTGCCGCCAAATTTTAGAAAAGGCATACAATAAAAATTTGTATATTAAATTGTAGAAGACGATATGAGAGTAGCATTATCATCTATACGACCAAATATAAACTGTAATTATCAAAAAACATCAAGCTCAAATTTCGCATTAAAAGTATTCTTATTATTAACTTTTAATTAATCCCTTAATAAACGTATACGAGGGTCGTTTGAAAAGTCCGTGCAAAAATAAAAACTACTTAATTTTTTGGGGTAAACCTTTTTTATTTTTCAACATAGTCTCCTTTTAGGCTTATACACTTCGTCCAACGCTGCTCTAGTTTGTTGATCCCTTCCGAATAATAGGATTTGTCCAAGTCTGAAAAATAGCCATTCGTTTCTGCAATCACCTCCTCGTTTGAATAAAATCTTTTTCCCGCCAGCCATTTCTTCATATTGGGAAACAAATAGTAGTCTGAGGGAGCCAAGTCTGGAGAATAGGGGGGATGTGAAACGAGTTGGAACCCTATTTCCATTAATTTTGCGACCACAACTGCTAAGGTGTGAGCTGGTGCGTGGTCGTGATGGAAAAGGACTTTTTTGTGGGCCAATCGTGGGCGTTTTTCTTGCAGCTCGGTTTTCAAACGGTCCAATAACGATGAATAATATGCACCTGTAATAGTTTTACCCTTTTCCAGATAGTCGATGAGGATTATTCCTTGCGAATCCCAAAAGACAGTCGCCATAATCTTTCCGGCCGAAGGAACGGTCTTCGCCTTTTTTGGCGCAGATTCCCCCTTAGTAACCCATTGTTTAGATTGTTCTTTGGTCTCAGGAGTGTAGTGATGTATCCATGTTTCATCCACAGTGACGAAACGACGCTTAAAGTCCGGCGGATTCTTCTGGAACAGCTGCAAACCGTCCTTGCAACACTTTACACGATTTCGTTTTTGGTCAAGCGTGAGCAATCGCGGCACCCATCTTGCGGATAGCTTTGTCATGTCCAAATGTTGATGCAAAATATTATGTAACCGTTCATTCGAGATGCCCACAGTACTAGCAATCTCACGCACCTTCACTCTTCTGTCATCCATCACCATATCATGGATTTTATCAATGATTTCTGGAGTAGTAACCTCAACAGGGCGTCCAGAACGTTCAGCGTCACTTGTGCCCATATGGCCACTCTGAAAATTTTGAAACCACTTATAAACTGTTCTAATCGAAGGTGCAGAGTCACCATAATGTTTATCAAGCTTCTCTTTAGTCTCCTGAGGCGTTTTGCCTTTCATAAAGTAGTGTTTAATCAACACACGAAATTCTTTTTCGTCCATTTTTTGAAAATCACTCGACTTCCTCGATTCAAACGAATGCCAAACACAAAGAAATAGACCGATCTGGCTGAAACTTGGTGTCTGTTCTTCCAAGAGATGCTACTAACTAAACATAACCTCGATACGCGCCAGTGGTGCTATCTCTCTGACTTTGCACGGACTTTTCAAACGACCCAAAAAGTATTCCCCCATTTTATTATTAGTGTATCGCCCCAAATTTTGAAATTGTTAAAAGTGTGCCACCGCGGCAAACAAAAAAAAAAGTTTGCAATCACTGTCCTGTGCGTCAACTTTGTAGATACTGAATCTTAAGCCAACCACAGAGTTTTATAAAGATGAATAAATATAAATGTATTTATTCAGTTTTGTAGCATATACCAAAAAATAAATAAATAAGTATAAAAATTCTGACGTAATCTGGTGACATTCGAAGCGATAATTCCTTTCCATTAAATGTATACTAGTACACGCTTGCTGTGGTACCAGTATTTATGTAAATTGATTCGAACAGATAACTGTAAAATCAATACTGACAGTTCTACTAACACCTGCTTATTATGCTGTTCTGTAATTTATCATTTATCCAGTCTTCTTTCTCCGTTTATTGATTTATTTTATTTATCTTGTTCGCCAAGTTGACCAGTTTATTACTATTTAGTTAATTATTTATTATAATTTCGTTTTTTCTCTCTATTCTAACGATCCCTATTGATTTTCAAATTATCTCATCTCCTTCTTTAAAAGTTTTGTTATTATTTATTTTTATCGCAAATTATTTTGTTTAAAACATAAAACTATAAAATATCGATAAAATAAAAATTTGAAATAAATACATCGATAGCTGTATAAATTTTTTTTTTTTTTTAAATCTTTTATTGTAATTTACCACTGCAACAGTTGTTGCAACAAGCAAATATAGTAAAAGAAATAGAAGAAAATCATGAGTGGAGAAGGCACCCTGTGTGCGACTCCAGTAACGTGCTTTGCTCTCATGGTAAGAGTAGATCACGAGGCCATCTTCTCTTCAATCTCCTTAGAGGATTACCTGGCGTAATGTGGAGGAAGATAGGTGTTCTATGAGAGGGTTAGGGATGAGCTGCTGTAGAGTGGAATGAAATTTGAAGAAACGAGTGTTAGCAAGATCTGTAATGAAAGGGATTTTGAGGTCATTACGGATAGTGAGGTTAAATATACATACAACGGAGCGTTAAGAAGTTTTCTGAAGTATTTTTGGACTGTAATGCCTGGAGGCGAAGTGAGTTGGGAAAGCTTAGTCGATCTCCCTTACTTCGATGCCGTATGTCCAAATAGGGTCGCAGTAACAGTAGATATAAGAGTCTTTTGTTATGTAGGTTAGGTTTCGAACGTTTGTCAAGTAGTTCTTGCGAGAAGTTAGTAGCGTTGGTTAGTTGCTTGTCTTTTCAGTCTAGTATGGGGATTCCATGTCAACCGTTTGTCCTAGGTCCAGTCCAAGGTAGGCGTACTTTGTCCATAGTTGGTATAAAGGTTTGGTTCGAGATGATGGGAGGTAGGATTTTCCGTCTGAGAGTAAATACTATAAACTTTGACTTCGTAACGTTGGTTTTGATTCTCCAATTGAAAAGCCAGTCCTGTAAGTAGTTAATGTGTGTTTATAGAGTTCGTGTAGCGATAAGAGGATCGGAATGAGGTGAGATAAGATTGCAGTATCGTCAGCAAAGGTAGAAAGAATGGTATTTGGATGTTGAGGTATGTCTGCTGTATAAAAAGAGTATAGAAGAGGACCTAGGACACTGCTCTGAGTGTATAAATATTAAAGTAATAAAAAAAAAAGAGTAATTATTAGCGAGTTGTGACGTAAAAGTGGTTGGTAACTTGATCAAAAAAAAGACGACAAGGAGAAAGCGTAAGGACGTCATCATGTTCTAGGTTGTTGCGAACGGCGGCTACATGGAGTGGTGGATGTAGAAGATAATGATGACTGTTTAATGGAGGCGGTGAAAGGCGGCTTACAAACAACTAAGTATATTGTATTTTAAGCCTGGGTAAAGTCATCTTGGCGGTGATGAGTGAGTGAGTTGAAAGAGTGGTGAGGAGGAGGTAAATACGTATTTATGTGTGTGTGAGTGCACATTAGAAACTTCTTACTTCCGTTTTGTACACACTTACGACGAGTAAGACTGTCCTTAAAGCTCAGTTTGTCTGTAAAGTGTGTGTATGTGTATTTATCTAAGTGATAATACGAGTTAAAGTTCAAACAGAGATATCTTCCTTCCACCCTTTACCATCATGTTAACTCTCAACCTCTCTCTTTCTAGTACTTCTTCTTGGTAATCTTGAGTCATCTTCAGTGGTTAATAAGAAGCACTTAGCGGTCGAGCAAATAATACGCGTTCATTTTGTTGCCTTTCTAATTGCAAAAAGAAAGAAAAAGCAAACTCATGCCATCCGGCCATAATAGTTGTTTACGTCATTATTAGCTTTTGTTCTAGAGGGGAGGGAATGGCTCAGTGGTTAGCGTCTGCTGGATTCCAACGCCAAGATCCCTTTAGCTCTTAGAATTTCTCTTCCAAGGAGAAAACCTGGTACATTGTTGCCACCGCTGATGCTTCAATCGTGACCAATTATTTCCAGGAAATCTCAACCCCCCCATTTGAGAAAACTCAAACCCTCCTCCGCTTCCCTAATCCTCTTCAATTAAGAGCAATCCCAAATTTCCATCCCAGGATTTCCTGAATAATAAATTTTCCCCGGTTTCTTCTGCTATTAATTTTCTAAGAAAATCGTGCTTAATAATATAGTACAACCTCGGTTAACCGGGGATTCGGATTATCCAGGATCATGTTGAGTCATCATAAGAACACTTCGGATCGGCGCCGAAATAAAAATTAATTTTCGGTGGCGACAGGAAAATTTTATTGGTCTTCCGATGTAACATAATTGTAGGCGTGGCAGCAACTCTTTTATACCTGATTTTCTTGAAGAGTCATTATGTATGTAAAACATGTAAAATGTATGTAAAAAAAATATGTCTATGTACATTCATAGATACAAATGTACTATGTAATACTGTGCATTCGGTTTAACCGGAATTTCAGTTTTCCGGAGTGGATATAGCCGGAGGTCAGTCCGGTTAATCCAGGTTGTACTGTATTCACAGAATTAATGTAAAACTGAAATTTCATATTTAAAGAGAATTTCCAAATTGACCCGGATAGATTTTCGAAATAATTAGGTGATTTGGTTTTTTCGATTAAGCATAATTATTGAAGTAAATAATATTTTAGCGCAAATTTTAAGCTTCAAGAAAGTTTGTTTGTGTGTTCACAGCAAAATTTTTGTTTTGTTTTAAATTATAAATTTGATGAGGTCGATAAGTTGTCTAATAAATCTCTTAAAAAACTACTTTTTAAAAAAATTGTAACCATTAACTACACAGAACATATTGTATATAGATATATAAAGTTAATTTTACGCCTATTTGTTGGTGAAAGTGTAACGCTTCATTAGTTTTAATATTTGAAAACCAGTCTTAGTGTATAATAAAGCGCGTACGGGACAAATTGGTATATTATGGTGTAAGGCCCGGGGTTGGTTGACGAGAAGGAAGGGGGGCGCCCTCTATTATTAACAAGGCTGTGGCTATATCCCCTTTAGGCGGCCAGCCGTTTCCTGTCCTTCATTTTTTTTAATATTTCAAAGTTAACCGCTCGGCCAGTGATGGATGTGTTGTAACTCATTTTACAAAACTATATTGGAATACGATATTTTTTTTTTATTTTTAGGCCTAACTAATTTTGTGCGGCTAATTTTATATTATTTTTCATTCCTTTATTTAACGGATATTGTAATCTACATAAATCTAGAGGAAGTCCTGGAAGAGGAGATGAATGATTGAGTTGACAAAGATATTTTAAAAACCTTTTAATTTACGATAACTGTGGGTATCTTTGAAGATTCTATCGTTTCTAATGCTGGGCTGGGATGTAACAATGGAAGTAATGATTGGTTAGTCCATTTCCCCCCCCCCCCGCGGGGTAATTAATAATAGAAGAAGAAGAAGAAGAAGTCTTTATTTAATTTACAAAATTATAAAATTACATACATGTAAAATAGTATTTCAATTACAGTGAAATTAAATAAAACTAAAAATAAATTCCTTATAAAGACAAACAACATGGTCATTGACCGTCCGTGGAGTCTATGATTTATTGTTGCATTTTATATTTATTTATTTTTGTATATATATATATTAATATATATATATCAACATATATATATATATTTTTTTTAAATTATTATTATTATTATTATTTTTATACTGTTATTATTATTATTACCTTATATACTTCCTTCTTTCTGTCTTAACTATACAATATAAAACATAAAGCATTAAACCGAAAATTGGAAAACAAAAAATAGATTTATAATTATCCTGGATTAATAAGTGATACTCGTTTTGCATAAGCTACAGTACAATACTGAACCAAAGCAACCCAGTCTTTGCCGTTCAAATAATCCACAAAGCTCTGTCTAGAAAGAGTAGGCGAACCAAAGTAATGACCGCGCAGTTCAGCCAATGCTGGACAATCCGCCAGGAAGTGAAACAGGTCCTCATACTCATTACTGACACATAGATTGCATTCAAGGTCGGTATTCTTAAAATATTTGTAATTCAACGGTAATAGATCACCTCGAATTTTAAATATCCATCTCATTGATTTCAAAGAAAAAGCATCAGTTAAATACAATTTATCCTCTAAAGTATAATGAAGTTCTTTATAAAATGGGTAATAACTTGTATTAAATACCTTCAGTTTGCAAATGTTATTAAAATCACTGTTTAAAGATTCAATTATAATATTAAGCGTAGTTTTCCACAAAACGCTATTGTTACAATTTGTGAAGTTTAAATTAAAATTAATATTAAATTTTTCAGCTTGACTCTTAATTTCTGAAAACCAAAAAATATTCTTTTTTATTATTTCAGTAGCTAAAATTTTGGGATATCTATTTTCGGAAAGGTTTAAGGATCTGAGTAGATATTTATAGTGCAGTTTTAATGTGTAAAGGAAAATAGGCGGTAATTTGGTTTCGAAATGTATTAACGCTGAGGGTGCGTATTTTGGGCATCTCATTAATTTCTTCATGAAAAAATAAAGAACCCTCTCAACCTCGTCATATCTTTTCCATCCCCACAATTGGGCACCATAGCAAATGATATGGTAATTAATAATAACAGCAAACATTTCTCCTGATACTCCTGGTTGCTGATACTGTACGTTGTTATTTCAGCTTCGGACTTACAACAAACTTCACAGGAAGTAAATTTCAAATCTGAAGTGCTTTGAAAACATATGCAACTTTTTTTCCCGTCTCTTTATGCTCAGGAATCCTTTTTGATTGGTTTTTGTTACTGTGTTACATATCCTGTATACATCAAAAATATGTTCGTGATAAGGGCTAGGATTTGGTTTGAATAGATTAGAATGTTTTTTACGAGATAGTTGTATGCCTTTAGTTGCGGTTCCAGAAGTTCCCAGGCCTTTGACAGGTTTTCTTATTGTCAGAAAGTTCCACTTTTCTTCTTCAAGGATTGAAGAAGTGTCCTAAGGAATTGTTCTTCAACGATTTTTTTTTCCCTCACAGCTCCTGGAAAGTAGTTGACGTAGATAGTGCTCCCATTGGATAGTTTCTCCCCTCCTAGTCCTCCACATCTTACCATAAAATCTAATTAACTTTATGTTAAGCTATTGCATAGTAAATTAAGAAAAACAACTAATGGAGCAGAATATTTTTCTATTAATAAGCAGATCGGACTAAACATATTGTAGTCATTACAGCACAGAATGAAGGTGTAACGGTAGCCGAGCGGTTAAGATACTAGGCAAATGATGCCCAGAATCGGCTCCCGAAGTTACCGTAGTCTTATGCTGAACACCCTGTACATATAGTGCGAACTCTTAAATTTGTTGCCTTTAGTCTTGAAACCATAATGAGGATAATTCGTTAATCTGCCAGCCGTCGCCCTTTTAAAGGAAGTGTAAAGAGAGTTATGTTTTTTTTTCTCAGCGAGTACTTGCGTATTATATATGTATGTTACCTTAAATCTTTCTCTTCCTTGTATTTGTGCCCGTTTCCGTCTTGAAAGTCTTTCAATTTACTTTCGACCCTGAATTCCGTAGGGCGAAGTGGATTAGCCACTTCTCCTGTTTACTTGGCGTCCCTGCGAGTATCACAGCCTAACAACAAGTGAACATTAGCAACATTAAACTGTTACTGCCCACAATACATTTACACAGTACACGTTAGGGCATAATCATCTGTACAAGGTGGGAGGGGGGGCTTATTAGCTCTCGGAACCGGTGTGTGCAGATTGTGTCAGGATGAGGAGGAAACGGCCTCTTGCTGGCTGTTCGGTTGGTTCTGTGAGACCAAAGGAGATGGTAGCGCAAAAAGAACTAGTAGGGGAAGTTTCGTCTAATAGATCCAAAAAAGGGGAAGGCACAATAAGCCTGTTTTGGCGCTGCAATCGAGCGGTTGCGCTATGAAGCCTTTGGCTCTTAAGAGATCAAAGGAGATGGTAGCGCAAAAAGAACTAGTAGGGAAAGTCCTCCTCCTCTTTAGTAGGAGAGGATTCGTCCACTAGATCCAAAGGGGAAGGCACAATAAGCCTCTTTTGGCTGCCATACCGTGGGGCAGTCTCACCCCGATAATCTAATCTAATCTTGGCCCTAAATTATGAACGGTTAGACAAGATCGTATCGTCATCTTCCGTTTTAGGATATTAAATGTAAAGAAAATCTTATTCAGCAGATGAAATAGAATCAACTTCATAAAACTATAAGAATTATCTTGCAAATTTCATTCAGATAATTAAGTAAAGATCATCTGCTAATTAACCTGAAGGTTTTTATGCCTTTTGAAAGTAATTAAGGATGTGAACTTTTAAAATAATATTGTGAGAATTATAAAACAAAAGAAATGCAATTATTAATAATTAATGGTTGCATATGATAATATTTTTTAATATCCTAATTTTACATAAATTATCATTTTAAATATTGGAAGGTACATTCATGGATGCTTTTATTCTATTTTATTGTTATTTATTCTCGTGATATTAATGAATGTATTTATTATACTGAGCGTTATAATTACAATATTAAATGACGCCCCACTGTAATGGTTTAGTGACGTAGACTGTTGTACATCATTATGTTGATGAAGTGTTTTGTGTGCTCATGTAACCGGGCCGCGACGGCGGTATCATAAAATATGTACAACATCCTGTACTGTGCGTGCGTTAGTCCTGTGACTGTAGTGTCAGGGCCTGTTTATGTTATTTGTTGCCGTTCGTTTTGCTTGAATAGTTATTCTTTTTTTTTTTTTTTTGTAAATACTTTGTGCTTAATTTGCAAGTATAATGGAGGAAAAAAAACTTAGTGCTACTATTCTGATTTAATCTCAATTTTAAGTATTTATTGAGAGCATAATTCAGTTTCTATTAGGCTTCGAATGAGCCCAAGTTTATTATCTTTTTCTTTTTTTCTATTTTACAATTTAGCCTCATTTTACTATCAACTTAAAGTAGTGGCGGGTGTTGGTCTAGTTGTCAAGAGCGTGGCTTTGTAAGCAGGAGATTCCCGTTTCGAATCCAGCGTATTTTAATTGCCATATTAATATTATTCCATATTATTCATACGAATAGAGATATAAAGGTTTGAAATTTGAAGCAAATTGAAAGCCACCAAAATTTAACCTTCTATATCTCATTACGTATTATCAGGAAAACATTGCTATTTATACCAGTTATAGACCTAACTTTTCTCTACAATTGGGTAAAGAAATCATTGAATTCTGATCAATAGGAAGAGAGATATCAAGGTTTGAAATTTGAAGCAAATTGAAACCCACCAAAATTTAACCTATATCTCATTACGTATTATCAGGAAAACATTGCTATTTATACCAGTTATAGAGCTAACTTTTCTCTACAATTGGGTAAAGAAATCATTGAATTCTGATCAATAGGAAGAGAGATATAAAGGTTTGAAATTTGAAGCAAATTGAAAGCCACCAAAATTTAACCTTCTATATCTCATTACGTATTATCAGGAAAACATTGCTATTTATACCAGTTATAGACCTAACTTTTCTCTACAATTGGGTAAAGAAATCATTGAATTCTGATCAATAGGAAGAGAGATATCAAGGTTTGAAATTTGAAGCAAATTGAAACCCACCAAAATTTAACCTTCTATATCTCATTACGTATTATCAGGAAAACATTGCTATTTATACCAGTTATAGACCTAACTTTTCTCTACAATTGGGTAAAGAAATCATTGAATTCTGATCAATAGGAAGAGAGATATCAAGGTTTGAAATTTGAAGCAAATTGAAACCCACCAAAATTTAACCTTCTATATCTCATTACGTATTATCAGGAAAACATTGCTATTTATACCAGTTATAGACCTAACTTTTCTCTACAATTGGGTAAAGAAATCATTGAATTCTGATCAATAGGAAGAGAGATATAAAGGTTTGAAATTTGAAGCAAATTGAAAGCCACCAAAATTTAAACCTTCCATATCTCATTACGTATTATCAGGAAAACATTGCTATTTATACCAGTTATAGAGCTAACTTTTCTCTACAATTGGGTAAAGAAATCATTGAATTCTGATCAATAGGTAGAGAGATATAAAGGTTTGAAATTTGAAGCAAATTGAAAGCCACCAAAATTTAACCTTCTATATCTCATTACGTATTATCACTAAAACATTGCTATTTATACCAGTTATAGAGCTAACTACTCTCTACAATTGGGTAAAGAAATCATTGAATTCTGATCAATAGGAAGAGAGATATAAAGGTTTGAAATTTGAAGCAAATTGAAAGCCACCAAAATTTAACCTTCTATTTCTCAAGAACTATTATAACTAAAACATTGCTTTTCATACCAGTTATAGAGCTAACATTTCTCTACAACTGGGTAAACAAATCATTGAATTCTGATCAATAGGAAGAGAGATATAAAGGTTTGAAATTTGAAGCAAATTGAAAACCATCAAAAATTTTAACCTTCCATATCTCATCAACTTCATTTTCACCACCTCCTCTGTTAAACAATTTTTGTTATAGCATACATTTTTTTTTTAATGGAAAAATTGTGAGACGTTTTTGTAAATATTTATAAATAAGCTGTTGTTACCAACGTATTTTTTATTTTTATTATTTTTGTCTTACTGCAGGGAATTGGGAGAATTGGGATCTTGCTATTTTCAGTATCCAGCCTTTACTGAAAATATTTAAACGTTAATTAAATGAAAAATGGTTTTCTTACAATTAATTTAAGAAACTATTGTAAGTCACTAGATTTTCAATTTTCTATTTTGACCGGAAGTATGATTTTCTATTTATTGACGCTGTAGTTTGTTTGTACAGTCCATGGTGAAAGTTTTATTCATCAATTTTGTTCCAGCAGTGTTCAGAAGAGACTTGAGTTAAATTATGAAGATTAGTTAGGCCGTTTTTTGGTTCTTTATTGTGTTATTTGGCGAGAGGGAGAGATAGATAGATTGAGTGGAGGGGGGAAGCCCCCCTAATAAAGTTAGTTGTATTATACATGTAAGTCAGGATTCTATGTTATTTCATTTAGGTAGATATAGGCCTGTTCGCTCTAACCAATAGCTACCTAGCCATGTGAATCGTTTAACAAGCACCTGGCTGGCTTTCCAAACAACAAACCGTCTCACCTGGCCTTCATTCCCTATCTCACTCTAACTTGTTCTACTTTCAACAGTGTATGTATGCAGTTCACTGCCGCTTGAATGCAGCCGTTTAAGGAGAGTGAGTGAGAGAGACAAACAATGGGTTTTTTTATGCAATCCCCTCCAAGCAGCAACTATCTTCCTTCTGGAGGTTTCCAGTATTTATAAGGTTTCATTAAAAAAATTCCCCTTCAATTCGATTTCAAATCAAGTCTCTTATTATTATCAAAGACTTTTTCAGCAGCAAGATGGCCAATGTTATTTTCTATCAATTTCTTTTTTGGTATTTTACAGTCCTTGGTCCTTTTAAATGTTTATTATTTATGTTTATTTCTCACCTCTTTGTTATCATTGCTCTTTACATTATTGTATAAGGAGTACATGCGTCATTGTAACTCTTTCTTTTGTGTTTTCTTTTTAGTTTAATTATTTATTTATATAAAGTATTTTTTTAAGCCTGAGTTGCTGATTATAGTACGTACGAAATAAGAATTTCATTATTTAAACAACTTTATTACTTATTGTATTGTATATTATAACAATCTGGACACATAATATGGTCCTCGCAATTTTTAATCATATGTTTTCCTTTACTTTAAAAAAAAAGACAATATATCTATATTTTCGGCGCCACGGTAGCCGAGCGGTTAAGATACTAGACCCGCAAAGCTAAGATGTATTGTTGGTTTAGTGGGTTCGATTCCCCGGTCTTAGGCCTTTAGATTTTATTTAATGGTTAATAAAAGAAATTCACAGTAAAGTATGTTTGGCGGTTATAGACTAGACCCACAAAGCTAAGATGTATTGTTGGTTTAGTGGGTTCAATTCTCGGGGTTTAGGCTTTGGATTTTATTTAATGGTTAATATGAGAAATTTACAGTAAAGTATGTTTGGCGGTTATAGACTAGACCCACAAAGCTAAGATGTATTGTTGGTTTAGTGGGTTCAATTCTCGGGGTTTAGGCTTTGGATTTTATTTAATGGTTAATATGAGAAATTTACAGTAAAGTATGTTTGGCGGTTATAGACTAGACCCACAAAGCTAAGATGTATTGTTGGTTTAGTGGGTTCAATTCTCGGGGTTTAGGCTTTGGATTTTATTTAATGGTTAATATGAGAAATTTACAGTAAAGTATGTTTGGCGGTTATAGACTAGACCCACAAAGCTAAGATGTATTGTTGGTTTAGTGGGTTCAATTCTCGGGGTTTAGGCTTTGGATTTTATTTAATGGTTAATATGAGAAATTTACAGTAAAGTATGTTTGGCGGTTATAGACTAGACCCACAAAGCTAAGATGTATTGTTGGTTTAGTGGGTTCAATTCTCGGGGTTTAGGCTTTGGATTTTATTTAATGGTTAATATGAGAAATTTACAGTAAAGTATGTTTGGCGGTTATAGACTAGACCCACAAAGCTAAGATGTATTGTTGGTTTAGTGGGTTCAATTCTCGGGGTTTAGGCTTTGGATTTTATTTAATGGTTAATATGAGAAATTTACAGTAAAGTATGTTTGGCGGTTATAGACTAGACCCACAAAGCTAAGATGTATTGTTGGTTTAGTGGGTTCAATTCTCGGGGTTTAGGCTTTGGATTTTATTTAATGGTTAATATGAGAAATTTACAGTAAAGTATGTTTGTTAGTCGCCTCCGTCCACGACTCCTAATTTGGTAGATGGACGTTGAGCCCCGCCTGAAAAAATAGGCGATTACTTTACTTTTATTTATATTTCAATCGCTACACTGATTATAAATTTCTTGGTGTTTCGACTACTCTTCAGACGGTCTAAGAACCATGAATATGTCTGTCTTAATGCTTTTCTATTTGTATTTTCAAAGTTTGTATTATTATTATTATTATTATTATTTTTTTTTTTTTTTTTTTTTTTTTTGGGCGCATCAACAGCTGAGGTTATTAGCGCCCGGAGCTTTTTCCAGTGCACTGCCGGCCTCCGGACAGTGTTATTATTTTTCTGAATAGTTTTATTGTGAATCATAAATCACCTAAACAATGAATACATATATATATATATATATATATATATATATATATATATATATGTATAAAGATAAAAATAATTAAGAACATTTTAACCAGGAGCGTTTTGGCGTTAGCAACGAGGTTAGTAGTGGCGTAGCGCGGCTTTAGCGGTTTGTTTTGGGGGGGAGAACGTTTTATAAATCGAGCGACGCAGAAAATGAGTTTGTGGTCGTTGTTTATAGAGATGAAAATAGAACTCTCTCTCTCTCTCTCTCTGTCTCTCGCTAAGTAAATAATTCTTAATTAACTTAATTTTAGGTTGGCCCAACTGTTTTATTATTCACAAGCTGTTATAACCGGAAATGGAAAAGGAATTATTCTCCATCTAAAAGATTATAGACATTTATTAGATTATTTATTCTATATTTGTTTTACAGTTATCATTATTCCCGTCTTCATTATTATTATTTTAATGATTTAAGGCGCGTCAACATCTAAGATTATTGGCGCCCGGAGCTTTTTTCAGTGCACTGCCTGCCTCCGGACAGTGTTCTCTCGTTACATACAACACTGTCCATCACCTGACAGTGAGCTTTAAGAAGCTTCTAGGAAGAGAAAATCTAAGGGTCAGCAGCTGGATTCGAACCCAAGACCTCCGCGTGGGAGTTCTGTACGTTAAACGCATGGCAAATCTCTTCCCTATTATTATTAGGTAGCCGAGCGGTTATAGCCTAGACCCGCAAAGCTAAGATGTATTGTTGGTTTAGTGGGTTCGATTCCCGGTCTTCGGCCTTGGATTTTATTTAATGGTTAATAAAAGATTTATAGTAAAGTTTGTTAGGTAGTTATAGCCTAGACCCGCAAAGCTAAGATGTATTGTTGGTTTAGTGGGTTCGATTGCCTGGTCTAGGCCTTGGATTTTATTTAATAGTTAATAAAATAAATTTACAGTAATGTATGTTTGCTAGTCGCCTCCGTCCACGACACCTAATTTGTAGTTGGACGTAAAGCCCCGCCTGAAAAAAAAAGGCGAAAAAAATTACTATTATTATTATTAGTATTATTATTAAAAATCATATTTTCATAAATTTCTTAACGTTTGAGTCCAACGTCTTTTATATTTTATTAACGAACGATTATGTTTAACGCTCGTATTCAGCATTTTAGAAAAATTCCAAAAACGGAAGTACTACGTCATTAAACTGTTTTTTTTTATTTTTTTTTCTAAAATTGTCTACCTCAGCAAATCACGAATACAGATCAGCGAGTCTAATTTTTTTTTTTTTTTTTTTTAGTCTAAGGAATCTTAAAATTAAAAATATGTATTTTTAGGTGAAAATTTTGAAAATTTGTTTCAATTATTTCTTTTTATGATATTTTTTAGTTTTATTTATTTATTTATTTTATTGAAAAGAATGTCCATAAATAAATAATAGTTATTAGTTAAGGTTAAATAAGTAAACATGGGATTGTTTAGCAATTATTTATGATATTTTAAACATTTTTTATTTTTAATTACACTCATTAAAATTTTGAAAGGTAATAATTATTTTAATAGCTGTTTATATCTTATTGTTTTTAATATTTTCTCTTGTTATTTTTTCGAACTATTCATTGGAGTTAATCGTTTTATTTTTATTTTTACGTTTTCTAAGAGGATTAGAATTGGTGTTAGTTAATTCTGGATGGAACGTTTTTTATATTAGTTTCTTGATGGGCAATTAAGTTATTCTGCATCGTTATTTTTATCGTTAATTACTTTGTGGTTTTTTGTTTTTTAAATTGGCGTATTGACAACTTCGCCATTATCGTCACTACATTTCATTACAATTTCTGGTTTAGTATTCGTAGGTCCTTCAGTAGCCCTATTTATCAGCAAATGGGACATCCACTGTAAACATCTCTTTATCACTGGCGGCTGGAAAAAATGAATTTTTCTCTTAACATATCTAAAAAATTTCCCTATGAATCCAAAACTTAAAAAAACCGATCTCTTTTCAGCCGTACGTTTGTCTTTAAAAGAATCACTTGGGGGGGAACTACTTTAGACCCCCCTCCCAAAAAAAAAACCGAAACAGGTTTTCTTGTAGACTGTCCCACTTCTTTGGAAAAATGTTTACAGTATCTCGAGGTCTGCCCCCAAAGAAAATTTCCCATTCTCTTGAGTGATATTTCCCGATTACTAAGATTTTGCTAACTAAGTTTTATAGTTCGGGGACAAAATATAAAGTTTTAATTTCATACAACTTTTATTCATTTATTTTTAAATATTTTTTTTTGTGAAAACAAAATTATTTTTTCGATCTCAGAGGACATAGTGCCAGCTGATTTCCGGTGACAGAGAATCATTCCGTATTATTGGCACGATCTTCTTTGCCTGTAGTAAGAGTGAGAGATATAATTAATTACGCTTTAGAATGACGTCAGCAAATAGCGTCATTCAATTTAAATGATCATCACTTAAATGTAATCACTTTAATATTAGACCCCAGTTTTAATGGTGGATACGTAATGGATACGTTCGCACTGGTAATTGTATTAAACATATATTTTCATATTTATTTGAATTATTGGTGGTCACATATTCGGCAAATTATGTAGTCTTTTAAAATGTTTGTGTAAGGTTGATTTAATGTATAGTAGTTAGTAACTTGCTAGTCAATTGAAGGTTATAATATTCGTGTTTTTTGATGCTGTAACTCGTAGGGTCTGAGCGACATGTAAAAGTAAAAGTAAAGTAAAGTAATTGCCTATTTTTCCAGGCGGGCTTTACGTCCAACTACCTCAAATTAGGTGTCGTGGACGGAGGCGACTAACTAACATACTGTACTATAAATTCCTCATATTAAACATTAAATAAAATCCAAGGCCTAGATCGGAGGAATTGAACCCATTAAACCAACAATACACCTTAGCTTTGCGGGTCTAGCCTATAACCCCTAACATACTGTACTATAAATTCCTCATATTAAACATTAAATAAAATCCAAGGCCTAGATCGGAGGAATTGAACCCATTAAACCAACAATACACCTTAGCTTTGCGGGTCTAGCCTATAACCGCCTAACATACTGTACTATAAATTCCTCATATTAAACATTAAATAAAATCCAAGGCCTAGATCGGAGGAATTGAACCCATTAAACCAACAATACACCTTAGCTTTGCGGGTCTAGCCTATAACCGCCTAACATACTGTACTATAAATTCCTCATATTAAACATTAAATAAAATCCAAGGCCTAGATCGGAGGAATTGAACCCATTAAACCAACAATACACCTTAGCTTTGCGGGTCTAGCCTATAACCGCCTAACATACTGTACTATAAATTCCTCATATTAAACATTAAATAAAATCCAAGGCCTAGATCGGAGGAATTGAACCCATTAAACCAACAATACACCTTAGCTTTGCGGGTCTAGCCTATAACCGCCTAACATACTGTACTATAAATTCCTCATATTAAACATTAAATAAAATCCAAGGCCTAGATCGGAGGAATTGAACCCATTAAACCAACAATACACCTTAGCTTTGCGGGTCTAGCCTACAACCGCCTAACATATGTACTTTACAGTAAATTTCTCATATTAAACATTAAATAAAATCCAAAGCCTAGAGACCGGGAATTGAACCCCACTAAACCAACAATACATCATAGCAATGCGGGTCCTAGTATCTTAACCGCTCGGCTATTGTGGCGCCTCATCTAATTCTGAATGTTGGTGAACATATTTAATTAAAGTTTATTTAGGTGATCCTAGTCTTCAAGAAAAAAACATTTCATATCGAAAGTCTGTTAAGTTTTGAAGATAAGTGTTGGAGAATGTTTCGAGTTAATAATGTTCCAGGGGGGAAGCAGAAAAGTTCGAAGTTCCGGTTGTATAGCTGAACACTTATTCACGCACAGTCTGTTTCCGGAAAAAGTAACTGTTTTTTTCTTCACTCAGAGGACCTCAAATCATGCATTTCCGGTTAGAGCTCTGACCAGCCTCATTACTTCCTCATACTTCAAGTGAAAGTTATAAAAAGCTTTACTGGGAATCTGCATTTTAATTATTTCTAATAATACCTAATCAAGAATTTACAGTAATTAAAAAATATATATTTATTTCAAAATAAATACGTACCTTTTTAGGATGTAAATAGAACCGAACAAAAAAAGGCCGGAACTCGTCTATTATTTTGTCCGCTAAAGAGTATAATTAAATTAATTAGGTTGTACAATTTGTATTTTAGTGGTTGTAAAACATGGTGTGTATGTGTATGTGTGTGGAAGGAAACATTCTTTATTATTAGCGCGAGAGTACGCGCCCTTGTTGGCCGCACCGCTGTGGGTGCTCGTCAGTATGCGGCTATGTGTCTGTCTGTCTGTGTGTACAAGTACAGGAGTTGTTGCCGCGCCCGCATTTTTTTTTTTTTTTTTCTCCACCAATTCCAGTCAACATGTGTAATCGATTTCCCTAAATTATTAAACATTGCCAAATAAATGGTGCCCCCCCCACTACCACACAAGGCTTTTATAACATCCAACCCGGCTCCCCCTCCACTTCGTACCCCCTTCTCACTCTGTCGCACCCTATTTCACTGCCTTATTAATTCCATATGGTAAATCTAATTTTATTTTATTTTTTGTAGAATATAATAAAGGGGGGGGCCCTTTTTGTTTTGGTGGTTAATCTTATTTTTTAGAACCTTGATATTAAATAAATTATTCTGTAGCTGAATGTGTTAAAAGGCCGGTAGTTTACTTTTTATTAATGCCTTTTTTCCCCCTCTTCACTATCCCAATAGGTCAAATTATTTTGCAATGAAACTAATCTTAATAATTACAATATTTATGAGTATACCTTTTTTCTAATCTAAAATTATTATCTTTCTACTTTATGCTTATATTCAAAAGAGGAACTAG
The DNA here is from genome assembly GCF_049639745.1 of Rhodnius prolixus. Classification (NCBI taxonomy): domain Eukaryota; kingdom Metazoa; phylum Arthropoda; class Insecta; order Hemiptera; family Reduviidae; genus Rhodnius; species Rhodnius prolixus. The sequence goes on along the minus strand of NW_027411584.1, from coordinate 642,817 downwards.
ATTTTCTGTTTTTAAGTTTTCACAATTTTATTGAGTCTTAGCCAAATATAGATTAATTAGAAGTGTTACTTTAGCAAGCAGAGTCTTGCATCACACGGTAGCCGAGCGGTTAAGATACTAGACCCGCAAAGCTAAGATGTATTGTTGGTTTAGTGGGTTCGATTCCCAGTCTTTAGGCCTTAGATTTTATTTAATGTTTAATATGAGAAATATATTGTGAAGTATGTTAGGCGGTTATAGGCTAGACCCGCAAAGCTAAGATGTATTGTTGGTTTAGTGGGTTCGATTCCCGATCTGTAGGCCTTGGTTTTATTTAATGGGTTATATGAGAAATTTACAGTAAAGTATGTTTGCTAGTTGCCTCCATTCAGACACCTAATTTGGTAGTTAGACGTAAAGCCCCACCTAAAAAAAATAGACAATTATTTTTCTTTACTTTACGGAGTCTTGCAACTCTGAAATTATTTTTTATTTCTAACTTACCTAAAAGCAGATTTCCGGGCATGATTGTCTCTTTTCTTTGTTTACTAGCTGAATATAACCTGTTAATGAGGAAGAATATTTTCTTCAGGTGCATTCATGGGAGTGACCAAACTATTGCCAGGTCTTCCTACAGGTTCTTTTAGAGTGGAAACTGGATTTCAATTAGAGTTTGGATTTTAATTATTGATTTTTGGGTATCTTCTCCCTGGTGCTCATTGGAGTGGGAAGAGTTACTTATGGTTATCTTTTGACTACCCCTTCCTAGAACTTCCCTACCAGACTTGCAAGTAGAAAGAAGCTGTAATGATTTTTAACCTAGCTGAACTCCATTAACTTTGAAATGTTCCCTTTAGTGCAAAAAGAATCCTTGTTATGAAAGTCAATTTTTAAGTAGGAGTTCTGTAGACGTATTGCTTGACTTTAAAGTCAGTTTTCCCAGTTTGGAGGAAAGCTTGTTGGCAAAGTGCGCGGTAGTGTTCACATTATTTTTCCCAATGAAAATTATTGTTTTCAATATGGTTTTCTTTTCTGTTACAGGTAAGTGCCAAGTCTCTCTAAATTAGCTGGTGTAAGGTAAGGCGATTTCCTGCTATCTAAGGCTGTGGAGGCTGTGCGTCACAGCAGTTCTGTAAGCGTCAGTCTTATGGGGGGTCTTAAAGTCAGATCAGATTGGAGCTTAGGGCTTGTCTCGTTCCTTAAAGTCTCCAACTACTTACCAACATTATCACATTTCGTCCATTTTATTCTTGACTTAAAATGTAAAGAGCGTAGCATTTTTTAAAGAAGATTCAGTCTTAAAATATAAAACCCCAGTTTGAATTCTAAACTTTAGAGAAAAGATTAGCGCAGCTCTACGCGAAGATCCTGGGTTCGAAACCAGCTACAGTTTCTTAGATTTTTCTCTTCTTCCTAGGAGCTTCTTTTAGCTCGCTGCCGCTGATGGAACGTAAAAACATTGTCCGGAGACTGGTAGTGTTTTTGAAAAAAAGTTACAGGCTCCGAGCGCTGATGATCTTCTCAGACGTTGATGCGCCTTAAATTAAGAATACCAACAAAAAAAATTTTGGATTCTGTAATTGTAGTGATGCACTTTGATCTCAGATACGTATTAGGGAACCCGCAGTCCCATTTTGGCCATACGCTCCCCTCTGCTTGACGCAGTTCATCAGGGGTGGGATACACACCCATTTTCTCCCACTTTAAAAACGATATTACTTCATCATAAATTAATTAATAACCTAAAAAAATTGTTAAATATATTTATTAGTTTTGACTAATTTAATTCAAATATTTGTACAACTGTAGAAATGAAATAATATCGTTGGCATTCTGTTTATATTAAATTCCTTGATATTTTTTATTTCGCTTTATTATTTATTATCTTCTTATTATTTTGTCGATTTTGTATTTATTTTCATAATTAATGTTTGTTTCACATCATTAATTGTATTGATTAAAAATAAACAAAAAAAAATAATTACAAACATATATAAAAATTGGATTGATGTCTATGAATAGCATTTATTTTATTTTTTATACCAAATCTATGAATAGAAAATGAGATATTAATTAAATAGTTAAAAATTTACTAACTTACAATATATTTTAGTTCACAACGTAAAATTATTAAATACCAGATTAATGCCAGAATATAATTTTTACAATTAGAGACTTTTTCACCGAAAATAATGAATGAGTTGTCGGACATTATTACCCACAGGCTCGATTTGATATCGATTTGTTCTGGAATTACGAGGGTCGTTTGAAAATTCCGTGCAAAGTCAGAAAGATAGCACTACTGGCGCATATCGAGGTTATGTTTAGTTAGTAGCATCTCTTGGAAGAACACACACCAAGTTTCAGCCAGATCGGTCTATTTCTTTGTGTTTGGCATTCGTTTGAATCGAGGAAGTCGAGTGATTTTCAAAAAATGGACGAAAAAGAATTTCGTGTGTTGATTAAACACTACTTTATGAAAGGCAAAACGCCTGAGGAGACTAAAGAGAAGCTTGATAAACATTATGGTGACTCTGCACCTTCGATTAGAACAGTTTATAAGTGGTTTCAAAATTTTCAGAGTGGCCATATGGGCACAAGTGACGCTGAACGTTCTGGACGCCCTGTTGAGGTTACTACTGCAGAAATCATTGATAAAATCCATGATATGGTGATGGATGACAGAAGAGTGAAGGTGCGTGAGATTGCTAGTACTGTGGGCATCTCGAATGAACGGGTAAATAATATTTTGCATCAACATTTGGACATGACAAAGCTATCCGCAAGATGGGTGCCGCGATTGCTCACGCTTGACCAAAAACGAAATCGTGTGAAGTGTTGCAAGGACGGTTTGCAGCTGTTCCAGAAGAATCCGCAGGACTTTAAGCGTCGTTTCGTCACTGTGGATGAAACATGGATACATCACTACACTCCTGAGACCAAAGAACTATCAAAACAGTGGGTTACCAAGGGGGAATCTGCGCCAAAAAAGGCGAAGACCGTTCCTTCGGCCGGAAAGATTATGGCGACTGTCTTTTGGGATTCGCAAGGAATAATCCTCATCGACTATCTGGAAAAGGGTAAAACTATTACAGGTGCATATTATTCATCGTTATTGGACCGTTTGAAAACCGAGCTGCAAGAAAAACGCCCACGAATGGCCCACAAAAAAAAGTCCTTTTCCATCACGACAACGCACCAGCTCACACCTCAGCAGCTGTGGTCGCAAAATTAATGGAAATAGGGTTCCAACTTTTTCACATCCCCCCTATTCTCCAGACTTGGCTCCCTCAGACTACTATTTGTTTCCCAATATGAAGAAATGGCTGGCGGGAAAAAGATTTTATTCAAACGAGGAGGTGATTGCAGAAACGAATGGCTATTTTTCAGACTTGGACAAATCCTATTATTCGGAAGGGATCAACAAACTAGAGCAGCGTTGGACGAAGTGTATAAGCCTAAAAGGAGACTATGTTGAAAAATAAAAAAGGTTTACCCCAAAAAATTAAGTAGTTTTTATTTTTGCACGGACTCTTCAAACGACCCTCGTATTTCTCAGTTTTAGGCTACAAACCACTTCCGGAGTTAAAAATTAATGAATAAATTAGACTACTTCCGGTGATGTAATTTTCATTAAACTGGCTGTCTAGATTGATTTCATTGATCCAAAAGGAAGAAAACAATTATTCCTTATTTTGTTCCCAATTTTTTCTTTTTTATTTAATTATTATTTGCCATGCTTTTGACAGCCAAATTTATATTGTGTCGATCACAAAACCGTTAAAGCCACACTTAAATGATCCAGCGAAAAGTCTAACTTTAATCGAAATGAAGGACCTCAAAGTGTAATGTCCATGTGGTTATAGACAAAAACAAAACTAGTTTCTTTTTGCAGTAAATAATAGAATCACTGTTTCATCTCTATGAATTGATGATGTAATAAATCGAACTGGTTGCGATTATATATTGATCTCTGGCCGTTTTGATAATGATAGCCTTTTCTGGTCAATTTGGTGATAACCTTTAGGTGGGTTTTTGTGTAAAGTCTGCCACGAGGGGCGGTGAATTAGACTTATACTAATCACTGACGGTTTAATATATATAATGATCAATTTTTAGTATATTTATGTTTGATGTTTAAATCGATTTATCAGTTTTCAGTTTAATATACCTTCTGGTTTGTGTGGTTTATTATTTTCTCTCTCTCTCTCTCGCAAGAAATTATAGTCTGCTAATATAAAGTATAATTATCAGATTTGTCTTTTAGAGCTTCGTCATAATTTCGTCATCAACTTTTTTCCGGAAGTACACGTTCAGACTGTGACATACGTGAGAAAAAAAAACGGAAGCACATATTTTTGTATTATTTTCTATTAATTCTAATGAAAAGTGTTAGAACTATGGGAAATTTTTGAAAATGAATCGTATAATTCGAGGAAAAAGTTTTTCTTTTCTCCACCTCCTCAAATGGCAGTATGATGAAACTTTAAATTTTTTTTTTAAGATCCCACGAAGCGCTTTGAAAATAGATGTAATAATTTTCTTTAAATTCAGTGCGAAAATTGTAATAAGAAAATCTGCATTCACACCCCTGATAATTTTCTTCTTTTTCTTTTTTTTTTAGAAGTAAATCCCTGGGTATTGTATAAATTCTTTGGTGGGAGGGAGGAATGACAGGGATATTAGATTGTGGCCTCCGGGATTTGGGTTTAAGTTGTGACCATGATGGTAACTGGATGGGTTTCCTGGAGCAGCACGGCCGCGCACATCCTAGGAAGTAGTATTAATATAATGGGTAGGACCAGGGGTGGAAATCCTGTTTTCAGATGTTGGTGTTGGTGGAGGAGGAAATAGGAACAGAATGCCGTGCAAGGAGGGAAGTGGGATTGCCACCGGCTGGTCGAGGTGCGCGACGACATCGCCTCGCTCTTCTTGTTCGCTGCTATGTTAGATTTGTCGTGAATGTAAAACAGTTTCAGAAATGGAGAAGCAATTGCATGGGAAATTCCAGCAGAGTGCGGGAATGCTAATATAGACGTGGCGCAGAATTACAATGGCGAGTCTCTTTTAAAACGTGCCTTCACTCTCTCTGCCCTGCTCTTTCCAACTCCTTTTTCTTCATGCCTTCTTCCATTATTTTCAAAGACTCTCTCTCTTGTTAAGCTTCTTCCTTCCTCTCGACTTCATTCCAACGCTCTTGCAAAAAGCCTTCTGCTTTTTTACATTATAATTTTTTTTGTTCCCTACCCCGTCATCTTTGCCATTGTAAATAATAAGAATTGCACTTCCGTCTTTATTTTCTTGATAAGATTTCATCAGAAGTGCAAGTTGCAGTTATAATGCTTGTACCATTAATTCCAATATTCCTGATTATGCACCTTAATATGCATCAGCAAGAGAGCCAAAGCACTTCCGCTGGCCGTTTGGAGAGTTCTAATCTCCAGGTTCACAACTGGAGGAACAGATTTCGAAGGAATCGCAATGATAATGGTAAGAGTCTCCTTCTTTTCGAGGTGGATATGGTTTAGCCTCCGGGAATATATCCGTCATCTTCCCTTCCATTCTCCTTCGTTCAACATGCCGAGTTATCCGTACAGGTTGTATTCTGTGAAAAATGCCAATTCTTATGAGACTTTTGGCTAGATGAGTTTTTTTCCCAAAAACATGAATAGTTCCATTGCGGCGTGTTTTCTTTTTGTGCATTAAATCTGATTTTTTCGACTTTATTTGTGGTTCTTTTAAAAACAATGCTTACGATTTCTTACATATACCCATATTGTATTCTTGTAGTTCTAAATTCGTGTAAGGGCACCTTGCTTGCTTGCTTACTTACTAACTAAGCAGCTCTACAGCCCTTGGTTTCCTCAACAGTCCTCTCTAGACACATGGACCTTCTCTTCCTGTTCTCCACGTTCAGCACTTTAAGGTCCCTTTCGACATCCTGGAGCCAACTTCTTCTCGGTTGTCCTCTTCTTCTCGTCGTACCGAACACGTCTGCAAATAACATCTTCCAAGGCATTCTGTCCTCCGCCATTCTCGCAACATGTCCTAGCCAATCAAATCCTCCTCACTTCTATAAACGGTACAATATCACAGGTCCCTGTATAACTCATTCAGCTCTTTGTTATTCCTTCTTCTCCATGCAACCTCCTCCAGTACAGGTCCAAATATTCATTCTTCTTAACATTTTACGCTCAAATACCTACAACCTGTTGACTGCACCAGCAAATGCTTCTGCAGAGTACGTCACTAAAACCCTTACTAATGTTCTATACAGTTCCTTGCTTAACCGACTTAAAGAATTTTTTGAAACTTAGGTTTAGCCTTAGAAATATTAAATATTCTCTTGATATATGAGGAATATTCATTCTCTTTCAGTTGTTCAATGGAACTATTTATGCTCATTTAAAGGTATGATTTTAAAACGATAATGCAGATAATTGTTGGCCAAACGTTGTATACACCAGGTGTACACTTTAGGACCTTGCAGGCATATCCCCCCGTTCACGTTTCTTGTCTTGAAGTAAGCAGTAGTTTCTTTTCCCCAATTACCTTGTAGTTTCGCTTCGTTCCACTCAACAGAGCAAGCATCACTTATCTGGAAGCTCTATAGCTATATAGAGAGCTGGAGAATACTTTACATGTAACGCGCTATTCCTATCTACTATCTTCAGGAGGTACTTAGATTTCAAATTAACCACTTCATTCTTTCTTTCGTTTAGACTCCCACCATTACCTCAGTGTTTACAATTTTCGACGCTACAATACAATGTAGTGTTAACGACAGCTGTTTGCCATTTTTCGTTGTGCTTATCGAAAAAGCACGGAAGTTTCTTTTAAGAAGATCCAAGCTTATATAACGTCCCAAAATTTTCGTGTGCAACAATTTGAAGACAACTTACAGGTATCTTTCCTAAAAAAATAAGTTTGAATTTAAGCGAACGTGGAAAATTTGCTTTTATTTTTTCCGTTTAAACAAAATGCATTTTTCTTATTGGATTCTTAACCATTTATCACACAATAAGTTTTAATGAAAGAAAGCTTGAACTTATACTACACAACAACTGAAGGAGTGTGGCTATTAAATAACGAGACTATTGCTGTAAAACATTTTATTTTAAATTTAAACATATTTAGTTATTATCACCTTCAATATACACCCCTCCCCTATCTCTACAACGCTCCATGCGGGATTTGCCATTGTTCGAAACAGTGCTGGAAGTCTTTTTCTGTGAGCTCCTGCATGACGCGTGCCGCTTTTACTTTCACAGCTTCAACGGACTGGCAAATCGTGTTCCTTTTAATGCAGATTTGATTTTTGGGAAACAGATAAAAGTCACATGGGGCCAGGTCAGGCGAATAAGGCGGATGTGGCCTAAAACTGGGATGTTGTACTTGGCTAGAAACGTCTTGCGACAGACAATGCAGTGTGAGCCGGCGCCGCGTTGTCTTGATGGAGAGAACCCCCGTGACTTGTTCTTCCACAAATCGGGGCGTTTTTTTTTTTTTCCTTACTCTTAACACGGAGTTGAGCAAGCACCTCACGCGGTAGTAATGTTGATTAATTATAATCGATATTTTTTCATCCGTTTTGGACATGGAAGGGCGACCCGGGGCGGTCCATCATCTCCGACGTCTTCTCGGCCATCTTGGAAACGCTTGAACCACACAAAAACTTGCGCACTTCTTTTAATAAAAGATAAGTTTCAGTTTGTGGAAAGTGTAGCCACATACGCAGCAGAAAACTGAACGTTGTCCAGAAGAGCTGAAGGTAGCCTGTTAGCCCTGGAAATGGACTTTTGGAGGAGGAGTTGTGGTGTATCCAGGCTCCAGCGAGTTCCCAACTCCGAAATTAGGGAGAAAGCCAAAGTCGAAAAGACCATTCTCTATACAATAGAGACCAAAAGACTGAAATGGTATGGCCACCTAATGCGGATGGATGAAGATCGCTGGCCCAGGAGAATCCACAGCTTCACTCCACAGGAAAGGAGGAAACGGGGCCGACCTAGGAGGCGGTGGATGGAGGGTGTGGAACAGGCGATGGCAGCGAGGGGATTGAGAGAGGGAGACTGGGAAGATAGAGAGCGCTGGCTATTGGGTATCGGGAATATGACCGCATAGGTTGTAAACTACCCGGAATAAAAAAAAAAAAAAGTTTCAGTAGCGGTTTTATCAAGTATTGATGTGTAATTTCACGACAATTCGTTGCCCTACTACATGTTTTTTTGGCAAAACGGAAACTAACACCTCTTACCACAAACGACGGTTTCGGTCAGACAGATTTCTCTACAAAAACACGTGAGGCGCTGCAATCGAAAGAGAAGGCTTTACGCTGTGCACAGCTGACAGGTCGTTAAGATTTGGCGCATCAGTCTTGTTTATTTAATAGCCACACCTCGTATAGCCAAGACTCCCAGACTGGTAGGAACCAGTCCCTGTTATAAATGCTCTTCATTCAATTTCTCTGGAAGAACTTATCCAAGATTTTAGCTTCCAGCAAGATCCCATTTTTCTTAAAACCCACTTCCTACTGACTGACTCAAGTGACTCAAATTGTTTCCGGTGAGAACGTAATTTCTAAGACTTTGAAATGATCGAATGACGCCTTCCCTTACCTTGTAAGAGAGAAAGTAATCATTAAATGTCTTCCGGTAATCATAAAAATATATATTAATTTAATTATAAATTTAATTAAACGAATCCAATAAAAATTCTGATTTTTTTATTTTAATTACCAACAAAATGTGAATTATTAATAGGTGTTGAATTTCATTCTTTCATAAATAATAATAAAAATAATTTAAAAAAATATTTTAAATAACCTTTATAAATTTAATTACGCATATTAATTATGTATGCAATATTATTTTATTTATATTATTCATATTACATTTTATTATATTTTAAAAACGAAATAGCAGGAACGTTTGTGAAAGCAAAATGAATGAAATGAATAACAAATAAAAATCTAGCTTCAAACCAGACACACTCAATTATTATTTATTTAGCCATTATTTATTATTAAAAATATTTACATATATATTTTAATTGAATTAAAATGTATTCAGAAAATATAAGTAAAAAATGAACGGGCAAAAGAATAGTCTACAATTTACATAATTAATTTTTTTATTTTTTAAATATTTTTTTAAAATAAGTTTTATATTTTTTAATTTTTTTTTTAATTTTTTTGTATTAATTAGTAGTATTTTATTGGGTACAGAGAAGTTAAATAATTAGACTTCCTTTTTCAATTAATTAACAGAATTAATTTACGACGTGTCTTAATTAAATTTTAATATTAATTATTAAAAGTTAGGTAAAATTAACTTTATAATCTTAGATAAGTTTTTAAAGGTGGAAAAATGTCAAAATTTATTTATGGGGTCTCTCTTACGTACGTTCTTAGTTCTTTTTATTAAAGTAATATGTTCCATTGATGACTATATTAAAGGATTTTTGTTTCATGAAGGAAGTAAGTCGTAATTTTTGTACCTTCCGGTCACTTATTAGTGGCGAATTAAAAGAAGATGAATTTTCTCCCTGCTCAAACACATGTACAGTTTACACTAAAGGAGAGCGATTAACTCGTGTGTTCATGGCGCGGTACATTCTAACAGAACCCGGGGTTCGAATCTACTCTTCATAGAGCCTTTTACAGCTTATGACCCGATGATGGGCATGAGAGCTGACCGCAGAATTAATCCTTCAAGGCCGTGTGGGGCTATAAGGATAATTGTAGGGCCTATTAACTGGCCACACTGCAGGCCCAAGAAAACACATGCATCGCATAGGCCTGGCAGATGATGATAGCCTTTTATAGGTTCTGTCAGGAAGAAGAGGAAACGGCACTGCGCCATGTGTGGTGTCAGTGTGAGGGGCTTGTCTGGGGCTAAGGATGTTACTTCTCGTGGAGGAACAAAACCAAGGCCTGAGAGCTTTACCCAGAGAGGGAGGCCCGCTCTCCAGAATTAAGAGTCTGATTAAGCGGACGGGTCTGGTGGGTGAGCTCTAAAACCGGGGAGCCACAATAGATCCATAGGGGTCGCGGTGGCGTAGGCCTTGAGGCCGTCCTAATTTAATCTAATCTAATGGACATGAGAGCTGGCTGTGCTCTGAAAAATACTCCCGGAGGATTATCAGGGTACAAAAATTAAACCATAAATCCATCCCTGTAGCAAAGATGATTGGGTAATTTGGGGTTAGCAAGGAACTCTATTATGTTGAGCGATTATTTGCGCTCAATTTCGGTGGTAAAACTGTTCTGATGCTCAGTCTTTGCGCTCTTTTTTAAATGAGAGAGGGGAAAGGCTGGCTGGCCCATTTTAGCCAACTGGTCGGCTATTTCATTTCCAGGATACCCCCCTCACAAATGTGCTGGAACCATTACTGTATCCCCCAATCCTGGGTGAGGTAGCCCTGGATTGTAAAACTTTTTACCTCCTTCTCCTGATATATCCTGATTTGGTAAGATTCATCAATTCATCAGTGTCTTGTGGTGGTAACACTTAAAATATCCACCAGCAATTCCAGTTTTTTTTTGTGCAGTGTAAATATGTCGCGAGTTTGAGAAGCTTACAGTACCATACATCTCTGCATGGAAAATTAGTAACGGTGACACCAACAGGATAATGCTTTTTTTAAAGAAAACGTCATCACACTGTGGAAACTTGAATTTTCTAAATAACAATGTTGATTGATGTAATTTACTTTTCGAAATTCTTTCCGACACAATTGTAACTGCATTTTTGCGCATGATCAGTGGGCATAGGAAGGTAATAGCTGATGAACCCTTCGCTTAGTGCAAGGGATTTAGTAGTTTGACCCTTAGGCTGCCAATTAACTTTTCTCCCACTTATAGTACGATCTTATAATCGCTGATAACATTAACGAGAATGATAAATTATTTAAATTGAAATAATAAAACCAGGAAAAATTTAATAAATTTATAAAGTTTGACGCGGCAGAAAAAAAAAAATAAAATAAAAATAAAATGCCTTAATTGGTTTTATCTTGTAACAAGGTCGTAGCTTGTTTGAAAATCATTAAATTCTTGTTTGATACAAGCTTTATAGTATTACCTAATGCGTACTATTATATCTTTCCATTCATATAAGCCCGCAGGCAATGGAATTTAATTGTTATAACATTTATATTGTAAACGCTTTGATAATTTTGCTAGTATCGCTGTTTCTTTTTTGCCTTGTTCAAGGACATTCTTGATAAAAAATGATCAAATGAAAAATTATACATATAGATCTATGTGTGTGTGTTTACGAAGTTTACAGGAAAATCCTGCCAGCCGTTTTCCAGCAAATAAAAAAGAAAATTCCTTTTTACTGAAACAACACGGAATTTTGCAACACTATTTTAACCCTTCTAACAGTTTATTATTCTAAGTATGTGTGACGTCACAAAGAAAAAAAGACTGATAAGAGAAAATTCCATTTTTCACTTATTCCACAAGTATCTTTAATCGAATTTTCCAAGTGAAAATGTTTCAAATAAGAGTAATAGAAGTAGTTGCTTAATTTAAGAAAACTGAAGAAAAAAAATCGATGCAGTAATCGATGATTGATTTCCAAAGTTTATCGATATTGACTAAAAGTTTATTGCCTTCTTCTTTTTTTTTTTTTTTAAAGCTACAAATAAAAATTAAACAGTGATTTTTACAGATAGGTACACCCAACTGAAATCGATCTTTTTTCGATCAAAAAAAAAAAGGTATAAGAAAAAGTAAAAAGGGAATCTCAAAACGCGGAGATTCTGGGGTTTTGAACCGAGCAGCTTTTCTCTCTCTAGGAGCTTCTTTTAAAGACAACACTGCTACCCTACCCCCTGTGGGTCATTCAGTGTAACAGCCTCAGTGTCCTGATAAAGCTCCTATGATGTTAGATGTTTTTGCTCGCCTTATATAAAAAAAGTAAAAATTATCTTTAGATTAAATAGAAAGACAAAAAATTGTAATTCAAGTTAACATTTATCGTAAGAGTTACCACATCTCCTTAGTATAAATTCATGTCTTTTATATTTTAGAATTTAGATTATTAAATTTTTTATCAGCTATCCTGATCTCATTCACTTCTTTTCTTGACCGTAATTATTTTTCTGTTCAGATGTCTTTAAAAAAAAATCAAAGCGGCCTTTTTGATCTCCTCTCATCCAATAATATTTCCAAGCAATAAATTTCAGTAAGTCTTGGTCGAGTAGGAGGTAGGAGGCTTTTTAGTGACGGCCACACACACACTGACTAAGCAAGCTCCTGACCGTTTTATAATTAATTAGCTACGTGTGTTAAGCTCCTATTTTCTACAGCTCCTCCTTTTCGGGTAATTTTTCACTATCCTGTGAATCATTTGTACCCAAGAGTGACTTGTTTAAAATAAAAAAGAAAAAAAACTTCTTTTTTTTTTTAAGAAGTATTCAAGTACAGGAAGAGTTAATCTTGGTCTGCATTAATATCATTGATTAATACCTCTTTTGTGTTCTTAATCGCCTGTTAAGACTCCTATCGCCTCTTCGCCCCACGAGCTAAAGATTATTGAGTCTTGTCAGTCTTCCCAACATAACGACCTCCTGTACTTTTATTTTCCCCCTTCTAAATAACATCAAATAAGCCGAACAAGAGGAGTTGGTATCCCCATGACTTCTTAGTGTTTTTGTATCGTGCAAGAAACCGACCGACTTTTTTTTTCTTCTTTTCTTTTTGGTAATGTGTTTCACGTCGGTAATGACCATCATTAGGGTGTAATCTGTCAGTGAACTTGCTTCGTTCTTCCCGACTATCCCATTTATCCAGCCTAAACTTCTTGTGAAAGACATTTCTATTACAATAGATCTGGCGGCATTGTTATTTATTTTTAACCAAAGTCAATTAGTTGTCCAGTTTTGTTTGATGTGGCAAAAGCGCCATAAAAATTTTCTCTTTTTTCCAACATATTTATACATTTTCTTGTTCATGAACATTATTAAGTTTGTAAACACTGAAATCACACTTATCAGGAAAGAAAACTCCCTTTTAAACCCCCCAATAATTGCCAAAAAATAAATATTCCTAGAAAAATTATAATCAAAGTTTTTGATCTATTTAATTTGTGGTTAGATCCACAATGCTGGATAATATCGTTGATTTTTTCGAACATTCTTCCATCATTAGTCAATTTGGAATTCGACATCTAAGTTTCTGTTCCAAAATCTAAAAATAAAGAGGGAAATCCATTCAGTAAAGTTGTTATTAAACTGTTTTATTATAGTATTAATATCATTGATTTGAAACAGTTAGATTTTTCTTTTTAATATTTTCACTTGGTAGGAACTATTCTTTCTCCATTCAGCCATGCTGACGCTGGAGTTCCGGCAATGCAGCATACTAGGCCCCATTCTGTAAACAATCTACTCCTCAGACATACCTACTCATCCTCAAACTACTCTTCTCACCTACGCTGACGATACTGCCATCTTATCTTCTGACAAAGACCCAATAATAGTTCATAGAAACCTTCAATCTCACCTCACCTCCTTAGAAAATTGGTTCAAAAAATGGGCTATCAAACTGAACGAAACTAAATCTCAAAATATTACTTTCACTCTTCGACGCATCACTCTTCCTCCTGTCTTTTACAATTTAATTCCTTTACCAGTAGTCAACGTAGTCCGCTACTTTGGGCTTTACCTTGACAGAAGACTTACATGGAACCCTCATACTCGACTTAAGGAGAACAGAACTCAACAGACGCTTCCGACAACTGAAAAGACTACTCGACAACAGATCAAAACTCACTCCGGACAACAAAAGACTTATATATGTAATTATATTAAAGCCAGTATGGGCTAATGGCATCGAACTGTGGAGGTTCAACCAAACGCTCAAATCTGCGAAAGGATCCAGTCCTTGCAATCTAAATTTCTTCGCTCTATAGTAAACGCTCCTTTCTACGTCACCAATCAAACCATTCACACAGACTTGAACATTCCTTTCGCGCAACATAAGTTGCAAAAACAACACGATACAGAAAATTCCATCTTAACATTCAAACTCATCACAATCCCACTTGTACAACATCTATCTTCCAGAACATTTCCAGACAACACTTCTAGGACAGTCTTAAAAGACAGTGTGACCTCGCGATCACCTCTCTGATGAAGAGAGTCAGTAGAATTTAGAATGTTTTTGGAGCGTTACCGCTGGGTAACTTCTCCACTCTGATATGTGTGAATGTTGCTTATTTGTTACCCTTGTTGCTTATAACGCAATGTGTTGACTGTAACTAAATAAATGATTATAAAAAAATACATTTTCACTTGTCTATCTTGTCTACAAGTGCACTGAAAGTACAATAAATGCATTCAAGAATACAGAAAAGAAATTCTAGGGTTATTTATTTAATAACCTAGGGTTTTACCCCGACTTGGTACTCCGTACCCAATCCCTTTAGGGCTCACTATTACCATTGGGAAATCCAATATCCCATTATAGAAAGCCAATGTACCAGAATAATACTCAAGGATAAAAGGGGCCAGTTTACTAGCTTGATCCAAGGAACAAGCCAGCCAGCTATTGGCCCCTTCACTACCTTTTCAAATAGGTATTCTATATAGCTGTAGGTACAGCTTCTCTCTACCCTTATCTAAACCAAACTACAAACATCCTGCGCTTGCGGTTCTACTTTAGGTCAAACACAGAGATCCAATAATAGTTACTCTTCAAAAGTGGAGTTTTTCCTCTTTCTTTATTCTCTCCTTTTTCTTTTCAAATTTCCTTCTTGGTTTGGTTTTCCTGAGTAACTAAATCACCTTTTTCTATTCTAAACTTGCTTAAGGCAGATTTATTTCTAAAGTATTTTTTTTTTTTTTTTTTTTACTGTTTAATGAATCGTTCAGTGAGCAAGATGGATTGTTTTGGTTTCTAAAAGTTTATTTTTGCGGATTCATGTTATGGAAAACGTGGTTTTGATGAAATAGCTTTTCTTGTCTTTTGGGAGGGGAGGGAAATCCCTTTTAAAACGACAAATCGCTGATATACTCAGCCCTTACAATTAGTTTGCCTCCTTCTTTGTTTACGTATGCAAATAATACCCACAAACCGGAAATACCATTTTATTGAGAGAATTTTTTAAACAAAAATACTCTTAATCGATTTTTTTTTTGAAAAAGTTGTAGACTTAATGTGTTCATAATCGTTATCAAAAGCGCTGCGTGCGGGAAAATATTCCATTCGGTGCAGTTGCACTTCTGTTAAGCCTAGTTTTATCCAACTTTTGGACTTAAGGGGCCTCAAAAACTCGATATTTTGCGGGGAAAACGAAAAAAAATATCTTCCCTTATTTAGTAAAGTAAAGTAATCGCCTATTTTTTTCAGGCGAGGCATTACGTCCAACTACCAAATTAGGTGTCGTGGACGGAGGCGACTCGCAAACATACTTTACTATAAATTTCTCATATTAACCATTAAATAAAATCCAAAGCCTAAAGACCGGGGGAATCGAATCCACTAAACCAACAATACATCTTAGCTTTGCGGGTCTAGCCTATTACCGCCTAACATACTTTACTATAAATTTCTCATATTAACCATTAAATAAAATCCAAGGCCTAAAGACCGGGGAATCGAACCCACTAAACCAACAATACATCTTAGCTTTGCGGGTCTAGTATCTTAACCGCTCGGCTACCGTGGCGCCTTCATTTCCTTATTTAAGTTATGTTTTCTGGAATTTAAAATTTGAGGAAAGTTATTTACCACTCAAAATCGGGAGAATTGAAATTAAGCATTGATCCCGCATCCTGAAATTCTCCTTTATTGTACGGGTAAGGGAGAAAGTAAATTACCCTTGCTCCGTCTTATAGCACTTTACTTTTTCTTTTTTTCTTTTCTTTAATCAGATTAAGGAAGCTGTAAATAGGCCAGTCTATCAGGGGGACAGCAGCAGCTGCTGTTGCGCGAGGCAAAGGCGTAGATCCATGACGATATCCAAGACAAAGTGCTCTAAGTGTTGTATATATATAATAAAAAAAAGAATGAGTATATACAGTGAGATCTTCAGATATACAGACAGACGTGAGCTCTCCTGTCGAGTGGTCGGGTCTCTCAGTAGGGGTATATAGACAGGATGTTGTCGCCCGCTTCCTCTTCATCTCTGTCTCTCTTTCTCCGGCCACAGATACTAAGAACTTTTAACGCTCTGAAATACTTTGAAATCTTTCCAGGCTCTCTCTCATTCATCGTCGCATCATCATCATCATCATCTTTAAAGCCATTCTTCCTAACAATGTTAGCGTTTTTTTTTTAAATCCTTCTCTCTTTATCTCTTTCTAGAATTCTCATGAGAGTTCCCCTACCTTCTCTTTTCTCTTTTGAGTGTATTTCTTTCTTTCTTTGCTTCCACCTTATTCGTATACATTTTGTTCTTATTCTAATCTTACAACGACTAATAAGAGAAGATATGTTTTTTTTTTTTCTTTTAAATGAGAAGCGAGAAGAGAACACATAAAAACAGAGGCATCAGTCTTCTTTGTCGACTTAACATACCTACAGACGGCTCCTTTCCAACAACACATGCACATTAATGCTGCTTCACGTTCCCCCCTTCACAGACTGGGAACGTTCCCACTTCTCTATCCCAGGTATTTTTTTGTCCCAATACCCAGGCTCCCCTTCTCCATCCCAGGTTTTTATTGTCCCAATACCCCCAGGATGGTGGTATTTTGCCCCATACTGACAGAAACACATACAAGTCCTTCCTTCAATTACCATTTAATGTCACTTTTTGCTCACCACCACTACATATGTGTATGTTTTCTTTTGTGCAAAGACGGTCACCATTTTTAATGGTCTTAAAATTTCCACCAAGTAAATGGTAGGCTTTATATATATATATATGTACATATTCTTGTCGGGTTCTTGTCTGTACCAAGAAGATGGGGTTGTAAAATTTATATGTGTAGTTACGTTTTCTCTATTTTTTCTAATTCTTTATAGGACTCATTCTTTATTTTGTTACTCATTCTTTAAATTTATGCCCTGTATGGTTTCCATCGTAACAGATGTTCATGATGCTCTCTCTCTCTCTCTTCGTTGGAAGATTGCTTTCAAAGGAATTCCACTAATTTTTTCTTTTCTTCTTTGTGCGAAAATCGTGTAATTTATTAATCGAATACCTTAATCGAATTTATTGTTCTGTTTCCTTTTTCTTTTTTTTTTTTACACAGAATAATAAGAATAATAAAATCTAAATTTCTAAACTCACAGGAAATCGGCTGATCGGAAGTGCCACTTTATCGATTAGATTTATCATCGATTAGATTTATCAGAATATTGAGATTTTTCTCCGGAAAAGCGGCTTCTGCAATTTTATTGAAGCATCTTTTAGTGGATGACCAACATATGTACTAGTTTTCTTTGAAAAATTTTCCTGGGAAATTCGATTAGAGTGTGATTCTAGCAGTGGTTATAATTAGATTGCTTCTAAAGTGTTATTTTACTGTAATTTGTGGTCCTATCTTGTGTGCTCTGATAGGGAGGATTTTTATAGTTGTTATTAAAATCCCAAGTTTGTTGAGAGTTCCTCAATCCAGAAGTCCGTCTTTACTCCGCGGATTGTTCACTTCTTCGAGATTTCCTCGACAATGACTCCTAGGATTTGGCGGCAAACTTCGTATATACATTACATACATGCAGAAATTGACTTATACATTGTACGGTCAGGGTAGATTCTCTGTAACGCGTTTTGTACAAAGTTTTTAACGTTGGTTTAAGAATTAAGTGTGAATATTTTGGTTGTTAAAAGCGTTAGAATCATGAGAGGAAAAGGAAGTCGTGTGGGTGATGACTGTTGGTGAAGGTGGAGAGAAATAAGAAACTTATAGTTTTAGTTTGAGAAAGTTTATTGTTAGTTTCTCTTACCCGCTGCTCCTGTACTAATTCTCACCAGTGTAATTGTAAAGTTGTGGGGGGGGGGGGCATAGCTCGTCTCAGAGTATCTGCGAGAGAAGAAGCCAATGGGGTTCTCCAGAAACAGGTAATATTTGCCTGTTGATTAGAGAAATAGACGTGTCTGCGAAGTTCTCTGGTTTGGCGTCTCTATTCTCTTTCTCTATTTGGAAGAGTATATTCCCTCGGGAGAGACAGCTGCAGATAATTCTCTCCTGCCCCGAACTCTAACCTCCCTTTTATCGTCAGGCGCTCCATGCTTAGCTGACTCTTTGTCACTAATAAATTCCGCCACACCCCTACCTTGTGCAAATTACCTTGTTCTCAACTAATAAACGGAGGATGATATTTTAAGCCCTTCCTTTCTCTTTGGTAGGAGTTCTTAAACGGGAACAAAAAATTGTAACTTGAAACTCTTGGTGTCCCCAACGTTTTTTACTTGTTCCTCATTTATTGCAAGTCAAAAGACGAAGTAGACGGACAGACACTGTTTATGCAGAGCACATCTCCAACTGGAGAAAAGTGTAATTGAATTTAGAGGACAAAGTGCCGGTAATTTACTAACTTGGGACACTTTTTTCTTTCTTTTCGCTTTCAATTACAACCGTACAGGTTGGTGCCTGCCTAACCAAATGCTTGTTTGCTACTCTCTTTACTGAAGTAAATGGCTGAAGTATTGATGAAATGTAGGGCATTAGCTGATTTGTAAACATTTTGTCCTTTATTCAGCCCTTATACTTTACTAACTACAAGTTTCTGTTAAGGATGATTCAAGAGGCCCCAACAACATCTGTGGTTTATAATTGCCTGTATCTCCTTTTTAAGCTCACTATCTAGGGGCCACTATTCTCTGCTCTCTCTGTCAGTCATCAAGCAGTTTCAGCCTAGATAGTTATTTGCACCATGTTCAGTACTGTACACAGTTCTAACTGGGAAAGTTAATAGTTTGTGCAACGCATTGCCGCCGACAGACGACGCACTTTGTGGCGGCTGGCTACATTCTAGTTGTTCTTCTTGTAGTTATTCTATCTAACTACACATTCCTGTAACATGTTCTTTTCACCAGTTTATTCCCTTTCTTGTTATTGTAACTTGTGTAATGTTATTTCTAGAGATCTAAAAAAGGAGATTGTGACGTAAACTTTTTTTCCCCAGACCATTAGTCTTGTCATTTTTATTTTATTTATTTATTTTTTTTTTTTGCAACTGTTAAGAAAATAATTTCTTTGAAGAAAACCTTTCTCTTAAATGAAAGACAGGCTTTAAAGAAAAATGAAATTTACTTTGTGTATATACGCTGCAGACATATTTTATGTATTACATATTTTTTTTTTTAAATTGATTTTTAGATAAATTTTCCATATTTCAGAAGTGATTAAGGTTGGAATGATGCGATAATGATTAAATGTAATTGTATAAACTTTTTCCGCATGTTTTTCTCTTGAGAATGTATAACAATCTAAGTAACTTCTAGTTTACGAGAATATCGTAAAATGTACAGGACTAGAATAAATGAAAATTTTATTGGATTTTCTTTTACAAAAAAGAAAAAGAAAAATGCAATAAGGTGTAGAATTATTTAAATAAAATTTTTGAAAAGAATAACCCGAAAAATGCGCTAAATTTTCTTTGATGGCAACATTTTTTACTAACAGACAGACAGACAGACAGACAGACAAAATGGTGAAAAAACAAAATAAAAAACTTCCTTAGGCCTTTTTTATTTTATTTTATTTTTTTAAATATAGCTTATAATACGCATGCGTCTTGTGACCAGTTCCGCTTTTTCATACATCATCAGGGGTAGATCTAAATTACATTTAGGTCTAATAATATTTCAAAATAATTGCAACAAAAGATGAGCAAGTGTAAACATATTAAATGTTCCCAACAAGTAGGGCGTGAATGGTTATGCACGACCCGCAAAACAGAGATGTATTGCGGTACTAGAAATCGACTACTGACTGAGCTTCTTCTTGTATAAAAATGTTAACAATTACAGTTAAAATGTAAACTTTAACCTTCTGTACCAGAACCAGATCGTAACCAGTACAGTTTATGACGAAAACATTTAACCAGATTTGAAGATCATTAATTGAATTTTTTTCTTTTATCAATGATTTCTATTTTTTTTATTTTAGATTAATAACTTACCAAAGATATGTTACAATCGCCTTGTTGAAATCGCCGATACATTTAACTTGCCCTTTAACTGGGTGCTAGAGTTAAGAAAATATCTTTCCATCATAGGTTCAGAGGAAATTTGGATTGCCCAAGACCCCTATCTTATCAAAGAAATTTATAATAATTTAGCGCAAAGATATTTAAACCATTTGATCTCTAAAGACATTGATTCTGCTATAAATAGTAGTTTCAATGTTTTTTACAGGGATATGTGCTCCTTCGAAACCACCCAAACTTACCTTAGTAAAAAAAATCAAATCAATAAAATTAGGATATTTGCTCAGCTAAGGTTGTCTGGGAAACATCGCGCCCGGGTCTGGCATAGAAATTTCACAATAACCTTTTCTGAGGAATCCGAATGCCCTCTTTGCAGCAATAGTCGGGATAGTCTAATTCATACCCTATTATCATGTCCAATTCTTTCCTCTTTTAGGGACACATATATCGGGAAATACATAGTCATTCAAAGTTCAGACAGAGAAAATTTTCTGGATCTACTGTCAGCTGAGAATGACAATAATAAAATGAATAATATTTATTTTTTTTGTAACGAAAAGCTTAAAACTTAGAAAACTATTATATTAGAGTTTTAATTAACTTGAATTTTTCATTGATAGCGTATTTTTAATTAGCTAGCTACTTGCCTGCCTTATCGAGCCTGTTTAATACTGTTTATCAGAAAATTAGTTTGATTCATGTAAAGCTCTCCGTTTTATTTATTTAAAAAAAAAATTCTTGTTTCATTTGTTTAACATCACGTCCGCGTTTTCTCTTAATTTGTATTTAGTATTAATGTATCTTATTGTATTGGAGAATATTGATTTCATTTATTTATTTTATTTTCTGTTATTTTTTCTGTTTTTCATTTATTTATTTTTATTTTTTTCTGTTATTCTGTTACAAACTTATTCAGTATTTGTCAATTTAATTTCTATTACATAATAAGCTACCTACCTTATATTAATTTCATATTAAATTCTATTTTATTGTAAAGAAGTTTGTATTGGTCAACTCATTGCTATGAGTTGTGTAAAACTCTATAAGCAATAAAAAATTCATTCATTCATTCATTTTAGATTAATTGATGTGAAGTTTAATTTTATTGTTTAAGGAATGTTTTCTTTTAAACAATGAATTATATTTCGTATTCTTATTTTCTTTGTTATACACTATAATCTTCACAAGACCGCAAATTAGTCTGAAATGGATGAAAGTACAATCCAACTGAATGGATTTTTACATTTTTCTGTGGGCCTTATTTGATTGAATTAGCTCTTTGATTTGCCTATGATTTTTCTAAACTTTGTACATAGATGATCTGCAATATTGTATATGCTGATTTATTTTTTTAAATGATTTGAGGCGCATCAACATCTAAGGTTATTGGCACCCGGAGCCCTTTTTTTTCAGTGCACTGCCGGCCTCCGGACAGTTTTCTCTCGTTATAGACGAACACGGTCCATCACCGGACCTCCGCGTGGGTGTCCAGTACGCTAACCGCATAGCTAATCACTTCCCTATGCTGTTTTATTGTATTCTATTTTCTTTTAACTGTTTTTGTTTTGAATTCTAAGAAAAATGTTTACATCATTTTGTGTGGTAGAAAGATTTGGTGAATATGGAAATATTTGTGATGGTAGATCTGCCGGAAGTTGCTATAAGAGAAATTACGCGTGATTTGTTCACACCCCAGATTTTTTTTTGTTTTTTTGTTTTTTTCTAATTTTATGTTAATAGCATTTTTCCAGTTGATGAAACACATGTAATAACAGGCTGGCTGCCTGTTTAATATGTGCATGGTGTTCATGAGTGTGGAACTGCTGGTAGAGAGTGAATGTATGCTGTTGTTATACGTGTTCATGAGTGCGTATAAGCTTTGCACAGGACACCGGTGAGAGCGTAAGAAGTAAAACTTGAGTTAAATAAAAAAATAAAAAATAAAATAAAGCAAGATGCGTGAAGAAGTTAAAAAGAACATTGCAGCTGAGCATGGCTTTCATGTATAGGACAAGGCGGGGGTCGGGGTTCTCTGTTTCTCTCTCTCCTTTTTTTTGGGTTGTTTTACTTCCCAAAAACAGAGTCTTCCACAGCAAGAAACTACACACAAACATTAAAAACTCCCCCCACCACTCGACACTTCACTCCCCTCTCTTTCACTAACTGAAACCTGAAGTAAAAAAAGAGAAAGAGAAAAACAACTGCGCCCAGTTTTACTACTTCTCCTCCCCGACCAATAATAATTCCCCATACACACACACGTAGTAAAGTTGCTTCTAACAATCTGATTGGTTAGTTTATTATTGCTGTGTTTTGTGTAGTCCACGTGGACTTCTCTTCACTAGGGACTATCTATCTCTGTTACACTTTAAAGACTTTTTATTTATGTTAAAGTGAGATAGTAGATTTGTATTATTATCTGTGTGTGTGTGTATAAGTTATGTTTTTGGGGAGAGAGAGTGGGGATAATGATGCTTCTTTCTCTTTTTTTTTTTTTTTTTTTTTTACTACTTTAACTAACTCTACACTTCTTCGAGAACTTCTTATACCGCGTGTTCTTCTTCTGCATTCTCTATCACTCTGTCTCTCTCTCTCTCTCATACAACAGTGAGTGGGGGTAAGAACACTCCTCTAATTTTAAAATCGTGTCTGCTTTACTAAAACCTATTATCTATGGAGCTGAAAGAGAAATGATGGGAATATTCTTTTTCTTATTCTTTTTTGTTTCAGATCTTTTATCCCTCATTTCTTTATATATATTATTATTGCACTTCTCTACCTTAAACTCTTTTCTTCTTTTGCTTCAGAAGAAAGAACTCAGAGGTAGTGGAAAAAGGAAAGATAATTCTCTTTCTTCTTCTACTTCTTCATCTTCTTGTGTGTTGTCTGAAACATGAGCGGAATAAAAGGCTTCGTTTTTTTAAGAATTAACTCTGTTGTCTTCTTCTTTTATTTATTTATTTTTTTTGTTAATAACTCCTATTTATTCTCCTTAATTGGTCTTGAAGCACAGGCACTCTCGTTATTAGGATAATGTAAACCTTATATTTAATTTACAGTTAAGTTGGTATAATAATTATTATACTACTAGTATTTTAATTATATAGTGACTTTAATGCTATATAAGAGTTGCTTATAAAACTGATGTAAATATCCCAACAATTTTAGAAATAATCTCATATCTGGGAGGGGGCTTAGAATATATTTATAAATAGATAACAGCTTTCAAAGCGTGTTTATTGTATCCCTTAAACCGGAAACAGGCTATCAGCTATATTTAGTGGTAGATTAATCGGTTAGTTAAAGAGATTTTGACGTCACTTTTTTTTTTTTAATTTATTAGGAAACAAATTTTTAAATCCAAATCCTTATCACCAGACCTCTGGGGATGGATAAATGTCTGAAATCGGACAGAGCTGCAATAAAAACGTGCCTGCTGCTATGGGCGGATAAAATTTATAGAAAAAGTTAGGGAAGGGATTAGCTATGCAGTTGGACTCCCATACGGAGATTGCGGGTTCAAATCCAGCTGTGCTGACCTTTAGATTTTTCTCTTCCTAGGAGCTTCTTACATGTTCTTGTGGAGACTTAGAAGGTGACGTATCTATTCCCGAAGGCAAACCAACCATCCTCCTCCCCGGCACAGTAGATCATGGGAGACTCTACCCATCATCATTGCAATATCTCGACCACCACGAAACCTTTCCTCAACTCTGGTGAGCCTGGAGACACAGAACACCAGCGGGCTGTGGCTCACGATCCTAATGGTACCATTTCATAGAGAGACTATGTCTCCTATTTTAAGGCCTAGAATAGTTACTGGCCGAGAGCCATGCCCAGCTCATGACTTACAGGTTTCTCTACACCCTCCTGGTGTCAGCTTGGACTTACTACTCTATTCAATGGGAGCTTCTTACAGCTCACTGTTCGGTGATGGACTGTGTTGTCTGTAACGAGAGAATACTGTCCGGAGGCCGGCAGTGCACTGAAAATAAAGCTCTGGGCACCAATAACCTTAGATGTTGACGCGCCTTGAATCATTTAAAAAAAAAACTAGGGGTTTTATATTCGGCTTTTTTAGTGTAACCCTCGGGGTAACTTGTCAACTTGTGCATGAAGGGAATGTCTTGAGAAGTTGGTTCACAATTTTTATTTAAAAAACATTGTAAATAAGAGCTTTGATATACTTCTATGTTGTGTGAAGAATAAGTGCTCGTTAAAAAATAAAAATTAAAACAAAAAATGTGTATACAAGTGAAGATGGGGATGCATGAGGGGTGAAGCTGTGGAAAAACCAGTCTTGGTGAGCAGCCGGGCGGGGTGTGCGGTATGTCCATTGAAGTTCATTAGCATAAATAAATATTTCATAAAAGACCAGGCGCATGTAGCTGAGTGTTGTTTCAACTACAAGACAAGGTTGGCTTTTTTTCCTCTCTATTAATAATAGATATCATCTCATTCTGTTTGTAGCCTAGATATAGATCAGCGTGTTGTTCCTGTAATACCTGTTCTCCTCTTTACAAGACTCCTCTGCCCCAATGGGAGCATAAATGGGCGAGAGATCCAGGTAGAAATGGGGGGGGGACCTTTATTGTAGTTTGTTTTGAACACAATACTCCGCTTGTTCTAAATAGTTTCCCCATCGGCCGTTTTATGACAATATATAACAAGCGTTTATAGTGAGGCTGTCTCTTCCCCCATCTCAGGGTAGTTTTATTGAATCCATTGATTCAATTTAATGATAATTTTTTTCTTTATGAGCTCTTTATTGTTTTGAAATTTTGTTTTCTGTATTTTGAATTTAAATTTTTTTCCCCCCTGCTAAGTATTTGGAATTTCTAAGTTTGCAGAACCCACACTAGACTTAAAAATAAACAGACGCTATTGACTACTAAAAAGAATCTGAGACGATATATCTAAACTGTCTCTAGACAACAAAATGACTGATTTATACTACTACTTTGAAACCCATCTGGGCGTAAAGGAATAGGGCTGTGGGGTTCAACCAAACGCTCCAATCTCCAAGGGATTCAATCTCTTCAATCTAAAATACTTCGAACTATCGTAAACGCTCCATTTTATGTCTCCCAACCTGGACTAAACACACTGACGTTAACATTCCTTCTATCGCCACACAAGTCGCTAAAACACGATACAGGAAACTTCATTTTAATCTGCAATCTCAAATAAATCCTCTATAGATCTAAACTCTTTCTAGACAACAAAATGACTGATTTACACTGCTATTTTAAAACCCATCTGGGCGTAAAGGAATAGAGCTGTGGGGTTCCAACCAAACGCACCGTATCTTCCAAAGAATTCAAATCTCTACAATCTAAAATATTTCGATCTCTAGTAAACACTCCTTTTTATGTTTCTAACCTGGACCTTAACATTCCTTTTATCAAGCACAAGACGTCAAAACCGGATACAGAAAACTACACTTCAATCTACAATCTCATATAATATCCTCTAGTCTCAAAATCTTTCTTCTTCTTCAAGAACTCTTCTTGATAGCCCGGGCAAGACGCCTTAAAAGACAGTGCGGCCTCGTGATCAGTGAAGAGAGTGTCTAATAGCCCAATGTTTAGGATTGTTACCACTGGGATAACTTCTCCACTCGGTTTCTATCTACCATTCACTTCTATCATTGTCACTTATATCGCCAACGCGCTGATTTTAGTCACAAATAAACGCAAAAAATAAAAAGTTTGCAGAGACTTTCAAAACTGAAATTGGTTAAATTCGTGAGTGAAGTTTAAACGCTAAGAGTACATGGTATGGTCCAGGGTTACGTAATTAGCCAAGAAGTTGGTTAAAATTAAAGTGTATATGTGAAAGCACATATCGGGGATCCCCAGGGGAGAACAAATTAATGGGAGCCAGAATTATGGAACTCCTTTTTTTGGAGGGAGTGACGCAGGATTCAGCTAAAAAGCGGACAGGATGGCAGGCAAAAACTTTTATGTTGGA
This sequence comes from Rhodnius prolixus, assembly GCF_049639745.1. NCBI lineage: Eukaryota > Metazoa > Arthropoda > Insecta > Hemiptera > Reduviidae > Rhodnius > Rhodnius prolixus. The sequence goes on along the minus strand of NW_027411584.1, from coordinate 616,755 downwards.
AGTTTTATCCGTGAAATTTTTCTCTGATAGTGTGTGTTTTTGTAAAAAGGTTTTAAATTGTGCATGTGTACGTTGGAAAATAAAGCAGAATGTTTTTCGGGTGGAGGGTGAGGAGCGAATGGGCTGGCTATGACGTGCGGTTTGCGGACTGCTATACCGGCTACATTGTGGGTGGGTTTTATGATGATGACGCGTGGGATGAGCGAGCGAGACACAAACAAAAAAGAAACATACGAACCAAAACAATGGTATTACGGTGGAAAAACAGTTGTGTGAAAAATTGGGTTAGCTTTGGTTCGTGTTGTGTGACATAATGAGGAGGGAAGAGGTATTATGTTCTGGGAGGTAGTTGGGTGGTGGTGAGTGGAGTTGGGAGCTAAAGCTAGGGTTGGTTGTCCAATCGTGGCGCTTGCATGTAGCTCACAAAGTACGCCGAGAGAAACGTGTGGTGGAGTTTGTAATTAGCCCGTAGTAGCTAATATACAGGGGACTGTGCGGCAAAGTGTTCAGCATGTCTGTTCCACGTTATTACTGGCCATTTCCGCTGGTGCCAACGTGCTTACGTATTGCCGCCAGCTTCTATGTAGCCTAGAGAGCTAGAGAGTAGAGTATGGTCCTGCACGGCAATGTACACACCCACCCGGAGCCAAAGCTGGAACTGGAGGCGGAGATATATTCTCCATTCTCTCGCCTCTACACCTAGTGACATACAAACAGCATACTCTTCCCGTTATTTCATTTCGCGCACAATCAATTAATGGGACATCTGTCTTTGTCGGCTCGCTCCCTCCTTTCCTCGCACAAACATATACGTGTTTTCTCCCCCTGGTCACCATCACCCTCCATCTGTGCACGTCATACCGCATCTCTCTCCTAATACAGACTCTCTGGGAGAGGGGACTTGTGGACATTGGGCAGCTGGACAGATTGTAAAAAGAAAAAAAATCTCATCTCCGTTTTATGATCTACTTGTCACTCTGCTAACTCGTTATGGTGAAATAGAATAGAAGTCCGCAGAGAGTGTCGCCCTCTTTAGGACTCGAGGACTGCTTCCCTAGCTCAGCATCTGTAACCAAGATTGGCCTTATTGGGGACGCATTCTCTTCATTAAAAACAAATTAGGATCCTCTTCTATACCCTCTTTTTGTTCTTTGTTTCTGAAATACCCTAAAACTGTACAAAACAAAATTATTTATTTTTTTCAATTTAAGACGCAGCAACATCTGACGTTATTTGGTGCCCGGAGCTTTTTTTCAGTGCACAGTCTCCGGTCAGTGAGCTGTAAGAAGCTCCTAGAAAGAGAAAATCTAAGGGTCACCAGCTGGATTCGAACCTTCCGGATTCTCCGCTAACCACTAAGTTAATCCCTTAAAACTCCATGTAATCTTTAAGAGTTTTTATTCCCGGTAAAATGAGGCCATTTTTTTCAAAACAAGTAAAGTCAAGTAGTTGCCTATTTTTTCAGGCAGGCTTCAAGTACAACTACACAATTAGGTGTCATGTGCAGAGGCAACTAAACAAACATACTAGACTATAAATTTCATCATATTAAACCATTAAATTAAATCCAAAGCCTAGAGACCGGATAATCGAACCCACTAAACCAACAATACATCTTAGCTTTGCGGGTCTAGTATCTTAACCGCTCATGGCTAGCGTGCCGCCTCATTTATCTCAAACTTACATTATTTTATTGTTGGTTATGTTACCATTTAGATTATTATTGTATACAAAAGAAACCGTTTGTGGGTTAATTAACCTATTATTTCTAAAAAGGAAAATTGAAATATGTGCATTGCTTTATTTAATTGGTATTATTTTTAAAAAATCTTTTTTGAATTGATTTCCCCCTACAATTTGATGCCATCTAGTTACAGATCAGTTGATTGTAACGTGCTTTCCAGATGTTGTTGACCCAGAAGCTGAGCAATTAAAAAAAAAAAAAAAAAGCATAAATCTATGCACAATTATAAGCATTTAAAAGTTAAAACATCATTGCTAGCTCTATGCTGAGTTCCATGTTTACATAGTGGATTATTGGCGAGTTACCTTTCATGTTTTGACAGGTTAATGTTGTAAATTGAAGTTAATCGGTCAGTTTTTAGGGTTCTGTCTTTGATTTTTTTTGGAGGGGGAAGTTCAAAGTTCACTTTTTACCTTCTTAAATTCCATGAATTAGATTTTATTTTCAAACATTTTGAAAACGTCTTCAGTGAACATACAGAACAGAGTAACTGAAATTATTGAATTAACTGAACAGACGCACAAACTCCCGCCCCCCATTCCATTTCTCCATTATAGTCTAATTAAACTATCTAATTAATTTGAAACCCCGAATAATTCATTTACTGTTGTGTATAAATTAATAACATAGAAGCCTGATCTTTATTAATAAGGTTGCTTGGGCCCTTTAATTAAGCCTTTACACAGAAAGCTGCTGAACAGAAACCTTGATTTAAGGTACGTATTTCCCCTGCCCCCTTCCACCAGGGTTCTAAAAATAATAATAAATCTCTGGCATTAGGGGTATAAAAATAAAAGTGTAATAAAATAAAGTAATGCTTGGTGATAAAAATTATTTAGGCTAAAAAAAATAAAATATGTATACATGTTGTTAGAGTGATAAATAAACATATAATCTCGGTGTAATAAACGGTTTTTTGATAACTCTTATCACTCCCTGTGTTCCCCAGTACAATATAATAAAATTTCCTCTAATTTTATGAACAGTATTTTAATGTGGGTGTTGTATCTTAACGATAGTTTTATTGATTCGATTAAAAAGTTTTGGTTATATGATTAAAACTGTCCGGTAGGACAGTTGTATAAGGGTTGATCGTCAAAAACTGCACGAAAAAGCGTAACGTTGAAAAACACCCAACTTTGACAATTTTTTTCTCTTTTTCTATAAAAGATAAAATTCCCAAATTTTCTTTATAATATAGGGCAAATCCTCCTTTATAACTGTAATTTTTTTTGCAACAACCTAGATCTAATAGATTTTGAGAAAAAAGTTGCCGAAAATGAGCAAAAACGGCTTTTTCAGAAATTGTTGTTGTTCTTCTTGTTGTTGTTGTTACCTTTTTTGTAAACTGTGTAGCGCCTAAACGCGTGAACCGATTTTCATGAATGAGGTGTCATTCGATTCAGGAATTTATGTAGATGTGCCTTTTGGGGGTTCTCGATGCTGTATATCGAATGGGGGAGAAGTTAGCCCCATATATGTGAAGCCCCCCTCCAAAATTATTATTACTAATAGTATTCAAACGTTTATAATTATAGGTAATAATTATCTGGCTTTATCGCAAATAATATAGTTTTCTTCAATTACATTCTCAATCTAGGTATTCTTCCCACAATGTTGTATATATGTAATATAAAATAAATAAGATGCATATTTTTAGGACAGCTAATTATTCCAGTATTTTACTATAAGTAAAATTAGGGGGACTAAATTAAATTACAATTGAGAAATCAATAATTGTTGTTGAATAATCTACTTGTTATAACTGTGTGTTATTTGTGCTCACAAATGTTTCGGTAAGACGAATTCAAGACAGTAGCCTACTCTAACTTTGTCTTTTTCTACTTTAACATGCATGTATGTATATGTGATTTATCATAATTATAACAAAAAAATAATATAAATGAAGTGGCCAGCATAAGGGTCTGTGACATCTAATAAATTCTAAAAAATATTAATGAATATTAATGCAGTAAAATTACTTAGATATTAATGAAGTATTAATGAAATGTTGGGTACTCGCTGATTTGTGTACCTTTTGGCGTTGAATCAACCCTTATACTTAACTTTTTAATCTGTAAGTTTTTGTTAAAGAGATAATAATGTGAAACAGTTTTTTATGATATATGAGCTGTTATTTTTGAAAGTGGTATAAGTCCATTTTTCCATGTATCGAGATATTTAAAGTTTTGCATTTGAATTAATTTAAAAATATTCGTGAACCTTAATTTATTCAAGTGATCTTATTAACACTATACACCTTTTAAATTTTATTATGAAATAATAATTATTACAATTCTTAAAAAAATAAAAGATTTCTTTAGCTCCAAATGGACTTATATCACTTTCAAAAATAACATATAACAAGAAATAAAAACAGGAGTAAATTTAAGTCCACATTTTTATGGACATTATAGCTTTACTGAAATGTTTTTTTTTTTTATAAAAAGTATTAATTAAAATGAAGGCATTTAAATACACGAATAACCAAGTTTATTTTTCTTTAATTTCAGTAATATTAAAAATATAAAAATGAACATTACGTCGTTAAGATCTTTAAAGCAAAAAAAGATATTTTAAACTTATTTTTCTTTTACAGTTAGCATAATAGCTGCTAACGAGCAGCGTACACTGAAGTAGCGATAATCAAAAAGAATTACAATAAGAAAGTTGTTTTACTATTATAATTATTAGAAATGGACTTAGTCCACTTTCAAAATTTTGTGATAACATTTTATAGTCAAAATTCTTTTGTTGACTTTATACCAAAAATCGTACTCCATTGAATGTATGATTATAAAAATGGAAATAATATCTCTATCTGTAAAAGGATCTGTTCAAGTCGAGAAATCGCCGATCCCGTTACAAGGAGATTCAATGATTTTTTTTTTTTTTTTTTAATCGATAAGATAATACATTAATCAAATCAAGTGATTAAATCGATTAAATAAATTATGTTTTTTATTAAATTAGTAGTTATTCCACTTAGAACTGATTTGTTCCTACCAGATTGGTGGTGACATTAATAAGACTGAACACATACAAACACACACATTATGCTCGACCACAAAATAATCGATAGCCTTGGCCTCTTAATTAAATTTTAATCACTAAATTTGATGATTGATTAGTCGATCATAATTAAACTAATCAGCGATTAAAGCTAATCATGATTACAACTTGTTACAAATTGAATAATTCCAAATTTATTGATCTGTTTAGTCGAAGATTAGTTTAATTGTTGGGTCCCAATAATCGGCAAATATCGTCTTTGTTTTTGTTGTTATTTTAGTAATTTGTTTTGAAATTTCATATAAATATAGTTCTGTGTGATAGACAATATGTGTGTTCCAGCTGGACTAATAAATTTCAAAGAGCGTTGAAATTCGATAGGAACCATTAGTTTGGTTTCTTTTTGCCGGAAATCAGTCAACAGTAACTTTCATGTTTTCGAGAGGGTTTCTCCGAAATCTTAGAAACAGTTTCTTTTAAATGGGTAAACTAATTTCTTAGTTGCAACTCCTTTAACTTCAAAGGATAACATTATCCAAAAGAAATCCATTTAATGTATTACCTACCACCTATTTTAGCTTATATCTTCTTACTCGGCTCTACAGCCCATCAATGGGTCATCTTGGCCTCCTCGATCCGCTTCCGCCAGTCCAATTGCGCTGACACCATTAACCTCCATCGTAACCTAGAGGGCGTCCAACTCTTCTTGTGCGCTGCACATTTTCCTCCATTATTTTTCTGGGCATTTCCATTATCTGCCATTCTATGGCCTGCCCATCGCAACCTACTTAATTTTATCACCTTAACGATGTCCGGGGGCCTGGAATAGGTGTATCAGCTCCGCGTCAGAGAGCGCCTTCTCCAGGTTACTTCCTCCTCTCTCATAGGTCCCATATATTTGCCGAAGAATCTTTCTTTCAAACCTTAGTAACAGTTTTTCATCGGCTTTTTTTTGTTATTACCCAGGCTTCTGATCCGCATGTGAGAACAGGCCGAACGAAGGAGCGTCTTGTAGAGGGTTACTTTCGTATTCCAAGATACAAGTTTGCTCCTCTTTATGTGTATTTGATTTTGTATGCTTCAAATTTATTCAATGGCACAATAAGATAGCTGCCAATACCTGATTTTCATCAAACGGGAATTCTTTAATAAGTCTTCGGATTTGGGATCAGTTCTTGGGATTTCCTTCGGATCTGGGAACAGTTCTTGGGATTTCCTTCGGATTTGGGAACATCTAGCTCTCAGGATTTCCTCCAGCTTCTTAATTTCCACTTCCTATGCCCAACCTACTTCCGATGTAAAATAAAAATTAATTCATGCTTTCCTAATCAGTAAATTAAATTATTATGATAACCGTGTACATGTCCATCCTTTTAATATAATCAAATTGGCACCAAGTATATTATTATAAATGCACATAAATTTATTATAAAGGTTGTTAAAGTTTCCGGCATTAAATTAGAAAAGTTTATTTAACTGAGAACGTCCGGCATTTTAGAGGCCGGGGGAAATTGAGTCTGTAATGTTGGCCAGAGTGGGTGGTCAGAGGGCTGTCAACATATGCTACGTTATTTTTTATTTATTTTTTTTTTATAAAAAGTGATTTAAATATTTCTGTCCAGTCGCCAAGTTGACAGAGTCACAGTGTTGACAGTATCATAAAAATTCTATTTCTAGTGAAAGTTGAAATATCTTAATGATTACGAGCTGCTGCACGCCATGTTGAGGGACATTATGGGACTAATATTATTATTATGGGATATTATGGGTTTTTTTTATAGCATAACTTCTGTTCGTTCGTTTAGTTCAGTAAATATTATTTAGTCGTACAGAATTTCATTAAATACGTTTTAAAATCTCCTGAATTCATTTTACTGGATTGAAAAAAAAAGTAAAATGTCCAAAATTCTATATTTGATTTATAGACCACCTTGGAAACCAGAAATAGCTTTTTTTTTAAAAAAAAAATAAAATTAGTCAAAAACTATCAGTGCTATTTTAATAGAGTCATTCAATAAATGATCAGAGAAACACATATTTAGTGAAGGGTGTCACTTAAAAAAAAAAAATTGGAACTTATTGTAGTGTTAATTGGCAACATGGCGATGGTTCAACTGTCAGCTGGTCGATTAATATTTACGTAAACGTAACCTATAAAGACTTAGTTATGATGGCGTGTCCGCTGGAAGAAAGTAGTTTTAAAAGAACAACGTTATGTGATCAGAATGTGTGAACAACCATCAGAAATATTATCGTGCTTCAAAGAAATTAAATAAAAAAGTAAAGTAATCGCCTATTTTTTCAGGTGGGGCTTAACGTCAAACTAGCAAATTAGGTGTTGCGGACGGAGGCGACTAGCAAATATACTTTACCGTAAATTTCTTTTATTAAGCATTAAATAAAATGCAAGGCCTAGAGACCGGGAATCGAACCCACTAAACCAACAATACATCTTAGCTTTGCGGGTCTAGTCTATAACTGCCTAACATACTATAAATTTCTCATATTAACCATTAAATAAAATCCAAGAGCTAGACCCCTAGAATCGAACCCACTAAACCAACAATGCATCTTAGCATTGCGGGTCTAGTATCATAACCGTTCGGCTACCGTGGCGCCTAAATAAATATAAATATTGTACCGTTTAACGCCTGTATAGTACTTTCAAAATATCTAAAATCAGCCCGATGTAAAACTTTCTCTTACAAAGACGATTATTAAGTAATGAATTAAATAATGGAGGTAAAAAAACATATTGCAGACATAAAAGATATAAAATAATAATTATGAACGTTGTAAATTTTAATTGAGGAAGTTTTATTATTACTATTATTATTTACGCTTCTTATGTTGTTTTAGATGATAATGCGTGATATTTATTTTTAAAAAGAGATAGAGAAAAAAAAGTGTGTTTAATAGAGGATAACTAACAATTATCTTTCACGGTGTATTTAACACAGGATAGTGCGTTATCTCGCCGGGATAGGGGGCCGGAGTAGAGGGGGAGGCCTTTTATTAGCTAACAGCTGGAGCAAAAGGAGGTTGCGTATTTTCGCCCGCGTGGAAACAACAACAATTTGCCGCTGTAAGCCTCTCTTGGTCTTCTTCCTCTCCAGCCAGGAACATGTTCATGCCGCTAAAGCCTCGCTTCCAGTTGGGGTTGTACAGAAAAAGAAGTTAGGTTTGCTGGTAGCCCCAACACCTTTTCCAGAACTTGTACCTTCTTTGTACGGTGCACGTATGAGCACCGCCGCCTTAGTTCACTGAAGTTTCTACGTGCGTGTGTCCGTCCTGCACAATGCACACACGCATACCAACCGTTCTTGCTGGTTTCCGTCTCCCCCCACCACCTCTTTACTTTTTTATCCAAGATAATTAGTCTCGTTCCGGAGTGGTGACTTTGTCGGGGCTCATCTCTGTTTGTGGCCTGCTTGCTTGTGCTTTGCTTTTATTCCCTCTCTCTTCCTCTCTCTCTGTCTCACACACACACACACACACTTAAGTAGCTTGGCAGCAATTTCCCAGCCAAGCAATGAGATCTTGTCACGTGGTTTGTTTAATCGGAGTACTAGTTTATGCTTGGTTTACTTTTAGTTGCAACTATTAAAGCAAACTAGATTCCACTACACCATCGCTTTGCCTCTATTCAGCAACATCTCTCTCTCTCTTGCACGCCTATTCTATTCATTGTTTTTTTCTTCGCTTCCCAAACAACAATAAACAACTAATTCATTAGGTTGTTGTTAACTGTTGTTTGTGCTTACAATTCATTCAGAGGAAATACTGTACGCTGTTCAATCCACTTAGATGAGTCGTATCAACACTTCCTTTTTTTTCTCTCTCTCCATCTTGTTTCTTTTCACTTCTACCAGCTTCTTTGTTTGTTCGCTTGCACTTACCCCGACGCAGGAAGTGTTACAGATTCGATGTTAAATTATCGATACTTGTTTTTACCGGAAATACTCATTAGAGGGCTTCTGAATAAAAAAGAGAGTAAAAATCGGATGTTACAGATTCGATGTTTAATTATCGATACTTGTTTTCACCGGAAATACTTATTAGAGGGGCTTCTGGAATAAAATTTAAAAAAAAGAGTAAAAATCAGGAATCATTAACGCCGAAGCAACTTTTGATTTATAATTGATATTAAGAGTCTAATTGGTACCCCTGCGGACTGGGGTTAGAATAGGTCCGCTCCCTTCCAGGAGGTCGTAAGAGGCGACTAAAGGAATAGACCCTTGAGGTCGAAAAACATCTCTTGGTGTTGGGCAGCAGCACTATCAGTAGAGGCATGGGGCCGAAGTCAGATGTTTGTCGGAGGGGCCGATGTCATCAAATCAGAAGGCGGCGGAGCTGGAGACCAGCGGTACGGGAGTGGATGAGACTCCATAGTCGAAGAAGAGAAGGCAGCTCATCAAGGGGTCCCGGCAATCGAATATTAGTTGGGAACCTGTTGTCCCAGGGTATATAGAGGGCTTTCAGCACTGGGCCAATCACCTGTCTGAAGTATAACAAACTTCTCCACGCCTCACGGCACAGATAGGAAAAGAAGAAGAAGAGTCTATTTGGTCCAAAACTTTGGTTTTTTTTTTGTTCGTCAGTTTGTTCGTCGCAGTTAGCTATGAAGCCATCGAACATTCAGTAAAAGTTCCCAGTTTGAAGAAATAACACCGCGCTTTATACGGAGAAATTATTCTTACGTAAAATCCAATTTATATTAAACGTGAATATTATGCCTATACTATGATATATTGTGTGCTATGATCATGAAGGTAACGCGTACTTGTAAGAGAGAAGGATGTGTAGAGTTATTAAGTGGGGTTATAAATTGTTGCCGGAAGTGGAAGTATTTCAACTAAGTTGATTGGTTTCGAAGACCCGCGGGGGGAGGGGGTAATAAACGACTAATAGTAATAATTAACAAGAAGCCGCCCGTATTGTGTGTATGGTATTTTAGTGTTTAGTGGTGGGGATTGGATAACTGGTTGGTGGTGGGGATGCGGTGGTGGCGCATTCTGGTGGTGGTTTGGTGAAGTACTGGGTCCCGTCACCTAATACCACCACTCTGGAGAGTGTGTGTGTATGTGCTATCACAGGAGGGTTGTGAGTGTAACTGAGTGAGGTCCCTGGGTTTGGGTTTTGGTCGACCGGACGGACCTCTCTCTCTCTCTCTCTCTCTCTTCGGGGCCTGCAGGAGTCTGGGTTTTGGCCACAGTCTGCGGTCTGCGGTCTCTGACCACAAGAGTGGCCTGTCCACTAGTGCGGTCTCACCCATTTGCCCTACAACTACCGCATTGCCACATCGCTTCACCACCACCCCTCAGCTCTCCTCTAATTCCTCATCTAATAATAATGCTAATATTATTCCTCTCACCAATCTTTATTAAATATATTTTTATTAATTGTTATTGCAATAACCAATAACTTGAATAACCGCAGCAGCACAGGTGTTTTTTTTGCATTAAAACCTTGACCAAAGCACCTTAACTAGTTGTCTAGGGGGCTTAATTACCTAAGTTACAACTCCTACACCTTTTAGTTACATTCTTCACTTTCCCTACGTCAGAATAAGCATTCAGATTATGGTGTCACACCTTCTTGTTGCTTTACAGAGCATGCTTTCTGGTTTGATGCAGGATATGGTAGATTCATGTTATGGGCCCGGAAAATTCCCAGCGCAACAAGGAAATTAAAATAAGGCTCTTATCTGGGTTCTCCAGTTACATAAAAAAAATAAAATTATAAACCTCCTCGGCCAGACCAGGTGAGGAAGGGGAAATGTTCAAGTTGGATACTATAATTCAGTATAATATAAGTATATTATACTTACTTACTTTACTTACTCGGCTCTACAGCTCATCAATGGACCCTTGGCCTCCTTGATCCGCTTCAGCCAGTCCTCTCTAATCAATGTGGCAGCTTTCCAATTGCGGGTGATCAGCATTAATAATAATAATAATAATAATAATAAAGTTTTATTGAAAAACTCAAAATACATAATACATTTTAATTTATAAAAATAAAAAAACAAAAACTTATTACGGCATGGAAATCCGTCTGCCGGGGTTTGGTTTTGAATATAAATAAAATTATATACGTAAGTACAAATAAACTAAAATTATACATTTTTAATAATTGTAATTGTAAACAATTTTGTGTTGTTGTGAATATGAAATAAACAGACCTCTTTCTTTTCTTTTCTTTTTTCTTTAAACTAGTGAGAAAATTTTTTTTTTTTTAAATGAATGAATAGCCAAAGAGTACCTAATAATAATAATAAATAATCAACAAATCAGCAAGTCATTCAGAATTCAATATCCTAACTTATAAATAAATAGTTTACAAAGCAATACACAATACTCTCTAAAATAATGCTGACTTTACTGGGAAATTAGAAAAAAAATAAATTAAACATCAAAAATAAATCAGAAATTATAAATAATTAGAAATTATGTAACTGAGGTTTTCAAAGATCAGACCATCATTTTATATCAACAGCAGCTGTATTCACTATTGAGCATCCTCCTGTACTTCCATGCACCAACCACATATCTAATCAGATTATTCCAGTTTGGGCCATTTAAGAGAGATATAAAAAAATCAAATGAGAGAAATCTTTCGCCAAAAACTTCTAGACGATAAGAGGCGAGGATAGGACAGACCGCTACAAAGTGAAAAGTATCCTCCTGAACCCTATAATTACAGAGGGAACATTCTCCCTGACCATCAGGGTTATAAGGTTTATAGTTGAGATTCAGCAGTTCTCCCCTCAGCCTGATCACCCATCGCACCACTTCAATACTACTGCACACCTCACCACTATCGCTCAAATCCGCGCACCTAACTTCATGATTTAACAGCTTATAAGTAGTGTTCCGATGTGAAGCCTGCGCCCTTTCAATTTGCTTAAGATTAAAATTCTCTTTTAGGCGAGCCAAGATAGATTGGAGTTTTAAATTAAGAACTTCTCTTTCAGACCTATCAAAACTAAGGGCAACTCCAGTCTGTGCAGCTAAAGTGGTCCAATCCCCAGCCCAAGATACTCCCAGCCTTAGAACTTCTTCCGCGATTACTCGGGGAAATCTTGAATGGTCCATATTTAATACCTTCACTAAATAGCGACTATTTAACGCTAAAGTATAATGGAAAATAGGCTCTAGACCAGTCTCTAAGTGAAGAATGTAAGTTGGGGTGAAATTTGGCAGGGCGAATAACTTTCTAATAAAAAACCAAAGAACTTTTTCTACTGCATAAAAATACTCTGACCCCCACACTTGCGCTGCATAGCAGAGAATGGCTCGCGACACGGCATTAAATATATGAAGTTTCGACTTAAGTGGAATATGTGGTTGCATTATCGCTCTTCTCCAGACAAAGTTTATCGCAAATTTAGCTGCCGAAGACTTCTCTAAAAAGTGCGGTCTCAAGGACAACCGAGAGGTGAGTAAAACGCCTAGATACATGTATCGATCTACCACTTCAATTTCCCGAGCCTTGTATGTCCAACGCTCCCTAACGCCAAGTCTACCACCACGACGAAAAACGACCACCTTAGATTTTTCAAGGTTCACCTGGAGATTCCACCTCTCGCAATATCCCTCCAGCCTCAAAATATTTTTTTTCAGAATATATGGCTGATCAGTAATTAATACTATATCGTCCGCGTATAGCAAAGTTTTAATTGCGTGACTTCCCACCTTAACTCCTGTTTCAAATTCATCCTCTAAATCGTTTATAAATAATGCGAAAAGAAGAGGACTAAGTAGACAGCCTTGCCGTACTCCACTAAACACGGGGAATGTTTCAGTTTTACCCAACGGAGTCCAGACCGAAGAAACTGATCCATTGTACATATTCTTTAGAACATTTATGAAACGTGAAGAGATCCCAGCGTTAAATAATTTCAAGTAAAGTGCATCCCTGTCAACGGTGTCAAATGCTGCCTTGAGATCCACAAAGAAGGCATATAGTTTATTTCCTTTTCTCTGCAACCGCATCTTAATAATGTTGACCAAAACAAATATGCAATCGACCGTGGAGTAACCCTTCCTGAAACCAGCCTGGCACTCTCTAAGTATATTATTTGTGCGGACAAATACCTCCAACCTGTTCAAAAGGAGTCCACAAAACAATTTACCAATACAGTTCAAAAATGATAATCCACGATAGTTTTTAACATCAGATACAGACCCCTTCTTAAACAATGGAAATATTATGGATTCCTTAAAATTGAGAGGGACATTGCCCACAAAATAAATTTCATTAAAAACAAGGAGGAGCTGTTCAAGATAACCTGTGGGTGCGTTTTTAAAGAACTCATAACTCACTCTATCAACTCCAGGCGCTTTGTTGTTTTTGGCTTTATCCAAAACTACATATAACTCCTCCAAAGTAAAACCAACGTCTAACTCTGGAGAAACGTTTAGTGGGGGAGCATAATAATGGAGAGTACACAAGGAGCGAGATGGACACAGTAACGTCTTAAAATGATTAACCCACTCAACTGGGGAAATGCCATTATCAACCCTATGCTCAGATATTCTAAAAGATTTCGCCAGAGCCCAAAAATCTTTACTTAACTTAACGTTTTTAAATTTTTCCAGTAAATTCTGATAGTACACCGACTTTCTTGCCGCCATTAAACATTTATAGTTTCTGTCCGCTTCGAAGTAGGCTTTTTTAACAATTTGAGAGGAACTTTTACGACATAGATTAAGTAATTTGCGCGATTTTTTCCTAGCCTTGTAACAACTCCAATCAAACCAGGGTTGCCTGAATAGCTTTTTTTGGTTATAACTAGGCCGATGCCAATAGGTAGCTTTCTGAATACATTCAACCAGCTGAGTCAATGCATATTCTGGATCACATTTTCCAAGAGGGTGATCAGCATTATGTTGTTCTTGGCGTCCTCGCTGATACCATGAACCCATCGTAACCTAGAGGGCGTCCAACTCTTCTTGTGCGCTGCACATTTTCCTCCATTAACAACATTATACAAAGACTTCTAATAAGAGACGAGATCCGTACACTGACGAGTACTGGTAGCCAGAGTGCCCTAGCTCTGGACCAGGGGAGAGTTTACCCTGTTGGGTTTAAATTAGTTGATAATAGGATATGATTCGGGATTTTTAACCTACCCTGATTCAAATGTAACCTTTGCTTGCCCAGATTTCCGTAAAACATAAGATTTCACTTCACACAGATAATTTCCTTTAGAAAAACAAATATTTTCCGTATCTTAACGGAAATGGTTTTGTTCAGTAGACAAGGCAATGAGATGCAGCGGAAGTACGTGTCTAGGTGATGTACTGTGCTGTAGGAGATGCTTAAACGACCACAATTTGTACGTACTTATTACGTCGACCATGGTCGCAAAGTCGTCTTTGTGTTTAAAATCCGGATGTGTATACCGGGTTGTCAGAAGCGACACAATTGAATGTGTATTGGGGCAAGAAAGAATAATTCCAAAAGGCAACTTACAAGTATCTTTCTCTTTTTATCTGTTACATAAGCACAGATCGTTGGCTAAAAAAAACATCGATTTTTGCATTCATTGCATTAAAAAGTAAACTGCGATACTAAACGATTATTTACAGAGGTGTGATCAATGAATTCAGTGTTCAATTGAATAAATTGCCCTGAAATATAATAACAGGTTGTTTTTGTTGAAGAGAATCAGTTTGGCAATGAGCAAGAATAGTGGCTATGGAGAAGAGAGCGCCCCTGGTAGTCGCTGGACAGACTACTGACAATGTTAGTTAATGAAGTCTAGAAGTTGGTAGTTGTGCCCTTCTTAACCGCTCTAAACTATGTTGATAGTGCTAACACGGTTGATTGCCCTCAAGTAAATGGTCTTCTGCGTCTATCTTCTACTCTTTCCCTGCCACCACTGTCTATAGTTGTGTCTAGAGTATAATTTCTTCAAACCAAATTGTCCACTTCCTCTCTAAGATGATGACCAAGATCATCATACTAATACAAAGCCACCCATGGTGTGTCTTTTCACACTAACACAAACCTTCTTCTACTAAGGATATATACTAAAGTATCACACGACATCTGTTGTTTTTTTTAACTTCATTCTAAAATAAAACAACCAAATCCTACCAATTCCCCAGCGTTTGTTGTCGTCACCCGTCCATTACGCCTGACAACGAGGAGCATTCACCTTCTATGTTTGGCCTTCTTTTTCCAGTTCTCTTATCTTGTCATCATTAAACTCATTGTCACTGTAGTTCATATTGCCCAATTGTTTCTTTGTCAAATCTTACGTTAAACTTTCCTCTATTAGTAGAAAGAAATGTGCAGATAATAGATTTTGAGAAATATCCCTTGAATACGAAAATAACAAAAATTTTAGAAATAGTTCTTTAAAAAAAATTTCTGTAAAGTTTGTAGTTTAAAGTTTTACTAGGTACTTAATTTTAGTAAAAATTCTTAGTTGAAAAAATGTAAATAGTAATTTAAAAAAAATTAAGAAACAGTTTTTTTTTTGTTAAAAAAAAAAGTAAAATCTCATTTTTGTCCAGCATTTTTATTATTTTTTTCTGAGAAAATAATAATGAAAAGATAGGCGCCACGGTAGCCGAGCGGTTAAGATACTAGACCCGCAAAGCTAAGATGTATTGTTGGTTTAGTGGGTTCGATTCTCGGGGACTAGGCCTTGTATTTTATTTAATGGTTAATATGAGAAATTTACAGTAAAGTATGTTTACTAGTCGCCTTCGTTCACAACACCTAATTGGGTAGTTTTGGATGTAAAGCCCGCCTGAAAAAATAGGCAATTACTTTACTGATTACTCCGAGAAATTATGAATCATTTAATGATTTTTTGGTTAATATTCTGAAAAAGATTATCTTGTGCTGTAAATAAGAGCCCATATTCTGGAATGTGTTAGAACCAATTAGATTTAGGGCCACTTATAGACATTACAAGAACTCCGTAGTCTTATAAAAGTAGACTACGCATTTATGGTCTATTTTTATTTCATGAGTACATGTACATAATATATGTTCATTTTTTTTTATTTAGTTAAATGACCAATCGAAAGAGTTTTTTTTTTTTTAACCAAAATTTTATCTTTTTTTTTTTGTAAATTAAAAAAAAACAAAAAAAAATACTTCGTAACAAAGTATTTTTTGAAGTGTTTGTATAGAATACGATATAAAGTTTCTGCTTTTGCCTCTCTTTCTAATATAGACACTTGAGATAAGGCTCTCTCCTTCTCTGTCTCACACACAGACAGCGTGCTCCATATACAATGTAATAACCTCGGATAAGAGTAAATATTTACCTTCACAAATACACACACATTAACTCCCAATACATATCTCACATAAATGACCTTTACTAATGTACAAATAAACCATTTTTTTTTTTATACATTATTTTTGTATTATGTAAACATATATACTATAAAAATACATAGACAAACATACACACACAAAACTTTTCTCATTCATGAAGTATGAGAAAACAGAACAATATAAATAAAATGACTTTTAAAGATAAAAATGAAATATAAGTAATAAATTATATTGTCTCTTTTGTTTAGTTTCTTTTGTTTATTTTGTTTTCATTTGAGATTATTTTTGTTTTTATTTGTTATGTTTATATTTTTTTTAATTATCTTTAAATTATTGGTCAGGTTTGGCTAAGAATTTATAGTGAAATATATTTTAAAATGATACTAAAGTAGCTTTTTACCCCAAAATCGGATCAAAGTGTACAATTAATTTGTTTCGTATGTTTAATTTGAGTTATTTAAGTAACTTCCGGTGGGTTTAACAATACGAGGGTCGTTTGAAAAGTCCGTGCAAAAATAAAAACTAGTTAATTTTGGGGGGTAAACCTTTTTTATTTTTCAACATAGTCTCCTTTTAGGCTTATACACTTCGTCCCAACGCTGCTCTAGTTTGTTGATCCCTTCCGAATAATAGGATTTGTCCAAGCTCTGAAAAATAGCCATTCGTTTCTGCAATCACCTCCTCGTTTGAATAAAATCTTTTTCCCGCCAGCCATTTCTTCATATTGGGGGAACAAATAGTAGTCCGAGGGAGCCAAGTCTGGAGAATAGGGGGGATGTGAAACGAGTTGGAACTCTATTTCCATTAATTTTGCGACCACAACTGCTGAGGTGTGAGCTGGTGCGTTGTCGTGATGGAAAAGGACTTTTTTTTGTGGGCCATTCGTGGGCGTTTTTCTTGCAGCTCGGTTTTCTAACGGTCCAATAACGATGAATAATATGCACCTGTAATAGTTTTACCCTTTTCCAGATAGTTGATGAGAATTATTCCTTGCGAATCCCAATAGACAGTCGCCATAATCTTTCCGGCCGAAGGAACGGTCTTCGCCTTTTTTTTTGGCGCAGATTCCCCCTTGGTAACCCATTGTTTAGATTGTTCTTTGCTCTCAGGAGTGTAGTGATGTATCCATGTTTCATCCACAGTGACGAAACGACGCTTAAAGTCCTGCGGATTCTTCTGGAACAGCTGCTTTGGATTTTGGATTAGAATGATTTGAATACGGTCAGGATTAATGGAGAGTCCAAGTTCTTAAGTCCAGATTAGGGCCAAATATGGCTGTGCACCAGTTCCTCTTTAGTTCCACTAAGCGTTCACAACGATCACGCTCACGACCGTGCGGTTGTGCCCGTTCCACTTACTTGCGAAAGTTACAATCGAAAACTGGAAGTGGAATAGGACTATGGGGCGTTTTAACCGTTCATCTAAACATTACAAATGGCGACCTCGAAAATAAGTCATAAGCTTGAAGAGGCTGTTTTTTAATTTTAACCCCGTTTATAAGCAGTTATAATAAACTTTATTAATTATTGGTAAAGTTGACTTGTATTAAAAATAATTATATATAATTCAATTTTTTATATTACATTTTAGTGGAGTATTTATAAAATTTTACGTTTAAATAAAATTAAAATGTCTTTTGTGGCAACAGTAGGATATTTATTAATGCAACGTAACAATGCTTTAGAAAGTTCTTCATCTAGTTCCGATGAAGAGTGGAATGCAATTTTACAAAATCGCAATGGTGAAAAGCGAAAACTTAGGCCACGTATTATTAACTATCAAAGTGTAATTGGTCGTTATTGAGTGATTTAGTATGTGAAGGGATAAGTAATTTTTAATTTTATTATTATTTTTTTGGACTTTCGAGAAACACATTCAACATGATATAATTTTTTCTGTCGCCATCTTTTCTTTGAAACGCTCTTAAGGTGGGTGGGCGAAAGTGAGCTTCGCGTGAGTGAAAATAATGACGTCATCAGTGACGTTTTCGCCCTGACCACTACGACCATGGTCGTCATATGGAACGGCTGAAGAAGGTATATTTTGATCGTTGTGAGCGCTTAGTGGCATCCTTTTGTGTATCGTTTGTCTTGGAGTAGTTTTCAGTCGCTCTTGGAGCGTTTTTTTTTTGAAATATAGTCCCAAGATATCGCACTTAAGGAGAGCCGTTGTGGGGGAGAGGTGCGCAAGGTGCGACCACATTAAATAGCATATTAATAAGGACGAAATATGTACGTAAAAGTATAATTTGAAGCGAATCAGTTGAACGGAAGTGCAGACGTGGCTTAATCATCGGTGACTCAAAAACCTTCTTCACCTCCTCTCAAAAACAAGGTGCTTCCGGCTTTTTCCTTAGAAAAAACTTAGGATATCCTTTCCCCCCACACAAATCGTAATTCGATTTACACAAAGTTAAGTGTGCGAGAGAGAAAGCCACAAAGCTGATGGCTTTAGTCCAAGTCCAGTCCCGGGGATTGTTGTGCCAGATTATGGTCCCGTTACGAAGTAATATCGCCTTAGAAATGAACTTGTGAGTATTGAAGGACAGACATTGGGCTACAACCTGCGTTGCGGTCTCTCTCTATCTCACTACTACCACAACAAGAACAAAGTAGTTTGATGGTCTGGTCACGTGCGATAGCGTTCTCTCTCTCTCTCTCTAACCCAC
Source organism: Rhodnius prolixus (assembly GCF_049639745.1). Classification (NCBI taxonomy): domain Eukaryota; kingdom Metazoa; phylum Arthropoda; class Insecta; order Hemiptera; family Reduviidae; genus Rhodnius; species Rhodnius prolixus. The sequence continues at coordinate 598,024 of NW_027411584.1, read as the reverse complement.
TCAGCCTCCTTACTCTCCTGGAGATTGTAAGATGTGGCGGTTTACGTGCTCAAGTGTTGGAAATGATTCGAAGGCTACACATTGAGCTAGAAAACTGTATTATTTAAGGTTTTTGAGGAGCAAAACTCTCTTTCTCCTTCCCCCCGTCGTCCTACCACCATTTGGAACTAATCCTTTAAAGATATTTCTTCACCGTAGTTCTTCATTTCGATCGTGTTGAATACAATATTCCTTCCTTCGCCTCTGCTTCTTCATAAAGGAAAAAAGATGAAGAAATGGTGTGCAGGCGGATATGATAATTCAGCCGTCGGGATGAGGAGATAACTGTACGTGATATCTGCATTATCCTCTTGCTTTCTTTTTTTATCTCTCCGTCTTTCTTTTCTGTTCCATCACTTTTTAGTCACATCATATTTTTACATTAAAAAGGTTTAATGTTGTCGTCGTCGTAATATTTAATCTAACATCACATCGTGCAGATCATGATTTGGTCATCATGTTTGACGATCCTATCGAATAACTGTTATTTCTTTCTTCTTCTTCCTCTAGATGATCTTATAAGTTGTTCCCAACATTAAAAGAGTCCTCTTTTGCTAGTTTCTCCTACTCATTACTGAATTATTCTCGCACAGTTTTCCACGCTTCTTCCCGGGAAAAAGATATTATTCAGAAACTTGGATTGTAAACCATCAAATCTACAATTTTTACTGGAAAAACATTTTTCTTTTGGAAATTCAATTCAGAGTGCTTTCCTGGTTAGAAGAAGGATGGTTGTGGATTTTAAGAATTAATTTTGTCTTAAATGTGGGATGAGTTTTTTCAGAAAATTGGTGAGTTGGGAATTGTAGTAAGAGGACGCTGATCAAGTGACACCTCAGATAGTTTTTCCTAAAAGTGGAAAATGGAAAATAATTTTCCATAAATAGGGGAAATACCAGGAAGAAAGGAGTTTAAGTAAGAGCTTGCCGCTTTTATTAAACAGAAATGGTTCAGTCCTGGAGAGCTCTTTTCAAATGCTAATACATCCAAAGCGAGCCGGGCCTGTGACGGCCATACACAGAGGCCTACGTCAAGAGAGCCTAAGAGGTAGCGCGGCTGTGCAAGCGAGATGGAGAAGTTATTATTCATATTACAAACGCCTCTCCCTCTTCTGACGGAACTTTGAACCACAGCATCATCTCTTGGCATCTCTACTCTCCGTCAGCTGTTACTTATGGACCAGGAAACGGCCCTCACGGCAGTAAGGCCTGCCTTCCCCTCGTATCCAGTGCTATTGAAAGCCACTTCTCCTCCCACTCGGGCGCCTTCATATTCTCCAAAAGCTCTTCATCTGTGCCCTATGATTACATATTATTAGGCTAGAATCCTCCCCTCCCCTCCATTGGGTACGTTATTAGTCTCTGCACACACTAACTCCCGTAATAACCTGTTATTTCCAGGACAGCGTCCCTCCACTCCTCTGTGATATAGTCTACTCTCAGCGATCTCCCCTACTCTTTCTAGCGTCGCCCCCCTTAATCATTCATTTACAGTAATCAATGAATTATCGACCTGCTTTTAGCTATTTGTCGCTAACAAATTGTACATATTGTGATTATAGTTATATGTAAAAAAAATAATAGCAGAAATACAGCTGATTATAACTTCCGCTATTATTACTTCCTCTAATTTTACTGTAGTTACGAGAAGCTATTGTTATTAAGCAATTTATTTATTTTGAATTCTTCACCGGAAGTATTCGTGTTTAAGGTCGCTGGAATCCCGAATTCAATAGTAGACAATACCAATTGTGCTTTCTTACCTCTCCGCCGTAAACTTATAAGTGTAATCATCACAGGAATTAAGTCTCAAGAAATCAAATGAAGTTGTATTAATGGTAAAAATTTAGCGAACCGGAAGTATCCGAATACAAAATAGATCTTTCAATTCTTTCGATTTGCTTTCACGCTCACAATATATGTATGTATGTATGTACGAGGGTCGTTTGAAAAGTCCGTGCAAAGTCAGAGAGATAGCACCACTGGCGCGTATCGAGGTTATGTTTAGTTAGTAGCATCTCTTGGAAGAACACACACCAAGTTTCAGCCATATCGGTCTATTTCTTTGTGTGTGGCATTCGTTTGAATCGAGGAAGTCGAGTGATTTTCAAAAAATGGACGAAAAAGAATTTCGTGTGTTGATTAAACACTAGGTACTTTATGAAAGGCAAAACGCCTCAGGAGACTAAAGAGAAGCTTGATAAACATTATGGTGACTCTGCACCTTCGATTAGAACAGTTTATAAGTGGTTTCAAAATTTTCGGAGTGGCCATATGGGCACAAGTGACGCTGAACGTTCTGGACGCCCTGTTGAGGTTACTACTCCAGAAATCATTGATAAAATCCATGATATGGTGATGGATGACAAAAGAGTGAAGGTGCATGAGATTGCTAGTGCTGTGGGCATCTCGAATGAACGGGTACATAATATTTTGCATCAACATTTGGACATGACAGATGGGAGCCGCGATTGCTCACGCTTGACCAAAAACGAAATCGTGTGAAGTGTTGTAAGGACGGTTTGCAGCTGTTCCAGAAGAATCTGCAGGACTTTAAGCGTCGTTTCGACACTGTGGATGAAACATGGATACATCACTACACTCCTGAGACCAAAGAACAATCTAAACAATAGGTTACCAAGGGGGAATCTGCGCCAAAAAAGGCGAAGACCGTTCCTTCGGCCGGAAAGATTATGGCGACTGTCTATTGGGATTCGCAAGGAATAATCCTCATCGACTATCTGGAAAAGGGTAAAACTATTACAGGTGCATATTATTCATCGTTATTGGACCGTTTGAAAACCGAGCTGCAAGAAAAACGCCCACGATTGGCCCACAAAAAAAGTCCTTTTCCATCACGACAACGCACCAGCTCACACCTCAGCAGTTGTGGTCGCAAAATTAATGGAAATAGGGTTCCAACTCGTTTCACATCCCCTCCTATTCACCAGACTTGGCTCCCTCGGACTACTATTTGTTCCCAATTATGAAGAACTGGCTGGCGGGAAAAAGATTTTATTCACACGAGGAGGTGATTGCAGAAACGAATGGCTATTTTTCAGACTTGGACAAATCCTATTATTCGGAAGGGATCAACTAACTAGAGCAGCGTTGGACGAAGTGTATAAGCCTAAAAGGAGACTATGTTGAAAAATAAAAAAGGTTTACCCCATAAAATTAAGTAGTTTTTATTTTTGCACGGACTTTTCAAACGACCCTCGTACAGGTATTTATTTTTTTTAAAGATCTTTTCAAGAAAATTCGATTAGCAGTTTAGTTTCGTCATATCCGTTAAGCAATAAAAAAATATTTTCGAATACTTCTCTGTATATATTACACATAATATCAGATCTTATTAGCATAAGACGACCTATTTTATTTATATACAATATTTTTTTTCCTGATGGACCACCAGATTTCTGTCTATTACAATATTCATAAAATTCCAGTGAATGCACGTATACTACGGATATTGCGGAGGATGGTGTGAAATGCGAACAGAGTTAGATAAAGATCTTTAAGATTCTTAATGCATGTTATTTACGCGGCGGGTTATTTGCAAAAAAAAAAAAAAATTTGATTATTTAGTTTGAGAATTGTTATAATTTACATATTACACATTGTAATTTTTTTACTTTTATAAACACTCCTTTTTATTGAGTGACGCAAAAGGAGAAATATGTTGACTGCGCATTTAATATTTGGTTTTTATTGAACCAATCAAATTGTTCTTTTTTTTTTTGCTAATTTACAAACTTGTTACAATAGTAATCGTTTTCCGCCGTCACTCTTCATTTTACGCCTTATTTTTTCTGTCCATTTTTATGTTTTGTTTCTCATTAATTTTATTGCAAATCGTAACTTTTATTAACCATTACGTAAAAAGAATGTTATTTGTTTATAACTATTTCTCACTCATATCTAATCAATATTTATTTTTAATTTCCTTTTAAAACCATTCATTTTCAGTTTATAATTAAAATAAACATGGTTTTGTTATTTATACCTCACTTCTAGTAAGAGGAAGTACTATAATCGCGCCAAATTTTCAAAAAAAAAATTCGTTTCACTTCCTCTGACGTCACCTAATATCATTATCACAGCCAAACTTTATTACCTTCACCCCACAACCTGTTCTAGTGCTACTTCAGAACTACATGAATTACTTCTGTTACGAAGTATTGCGAAAATTTTCCAAATCTTCGAAAAAAAAACTGGTATATTCACAGAAATATAAAGTTTTTTGAGGCACAAATAACACGAAAAACAAAAAAAAAATACTTAACATGTGTTGCGCATGCGTTGATTTTAAAAGAAATATTTTTAATACAAAGAATGCCGCAACTTGGGGGGGGATCTCTTTGTGAATTTATTTTTTTTTGGCGCTAAAAATGTCAACCAAAAACTTAATAATGAAAAGTTTGTGGCTCCGGAATTTTGGTCGAACTCATAATTTTTTTTTTTGAGGGGGGAAATTTGGGGGGGTTGGGTTGCATTAAAAGGGGGCGAAAAGATTGATTTACGAGGGTCGTTTGAAAAGTCCGTGCAAAAATAAAAACTACTTAATTTTTGGGGGTAAACCTTTTTTATTTTTCAACATATTCTCCTTTTAGGCTTATACACTTCGTCCAACGCTGCTCTAGTTTGTTGATCCCTTCCGAATAATAGGATTTGTCCAAGCTCTGAAAAATAGCCATTCGTTTCTGCAATCACCTCCTCGTTTGAATAAAATCTTTTTCCCGCCAGCCATTTCTTCATATTGGGGAACAAATAGTAGTCCGAGGGAGCCAAGTCTGGTGAATAGGAGGGGATGTGAAACGAGTTGGAACCCTATTTCCATTAATTTTGCGACCACAACTGCTGAGGTGTGAGCTGGTGCGTTGTCGTGATGGAAAAGGACTTTTTTTGTGGGCCAATCGTGGGCGTTTTTCTTGCAGCTCGGTTTTCAAACGGTCCAATAACGATGAATAATATGCACCTGTAATAGTTTTACCCTTTTCCAGATAGTCGATGAGAATTATTCCTTGCGAATCCCAAAAGACAGTCGCCATAATCTTTCCGGCCGAAGGAACGGTGTTCGCCTTTTTTGGCGCAGATTCCCCCTTGGTAACCCATTGTTTAGATTGTTCTTTGGTCTCAGGAGTGTAGTGATGTATCCATGTTTCATCCACAGTGACGAAACGACGCTTAAAGTCCTGCGGATTCTTCTGGAACAGCTGCAAACCGTCCTTACAACACTTAGCACAATCGCGGCACCCATCTTGCGGATAGCTTTGTCATGTCCAAATGTTGATGCAAAATATTATGTACCCGTTCATTTGAGATGCCCACAGCACTAGCAATCTCACGCACCTTCACTCTTCTGTCATCCATCACCATATCATGGATTTTATCAATGATTTCTGGAGTAGTAACCTCAACAGGGAGTCCAGAACGTTCAGCGTCACTTGTGCCCATATGGCCACTCCGAAAATTTTGAAACCACTTATAAACTGTTCTAATCGAAGGTGCCGAGTCACCATAATGTTTATCAAGCTTCTCTTTAGTCTCCTGAGGCGTTTTGCCTTTTCATAAAGTAGTGTTTAATCAACACACGAAATTCTTTTTCGTCTATTTTTTGAAAATCAATCGACTTCCTCGATTCAAACGAATGCCAAACACAAAGAAATAGACCGATCTGGCTGAAACTTGGTGTGTGTTCTTCCAAGAGATGCTACTAACTAAACATAACCTCGATACGCGCCAGTGGTGCTATCTCTCTGACTTTGCACGGACTTTTCAAACGACCCTCGTACTTTTCAAAGATTGATTTCATGAGAAGTCTATTATGATGCCCATATAAAAAAGCATTAGAGACGATTTTAAGTCAAGTTTGTGGACTTGTATGGTGCTTGATGGCCTAAAAGCACCTAAAGGCTTTGGTCAGACCCCTTGTTTAGAGGAGTATGTAGAGGGGATATCGTGACTCAACCACAGGTTCTTTCGCCTCCTTGTCAAAGTCAGATCTGTTGACAAAAAGGCTGTACTTGCAGACATTTCAGACTAGGAACTAATACTAAAAATCCATTCGCGATAATTCTTCCAGAAACGGAAATTAAGGAAGAAATCCTGAATTCAGGCACCGAAGCAGTTAGAGTGGGTTTGATTCCCAGTATAAGCCTCGGGGTTCTATTTGAAGTTGAAATTAAGTTTCGTTAGAATAGAATAGAATAGAAAAAAAATTTATTATTCTGGGACAATTGTTCCCTAAGAATAAATACAGGTACAAATAGAGGCCTTAATAGTTTGGCTTGTGATTAAACAGAAAATATACGTAAATATTTACAAAAAGTGAAAATAAAAATAACAGCAGAAATTAAGGAAATAAATTAAAACAATTAGAATTTCGGAGGAAGCTGGATAGAAAGGAGATAACTGAATAGACGGGATTTAAAGATAGAAAGGGTAGGAGCATGGCGGACAGATGATGGGTAAGGAGTTCCAGAGAGAGGTAGCACGTATCAGGCAGGACTTGTCAAAGGATGTGAGGTACGGTGAGAGGGAATATAGAGATCGGATGAGCGAGATCTGGTATTACGGGAATGGATCGAGGATTTTAACTTAAAGAGTTGAAAAATTTATGGCCTTTGAGACTGGATAACTTGGTATAGGAATGAAGCCAAAAGATATTGGCGGCGATGGACAAGGGAAAAGCCACTTCAACGTAGCAGTGCGAAATGCGAGTGTCTCTGGGGAACGCTGGAAATAAATCTTATGAAGCAGTTCATGAGGCGTTACGTTCATCACATCAAATTAAGGTTACTTTCAAAAGCAGGCTTAACCTGTGTTTTTAATTATTTACCGAAAAATGCCTAATCAATGGATTTATGGACATTTTTAGATCTAAATTTCTTTTTTTTTTATAAAGAAGTAAAGTTGTGTAGTATAACCCAAGATGTTCGCGCAGTGTAAGTGTAAGTGACACAGAATAAGGGTGTGTTGATGGCCATGGTGGGAAAGGATGAGAAATTTGTGGATAAAGTTGGTGAAGAGATTGTGTGGGCAAGAAGTAGAAGAAGAAGAAGAAGAACAGAGGCTCCAGAGGAGAAGTGCAGGATATGAGAGGAGTTGGTGACTAGAAGAGATATTGGCTCAATTAAGTTAAAGCGCGCTAAGCACATAGTTTGGGGTGGGTTTCCTTCCCCTTTATATATACATGGGTATACGCTCCTACATCAACATGCAAAGCATGCCTGCTTACTACTGTTTCTGTAATGATGCTAGAGGTGTCTGTATATTGACGGAACACAGCTAAGTTGGATTGATTGAGTTAGAAGGTTTAGGTCTGGATCTCTCTCTCTCTCTACTTTCGCCTGCCTTTCTCATCCTGGGCGTTTGTTGCCTCTGTGCGTCTTCCGCTCTCAATCCACACCAAGGCGCGCGGCCATCCCACCCACATTGCCTACCAACTTCCGCCAACATTTCTTCCCCCTGGCTTTCTCTTGCTACATCAGCACTGTATGTTGGTATTCAGTGTAGGTCCTGGTTCACCGTATAACACTTGTGCCAATGTTACCCTGCCTCCTTTAGATATATATATATAACTTGACTTCTTCCTTCCTTCCATGCCACGATGAGAACACCTCCAAGCCCTTTAGAGGCGACCTCCTACCCTGTCTATTGTGACTTCTCTGTTTACAGACCACGTACTCTTCAAACAGCCTCCTCCAGAACTACTACCGTTTCATTGCCATCACTTCGCCCACCTTCACCAACCAGCCAAACCTTTACCAACCGCTCCTTCTGCAGAAAGTTTCTCTTCATCTTCTTCTTACCCAACAATTACTGTACACTAGGCTTCCCGGAGGGAGGATGTAACTAAAACCCTCACCGATACAGCTTCTCTCCAGACTCCATGCTTAATTGACACAAACTCTATCTACTATATTGTCTAATTAAATTTTACTTCCATTGCTTCCACCTCCGGAAGCGGCAGCGCTACTTCCCTTCTTATTTGCTAGATTTTCTTGCTTGATAACTTAATGGCTGCGTGAGGGTCACGTGACTTGGTTTCGCTTGCTAGTACTGCTGATTTATTATTAATCCTTATAAGTTACATTGTTTACTTTCGAAAGTTACCATAGCGAAGTTTCAAAACCTCGAGGAGCTCTGGCTCACGAAACCGTTGCAGAAACACGGATGGATCAGCTGTATGATTAGGTATCTTTGTGACAGAATTTCAGCTCGCGGTATCCGTTAAGAAGAACTTGCAGCTACTGATCCAACAGCTGAAGAAAACCAACCACCAGCATTTTTATTGCTAATCGTTTTTTCAGGCACCAATTTCAGCCCTTGTTTTGGTCTCATGACATGTTCATCGAGGACACCATTGTCTAGAAGATAAGAGCGCAAATGGAAGAATATAAAAGTTGCGCAGCATCTGATTCCCCCTCACACAATGTGGCTTTAGAATGGTACAGCCAGATCTACCACCAATCTTCGAAGGGGATTTTATTAGAGCCAACTATGAAGAAAAAAACTTGGACAGCGCCAAGAGGCAAGAGCCCCTGAGCACGCGATGGTGTCCTACATAGTGACCCCAGGCCTCTGGCACAAGCAGCACTTGTCCTGCACCTTCTGTGCATATTCAGCAGTTCACATTTCTAGGCTTTCCTTAGCTATTGTCTGATCTTGTCCTCACTCAAGGGTGGTTTTGTGGATTTTTGGATTGGATGAATATTAGCTTTACAGTAAGTGCGATCGAACAGAATGGATGCTGTGATCTCTTAGCCAGTCATCAGCTTCTTTTTTTCTGTTTAAGTTTGGACTTGAAGATTGTTACGACTGTCTCTGAATTTGGTTTGAAATATTTTCTTGGATTAATAATTATTATATAGGTAATAGATAATGCTGCGACTTCACGTATCCTTCGACATCATCAATTTAAAACAGGGAACTCGTAATATTAAACGTTACAAAATAGAAGAAGATTGTATTAGGAATTGATTAAGGCCATAGGATTGTTTACTGGAGCTCCTGTGTACACATGGCCAATTATATGTCCAGCCGAGTACACGGAGCACAGACGGCCAATATTAGCAAACCCACTAAGCGGAAGTTGCCATCTATATCCGAGAGCCAAGTTAATTGTCAAGGGTTCAGAAATTATCAAACAGCGAGTGACTGACAGCGAGGTAGGTTCTGCTGCTGTTATATTATTATTGCTGATTCATCATCAGCCTTACTTCTCCTGCCGGTTGCTTCACAATCTATTGATTTCTATTCTTGGAACAGTCGACCCTTCTGTTCTTTGAGGGGTGGGGTGGGACTTCTCCCCGTTTGCTCTCGACAATTACTTACTGATACTGAGGTTGTTGTCTTTGCACTCCCGTCTATTTGATACTATAAAGGCTGCCACTACCCTCTCTTCTAGCTAATCTCCTCCTCCTTGCTTTACAGATCGGGGAAGGCATTCAAGCTGAAACTAAACTGGTAGTTAGTGAAGCTTGGAGGGGTTGTGAACTAAACTAGGAAATTCCTGCCCCCCCCACGGTTGGGGGATATTGGCTTGAAACAATCTCTTGACAGGCTTCCGCAAATCCTGTGCTTTATATCTCACCAAACACACACCACCAAACAATTTACAATTTCCCCTTCTCCCTTGATTTTGTTAACTCCCAAAGGAACTATGCTTTCCTGGTTGTTTGCTCCATTAATCCCCTCCACCCCGGGGGGTTTTGAGTAGGGGGATATCTCAATCTTAGAATCTTATTTAGGTGGAAATAATAGAACGTTGGATGTATATCGTGAGTTGGAACTAGATCATTTTTGCTGTTAAAAGGTTGGATGAGGTACTTTCTGCTTGCAGCTATTAGGTTAAGGGGTCTCTCTTACGAGGTAGTAAGAATTCAACCCGAAACTCAAGCCTTACTTGCGAGCTCTTATAAATCTAACTATCCCCTGCTGATATTTTGTTCTCGGTTTTGTGGATACAGTTAGAACTACTTTCAGCTTGCCGCTTTGGGGTTAGGGCCTCTTTTACGAGGTATTAGGAATTCAACCCGAAACTCAAGCCAATGGCGCATTACTTGAGAGGTCTTATAAATTCATCTAACTATCCCCTGGTGATATTTCGATCTCGGTTTTGTGGATACAGTTAGAGCTACTCTCTGCTTGCCGCTATGGGGTTAGGGCCTCTTTTAAGAGGTAGTAAGAATTCAACCCCAAACTCAAGCCAATGGCATTACTTGCGAGGTCTTATAAATCCATCTAACTATCCTCTGGTGATATTTCGATCTCGGTTTTGTTGATACAGTTATTGTATTTAAAAAAAAAAAATCTAAAATCTTTTAAAAACCCTAAAACAGGTATCTCCGGAGGAAAACTAGTTATCGAAAAATTTTCACAGTCGCAATAATTACTCCGTCTACAGTAAGAGAAAATAATTTATTCAACGCATTCACTTTGAAGAAAAAGCTTAAAAGGAAAAAGGAGATAAGAACCTTAAAATTAACCGTAGTTACAACACACACAGTGTTTGAAAAGTGTGGAAAATAAAAAAAAACAAAAATTACATATAAATTTACATATTAAAAGAAGAAAGCAAAAAACATGGTATCTGTGAGAAGGGAGGGATACAGTTCTTGGACAGAGGAGTGGGAGAAAAACTTTAATTTACATATAACAAGGTGCTTCTTATAAATACTTGGGTGTAGTGTAAAAGGTACTTGTCACTTCTTTAAAAAAAAAAACCAATACACACATAATATATATCGAAAAAGAAACATACAACATCCTAGTTTGTATAAGTAGTGGTAAACTAAGTTTACTAAGACGACAAAATGTGTATTCTCTTTGTATGTTGCTTGGACTTGTTTATCTCTTTGTATTAGATTTATAATATCTACCACTATCTCTATTACACACATACACACAAGGACACTTCTCAACCATTTTCTCTCTCTCTCTCTCTCTCTCTCGGAGACTGAGGAAACAAGTCTTGTATGATTTAATTACTTTGCTACCTCCAACCAGGTTATAAATATAAACAGGTTAAGTTAAAAAAAAAAATAAGAGAGGAAGGTTTCCTTCTTCTGAATATAAACATAACCTTTACACAACAGAAGGTTCTATCTTTTATTATTTTTTTATCATTCCATTTTTTTTAATTTACGTTCTTTTAGTTTTAATTACTATCCTGTTTCTTTATTAATTGAATTATATGTATAATAATTAATAAAGAATGTGATAAATTTATAGTAGAAAATAAATTGTTAATTGAATAATTAAGAACTAAAAAGGAAAGGATAAGATCTCTCTCTTGTTGTTTAACCATGTTGGTGACTCACTAAACATTATATAGGATCACCTTACACTCACATTTAACCATGTGACGACTCACTAAACATACATATATAGGTCTACCTTACGCTCCCATTTAACTATGTTGGAGATTCACTAGACATATATAGGTCTATCTTACACTCACATTTAACCATGTTGGTGACTCATTAAACATACGATATATAGGTCTACCTTACGCTCCCATTTAACCATGCTGGAGATTCACTAGACATATATAGGTCTATCTTACACTCACATTTAACCATGTTGGCGACATACTAGACTTAACATATGGCACCACCTTACACTCACATTTAACCATGTTGGTGACTCATTAAACATACGATATATAGGTCTACCTTACGCTCCCATTTAACCATGCTGGAGATTCACTAGACTTATATAGGGCCACCTTACACTCACATTTAACCATGTTGGCGACATACTAGACTTAACATATCGCTGGCTCAATATTACAAGGTTGTATGTGACCAGAGGCAGGTTTAGAGAAAATCAAAGTTTTAATTTTTATTGTACTATTTTTAGATAAGTTAGCGCTGCAAAATTGAGTCTAACTGTTACTTACTAATGTGTAAACTAAAAAACAAAACTGAATAATCCCCATTTCGCCTTATTTAGATTAGATATAATTAAATATGTTTCATCATACAACTTTGATTCTTAAAATGTAACATACAACCTTGTAATATTGAGCCAGCGATATATGGCACCACCTTACACTCACATTTAACCATGTTGGTGACTCACTAAACATACGATATATGGCACCACCTTTCACTAAAATTTAACCATGTTGGTGACTCACTAAACATACGATATGTAGGTCTACCTTACGCTCCCATTTATCCATGTTGGCGACATACTAGACTTAACATATATGGCACCTCCTTAAACTCACATTTAACCATGTTGGTGACTCACTAGACTTTTATGGACCTACCTTACACTCACATTTAATCATGTTGGAAACTCTCTAGACTTACATAGGATTTTTACCTGTTTTGTAGTCACATAATTTCCGGTCTACATACGATCATATTATCTTTTCAGATTTCGTTCAGATGATTCCTCCTCTTCTGAAAGGCTCAGAATTTTTTATGATAGTTTCACTAATTTTTTGTTTTTTGTTTTGTTTTTTTGGTTTTAACCAATTAAATTTCTTGTTACAGGGTCCACCCCAACCCGGACAGCCATTTAAATTCACTGTTGGAGAATCTTGTGATAGGATAAAGGAAGAATTTAATTTTCTACAGGCACAATACCATAAGTAAGTGTTGAATAATTTTTTATTTGTTAAACAAAAATAAATGTTATCTATATAATTTTTATCAAATTATTAATAGTTTTGGGTTAACTTTTGTGGGGGGTGGTAAAAAAATAATTCTTTTAGTGCCAAAGCAATTCAATAGAAATAATTTATTTGCAGCTTCCACTTTTTTGCTGGAAATAAAATACTCTTTACAATCTTGCTTTAAATAAGAATGGTGTCTCCAATAGAGTAATAAGAATTTAATAGCAGTAGTTCTAGCCTATTATCATAATAATTATAATTGTTAGTTTTATCGTTTCCTTAACAAATAGTTGCACAGCTGTGCTCGTAATTATGGTAAACAAAATAACAGTAAATGACAATCATTATTTCTTAACTTAGGAGAGGATATTCAATTAGGGAGGGGAAGCTAGCTTTCTTGGTCCATAGCTCTAATTAGTTAGAAGGAGAATGCTGACTGAGGAGATGTGGTTCTCTAAGCTCTAGCTCTTTCAGGAAGCAGAATCGTAGTCGACATGGGATTCTCTAATCAACTTTTTTTGTTGTTGGGAAGGTAATTAGTAGAATATATCTCAGCTTGAGGTCACCGAGAAGACTGGTCACCCACATTTACAGAGAGGAACCTACGTTAAAGTTGAGCATAAGTAGAGGTTGGAGAAACAATTCCTTTCCCTAAAAAGGGAGGATTGTCAAGATTGATAGCAGGAAGAGATGGGTTATAATAAATGGAGCATTTATTACGTTATTTACAATCTGTATAATATAATATACAATAAGTAAATAGGGAGAATGAAGGATTAATGGATACGTGAAAGGCAGGAGGAAAGAAACTGGTAGCACTCTGTACAAGATATAATGATCTTTAGGTCTTCAGATTGCAAGGAAGTAGCGGGGCCACTGGCGATTCAGTCAGCGCGTATTGTTAGGAGGATTGTCAGAGGAGGCGAGAGACAGCAACAAGAGGATTGAAGTAAGTGGAGAGAAAGAGTATGGAATTTTTGGTATTTTGTCTTGGCGAGTAGTTTGTACGAAGGGGATGTTGAGGTCATTCTGAAGAGTGAGGTTAGTCACCCGAAGAAAGGAGCGTCATTTGTCGCAGTAGTTTTGATTGAAATGTCTTGTACAGCCCTTATGTCTTGTACAGCCCTTATGTCCGTCCGATTTTTAAGTTAATTTTTACGAATTTTTCGCCCAATATTCGATTTTATTCCGGTGTATAGATTCAACTTGAGCAAAGTTGAAGTAGGGTCGATGATTTAACAGAATTTTATTCTGTGACAATATAGATCTAATGTGCCTAATCCACTGGTGCTAGTGCGACCACTAACCCTACAGCACCCTCAGGAACTAGGCAGCACAGGAGTTATCTCCTAGTGTCAACTCAGTCTTCCTCTTCATTGTCATCTCCATGATATTCTAAAGAAGGCTCACCCAAATTAGAATCATCTAAGAAACTGCTCACACTCTTCAGGGAAACCTCTGGTAGAACGGGGAGCCATAAACAAGAGCTCATGCCACCATCTCGATTGCCAGATCAGTCTTCAGCTGAGCTTCTTAGATGTTCTGAGAATGTTTCCGCTCCCAAATTAAGGAACCAGGATTATCCTCCATCAGGGTTGCACTATGAAGAAAGTTTACTTTGCAGATGGTTTAAGATAACTAAATATGGCGGGAGCGATATAGAAGGCCTTAAAATACTGTCGGCATTAAATAGCGCTTCTTCTTTTTTTAAAAAGTGGAAATGACGTAATCCTTGGGTGTGCGAGGGTGAGATAGAGCGAGTTAGTGGCGTCACACAGTTTTATTATTAAATTAAACACTTTAATGCGGTGTTAGCGAGTCTCTCTCTCCTAAAGTGACGTAGCGTGTTAGACGGGAAGTAGCTGGTGGCGACGTATTAGGTTGTAATGTGAAAGCAGTGTTACCATTAATAAAATTCCCCAACTCATCCAGTTCTGCTTGGCTGTTGGCAGTTGAGGTAACTATTTAGCGGGCTGAGAGGGGGGTAAAATGGATGTGTGATGGCACGGACTGACAGACTGAGTTAGAGAAAGCATCCCTCTCTACACACACACAACGGGGGATATGTCTTGTATTTTATAGGTCCCTAAACTGGGGTACTAGTAATAAAATAGAAGTAGCGAAATAGGAAGGGGTTGCTGGTGGCAGTTAGGGAAGAGGTCCCCCAACTCCAGTCAGTGTTAGTAACCAGTTCCGTTTTGGTGTGATTATTGTCTCGCTTCACTTGGACAAGAATGATAAAAACCCACAGGGGGATGTGTTCAGGCCGTGTGGACATTTTGAGTAGTAAAAAAAAGGGGTCACCTGTACGCCGTCTGGGGATATTTGAGAATAGGCTGAGTCGCCCCTCACCCCGAAATAACAACCCACATGTAGTAAACTCATGTTACAATTTGGGGGTTGGGGCCAGCCATAGCGTACCCACGGGAAAGGTTAATGTCTTCCCCTCCACTACGTCGGCTACCAAAACTCGCTCCAGTTTTCAACTTCTACAATCCCATGAGTCTAATTAAATTGTAGCTACGGGAAACCAAGGGCTCCACAAACTCTCCCACTTCAACCCTAGGGTGGAGCACCCCACCCCTCCCATTAAACTTGGGTTTTTCCCCACCCTAAACATGGACTACTGTTTGTGCATTCGTGCGTTTCACGAACTATCCCTCCACACTCTTTGTTTCGATCTTGCCTCCTCACCCCCAACCCCCATAAAAAAGGTAAGGCTCAGACCCATTACATAATCCCGTTTCTCCTGCCCCAATTTTTTTTTTGGGGGGGTAACAACCTGGAATGCCGGCCGGGGCACTTTACAAATTAAACTACCTACGCATTTTTTCTTTCTCTTTCTCCGGAGTATTGTACATCCGCAAATTCTCGCCTCTCTTAATTAAAAAAAAATTCGAATTCTCTCGCCTTATCCTTAGTTTGTACTATCTATCACTGCGGTATCACTGTAGCCGAGTCGGTTAGAGGCGAGACCTGTAAAGTTAATATGTACTGTGCTACTGGGTTCGATTCCCCGGTCTTAGGCCTTGGATTTTATTTAATGGTTAATATGAATAAATTTATAGTAAGTACGAGGGTCGTTTGAAAAGTCCGTGCAAAGTCAGAGAGATAGCACCACTGGCGCGTATCGAGGTTATGTTTAGTTAGTAGCATCTCTTGGAAGAACACACACCAAGTTTCAGCCAGATCGGTCTATTTCTTTGTGTTTGGCATTCGTTTGAATCGAGGAAGTCGAGTGATTTTCAAAAAATGGACGAAAAAGAATTTCGTGTGTTGATTAAACACTACTTTATGAAAGGCAAAACGCCTGAGGAGACTAAAGAGAAGCTTGATAAACATTATGGTGACTCTGCACCTTCGATTAGAATAGTTTATAAGTGGTTTCAAAATTTTCGGAGTGGCCATATCGGCACAAGTGACGCTGAACGTTCTGGACGACCTGTTGAGGTTACTACTCCAGAAATCATTGATAAAATCCATGATATGGTGATGGATGACAAAAGAGTGAAGGTGCGTGAGATTGCTAGTGCTGTGGGCATCTCGAATGAACGGGTACATAATATTTTGCATCAACATTTGAACATGACAGATGGGAGCCTGCGATTGCTCACGCTTGACCAAAAACGAAATCGTGTGAAGTGTTGCAAGGACGGTTTGCAGCTGTTCCAGAAGAATCCGCAGGACTTTAAGCGTCGTTTCGTCACTGTAGATGAAACATGGGTACATCACTACACTCCTGAGACCAAAGAACAATCTAAACAATGGGTTACCAAGGGGGAATCTGCGCCAAAAAAGGCGAAGACCGTTCCTTCGGCCGGAAAGATTATGGCGACTGTCTATTGGGATTCGCAAGGAATAATCCTCATCGACTATCTGGAAAAGGGTAAAATTATTACAGGTGCATATTATTCATCGTTATTGGACCGTTTGAAAACCGAGCTGCAAGAAAAACGCCCACGATTGGCCCACAAAAAAGTCCTTTTCCATCACGACAACGCACCAGCTCACACCTCAGCAGTTGTGGTCGCAAAATTAATGGAAATAGGGTTCCAACTCGTTTCACATCCCCCCCTTTTCTCCAGACTTGGCTCCCTCGGACTACTATTTGTTCCCCAATATGAAGAAATGGCTGGCGGGAAAAAGATTTTATTCAAACGAGGAGGTGATTGCAGAAACGAATGGCTATTTTTCAGACTTGGACAAATCCTATTATTCGGAAGGAATCAACAAACTAGAGCAGCGTTGGACGAAGTGTATAAGCCTAAAAGGAGACTATGTTGAAAAATAAATAAGGTTTACCCCAAAAAGTTAAGTAGTTTTTATTTTTGCACGGACTTTTCAAACGACCCTCGTATTAACATACGGCGGTTATAGGCTAGATCCGCAATGCTAAGATGTATTGTTGGTTTAGTGGGTTCGATTTCCCTGGTCTCTAGGCCTTGGATTTTATTTATTGGTTAATATGAGAAATTTACAGTAAAGTATGTTAGGCGGTTATAGGCTAGACCCGCAAAGCTAAGATGTATTGTTGGTTTAGTGGGTTCTACTCCTGGTCTCTAGGTCTTGGATTTTATTTAATGGTTAATATTAGAAATTTACAGTAAAGTATGTTAGGCGGTTATAGCCTAGACCTGCTAAGCTAAGATGTATTGTGGTGCTAAAAGAAATTTGCAGTAAAGTATGTTTGCTAGTCGCCTCCGTCCACGACACCTAATTTGGCAGTTGGACGTTACGCCCCGCCTGTAAAAAGTAGGCAATTACTTAACTTTACTATCTCTCATTGCTCGCGATGTGCCGAACTATCGATAATATCTGCTCTTGAACTGTTTTTCTTTTTTTTCTCGATTGTTTTCACGAAGACCAATCAACTTGAACTCTCTCTAAACGTGGTATTTTAATTATTAAGATAATAAAGTATAATTTTTTTTTTGCTTGAAATATTTTTTTGGGGAAAAAATTATTCAAATAAAAGACCCCTCTCAAAAAAAATCTGAGACCTCAAAATGTATATTATCGTGATTCTACTCAAAAATTTCCTCACTTAGTAATCACTAAGTAATGATTTAGTCCAGTGTGAGTCCATGAAATTATCATTATCAATAAATTCCATTTCTGCAATAATTTATCTTCAATAGTTCCTTAATCTAGTCAAAATTATCAGCACTTGTTGAAAACTTAATGGTTATTTACCAAAATAGTTTCCTTTCTTACTAGAAATAAGATAAGGAGAGGAGAATTAATAATATATTTGCATGTAGTCACTTAGCGCTTAATTTTTTTTTTTTTTTGGCGGGTGTCTGTTGTGAAATTAGTGAAGTTAACCGACCGGAAAGAGAATAGACCGCTCTGGTGCGTGCGTATGTCTATGTGTCCGGTAATAAAGCTGTATAGTTGGAAGCTGTTTGAAGTGGGTTAGGCTATATTTAGATAAGATTCTCTCTCCCCACTGTACTTACTTAAGCCTTAAACAAATTGTTCTACTCTTCTCTCGGCTCGTTTCTAGGAAGAGATACTCTCTCTCACTCATTGCCCATTAATCTCTTCAACAACTCTACTCCAGTTCAGCCAAGAGAAATAGAACAACATGATAACACCATGACCCCTCCCCTCTTGAAGCAAATTTTAGGGGGGAAAAAAAGATTAATCAAATAAATGTTATAGTTTTTCCTACTTGATGTGGAACATACACAGTTTACGAGAAAATAGAGCTGTTTTCCGGGGGGGAATCTTTAAACACTCCAAGTTTGAAAATTTAGAAAGTCTAGCAAATGTAAAAAAAAAAAAAAATCCTGTGAGTAATTTAGTATTTCCTGTTTTCAAATTGGGAATTTAAACATTTAAACTTCCTTTATCCTATTCTACATTTTACTGAAACGATACTATAGTGGATAGAGAAGGGCGGGTGAGTTGGTCTAGTGGTCAAGAGCGTGGCTTTGTGTGTGGGAGAACGCCGGTTCGAATCCCGCGTATGGGCTACTTTTTTATTTGTTAGAAAAAAAAAAATTGTTTACAGTAAAGTATGAGCTCCTGTCCCCGTCCACCGACGTCACCTAATTGTTAGTTTTGGACGTTAAGCCACGCCTGTAAAAAAGTAGGCGATTACTTTACTTTATAGAGGAAAGATTAGCCTCTCCCTTTTCTTAAAGGGATTTTCCAGGAACGAATTATCCAAGAAATATGCTTGAAAAAAAAGGAAGAAGTTGTAGAACAGGAGTAGTGCAATGAGAATTTAAAGGTTACTAAAAAGGAAAATGGAGCTATTTTTAAGAAATAATCTAGCCGTTAAAATGATATTTTCGGTAATGGGAATTCAGCAACTGTTGTACCCACTTTTATAAAATGTTAAGTCCTAATAATGGGAAGCCCATAAATGTTACATCAAATAAACCGTTTTAGGGGCTAACCAATGGGGTACAATTTACGCTAAAATTTGTTAATTCCCTTTTTAGTTACCACAATAAGGTCATAAATTCTTACCACACAAACTTCAATATTTTCTTGCAAACAACTCCTACGAGTTTATTTTAAATTTTGTTTGATGATGATGAGAAACATCTAAATTTACAGCACGTACTTGGTGTTGGTACATCCTTTTTAGGTGCCACGGTAGCCGAACTGTTAAATAGAGGTGAGACCTGCAAAGCTAATATGCATTGTGGTACTGGGTTCGATTCCCGGTCTAGAGGCCTTGGATTTTATTTAATGGTTAATCAAAGAAATTTACAGTAAAGTATGTTAGGCGGTTATAGGCTAGACCCGCAAAGCTAAGATGTATTGTTGGTTTAGTGGGTTCGATTCCCCCGGTCTAGGCCTTGGATTTTATTTAATGATTAATAAAAGAAATTTATAGTAAAGTATGTTAGGCGGTTATAGGCTAGACCCGCAAAGCTAAGATGTATTGTTGGTTTAGTAGGTTCGATTCCCGGCCTTGGATTTTATTTAATGGTTAATCGAAGAAATTCACAGTAAAGTATGTTTGCTAATCGCCTCCGTCCACGACACCTATTTGGTAGTTGGGACGTTAAGCCCCGCCTGAAAAAATAGGCGATTACTTTACATCCCTTTTAAAGAGTGATAAAGAGTTAAATATAACTCAAAAAGTTTTTAGAGTTGCAAAAAGAATTTGTGAGTCGAAACGTAGTAACAAAATGTCGTGTGAGTTTAGATACATTAGATTCTTTTTAAAAATATAATATTACGTTCTAACAACTTCCTCATTTTTCTACAAAATGCAGTATAATCCTAGGAGATTTACTTTAAATTATATTTATGTAGTAAATAATTGCTTTGGGCACTGAAAGGGTTACTTTATTGTTATTATTAATTTTGAAAAATAAATTATTTCAATTCAATAAATAAAGAAATAATGATCCTGAGGGAAGAGATCAGCTGAGTGGTTTTATGCCCTGGATCACTAAAAAAAAAGTTCGAATCCAGCTGGGCCTCTAACCTTAGATTTTCTCTTCCTTTAGAGCCTGTTACAGCTTACTGTCCGGTAAATGGACAAAAATAGTTTCTGTAACAAGAGAAAAAACATAGTCCTTATTAAATGTATGAATAAAATTTTTGTATAGAAAATTTAAGTAATTGATAAATTTAAAAAAAGAAAAAATGAAAAAATACAATTTAAAAGAAAAACCTGTACAAATTTCAGTTTGAAAATGGAATGTGAGAAGTTGGCAAGTGAAAAAATCGAAATTCAGAGGCATTATGTAATGGTAAGTTTAAAATAAAAGAAAGAAAAAATGGTGGACCAGGTCTGAAAATTAAGAAATATTATTTTTATTGATTGTAATAAAAGTAATGAAAGGCCTTATCCGCTTTTGTATAGCAAGCAGCCTCTTTCCTCTTTTAACCAGATTAATTAATAATTTAAGTTTTTCTCTTTTATGCTTTCCAAAAAAAATATCTACATTTCCCCCCCAAAAAAAGTTTTAGATTAAGATCTGTGTGTCCTGGAAGCTTTTATAAAGACACAATTTAAGACAAATTATTCTTTAATTTAAAACAGAATTTTTTGTTGATTATTTTTTTAGAAAGCTAATAGAAAGAAACAAAACCAAATAACACCTTTTTTTTAAAAAAATAAAAAAAATTCACTAACTTTGCTTTTCAATTAATAATTAATAATTAATCTAAAAATGCTTTGCTTTGCTTGCACAAAAGCATGAGCACAGCACCAAATCACTCACCAGAAAAATAATTATCCCTCCATCTCCATAAAAAAAATATACCTTTTTATTTTTTTTTTTAATTTAGTGTTTCTGTTAATTATTTAATTTGTGATTAACTACCAAAAAAAAATTGATTGTAATGCTCAATTAGTGTTGATTTTATCAATTTTTGTGTCTGTGTGTGTATTGGGCTAATATAATACAAGATAAGGCAGAATATAATACAGAAAGTACTTATCGTGGTCAGAGATGGGCGCTAATTAAAAATACACAATTTAATCATAAATTTAATTGATTGCATTTTGTTTAAATTAATTATAATCAGAATTTAATTGGCGTAATTAATAGTTAATCAAATTTAATTTAATCATTCACTGTATGACTTTTCCTGAACTAATGGTTCAGGTCACGTTTTAGCGACGTAAGGTAGATCTACATAAGTCTTGTGAGTCACCAACATGATTAAATATGAGTTTAAGGTAGACCTATATAAGTCTAGTGAGTAACCATCATGGTTAAATGTGAGTGTAAGGTAAACCTATTGTATATGTCTTGTGAGTCACCAACATGGTTAAATGTAAATGTAAGGTAGACCTATATAAGTCTAGTGAGTCACTAAAATGGTTAAATGTGAGAGAAAGGAGACCTATACAAGTCTAGTGTGTCCTCAACATGGTTAAATGATAGTGTTAGGTGGACCTATACAAGTCTTGTGTGTCACCAACATGGTTAATTGTGAGTGTAAGGTAGACCTGTAAAAGTCTAGTAAGTCACCAATATGGTTAAATATGAATTTAAGGTAGACCTATATAAGTCTTATGATTCACAAATATGGTTAAATATGAGTCTAAGATAGACCTATAAGTCTAGTGAGTAACCATCATGGTTAAATGTGAGTGTAAGGTAAACCTATTGTATATGTCTTGTGAGTCACCAACATGGTTAAATGTGAGTGTAAGGTAAACCTATTGTATATGTCTTGTGAGTCACCAACATGGTTAAATGTGAGTGTAAGGTAAACCTATTGTATATGTCTTGTGAATCACCAACATGGTTAAATGTGAGTGTAAGGTAGACCTATATAAGTCTAGTGAGTCACTAAAATGGTTAAATATGAATTTAATGTAGACCTATGTAAGTCTTATGATTCACCAATATGGTTATATATGAGTCTAAGGTGGACCTATATAAGTCTTGTGAGTCACTAATATGGTTAATAATGAGTGAAAGGTAGACCTATATTACTCTAGAGAGTCTCCAACATTGTTAAATGTGAGTGTAAGGTAAACCTTTATGAGTCTAGTGTGTCTCTAACATGGTTAAATATAAGTGTAAGGTAGATCTATATAAGTCTAATGAGTCGTTAACATGGTTAAATATAGGTGGAAGATGGTCCTATATAAGTGAATATTGGCGAAAACTATTCGAAAACGATCTTAACTTGATAAAAATTTTCTTGAAAATTTATTATTTTCTTTTTTGAATAATTTTTCAGCATTTTATCTCAATACCTACGTATGATTAATATTGTTTCTAAAATAACAATAAAATAGTTAATAAAGTATAAGAAAATTATGAATGATTTAGAAAAATAAGTGAAAGGTATTGAAGAACCATAGTTAATACGCTTTGACCTGCCCCATAACTGGTTTCCATTGGAAGGGGCGTGATTAAACTAGAGGTGGGCGTGACACGCCCACAGTCAGCAGCCGTACTGCACTGTGATTGGCCAATACTTTAAACTCAATAAAAACAATGAAATAATTAATTTAAAATTTTTTCCCAACGTTTCTCCCATAGGTATTTGATAAACTTTCGATTTAAGTAAGAAAAGAAATGTCCCTTTTAAAAATACAATAAATAATATTTCTTTTGGAATAATACTTCATGTTTTACACAATTATCGTTAACAAAAACAAAAAACTTCAGAATTTGTATTGTTAAATCGTGAAATAGATCAAAGAAAATTGGGCTTACTGTAGACTAGTAGGCCGCCATTAAGTAGGTGGTAAGCTTACTTTATACTCCATACAGTAGAGAACTCTAGTGGCAATTTCCGTAAACTTAAATGCAGTGTCTACATAGACAATTAACCATGTTAACGACTCACTAAACTTATATAGGACTACCTTTCACTCACATTTAATCATGTTGACGACTCATTAAACCTATACATATAGGTCTTCCTTTCACTCACATTTAATAATGTTGGTTACTCACTAGACTTATATGAATCTTTCTTACATTCACATTTAACCATGTTGACGATTCACTAAACCTATACATATAGGTCTTCCTTTCACTCACATTTAATAATGTTGGTGACTCACCAGACTTTTATAGAACCACCTTTCTCTCACATTTAACCATGTTGGTGACTCATAAGACATATAAGGTCTACCTTACACTCCCATTTAACCATGTTGCTGACACATTAGACTTATATGGATCTTTCTTACATTCTAATTTAACCATGTTGACGACTCACTAAACCTATACATATAGGTCTTCCTTTCACTCACATTTAACCATGTTGGGGACTCACTAGACTTATATAGATCTACGTTACACTCACATTTAACCATGTTGGTGACTCATAAGACATATAAGGTCTACCTTACACTCCCATTTAATCATGTTGCTGACACATTAGACTTATATGGATCTTTCTTACATTCTAATTTAACCATGTTGACGACTCACTAAACCTATACATATAGGTCTTCCTTTCACTCACATTTAACCATGTTGGGGACTCACTAGACTTATATAGATCTACGTTACACTCACATTTAACCATGTTGGAGGCTCTCTAGACTTACATAGATCCACCTTACACTAATATCTAACCATGTTGCTGACACACTAGACTTATATGGATCTTTCTTACATTTTAATTTAACCATGTTGACGACTCACTAAACCTATACATATAGGTCTTCATTTCACTCACATTTAACCATGTTGGGGACTCACTAGACTTATATAGATCTACGTTACACTCACATTTAACTACGTTGGAGACTCTCTAGACTTACATAGATCCACCTTACACTAATATCTAACCATGTTGGTGACTCACTAGACTTATATAGGAACTTACACTAATATCTAACCATGTTGGTGACTCACTAGACTTATATAGGAACACCTTACCCTCACATTTAACCATGTTGGAGGCTCTCTAGATTTACATAGATCCACCTTACACTAATATCTAACCATGTTGCTGACACACTAGACTTATATGGATCTTTCTTACATTTTAATTTAACCATGTTGACGACTCACTAAACCTATACATATAGGTCTTCATTTCACTCACATTTAACCATGTTGGGGACTCACTAGACTTATATAGATCTACGTTACACTCACATTTAACTACGTTGGAGACTCTCTAGACTTACATAGATCCACCTTACACTAATATCTAACCATGTTGGTGACTCAGTAGACTTATATAGGAATACCTTACCCTCACATTTAACTACGTTAGAGACTCTCTAGACTTACTTAGATCCACCTTACACTCACATTTAATCATGTTGGAGACTCACTAGACATATACAGATCCATCTTAAACTTATATTTAGCTTATTTTTTTTAACGCAATATATGTAACCTATTTACTAGTCACTTTAAACTTGTTTTGAAGTCTGAATTTATAAAGCATTTATCGTTTTGGCAGAAGTTCATTTCAAAATAGTGTTAGAAATGTTTATATTTTCATTTGGCCGAATGAGCCAAGAATGACGTAGCCAATTTTTCATCCGTGGAAACAATAGATTCTTGAAAATAAATCTCACAACTTAATGAGCATTACAATCAATTTTCCCAGTAAATTTATTTATTTTTTAATTAATTTTTGACTTGCTATCTGTTTACCCCCCGCCATCAAAAGAAAAAAAATCCAATTTTTTTTTATATTATTATTTTTTTCAAATCAAAATATTATCACCACCGCGTTGTGTCTCTGTCTACAGTATAAAAATGGAGATGGAGAAACTTGCACAAGAGAAAACGGAAATGCAAAGGCACTACGTGATGGTGAGTCATGCTTTTCCTCCTGCCATTTTTCCACAACACTTCCTCCCTAACTTCTCTTCCCTCCCCCCACAGTTTTCACGTACACACACACTTCAAATTTTTCACAGAATTTCACACACACACACACACACACACACACACACACACACACACACACACACAAAACACATATTGACATTCAAGTCAACAACAAACACAAAAACACAATGACCGGAAAATACAGTACTAAACATGATCAAAATTTACACCAGAAAATTTTTAATTTTATTTTTTAATTCCTTTTCCAAAATCTCTTGCTTCCCCCATTGCTATAGTTTTTTGTTTTGCGTGCATGCTTTTCTTTTTTGTTCTCTGCATGTGCATGATGCATGTTAAATTTTTTTTTTTTTTTTATACTCCCTTTTCCTAATTCCTTATTCTCTTTTTACTACTATTTTACATATTCAAATATACATAGATTATTTTGGAGAACAAACATGTTGGGACATGCATAGAATTATGTACACATACTGGAACAAATTTTTTTTTTTTTTTCCACCATTACATTGTCATTCTCAACTTATGTAGGTATTCTTTGTTGACTAAATTTATTTATTTGTATACATTTTTAATACATATCTTATTTTTAATCAAATTGAAAACTTTTTTTATGCTAAATTTGGTACATTTCATATGCTTATAAATTTCAATTATTTCTTTTCGCAAGATTCGAAGTGAAGATGTCTGGTACTTACAACATCCTTTTTTTTTAATGCTTCGAGGTTTGATGTTTGTGTATAGAGTATTTCACCGGTTAAGTCTTGCTTAATATTCCAAGTTACTTAGCACCCTTAGTGGTGGTTACTTGAAGCTTTCTGTCCATACGTCATTCAAAAAAAAAAAATGTTCTAGGGAGTGTGGTTCTTCTTAATTGAACGGAAGTATCCACGATCTTATCCAATATTTGAAATAGTTTGGAACCGGAAGTTCATGTGAACATGGATAAAAATACAAATTAGACCACCTAATATTTTGATTAGATATACAGGGTGTATACGGAGGAGTGGTCGAAATTCGGGAGGTGATTCTGCAGTTCAAATGCAACAAAAAATATTCTATTCACTTTGGCCCGATTCTCAATTGTGTCCAAGATATAGCCTAATACCCTGTAGTACTTTTTTACTGTGTTTTATTGCTACTTTTACTTTTTACTTCCGTTTTATTAAATAATAATTGTTAAAAATCTAAAATGGTTACTTTTCTTTTTGCTCCGTCTCCAAAAATTGACATTTGAGTAAATTAGTAGTGAAAAGTCTGTTACGCAAAATCCCAGTTTTCTGCATTTACACTGTTCGGAGTAGGGTTTTATTAAAAACCCAAAAAATCCATATGGTCTTGAAGCTCAATAAATGCGCAACATTTTCCTGTAATTATGTGACTCCTTGATTCATTAATCATTGAAAAAAATACAGTTGAAAATTTTAACAGAAATCATCGAGAACGAATTTTTTAGACATTAAAGTAAAAATTTCATTGTTATAATAAACGTTTTGGGGCTCTGTATTGAGCATATTTATAGGAAATTTAATGCTCTTTCGTTTGGAATAAGCAGATCTGTTGTACGATAAAGGATAGAAAAGTTACGGCCGTTTTTATGGCGAAAAATGCGAATATCGACGGAAAAGTTAAAAATGCAAATATCTTGGACACTATTGAGAATCTGGCAAAAGTGAATAGAATAATTTTTGTTGCATTTGAGCTGCTGAATCACATCCCGAATGGTTTCGACCACTCCTCCGTGTACACCCTGTATATTTGTAAAAAAAAAAAAATAAAATAAATAAATCGATTATAGCCATTTCTTCTGAAGTTCATACTACCTTTTTTGCTAGATCGTGGAGTTTGTAATAAATTCTCTACCCGGAAGTTTCCGGCAAAATGAGGAAGCCGTGAATTTTGTGTAATGCCTAGTTATTTTTTTTTAAATTTCTTACTCATTTAGGCAGTTTACGTATGCGGTGATTTATCATTCATCACACTTTAACCCTTAACGGTCCAATGCCGCCATATAAGCGGCATAGCACTTTTACTTAATGGAACCAATGCCGCGTATATGGCGGCAAAAATCTCTTTTATTTTTTTTTTTTAGCGCATCAACAGCTGAGGTTAGGGGCATCCATAAATGACGTGGGAGGGGTGGTAGAAAAATTGTGACACTTTGTAACAAGAGGGGGTTAGGGGGGATAGAATCAGCGTTATGTCACGCTTTTTTAAATCACTTTTTCATTTTCTTTTTTTTTTTGGATAGCGCGCGTTTTGTGTACCATATGATTTTCGTTTTCATCGACTGGGTTATCGATATGTCGGTATATACAAGAGCGCTACTCAAAGACTGTTGTTTTGCAATTGGTTTTTATGGCTGCCCGTAGTGAATTCGTTGAACTAAAATTATCGCCATTGATTCTACCGTTTGTTGACAATAAGATCGGAAATTTATATTATAAAATGTCAGAAAATCTTTATCAATGTTTTTACAAAGCTGTAAGAGTAGCATATCCTTCAATACAAGGAAAATATCTGCCGAAAAAAAGTAAACGAAAAATGGAATGAATTAAAAAAGAAGTTAAAAAATTCTGTAGATTTGAAGGAAATTACGGAAAAAGAGATTCAAAAATTGTCTGAAATTGCAGCAGGAAGTAAGAAGAAATTAGATTTCTTTTTTTAGGGGGGGGGGAGGAAATTGTGACTCAGTGTGACAAAGGGTGGCAGGGGGTCAAAAAAGGAGATTTTTAGCGTTAAGTCATCTATGGACGTCCCCTTATTAGCGCTTGGAGCTTTTTTTCAGTGCACTGCCGGCCTCCGGACAGTGTTCTCTCGTTACAGAGAACACTGTCCATCACCGGACAGTGAGCTGTAAGAAGCTCCTAGGAAGAGAGAAATCTAAGGGCTAGCTGCTGGATTCGAACTCCGGGACCTCCGCGTGGGAATCCAATACGCTAACCACATAGCTAATCCCTCCCCTAAAAATCTCTTTATTATTTTTATTTCTGTTATTGTCGTCATATTTACAATTAGCGCACTTCTGTAACCTTCTATGAATTCACTTCCACTTGTTATAGATGTTCCGTTATCTTTTGTTGTTGTTTTTTGTACATGCACTTTTGTCCCTTTGCATTTAAATTCAGTCTTGTTTTGATTTTGCAAGAAAACGAAATTTTCACTAAAATATAAATATTTTCTTTTCCATACATGATTTAAAAATGTTAAGCCCGCAGTTTTTCTTCGTATAGAAAATAGCTTGGACCTGGTGGGAAGTAAACTTGAAATACTTCCGGACCGTTAAGGGTTAATCAAATGTAAAAGATCGATTTATTATTTTTTTTATTTGCGAACGAAGTACAAAAGGATACTTCAAAAAAAAGTCAGCTGATGTTTGAATAATGGCGGTTTTTATTTTTACATTATTTATTGACGTAATTAGTGCGTGTTTTTTTGCCTCTCCTTAATTCCATCAGTTAAATAAGGAAATCTGATATATCTCAGAGTTATGCTGTTTAAAGATATTTTTTTTTTGCGGTCAGGTGTTTTTAGAAACATGACATTTAAATATAAATAATTGGGGGGGGGGAAACAAACACAATAATTGCTTTACCCATAAATTACATTTTAAAGAGAGCGTAATAGTATACGAGTATTTACGTTTGTTGGTAGGCCTGTACAGTAAAGAAGATTGAAAATAAAAAATATTAGTAAGGTTGCACATTTTTCTTTTTTTTTAATGTTATGTTTGCGAAGTAAAAGTGAGAGAGATATTATGTGTTTGTATGTATGTGGACCGTATAGTTATGTTTTAAATTACCGACAAGGAACAAGAGAGTGGTTTTGGAGGGAAGTAAACTCCCCTCTTCCCGCCTTAAACAGTGGGACAGATGTTTTGAAAGGTGTTATTTGTCCAAGTTTTGCTTTTAGAGAGAGAGGGTGAGAGTGAGGGGTTTGGCGGGAGATATACTGGCGGCTTCTCAACAGTGTTTCTTAGTAGTGGTTGTATTCGTTAGTCGCTCGCAAGTTTGTATGTGTGTGTTGGAGGCTTAAAGGGCATCTCCAAAGCGTTAGTTTGTGGCACGATTCCAACTCCAGCTTGCCAATCTCTCTTTCCTCTTGGTTCTTCTGCTCTGTCTCTCTCACTTCTTCCTGTGACACTTCCGTACGTACGAGCACCAACAGACTTGGCGCTCGTTTGTGCATCTATTTCTTCTTTTTATTATTTTTTTATGGGACTTCCTCACTGCCAACATCTTTGGCTAGCCCGAGAAAGTACTTAAATATTTTTTTGTTTTATAGCTCTGCCCTCCTCAGCCTCTGAAGAAGAAGAACGCCTCACATCAGCATCCTCACTCAAATCCCCTGTTT
Organism: Rhodnius prolixus; assembly: GCF_049639745.1. Taxonomy (NCBI): domain Eukaryota; kingdom Metazoa; phylum Arthropoda; class Insecta; order Hemiptera; family Reduviidae; genus Rhodnius; species Rhodnius prolixus. The sequence continues at coordinate 568,736 of NW_027411584.1, read as the reverse complement.
CATCCTCTTCTATCTTCAACTAATTTCTTCTTAGTCTGGGGGCCTCCCCTCTATTCTCTTAACCTTCCGCGGATATCCTTTTTCCACAAAGTTTTAAAACTCTATTTAATAATTCGTTTCACCGCCCCCATATTGTATTTTATTTTATTTCGAAAAGTGATTATGAGTGTTAAGTAAATAATAGCAAAATTCTCGAAAACTGTTGCCCAATCGAGCCATTGATAAATCGATTTTTTTTTCTTTCAGGACAAGCTTCTTACTTGTGCGAGTCATTCTTTTTTCTTCGACGTCTGTCTGTCATTAGTACTGCAACTTTTTTGGTCGCTGGTATTACTTCCTCCTCCATTTCCCAGGTACAGCAAACATTATCTTTTGAGTCTCTTTCCTCTCTTAGTGTCTTCCGTACTTTTAGTGATGGAGGTTGGAAATCTAATCCATTAACCTCTCTTCTTTTGAGTCTCTTTCCTCACAGTGTCTTCCGTTTTTTAGTGATGGAGCTAGGAAATCTAATACCATTAACCTCTCTTCTTTTGAGTCTCTTTCCTCTCTTAGTGTCTTCCGTTTTTTAGTGATAGAGCTAGGAAATCTAATACCATTAACCTCTCTTCTTTTGAGTCTCTCCTCTTTCGTGTCTTCCGTTTTTTTTAGTGATGGAGCTAGGAAATCTCTAATACCATCAACTTCTCTTCTTTTGAGTCTCTCCTCTTTCGTGTCTTCCGTTTTTTTTAGTAATGGAGCTAGGAAATCTCTAATACCATCAACCTCTCTTCTTTTGAGTCTCTCCTCTTTCGTGTCTTCCGTTTTTTTTAGTGATGGAGCTAGGAAATCTCTAATACCATCAACCTCTCTTCTTTTGAGTCTCTCCTCTTTCGTGTCTTCCGTTTTTTTTTAGTGATGGAGCTAGGAAATCTCTAATACTATCAACCTCTCTTCTTTTGAGTCTCTCCTCTTTCGTGTCTTCCGTTTTTTTTAGTGATGGAGCTAGGAAATCTCTAATACCATCAACCTCTCTGCTCCACTAGTTTTGTACAATCTTAAAAATACACCACCGCTCATACTTACCAATTTACCACCGACAAACGTCGTCCTCTGGTTAATTTATAACCGCTCTTTGCTCAGGCGGCTTGCCTCTATATGGTACAGGACAAGGATAACAATCCTTACCCACCCCGTTCTTGTCCTCCTCCTCTAGTTCTAGCTTCCAGCCTAGCCCGAGTGTTCTTGCCACCACACCTCTCTTTATAGTCTCTAAGCACCACTTCACACTCCATGGAATGACGTCAATCTGGAACGGCTTCCTCCCTCCTTTCTCCACACAGGGGCTTGGTCTTACTTACCATCAATGCTAATTAATTATTCATTCAACATAATCTAACCACAGGAACACGCTCTGACGTAGTGTTACGGTTTATTGTTTTAAACTATTACTCTACTTCATAAATGCCATTTAGTTAATTGATTCAAGTGCTTTCTTATAGCTTTTTTTTATATATATAATTTCCTCTATAAATTCCTTAATACTATGTATAATATCCAATTCCTCTCGTGTGTGAACATTTCGTATCATCTCTCTCTCTCTTTTGTACAATCCTTAACTCTTCTTCTGAGAAATCGCATCTCTGTACTTTGTAGGTTATTTTTTTTCTATCTCTATCTCTGGTAACCCAAGATTCGCTTCCGTTAAGTAAGCGGAGGCACAGCCATAGTTTTGTTTCCGGTTACCGTTTTATTTTCAAGTGGTCTGTTTATTGCTCCAAGTATGAATTTTATTTTACGTATTTTTTTGTAAAGGATTTTAACATCTAACCGAATTATCAAATTTGAACTCTTTTTTGGGGGGCGTTTTTTCGAGACCAACTTTTTTTGGAGGGACTCCATGTGACCTTGAAATCTGAGAAGCCCAAAATCTGCGCGATTACGATTACAATGACGTAATAAGCGTTTTCACTCCTTCCTCCAGCTGTTCCCTTCCTTGTATAATATACTCGTCTGAAATTTGCGTTATTTTTGAATTAATGTGGGAAATTACAGAAAATTGTGGCAGTCTATATATAATTTTGGAAAAATTTTTTCTTTATAGGATTTTAAGATATACGATATTTGTGGTGTGGAATGAGTGACCGACAGATGAGAAACAACATGTTAGTGATGGATGCACAGTTATATTAATGGATGGATTGAGAGATATATAAGATTAGTTTATTAGATAGAGATGTATAGCAGAGAGCAGTAATGTTGCCCAATCTTGTGGTTATGTGAGTATACATATTATCTGTGTAAGTTCGTAGCGCGTAAAGCCTCCCACTACCCCTAATATACTGGAGATACTTTACATACGGTGAATGTAGACAGCGCTGTGTTGAATCTCAGTACGGCGCAGGAAGTTATATAACGGAAAGAGCCTTCTGTATATAGATGGCACTGGAAACTTAGTGTGTAGCGTAGGAAGTGTAGAGTGTTAGGATCTTTTCAACTCATCCCTGAACGCCTGCCAACCTAACCTTTAACATTCGGGCACTGTTTTCCTCCCCAGCATTCTGCTTCTTCTACTTCTTAAACCACTGCTATATTATTTATACACTTAACCAAAACCAGCTGACAGACCGCTCCCGCCAACGCAACCATTGGCGCATTCTCTCTCTCTCTCTGTCTCTGTCACTCGTCAAGCCCATTCATTATACAAAGACCCTCTGGCCATCCCAAGCTAGATCTTTTCTTCTCGTCAACAAGATGTTCTTAGCTCTTTACACCGTTATTTATCTTGTCCTTTTTTTTTGGTGGGGGCTGCCCAACAGTCTTAAATGTTTAAATACGAGGTGTGGCTATTAAATAACAAGACTATTGCTTTAAAACATTTTATACATATTTAGTTATTATCACCTTCAATATACACCTCTCCCCTATCCCTACAACGCTCCATGCGAATTTACCATTGTTCGAAACAGTGCGGGAAGTCTTTTTCTGTCTGAGCTCCTGCATAACGCGTGCCACAGCTTCAACGGACTGAAAAATAGTTTTCCTTTTAATGCAGATTTGATTTTGGGGGAACAGATAAAAGTCACATGGGGCCAAGGTCAGGCGAATAAGGCGGATGGCCTAAAACTGGGATTGGTTGTACTAGGCTAGAAACGTCTTGACAGACAACGCAGTGTGCCTGCCTTGATGGAGAACCCCAAGACTTGTTCTACCACAAATCGGGTCGTTTTTTTTCCTTACTCTTTCACGGAGTTGAGCAAACACCTTACGGTAGTAATGTTGATTAATTATAATCGATATTTTCATCCGTTTTGGACGTGGAAGGGCGACCCGGGCGGACATCGTAGCTCCGACGTCTTCTCGGCCATCTTGGAAACGCTTGAACCACTCAAAAATCTCGCGCACGTGCATTAAACATTCATCGCCATAAACTTCTTTTAATAAAAGATAAAATTTCAGTAACGGTTTTACCAAGTTTCACGTGAAATTTCCCGACAATTCGTTGCTCTACTATATGTGTAGTATCCATGTTTTCGGCAAAACGGAAACTAACACCTCTTACCACAAACACGTCAGGTTCCGGTCAGACAGATTTCTCTACAAAAACACGTGAGACGCTGCTGCAATCGAAAGAGAAGGTTTTACGCTGCACAGCTGACAGGTCGTTTGGATTTGGCGCATGCATAGTTTCTTCTGTTGCAGCATCAGTCTCGTTATTTAATAGCCACACCTCGTACTAACTAAGCTCACACGAGTAATGCTTATTGCCTTCGACTGACTGTTCAAAATATGGGTTTTTTCCTTTTTCTATCTTTCAGTTAAAAGCAACAGCGTAGCGTGCTTATTTCGTTTGGGTAGTCTGAACTGTGGCAACTCTTTAAAGCAATAGAAATTATAATTAGTAAAAAAAAAAAAACTGAACAAGGTCAGCTGATGGTTAACTCATAAAAAAAAAAAAATAGGTAAAAGCTTCTTTACAGTGCAACTATAATTACAGATAATTGTATAGCGAAAGGATGGTAATTAAATGAAAAAGTTAAATAACTATAGTGTTATTATGACAGTTAATTTAAAAATAAAATAAGATAAAAAGATGAATGTAATTATTTGCACTGATTTCCCCCTAGCACCGGATTATAATTATTTATTACAGAAATGTTGTAAATCCACTTCAATTAATTTATGTGTGAAGGATGATTTAGATTTACTTGGGCCCCCCCCAAAAGCTTCCGGTGATGATATTTTAGACGAATCATCGCTTGATCAATTCCGGTTACTCGTGGAGCTTAATGTTGACTTTCTCTTCCTTTCAAAGCCTCTGCTGAACAGATCTCCGGCATTGCTGAGAAAAATCACGAAACTTTCCCAGAAATTGGCCTCAAATTAAAAAAAATAGTGAAGGGAGTGTTTTAAAGAGAGTATATAAGGGTTCTGGCCATCCCAAGCTAGATCTTTTCTTCTTGTCAACACGATGTTCTTAGCTCATTACACCGTTATTCCTTTCAGTGGAGGCTGTAATAGACCAAAAATCCGGTCTCCATCAGTCATTATGTTTAAATGCTAACTAAGATCACACGAGTAATTCTTACCTCCCTTCAACCTGTCTGTTCAGAATACACACCTCTCCAATCCTGGTATTCCCAGGGAGGAGGCCGGTAGAATGGGGATAAATCACACTCTGGCAAATCACGATCTTCCCGGGCGAAATTCGAAGCGACAAAAAACGGGCTAAAAATGGGAAAATTGGCTCTTTAGGCTTCCTCTCGAAGGAGGCGCCGCGGCAGTCGAGCAGTTTGAAGTGTGGCCCCCCCGCCGCAAAGCTGAAATGTATAGGCAGTATGCAGGGTGGATTTCCAGGGTCCAGCTATTGGATTTTATTTAATGATTAACCTTAGGATGGAAGATTTGCGAGGAATCGGTCAAATAAAACAACTCGTCTCTTTGCCAACGTTTCGACAAATATATTGTCCTCTTCAGGGCGTGGCTATGCAGCAAAAACTGTTTTTGTAACTCAACCAACCCGCGTAGCCACGCCCTGAAGAGAGAGGACAACATATCCTAAGTTTAACAATTTACGGTCACGAAACCAATATATTTAATGATTAATCTGAGAATTTTGAAGTAATTTACGTTAGCTAGTCGCTTCCGTTCCACGGCACATAAAGGGACTTAAAGCACGTCTAAAAAAGAAAAGGCATTAATTTAAAAGACCATTTCTGATATACTAGTACTTTGTAGAAGTTCTATCACTTCTTCATTTGACTTGCGAATAGTTTTCCTGCCTCCCAAACGTCTTTTAGATTTTGGGAATAGTTGGAAATCAGAGTCTGCTTGAAATGGGATGGAAATGCCATCAATTCGTGCGCACTACAAGATCAAAACTTTCAGGGGCACTAATTTTTTGTTTCTTTTTCATTACAGTTTCTCACGAACGTTAAGTTTCTCTTACTGCAGGAAGTTATTGTTTTCTCAGTTAATATAAGTAGCGCTCTAATCCGGAATAATTAACTGGGATTATATCTATATTTTAAAGAAAATTTGGGAATTTTATCTTTTATAGAAAAAGAGAAAAAAATTGTCAAAGTTGGGTGTTTTTCAACGTTACGCTTTTTCGTGCAGTTTTTGACGATCAACCCTTATACAACTGTCCTCCCGGAAACAGTTTTAATTAGGCTATAAGATAGACATGATATCCGGTGATATATGTTGTACAAAGTTTTTTATTATTTTGATTTTTATAGTTCGATAGTTGGATGGTGGTCAGATATGTACACAAATATGGTTTATTTAGGGGGTCCCAGGTCCGGATCTAAAACTTAGATACAAAAAGGTAGGTATACAGATGATAATGTACATAAGTACACTTTATGGTAACTACGTATGTTTACCCAGATTGTTTTACACAAACAGCCGTGCGTTGTTAATAAGCTATATAACGAGCCTAGTTAAATTTGTTTACGTTAACTTCCTGTACTGTTCGTGTGTATGTGTGTGTATTTACACGAAAGCAGTGTTTTAGTATACTGTAGTAACTAGTTCGTTACTATCTACTTGCCACTTCCCCTTGTAGGTTGTTTTTTTTTAAAAATTGAGCATTTTTAACAGAACAAAATGATTGGTCTATTGCTGTTGTTTAGAGGTTTGACAAAGTCTGGGCAGATGTCAAAAATGATTTTTTTAAAAAAAAAATAATTTAATTAAAACAAACATTAAGTTATTGCAAATAAAAAATTAATTTAGGAAATTTCGAAAAAGGAGGGGTTGCGCAAACTTTTAATTTTATTTCAATTTGTGTTTTTCCTAGATTTCTAAAAGCGGAAATCCCCTATGGGATTTTCATTAGTTTGAATGGATGGAGCAATTGTTGAGTGTTAGGGGCCTCACATTTACAGTCTCCGTTCCCTCCTCTAGTAGTTACTTAAAGTGATGGTATTGAAGAAGAACAATAGGGTGATTGCTATAGAAGGGCGCAATATCTCATTTCCTCTCTCTCTCTCTCTCTCTCTCTCTCTGACCCTCTTCCGGCCCAGGATTGTAGTGGTTGGTAAATTTGAGAATAGGGTGTGTTTGTTAGAAGAAGAAGATGTTGGATCGTTTGTGTGTGTAGTCTACTACCGCTTTTAGAAAGGGATCTTTTGTTTGGTGCCCTTTGGGATAGACTATCTCCTGCCAGAACTCTTTGTAGATGTCTCTTATCCAGCCTGTGGAGTAAGTGCTTAGTATTTGATAATCTCTCTTAGATAGTTTCCCCTCCTCCGAGAACATTAAATCAGTAGCGACAAGGGTATCCAGAAGCAAAAGAGAAAGGATTTTTGTGGTGATGAAGGGTTGAGATTCCGGGGGCGGGGGGCACTGCACTGCGGAAGAGAGCCCTTTACATTCGATATGCCAACACATGTCTGGAATACGGAAGGATCTACAGTCAAGATCTTCTTCCAAAATATCCTTTCCGCAAAAACACGATAATATCACTTTTGTCTTCCTTTAGTTTCCGTTATCCTGACACATTTCTGACTAGCGAATCCTATGATATATTTAAAAAAATATCTTCCTTTTTTTCTTTGTGTAACAATAATTTAACTCAAAATCAAAATCTGGAGTGTAGACTCACATGACTTCCTCTTACTGCTACGTCATCAAAATTCGAAACTCATTAATATTCTTCAAAACTCGCAATATTTGAGCAATATTCAAATTCTCAGCAACATTACAGTTTGTAAAACCGTACTACATTATACTGGAATGTAACAACCAATACTAAGTTTATAGAATAGCCTGGGAACCATATTCGAGGAAGTGAACTATCCATTGAATAAAGGAGTACTTCCGGTGGAAGAATTCTCTTTAAACTCGAATTTAACAATAAATTTACCCCCCCCTTTATATATCCAGGGTGAACCAGTATTGTCCATAGGCCTAATGTGTGTAGTACATCTAAAGTGGAGTTCAATTTGTAACCTTTGACTTCCTTATTTTAAGACAATCTACTTTAAAAATTGACTACGGGTCCATCTAAAAAGAGTTTTCAATGAATTAAACAACTTGATAAACTAACACTGTTGAGTGCTCGTGAAAACGTTTTCTTGCAAAACAAACGTAATAACGTAACGTATCTTCGTACGAAGATAAAAGGAATCCTGGAAAATGATATACCACGTTATAAAGCCCATTAGACAAGGAAACTTTTACATAAAAAGTGCCAGCACCTAGGTCTAATAACGATCACATAAGGGCCTAATAAGTTTTCTTAAAAATTTCAATTACTTTTATTTTCCCAGTATCCAGGAGGAAGTTTGGGGTTGTTTAGAGAATAACTTATGCTTCGAAATGGTATCAATTTTTAGAAAATTTATCTGTCTTTCTAACCGAGTCATCGGAATCGAATTCGGACTAAAACTTTCTGAGTAATTACATGTTATTTGGAAGAAAAGTAAGGATTTTAGAAAAAAAAAATTAAAGTGACGTCACTCAAGAACAGTGGAAAATATGAAGTTGGCCAATACGTCATTGAACTCCACTTTAGATGTACTACACTCAGTAGGCCTATGGACAATACTTACTGGTTCACCCTGTATATGGAGGGAAACTTTTAAAAAAGAACGTTTTCATCTTTTTTATGACTGCATCTTATGTATAAAATAGAAAAACTTGTTAACAAAGAGGAATAAGAAAATTCAGAATGAAAATAAATACGTATGTTATGTACATAGAGATACATGATAATTGCAGTGGTGCATTAATCAATTAGTATAACGACTGTGGCGTTTCTCCCCTTATTTTACATACGATAGCTTGCTGCACTTAATGCTTGCTAATTAAATTTGCAACTGTATCTGCATTACCACTTTATGCATATGTGGTTTTGGGTATGCACAGGGTGAGGGGGGTCACTTCCTTATAATGCAATTTCCGCTGAATATTTTTTTTTTAAATAAATACATTTTTTTTATTCAATATATAACGTTAGTCCTGTATTTTGGATTTGGTGTAAAAGGTTAGACTTTTTTTTGAGTTCTTGCATCAAAGGAAATTGATTTTTCACGTTTTCCGAGTTTGAAAATGATAGTTTAACATTTAAGCGCACGCAAAACAGAAAATCTGAGGAGAAAACTCTTACCAACTAATTTTCTAATAAAAAATATATGACTACATATTCCATTTCCGGAAAAGTTACTCCATAACTACGAAACATTGAGCCAGTAAATGGCACTTCCGGTCAGCCTTTTTTATTTAATTCGGAAAGTTTTGTTAAATGTTTAATCCTAATTTTATTATTTTTAGACGATAAGTCCATTCAGTTCGCTGTAAAGGGGAAGGGTTACTTCCAGGAGTCGGTTACCTTCTAAAGGGAGCCTGTAAAGTTTGCTGGGTACTTGAGCCCGTGAGTTGAAATCTTGGGAGGATTTTTTCGAAACAGTTTTGTGAGAGAATATATTCCATAGAGGCTAGAATAGAATAGATTAAATTAGGGCGGCCTCAAGGCCTACGCCACTTCGACCCCTTTGGATCTATTGTGGCTCCCCGACTTTAGAGCTCGCCCTCCAGACCTGTCCTTTTAAACAGACTCTTAATTCTGGAGAGCGGGCTCCCTGGGTAAACTTCTCAGGCCTTGGTTTTTCTCCATAGAGGCTAAAAAAAAGCATACAGCCAAAACATTACTCAACTTATATGAAACTGTGGGTACCTACGGCGAGTTATGTATATCGTATGCTGCGTTATATACGCACATTAGAGCAATGTGTATGTTTTGTGTCACAAACCACGCGGTACGGCTAAAAACTCTTTAGTTTTCTTGGTTGGCTTTGTAAATATTGTGGGTTTGTTTGTTTGTTTGTTTGTCATCGTACGTGTTTACGTTCATCGTGTATGTACCATTGGGTACGATATGGCTTTTTCAAAGTAGTTTCCTACTACCCGTTCCATGCTGCGGCAACGCGGGAGGGGTTTTTACCTTTTTGTTTAATGAATATTGTAAGCATATGTTGTTCAAAAACATTCACCAGCTATTCACCGTTGAACGAAGTTTTAAGCGCCTCTGAACCCCAGCGAACTCTGACCCCTCGCCCCTCCTCAAACAACGTAAACATAAGAGAGCCCTGGGAAAAGACAGACAGAGAGAGAGAAAATAACATGCACAAAACAAACCCCACTCCACTTTTAGAGTGGTGTTAAGGGCCTTTACTCTGCCCTCGGCCTTGGCAATGGTTTTTAGAGTTAGTGGGTATACGCTGAAGGTGTGTGTGTGTGTGTGTGTGGTTAACATTTTGCAAACGTTGGGTTTTAATGGTGAAAACACGTTTTTGTTGGTGACTTTGTTTGTGGTATTACCCAGAGCATACGAAATTGTTGTACACTATGGTGGTAGTGCTTCACGGACACTTTTGAATAGTTAAAACTCTTCTGTATGTGGGGGGGGGTTGGTTTGTCAGTAGCCGCAGTAAGTACCCACGATGAAGAGGCCACTGCGGTCCCTTTCTCCTACTACGTCATACCCACAGCTGCCTGCCCCTCTCACTGGCTGTCCACAAAATTGTTCGTAGAGAACATTGTTTTAGGTTACCTGGCTTATTTAAATTACACATATATGTCCTGTACGAAAGAGTTGCCTGCAGAGAGTGTGGGTTCGGGAGAGAGGGTAGGAGTGATAGAAAGAGATAAAGGAGCTCACATGTTCGCGCCGGAAACCCACACAATGAATAAATAAAAGGAACTGCGCTACCCCACCCAAACCCAGAACTGAACCCACCAGTCTATCTCTCGCTTAGAATATGGAATATCTGCGAAGTTTTTGGGACAATTTTAAAAATTCAACCCCATTGCAACAACAACAACAACTCGCCACAGGTTCTCCCTCGTACCTGGGGATTTTTGGTTTTGTACTCTGTAGTTTCGTGGAAGTATTGTTGTAGCCTGCAACATCAAGATTTCATGTTCCATCCCCTAGCTACACGTAGCCCAGCTCATTTTGTGGTTTCAGACAGTCCAGAGCTGAACGTTATGTTTCGGTCCATGAAAAATTATGTGTTTTCCCAACGTTTTACACGGTGAAACATGTACAAAGAAAATCACGGTTTTCCTAAACAAGGGAAAGTGTTGTTAATATTTGATATGTCCAGTGGCTAGCGCGTGTCCCACGATGGTTGGTGGGAGTATAGTTGCGGCTAATTAGGCTCACTCTCCGGTGGGTGGGGGAATGTGTTACTATTTACATGGTTTAGTGCTTCCATTATCCAAGGCGTTAATTTTCACATGATTTTTCTCTTAAAACAATTTCCAAGGTTCTCACTTTACGTATTTTCTTCAAATTTCCCAAACATATTAAATGCTTAATGAAATCGTTTCACTTTTAAACTGTCCACTAAAATGTCGGATTTTCGATGAAAGTATGCCTATCTCTTAAATACTGACATGAAATCGCTGAACGCTCTTTTTAGACTTACAGAACTTTTGGGAGGAAACCTAAAGTCACCCAGTGCTTAGAATGGTCCTTCAATGAATCTTCTTGAAAAAATCTTTTAACTTAAAAAGTTTAAAGCTCCCTTTAGGTACTTAAAGTGAAGTTCAAAGTGAAGTAAGTACCTATTTTTTCAGGCGGGCTGTACGTCCAACTACCAATTAGGTGTCGTGGACGAAGGCGACTAGCAAACATACTTTACTATAAATTTCTCATATTAACCATTAAATAAAATCCAAAGCCTCTAGACAGGGGATCGAACCCACTAAACCAGCAATACATCTTAGCATTGCGGGTCTAGCCTATAACCGCCTAACATACTTTACTGTAAATTTCTCATATTAACCCATTAATAAAAACCAAGGCCTACAGACCCAAGGGAGTCGAACCCACTAAACCAACAATACATCTCAGCTTTGCGGGTCTACATCTTAACTGCTCGGCTATCGTGGCGCCTAGTTCCAAGAATAGCGCTAAAGCTTTTTACGGGAAAATTGCAGGAAGAAAAATCAAAGAAAAGTTGTGACTCATGTCCGCTTCTCCTTAATTCAGTTTAGTTTTAAGTCAAATATGAATAATCTGCGAACCTCCGGTTTTACGTATAACCAAGTACACTTCTGTTGCAATCTCTAATTAGGAAGATCTAGATTTTTGAAAGGGTTTTCATTCCTTAAGAAAGTTAGCTTGGAGCCTCCTAGTCGACCCAGGATAATGGATTAAAAAAAGTAAAAAGGTGTAGGACACAGGTTAGCAAAAGTAAAGGTTGCCCTTTGGGAATTAGGATTAATGAATCCCTGCTACTACTTCCTCCATTCCTGGTGACCCTCTAACGAGGGCGATTGACTTCAACAAGCTGGATTACCCTGGGCTTTCCAGGGATGTTCTAGTCTGAAGTCAGGGATAACTACTTCCAAGGCACCTGTCGCTCCAACCAAATCTTCTCCCTGGATGTACTGGGAACGGCTCTCTTTGTCCATCTTAAGCTTCAAGATTAAGGATTTCTTTTGTGAGTAACAAACTGAATCCTGACTCTCGGTTAGCTGGGACTCCTAGGAGTAGTTGTTCGGAGGGAGTACATTTGGGATTTTGCTCCCACCGTTGAATCACTGAATAAATTCCCCTTGTGTAAAAATATTGCATTAGAACTTCAAGCACGTCTGTGAATTATGGTGACCATATCCACCATATCTAATGAGGCGCTCAAGACAATAATCAAGGTATTCATGAAAATTTGAAGAACTATTTGTAAAGCTGTGATTAAAATATGGCCAGAATATATGAAGACTATGGAAGGAGGAATAAGGGCGAAGGTTTTGTTGGCTATGAAGGTGTATGCGTGGGGCTATTACACCATTGAGTTTGTGTCCCCAACAGTGACCCCCACATCATGCAGCCTCACTAATGACTGTGAGATTGCCACTTCTCGCTGCATGATGTCTTTCCACGACATATCACTCACTACATTGTAGACGTTCAAACGTCCGTTCCCCACTTTCCACATAGGGCTTTTAGGGGTTTTATGAACCTTAAATGCAATAAAAGTTCCCTCTGCCAGCATCATTTTGGTTCCCTCTTACCTCCCGTCACAGATATAAATCACATTACATACGGTCCCCCTTGCCGATATATATATATATATAATCAATCTCCCCTCTACAGCTAGTAAGGAGGGTTGGTAAATTGATCATTAACCCCTGGGAAACCGGAGCAAATCATCAGTGCCGATGTTGAAAGCAAAAAAAGTGCAATCACTCACACGATATTCTTCCCACATTACAATTATAATATTCTTCAGAACTTGAACATTTACACGTCTAGACCCTCAATTACGAGTAAGTAAGTAAAGTAATCGCCTATTTTTTCGGGCGGGCTTAACGTCCAACTACCAATTAGGTATCGTTGCAAACATACTTTACTATAAATTTCTTTTATTAACCATTAAATAAAATCCAAGGCCTAAGACCGGGAACCGAACCCAATACCACGATACATATTAGCTTCGCAGGTCTCGCCTCTAACCGTAGCGCTACCGTGGCGCCTCAATTACGAGTAGAGGCACTTTTTAACAATTTTTTTTTGAAGACATTGGTATTAGAGCTTATAATTTAATTTAGGTGTTTCCAAAACTAGTCCATCGCTTCCCTAATTACGTCATTAAATTAATTCTATGGTTCTTACCTCCCCGATCTAAATGTAACCATAATCTTAGCTCTACTAATAGTATAACCCCTTAATTCATATTCATTTAGCAAGTTTAACCCCTCTCTGCCCATGATGAACATTCCCGTCTTTAAATTCTGAAGGAAAAGGAAACGTAGTTTTCCTAAAATTATAGTTTTTTGAGAAACCCCCAAGTCAGTTTTCCAAGAAAATCTTTCTAATTATCGGGAATGCCTTTTTTTTTTTGGAGAGGGGCAAATTATTGGGCTAAATCGCAAATACAGCGGAAGCAACCAGTAAATACCGGATTTCCGGCTCCAAATATTTTATCTGTATTTTTTTTTTTTTTAACTATAACATCGAAATGGATTATAAAATATGGTAAATTTTCTTGGGGTTTTCCATTTATGCAAAATTTCTTTGACAAGAACTCTGGCATTTTTTTGTTTTACGTCTAGGGATTTCCAAAATATTCTGTAAAATTATCAAATACTTTTTGAGAGGTGATAATATTTTTGAAAGAAATAATCAAACTGAACATGGGGGAAAAAATTAAATTAAATGAAACGTTAATATAGAAGCGTGTATTATCGGTGTATATTATTTTAACTTCCTGCGAGTAAATAAGTAACCAACACTCAACACTTCATTTAGTTTGGCCACAGTTTCCGTTCTGTGGTTTCCGCCAGTTTCCTTGGAGGAAATATCTTTAGTATTCATAAGATGATGGTGGCGGTGTTGGTGGTGAGGTAACTATGATAAGTGGTTACTAAAATGTGTTTAGTGGTATGAAGCGGAGGAAGTAACTAAAATAGTAACCAGCATTACAACTGTCTCTCCACTTGGTGGGAGTTTTATAGGCTAGGGTAGCCGGGCCCATATTTGTATGCATTGTCAGTGGTCTTTTGTTATGTGCTTGGTTGTGAGTGTGAGTTTATAAGTTTTGCCACATGAATTTCTCTCTTTTGGTGGATGATAAAATTACAGTCGTCACACAGTATGTCGAGACTAACCACCTTATAATGTCGCCTTAACTGCCTCCATATGTCATGTTACCCAAACTCTGTCCAGTAATTTGCTCCTGTTAATTTTACTTTCATATCACAAGAGTTATGTTACGGAAATCCTCTGGCTAGCTTATTTCTTGTAGAGCCCCATCTTTCTAGTAACTCGTGATTCATTCCCATTGTGACGCAAATCTTTTACGCTTTTCTTTTTTTTTTTTTTTGGCCGTTAATGAGTCTTGAAAGAGTCTGGTATATGCACAAGATGTTTAGATACTGAGGATGCCCGAAAACAATTATTCAAATAAGACATTTAATCGTCTTCTGAAGGGAGGTCATCTGTCCTTGGACACATTACGGTATTGCTGCCGTGTTTCAGTTTATTTAAGGGAAGTCCATGTTGAAGTATCTCCCTTTATTTTCGGCTAGGCCTCTTAAGTGGTAGCTAGGGGCTACTTTTTAGGGACAAGTTACTAAGCTGAATCCTTCTCCTTGTGTTTGTATCATTCTGGGAGAGGCTCCTTAGTTGGTCGTTGGGCTTGGGCATTCAGTGTTGGGATGACTCAGTGGGCTGGAGAGATTGTTACTATCCCATCAATCTAACCTAACTTCAACTTGAGGACTACCCAATGCCAGGTTTAATTTGGACTTGCCTTTTTAATAAAACACAAAAACCTCGAAAGGGAACCCCTTAATCTTGTAAAAATGAGAGGGTAATCTCTCCTAGATCTATCTACACCTTGTCGGCCTTGAGTCTTCTTCTTCTTCGGCTATAGTTCTTGGCGAACATGGTCTTTTTTCATGTTCCCTAACCACCTAGAGGAAGTGATGGCGAAACTATGACCAGCGGGTCAGACACTGACCCGCGCAAGCTTTTTCTCTGACCCAAAATTGCTAGGCAACCATTTGTTTGTTTAAGCGGGTTGATTTAGATTTTCTAATTGTGTGGATAATTTATATTCTATCTGTATTTTTTTTTTTCAATCACGCATTGACACAAAAGCAATTTAAATGCTATCTATAACCTTTAGTTTGGATCATTACAGTTCTAAAACGCAAATGACGACAAATGCTTTTTTGTAGTATTTGAAATAAAGCAAAAGTGTTTACAAAATATCAAATAAAATGTATAATTTTACTCATATTTTGTTTGTTAAAAAAAATTGACAACCCAAAGCAAATAACCATATTTAGATTTTTCTTCAGATAAAGCACACTTTTACAAGGTTTTGTTCAGTTATGTTTATAAAGATAGACTTCCATAGCACTTGTTTCGTCCCGCTTTACCCAGTTAAGCCAACTGAATTTTAAAGATGTTTAGTTTTGTAAGTATTCAGTTCAAATTTTTTAAACTTAACTCTTGCGCGAATGGGCATTAGTGACCCAAGAGCTAGTACTAAAAAAAAAAATGAACAAAATTTGACCCACGTCTTAAAAAGTTTCGCCATCCCTGGCCTAATATTTTTAATTCAAATACTAAACAATTTTTGTTTTGAACTCTGTGGGCCTCAAAAACGTTCTGCGTAAACTTAATTTGACGTCATAAACGTTTCCCTAAGCGGAAGTAGGTGAATGGTTCGTAAATGTTCCAAAACATTGCTTATACTTAATTTGACACAATAAATATAGTTGCTATAAAAATTGTACCCTTCCTTTAAAGATATAATTTTTTTATATCAGATCATTTTATTTTATTTTTATATTTTTACTTTCTCTCATTTTATGTTTTTTTATTATCATAGAACCGTAAATAATAACTGCCAATAAAATGACTATTATTCTAACGTTGTTATCTGTTTGACTAGAGAACATAGCGAGACAGATAACAAGTTTTAAGTAGAGTCAGTTCTCTGTAGTTACTAACCAATCATTTAGACAGAAATGTCTTGTCAATATACTGTAGCTAAACACGAAGCCAAACTACAATAATAGTGTTGACGATATAGTGTGATGATGTCAGAGGCAAGTCGTGACTACGTCATTATCAACAACAACCGGGCGACTCTTGTAGCTGTGTTCTACTTACCTTTTCTAGTAAAACTTCATCGTTGGTTATCTACTTCCGCTATATATTGTGACGTCTTTGCTCTCTAAAGTACCTTCATTTATTTTCTTAGGAAATTTCTAGTTCCTTTACAGTTTTTATATCTAATACGTGGATTCGGTTTTTGTGTTTAACCAGTTAAGCGTGGAATTTAGTTTAAAAAAAAAAAAAAAAAAAACCACAATGTGCGGAATTAAAATCAGACAATGACGTGTATCCACTAGTCGAACGCAGGGGGCAAAACGACCAAAAAGTTTACAACGTCGTAATAAGTCACTGCAAGGTCCTTTTTCTGCAATCTCTCTGGGGCTTGAGATTACCAGGAGCATTCTGTGTTCATTCAAAATCTTGCGCCGTCTTCTTCACGTTACGCATTGCTCTAGTTAACTAGTGACGCAAGAGCTTTTACAAGGAAGAAAAGAGCTTTTTGAATTCTGTGCAAAATTAAATCATGCTCGTACTGAGGTCTGAATCTCTATCTAAGGTAAAAATGGCCATTGTACAAGGGTTGAGAGCTTCTATTTGTGTGCGTAATTCTCAATCTCTAATGCGGAGACCAAACATGTACCAACCAATTTGGCTGACTCCCTCCACCCCCTCTGTATGGTAGAACTTAGCAGTTCTATTGGTAAGATAAAGGAAACATCCCACACCGAATAATATTCTTATTATATTTTTTTAAAATTTCGAGTTTTTATAGATAATGGCTATATTATATTTTTCACGAGTATACACGTCGAACGCACCGTAATAGAGATTTGGTTTGACGTGTATACACGTCGAACTTCTTCATCAAAGAAGAGAGGAAGTGTATTTATACCCAGAAATTATTTTAGAATACTTCCTGCGTTAAAAAGGAACTGGGAAATACCGGATGTTTATTTCGCCTGGATGCCAGCAGAATTTCAATTTTCTGTTTTGATTTAACTTAGACATCAACGTTTTTTTAATAAATCGATTTTCCAAAAAATTTTGTGTGATCTTTCAGGAAAAAGGTTCCTGACGGTTACGTTTTTCTTTGAAAATTCATTTTCCGATACTTCTAAATCGTTTGTGGCTCCCTCTAATGTATGAAGTGCCAGTTCAGCTGCTTGCAGTACGGTTGAAGCAGATTTATTACTAAGCGTTTCAAACTAAGCGCTCACAACGATCAAAATATACCATCAGCCGTTCTACATGACGACCGCGGTCGTAGTGGTCGCGGCGATAACGTCACCTTTAAGAGCTGGGCCAAAGTGGGCGTTCAGAAATTTGGCGCAATTTTTTTCAAAGAAAAGATGGCGACCGAAAAAATTATCTCATGTAAAATGAAAGTATATTATCTCATGTAAATAATTGAATGTGTTTCTCAAAAGTCTAAAAAAAATAATAAAATGAAAAATTACTTATCCCTTCACATACTAAATCACTGAATAACGACCAATTACTTTTTGATAGTTAATAATACGTGGCCTAAGTTTCCGCCATTTTCACCATTGCGATTTTGTAAAATTGCATTCCACTCTTCATCGGAACTTGTTTAAACGAAAATTTTTGTAAATACTCCTCTAAAATGTAATATAAAAAATTGAATTATATATAATTATTTTTAATATAAGTCAACTTTACCAATAATTAATAACGTTTATTATAACTGCTTATAAACGGGGTTAAAATTAAAATAAAAACAACCTCTTCAAACTTCTGACTTATTTTCGAGGTCGCCATTTGTAATGTTTTACATGAATGGTTAAAACGCCCCATATTCTATTCCACTTCGAGTTTTCGATTGTAACGTTCGCAAGCAAGTGGAACGGGCAAAACCGCGGCCGTCGTGAGCGTTGATCGTTGTGAACGCTTAGTGGGAACGCACACCCTAAGAATATCTTTACATTGATGGTTTTGGTTTTTTTCGACCGTTGTTGATAGATGATTTTTGGTGAATATCGAGGTGCGGTCATAAATAAATACAACTTTTTTGCTTTATACCTACCAACGTTTCGGTAATTTTTACTACAATCTTCGGGGTATTATAAAAAAAAGTTTGTGAAGTTTAATGTAGAGCTACGAGTATATCATCATAACTGTTTGATATCAAAAAATCAAATATCTTTGCAGTTCCTAATTAACTGTTAAGTAACAGTAAGGCCCCTTTTTGGAATTTTATCGAAACTTTGTAAGTTTTAGCTTCCTGTGAGTTTTCCGCTCCTTTTCTTTTTTTGCATATTCTAAAAATTAATTGTAAGACAAAAAATGAGAGATCTATGTTGATATTATCGTTAGTTGTTAATCTCTTCGTGACCTACTACTAAAGAAGAATCTAAAATATTCTCTTCTCTAGCACGTAGTGTGCACATGTGCTGCCATCTATTATCAGAGAGAGTGTATGGGGGGGGGATAGGAAAAATTATTCACGCTAAAATATTCTACCACAAGTTATGACTTTCGGCGGTCAACATGGAAAAAAAAAAAAAAACCGTTTCATGATTATAGAATTATAAAGCGGCATTCCTCTGTGTGTGTGTGTGTGTGTGTGTGTGTGTGTGTGTGTGTGTGTACTAGGTGTTGTGGGTGTTAGAAAGTAGTGGAAATAGAAGATTGAGGGAAGGGGGGACATGCATGTTTGGACATGTCTATGGATATAAAAAAAAAAAAAAAATGAGTGGGTGTTATTGCGCGTGCGTGTATGATGGTGATGATGATGTGGTAGGAGAAGTTGTGCTGTTCTCGCTGTTTGATTTTAAAAAAAACCTACAGATTGTATCTACCGGGGGGGGGGGAAGAAGTTTTGTAGTTGTAAGTAATTTTGTGGGTGTGTGTGTGTGTGTGTGTGTGAGAATGTGGAAGGTATCCCCCTCGTTCTCCCTCTTCGTTCCCCCCTTCTTCACGTTCGGCTGCCGACAAATACCACTTTGGACATGAGCTAATGGGTAACGTTAGGTCATTAATTTGTTTGCGCTCTTAATGTTAAGGTAGAGGCAAGGTGGTCGCTTTGTCCTACTTCCTTCCCCCCTGTAACTCCATTCATTCACCGTCTTCCTTCCCCTGCCCCCCAGACCAGGACCATCCTTCTCACTTTCATCGCACACACATACGCGCGCGCACATATAAACACACACATACATACGCACATAAAAAATTTTAAAAGAACAGTTTTTGCAACACCTTGTTAAAAATAAAATGTAATGTTTTACCTAAATGCCCGCTCTACTTCTACGTAGGTTCTTCATAACGTCATAATATCAGACGTTGTCCATTTTATTTAAACACAACACAATCATTTTATTTATTACTATGTAGTTTTTTTTTAAAAAAAATTAATATTATTATAGATATTTGCATTGCAACCATTTTTTATTATTATTACTATTATTAGATATAACATTGCATGCTTTTTATTATACTATTACTGATTGGCATGTAGATTAGCTTGTTTGTATTAACTTTTATATTTATCACATATTGTTATTTATTACTTTTACTTATGAAATTGTAACGAAAGAAGCTACGCTCAGGAAATGATTGGAAATAAGTTTGAGTAACAGCACAAGGTGGCAAAGCACTTACTCAGAATCACCCTAAAGGGCAATTTTATAAATCGTTAGTCTCTAAAGTAGGTGATAAACCTTGAGATTCGCGATGGATCTTGCTCCAAACAGTATCCATTGTCCAATAGACTGAGAAGTGATCATAATAAGAAATATGATCTCATAAAATAGGTTAAGAGGCATCACCTCCCCTCCGTGTACAATTTGTTGTAGCTTAGAACCAAAGTACGTCGCCGAAATGTCGGTTTTGAGAGGCACTGGAAAAATCATCTTTAAAGCAAAGAATTTGTTGTAGGTTAGAACCAAAGTTGTCACTTAATTGTCACACAATACAAAGTTCCAGATGAATTCCCAAGGAGATTATTTTGGATAAAACCTAAAAGTGCATCTTTTGAGAGCAAGTATTATTGCTGGTATTTTGTGTACCAATATCTTGAAAGGACCATGATTAAAATTGGATATGAAGGGATTATCATGTTCAGGGAGCCCTTTTTGTGGTAAGGTTCTCTGTCAGGCCTGTGGAAGAGCTGATTCTCAACGATCTTTCCCTCGTTAATCGGCCGTATTTTAAGGACACCTATCTTCCAGGGTATCGTAAGGAAAACTTGTGAAATCAGAGGCTCCAACGGTAGCCGAGCGGTTATAGGCTAGACCCGCAAAGCTAAGATGTATTGTTGGTTTAGTGGGTTCAATTCCCGGTATAGGCCTTGGATTTTATTTAATGGTTAACTTTGAGAAATATATTGTGAAGTATGTTAGGCGGTTATAGGCAAGACCCGCAAAGCTAAGATGTATTGTTGGTTTAGTGGGTTCGATTCCCCGGTCTCTAGGCTTTGGATTTTATTTAATGGTTAATATGAGAAATTTATTGTGAAGTATGTTAGGGGGTTATAGACTAGACCCGCAATGCTAAGATGTATTGTTGGTTTAGTGGGTTCGATTCCCGGTCTCTAGGCTTTGGATTTTATTTAATGGTTAATATATGAGAAATTTATTGTGAAGTATGTTAGGTGGTTATAGACTAGACCCGCAATGCTAAGATGTATTGTTGGTTTAGTAGGTTCGCTCACTCGGTCTAGGCCTTGGATTTTATTTAATGGTTAATAAAAGAAATTTAGGAGGTTATAGGCTAGACCCGCAAAGCTAAGATGTATTGTTGGTTTAGTGGGTTCGATTCCCCGGTCTCTAGGCTTTGGATTTTATTTAATGGTTAATAAAAGAAATTTTACAGTAAAGTACGTTTGCTAGTCGCCTCCGTCCACGACACCTGAAAGTGTTGGTAGTAGGACGTAAAGACCGCCTGAAAAAATAGACAGGCAATTACTTTACTTTTTTAATTCGCACCCCCCAGAGAAACCTGATTTTCAGAGAAATCAAATTGCCGGCTAATATAACATACCCTTAGCATTCTAAAGAATAGAAAAGCTTTCGATGAACTGGTCCACTTCATTAACAGTCTTAAGGCTACCCTAAATAAAAATTAGGATCTATGAAGACAACTTTTCTGGCTAACTGTGATGCCCAAGGAAGGGGATACAAAATACTCCTAGAAGGGAGGGGGCGGATTATCCAGCACCATAGTCTTATGTAGTCTTACAAGATTGACTATGTTAATGGAGTCAAAACCTTCGAAATGTAGCCCTGCAATTATTTTTTGTTTTTGATTGAGAAAACTCTCTCTCAAAACGTTGAACCTCATCATCTTAATTGGCCTTTAACTAAGACCGTACTCAGGCATCTTGGTCATCAATCTATGTTTCCTGACTCCTGATAATTTCGCGATACTTGTAAAATTAGTCCATGAAATAAACCATTCTATTGGCTTCAATTTTTATTGAAACAATAAGACAGTTAGGGTCATAAGTAATTGCAGATTAGGTCCGTGGTAGGATCGTTTATCGAATCGATGTTTTTTTGAATCGTTTGGCTCCCAAAAGAGTCTTGGTGCAACATTATTTGACGGAGACACGTTTAAACAGAGCGGTGCCCTGTCACTGGTCACTTTCGATCAACAATCAACTCTCCTTTGTTTACGCCTCAAAAGCCCCAATCGTTCATCTATCTCTTTCATATCCCCAACAAAGTACCCCCAATTAAATACGAATCCTGTACTGGAGTTCCCCTTACTGCTTCTGAGCGTCGACTTCTTCAATTACATATTATGTATATTGTTTTAATATAAATTATATCCTCGCAAGAATATACATAAATTTTATATCCAAACGTATTTATCACAGGTGTTATTTCAAATTTAAATACTCGTCATAAGTAGCTTAAATTGGAGTTAAGCGTTTTGATTTCCCAGTTGTAGTGCTTGAATTTTTGGTTTAAATGTGGGGACAGATTTATTTTCCCAATCACCCATAGATCACAGCTTTCCCAGTTCTGTTGATTTTAATTAGAAACCTGGAGAAGAACTCCGGATCTGAGGAAAAAAGCTTGCGAGAAATATGAGCTACTATTCTCAAGAGATCTGGAAGACTCAAAATTTTAGACTATCCCCCATTTCTTCCTTACAAAACGTGGTCCGTTCTGTCCCAGGCTTACGTAATTCATATACGTTCCATTTTAACCATCATGATGGCTGTTGAAAGACATTCTTCTATGCTGTCAAGCGATGTAGGAGCGACTTTATAACTAGCCAGAACTCCCATGTTGTTGTTATCCTGATCGGGTTGTCGTAGTAAGTACCAGTGGTAGAGACTGAAGTTTAGACCCACTGTTCTTAGCCTTTGAATTGCTGTTACTAAGCTGTAATATGATAACAATTTATTGCCAGTTCACTTGGAATGAATCCTAACGCCACGTATCCAGACTGGAAACTCTTTTCTGGATTATCAAACAGTCAAATCCAGTTTCGAATAACATCCAAATTTCTGATCAGTACTACAGCTGAAACTGAGTACGAATGCTCTTAGCACAGCTACGTAATTAGTAGAAGCAGCTGTGACTGAAATGTGTTTTCAGCCCAAGAGAGGGGACTGGGTTTCCTCAAGTATTAACTAGTCAAGTATTCGAATGGCTGTTTAGTTTTTCCAGGAAGTTGATTTTTCTCATAAATTTAAATCTAGCAATTTCCCAAACATTCATTGAGGATATAATTTATGTTTAATATTTGGTAATATTTTGAATTTAGGTTAAAATATGAATTAATAAACTACACTACAGCATAAAGCTTTTCTAGTGAAAATAGTTTTCCCCCATAGACGGAAGATGAAATTGTTTTTCTTGAATAAAGAATTTTTCCAAGAAAAATATTTAAAAATTTCCATTGATTTTTTTGTAGTGTAGTTTTATTAAATTCAAAAGAAATGAAATTAGTCATATTAAAGATTATTATTTAATATTACTTTGCCATTACGTGGTTTTTAATATTTGTTTTTGTTTTTTGTTTTTGCTATTTTTCCAGTATTACGAAATGTCGTACGGGTTGAACGTAGAAATGCACAAACAGGTAATTGAGAATTTTCATTTTCATTTAATTTATTAATGTAAATTAATATTTTTCTTACAGATATCACAGGGTTTACCTAAGAAGAAAAGGGGTACTTTTAAATTAATTTTTCATTTAACTTAGTTACTATCTTAAATTGTCATTTACGGCAGCTGTCCTAGAAATAACATCTGATCCTAACTTCAACTTGGCGGCGGGTGTAGCTTCTAAAATTGCGTCGAAGCAGGGAGAAGCTTTTTCATTTGAAACTTCCGTTTTGTGCTTTAATAAACAGGATTACTGCCCGATCTCTTTCCTGTAGGATTTGTTCAAGATAAGTTTAAATGACTCATCACAGCCTCTTCTTACATCTGTGCTGTAAAATTACAGTTTTAAGTTAATAGATGACGACGTAAGATGATCCAGCATTTCCAGGGAGAGATTTTAGGATTTGTAAGCTTACATATCATCCCTTACAGAATCTGGGAGGGATAGTTTGAATGCTTCCTTAATTTTTTTTTTGGGGGGGGGGAATTATTGAAACAGCATCAGTCTGTAGTTTAAATTTAAATATCTACTGCATGTAGGCCACTGTACCCTAATTCTAGTGACGAATTTACTTCCGGTCTGATCCGTATATGTTGCCGGAAATCCGGTAAACTCATTTTTTTTTGTTTTACTGTTCTAAATAAGATAGTGAATATAGGAGGATATCGTATAATAAGTATATGTATACTAATAATAATAATTTCTGCATTTTGATTATGTATATATACCCCTTAAAAGGTTAATGCTAAATAAATGTTATATATACGATATGTATAACATATTCAAAGTTAATGTTATTTAGATAGCCCTGATGTAAACAATAACATTTTAAAGAACTGATAGAGAGCAAAATACTGTTATTTCTTAATCAAAATCGATGTTGGTGGGCCCGTAAAAGCACCCACGGGGGGGAGTGTTTCTAAACACACAGACAAACATTACGTGTTTGCATCGATAATGTGGGTTATCGATATGTGTGTGTGGGGGGGTATAGTAGAAAGGTGTTCCCTCCATTATTTAATATTATATATATTATTCTTATCTTATTATAAGATCTGATACTATGACCGCCATAACATCATGCATCATGCACTGCTTGCTATAGATCGTCTTCGTGCACAAACTTCCTGTACAGAACATTAATAAAATGAATCATATGTTTACTTAAAAAAAAAATAAAAAATATGCAAAAATACGGGCATGCGCACTCACCTGGCTCTCTCACTCACTCTCTCTCTCTTCACTCAATACTCTTATCACATTACATAAATTCTCTTGTAACCTTGAATTTACTCTTTAGCTTTTTTGTAGTTCTAGAACCTGCTGTTTAGTTACATATGCAGTTATAAGTGGATTAGACTGGTAAATACACATTAACCGGCTTACCCCGCAAAAAAACTTGTTTGCATTATTAATGGTTGTTTATATAAGCAATTAGTAATTCAAGTTTAAATAACTCTCATTGGTTCTGCAGTCGTAAAAACACTATAAAAAGTCGCAATTTCCGGTTCTTGATTATTCCACAATTTTGAAATTCTAGCTGAACATTTATCTATGTATTCACTGATATATATATATATTTTTTTTTTGCCTCTTTGTGTGAATCCTTGAAAGTAAAAATATCTAAGACTTTCCAGAAATACGCAAAACTGAAAGAATCACGTCAATAAAGGTCATTCTTCTAGTTGGCAAAATCCCGAGGCAGTCGGTTTTGCTTTTGAATGGAATTACGGGTTTTTATTCAATTGAAGAAGCATTTATAAGTTTTGAGCTTGAATAGTAATAGGAAAAGTTTCAGTCTAATAAAGGAAATGAAAGTAATTCCACTGTGATGTCACAGAAAAAGGAGCTTTGAGAGAATGAAACTAGGTTCCACTGTGATGTCAGAGAGAAAGGAGTTTTGAGAGAATAAAACTAGTTCCACTGTGATGTCAGAGATAAAAGAGCTTTGAGAGAATGAAACTAATTCCACTGTGTTGTCAGAGAAAAAAGAGTTTTGAGAGAATGAAACTAGGTTCCACTGTGATGTCAGAGAAAAAAGGAGCTTTGAGAGAGTGAAACTAATTCCACTGTGATGTCAGAGAAAAAGGAGCTTTGAGAGAATGAAACTAATTCCACTGTGATGTCAGAGAAAAAAGGAGCTTTGAGAGAGTGAAACTAATTCCACTGTGATGTCAGAGAAAAAGGAGCTTTGAGAGAGTGAAACTAATTCCACTGTGATGTCAGAGAAAAAGGAGCTTTGAGAGAGTGAAACTAATTCCACTGTGATGTCAGAGAAAAAGGAGCTTTGAGAGAATGAAACTAATTCCACTGTGATGTCAGAGAAAAAGAAGCTTTGAGAGAATGAAACTAATTCCACTGTGATGTCAGAGAAAAAGGAGCTTTGAGAGAATGAAACTAATTCCACTGTGTTGTCAGAGAAAAAAGGAGCTTTGAGAGAAAGTAAGAGTACTGCTGTCGATGTGTGAATTAAATTAAAAATAGATAACAATGGAGATGGTCCCATCTGTCTTTTGTCGATATTACAAGGGAACCGGACGGACGCTAACTAAAAGTACTTCCCCCCCACTTTGTTATTTATCTATATTTTTAAAGGAGGTTATTATTGGGTTATAGAGGCTTGGAAGTTAGAAGGAAAAATATTAAACTAAAAAAAGGTATACTTGATGGCTAGTTATTATTTAGCCCCTAGCTCCGAGGCTACTTTTTTATTTAAAAAAAAGGGGGGGAGTCCCGGGGTATATGGCGGGAATAGTAAGTAGTTTCCTCTCCCGTCTTGAGGGATGGGGGATGGGGCTAAGCGGGGCTAGGTGCCGCAGTTGTTTTGCTGGATAATTGGTGGCGATGAATAAAACATTGTGGCCGCTAGTATTCCGCCAGCTGGTTGGTCACAATGTGCGGGGGGTGTTATAGTGCGAGGGTGTGTTGGAGAAACTAGTTAGAGCGGAATAGTTGAACAGGATGAAGACCAGGGCTACCAACTGGGCAATCTATGTATCTAGGTCTGGGAGTTACTATTCATTCAAGCGTGCGAAATATTGTAAATGGTGTCAAATTTTAAATTTTGAATTTTTTACCGGAATAATTGGTAAAATCGCATATCCGGTTTGCCATTTTTCTTCAAATTTGGTATTTTGGTGACTTATTTGATCATGATAGGATATTTAGTAACAATTCGCACATTACACAGAAATGTTACTTTTTTTAGTGAAGAAATAAGGTTAAAGCACAGAAATAAACTTAACAGGATCTTCAATAGATTCTCCGTCATTTTACACTCACTTAAGATTGGCAGGAAAAAAAATACTACATTCAAAAAGGCTTTGACGAACTTTGATGGGAAATCTATGCTTCAGAATTTCCAAAAAATCTAGGAAAATGAATAAATCATTTAGAAGGTTTTTCAGAGGTGTCCATTATGAGAAAGTATGGCTGCTCATCGCCTCTCCAGATAATATAACTACGCTACACTACCGCTTCCACTTGTTCTACCATTTTCCACTTTTAAAGGAGAAGTTACCTCTGTGGTTGACAGGAATACAAGAACACGCGTGGGTACTGCGGGGGAAACTGAATGAAAAGAAACCCACCGCCGTTTGCTGTCTCCTTATCCTGCTCTTATTCTCTCTCTCTCTCTTTCTCACTGACACTCAAGGGCCATCCGAGTTCTTGAAGAAGTAAAATGGGGTTTGCTTAAGAACCTTGTCTTTGTTATGAAGATTGTTCAATAATTGTTCTCAGAAAGAGTTCTTCGTTCTCTGCGAAGTGGTGTGCACACGAAATTGTCTAGGAACTCCCTTGTCTTTGATTGCCGATCCCTTGCTATAAACCTAGGTGAGGCCGCTAGTATAGATTCCACAGATAACTTGAAAGATCTTTCAAGTGTGCAGGAAGTAGACCCCCCCAACCACATCGAACCCAGTAAACCAGCAATACATCTTAGCTTTGCGGGTCTGGCCTATAACCTTCTAACAATACTTTACTGTAAATTTCTTTTATTAACCATTAAATAAAATCTAAGGCCTAGAGACCAGGAGTAAACCCACTAAGCCAGCAATACATCTTAGCATTGCGGGTAAGCCTATAACCTTCTAACAATACTTTACTGTAAATTTCTTTTATTAACCATTAAATAAAATCTAAGGCCTAGAGACCAGGAGTAAACCCACTAAACCAGCAATACATCTTAGCATTGCGGGTAAGCCTATAACCTTCTAACAATACTTTACTGTAAATTTCTTTTATTAACCATTAAATAAAATCTAAGGCCTAGAGACCAGGAGTAAACCCACTAAACCAACAATACATCTTAGCTTTGCAGGTCTCAGGGCAATCGATGTATTTAGAAGTTCTAGTTCAAAGGAGGAAGAAGATTACTACTTGGAAAATCTTAAAACAGGAAAAACTAGTTATAATTCATGTTTACCTACACTTTCAAGAAAATTTACTATTTTCAATGATGTGTTAAAATGTAAACGTTATGTGAGAGTTCTAGGCCAGATTTTCTGTAAGTTAAGTTGAATTTTTTTAAGGAAAAACATGGGGTTCCCTTAAAAATTGTGATTTATTTATTTATTTTCATGGAACCCACAACTTGAATCACACAAAAAAAGAAAATAAAGAATCGGGAAGACTATAGGGAGAAAAACTCGGAGGGGCCAACTCCTTGGGATCTTTGAAAAGGGAAGGAGAGGAGAATTAGTTTAGAGCAGTGTATAAGGCAACTATAGTAAGAGGTAAAGGGGCGGTAAAAGAGACGAGGAACGAGGAAGGGCTACGAGTTATTTGTATAGGTAAAGAAAAAGGGAAACTAGAGATAAGGGTTTCTTTCTTTCATCCTTTTTTTTGGTTAAGAATAGAGAAGTTCCTGAGGGTTCGGGAGTGAAGGGGGAGAAAAAGAAAGAAAGCAGAGATGAGCTAGTTGTGAAGAAAAAGGAGAATCACAAGTAGAAATGGATAATGGAAGAAGTAGTTGAAAGGAAGGTAGAGAAGATATTGAAGCCTCTGGAACTGTGGTGGTAGAAGTGAAAGAAAACTAGATAGAAGAAGTTGGGCTTGTTCAGGATGATGGGGTCTGTCTGGTGCGAGAGGAGGAGGAAGATCTGTTGGTGATATTACAAAGAAAGTGGCTGGAGTTGGCGGCGCTGAGAGCTTCCTGTATAGGAGAACACACTGCCTGTAACTTCCCGCTTCAGTGTACCTATTCACCGTCTACAATCCACCAGGTCTTTCTTTCATCCTTCAGTCTTCCTCCAAATGCAAACCCATGGGTTTTCTTTTTTCTTTTTTTTTATTCCCTACCACTCTAGAATATTATTATAACAACCTTCACTGACTCCTATACAAACATGCCTAGATCTCAAGCTATTTCTCCCAGCCAAGGCAATTTTTCTCATCACACAGTCTTCCTGGGAAAAATGGTGTACCCAAAGTTTTCCAGGCCGAGTAAGGTTGAGAAAAACTCGAGTAACTCACAGTGAGTGAGGGAGACAGAATATGGCAGTAGAGGATTTGTAAGAATCACTTTTTCGTCATCCTAGCCGCCGCCCTAATCACGTGCGCCTGCGGTGGAAAATTATTTTACAAGATAAAGAAGAGAAAAAAGACAAATAAAACTCCCCGCTGAAATTAGTTAGTTTACGAGCTGATGTAATTGTATTTGAGTTAGTGTTGTAGAATAGGTTTGGAGGCGGCTCATTAGCGAACAGTTCTATGCATAATTCAGTGGTCGGCCACAACACCAGCCGACCGCAATTCAATATCTGTCCACTCATTAAAGTCCTCCACCTCCAAACACCCTTATCTATCCATCTCTTCCAACTCAATATTCCCTCTTATTAAATACTTTACTCCACCCGTTATTTAACTACTTTAGCACGGCATTCCTTTAATAATGCTTTCAATCCTGTTTTATCTTTAGAATTTATACTAGAAACATTAATTCTTAAATTTGACCCTTAAAAAGAGTGGGATTAAACAATTTTTCTAGGAGAATATAGTGATTTTCTGTATCAGGTTTCTACCGTGAGGTTCAACAACAAACGCTCCAATCTTCAAAGAATTCCATCTTTTCAGTCGCCAATTCTCTCCGCTCTATAGTTTCAAATCCCACATCCACACAGTCTTAGAATTTCCATTTGTAAGTCCTGCTAGTTCGAATTCTCTATAAAAACTTTTCATCAGAAAACGTACAGTCTGATTCGAAATCCTCTAGTCCACCATTTATCATCTCGACACATTCCAAGAGCATGCTCCCTTAGCAATTAAAACGCCAGTGATATCCACTTTTCTGAAGAGAGTAGTTAATCAGGGGCTTAGGAAGCGTTTCCGCTGGACCAATTTCTCTTCAGTGAATGTGTAGTTATCTCAACATTATTTTCATTGTTACTAATAGTGCATTTACGCTCTGGCGTAACTTTCAAAATTTTATTAAAAAAATAAACAAATAATATATAATATACTATATATTATGGGTGTTCATTTTAAGGTCTCTTTGTCCCCAAAAAAATTCTTTACAGATTGTTTTGTTTGGGGAAAACTCTATAAAAGTAAACGTGTCAAAACCTGTAAACTTTATTTCCATCATTCATCTCCCATAAATAGAAAAAGAACAGTTATCTTCTATTCTTCTTTAGCTTTTCCGGTACTGTCCTGATTTAGGCGCCACGGTAGCCGAGCGGTTATAGGCTAGACCCGCAAAGCTAAAATGTATTGTTGGTTTAGTGGGTTCGATTCCCCTGGTCTCTAGGCCTTGGATTTTATTTAATGGTTAATATGAGAAATTTATAGTAAAGTATATTAGGCTGATATAGGCTAGACCCGCAATGCTAATATGTATTGTTGGTTTAGTGGGTTCAATTCCTCCGATCTAGACCTTGGATTTTATTTAATGGTTAATATGAGAAATTTATATTCGCCTCCGTCCACGACACCTAGTAAATGGTAGTTGGAAGTTAAGCCCCGCCTGAAAAAAATAGGCAATCACTTTACTTTACTTTTTACTGTCCTGATTGTGCGGATTTGATCTCTATTGTATTTATTTATCCGGAAGTCGTGCGTTTTAAATCAACTCACTTGGAGTATTAGATATAAATATTCCCGGCATATGATGGTCTACAGTTGGTGAAAAAGAGATTGGAACAGGGATCCCTATAGTTATCCCCGCCTTCATCCCACAATCAATCATTATAAACTTTAAGCTATTATAAACTATGCAGTAATTTTAATTGCTATTATTATTGTTTTATAGTTTTCATTGGCGATTAAAACTAATGATTCTATCCTACCAACTATTCCAGGGATTATTTGCTTGGCGCTTACACAAATAGTAATAACTTTACTATTTGTTAAATACTATCCGCGTAAATGATGATGAGGTTTTGTGTTTGTCTCGTATATTCCTGTATAACACTCCGGGCACTTTATACTGAGATAGGCAATTTATAATAGTGTCGTTCTGTTTGCAGTAGTGGCGCGATAGTTTATATTGCAGTAACTATTGATGCGATTTAACAAGTTTAATGTGCTCCTCGGTGTCGCTCTTTGTAGCACTATTGTAGTATAACATAGTGTGTCACGTCTGCTTAAATGCATTGCATCAGGATATACTACCGTTCTATTCGCTTGATATTCCTCTCTGTTGTGAACACATCCCCTACATTAAAGGCAGGATAATCATATTATAAAGTCCAGTGTCCCTTGTATTAGTAGTGTCCCAATGTACGTGAAGGGATATAACATAATGTAAAAGCAGACATAGTAAACCCTGGCTTTAGGCGAGACCGGGACAAATCTCACCCCCTCTCCTAACACAGCGCCCATGGGTTTACTCTACCACTAAACCCCTGCTTACTGTTTATCCGTCTACTGTCCAAAAGCTTACCAACGTTCACTCAGTCTCCCGCGTTCGTTCCATTCCTGCTTTGTGTCCAGTATTACCATCATGTACAGCCAACATATGTTAGCACCATTTTACACACTCTACACTCTTTAGCAATGCCCTCTCGTCACATACCCCTTCACAGCCAGTCCTCTGATGTACTGTGCATTAACCGTTACAACCTTCTCTCTATTTGTAATTAAATCTAGTTTTAGGTACTACGGTGCTTCGCTATTTTTCTTATTACTATCTTGCCTAATGTAGTGAAAAATATTCTTTCAGGGAAATTCACTTTTACGCCATTATGGGTACGTATTTCCGTTCTCACCAAACAGTCAACTCAGCAATAACAAAGAGTTTTACGATCTGAATTGGTTAATAAAGTTTGCAGTTCAAAACAGAATTTTCAAATTTGTAGCAACATTTTGTAAGTATTGTAAAAAAAGAAAAAGTCGAATAAGGGAGCACGTCTTATTTTAAAAAAGAAGTCCTATCCACCTCTAAGTCAAAAAATGAAGTTGTAATTAAAGATAAGTAACTAAATAATTACTGAACCAAACTCTATTACACTCCTTTTCTATAATAACTATTAGTTATTAAATTTCCTTTCACCTTTGCACTTATCCGGCGCCAAAAGTGATGTAGTATTTATCCTATTTACTTTTTGATAGTCTTAAAAGATACCTAAAGAACACCTGTACTCCAAACCTATAATTTAGACCGTAGTATTGTCATGTGGCCCGTTTATTGCATCACCATATCGTTCCACAAAAAGGAGGATCGATCTTATCTTTTTCTTATTAATCATTCTTTCTTTTTCTTTTGGTAAATTCTGTTAATTCCTGACTAGGATAATATTTTGACACTAGCTAATTTGCAAAAAACTTTTAAGCTACAAATATGAAGGTTTTCTCCAGCAGTTGTGAACACTTTCGTTCAACGAATATTACCTTCAAATATTTCGGTAACTGCTAGGTCTTTTAGAAAGATATTTAGTACACATATAGAGAATAAGATTGTGTACATTTTATTAAAATTTCGTGCAGATACATGGAGTTGAACGGGAGATATTAAATGTGGAAATTTAGCAGTTTTCTTTGTTTCTTGTATAGAACATTTTTTTTTTTTTTTTTTTTTTTTTTATCTTTTATTTGAAATTTACACCTGCACTCGTACAGTACAATAAGTAAATATGCTGGGCGAACAATAAAAATGGCGTGGCAATCATGAATGATGATCATCCAGTGATGACCATCATTAGTTTACCAGTTGGTCACGGGGCCAACGGCGCCTCAGCCGTCTTTGGGGGTTGGAGGGAAGTGTGGTTGAGAATAGGTTTGCAGCTAAAGGATTAGGGTGAAATGATAGTTTTTGGTGGAATGTGTTGTAGCGGGTTTTGGCAAGTTCTGGTATAAATGGAATGTTGAGGTCTGTGTGTATGGAGTGGTTACTGACATAAAAGGGAGCGTTTACAATGCGGCGGAGTATTTTAGATTGGAGTGTTTGTAATCTGTTGATATTAGATCGTTTAGCTGTCCCGTAAAGTTCAAGTCCGTAAGTCCATATTGGAGCAAGAAGGGAAGTGTACAGTCGACGCTTGTTCTGTAGTGTTAGTTTTGAGCGTTTGTCCAGTAGTCTAGCAAGGAGTTTGTATCGTTTGTGTAATTCAGCCCGTTTAAGTCTCGTATGAGGGTTCCAAGTTAGTCTTTTGTCTAGGTACAGTCCAAGGTACCGCACATGGTCGGCTGGTGGGATAGGAGTGTTATATAAGAAGACAGGTCCAAGAGTTGTTCGTTTGAGTGTGAAGACTATGTGTTTGGATTTGTTTGGGTTGATTTTTATTCGCCATTTTTGTAGCCAGGGTTCTAGTGAGTGAAGGTGAGATTGTAGAGAGCGGATAGCGAAGACAGGATCAGTATGTGTGGAGAGAATGGCAGTGTCGTCAGCGAAGGTGTATATGGAGGTGTTGGGATTTGAAGGTAAGTCGGCTGTAAAGATTGTGTAGAGAAGAGGAGCTAAGACGCTACCTTGTGGTACACCAGCAAGGACAGGAAAAATAGATGATCGAGAAGAGCCTTGAGTTACTAGGAAGAATCGGTCGGAGAGATAGGATTTGAGTATAAGATAGTATGTGCTTGGTAGAATACCCTTAAGCTTCCATAGCAAACCCTTGTGCCATACTCGGTCAAAGGCCTGTGAGACATCCAAGAATACTCCAGCGCAGAAATGTTTAAGCTCCAGTGATGTAGCGATGGTGTCCACAACGCGATGGGCCTGCTGGATTGTAGAGTGGCAACTGCGAAAACCAAATTGATGATTTGGGATAATTTCAAGGCCATCAAAACTTTCTTGAAGGCGTGGTAGGAGGAGTCTCTCAAAAATTTTGCCTAGAATCGAAAGGAGGCTGATAGGGCGGTAAGAGGAAGGTAGATGCGTGGGTTTTGAAGGTTTAGGTATCATACAGATGGTGGAGAATTTCCAAAGAATAGGATAATAGGTAGTTCTCAGTATTGAATTGTAGATGGTTGTAAGGAGGACTATTGCTTTTCTAGGAAGTTGGAGGAGAATGTGTGCTGTGATTAAATCATAACCTGGACTCTTTTTAGGGGGAAGATTGATAATGGCCTCCTTGACTATAGAACATTAAACATCAAATATTTCAGTAACTACTAGGTCTTTTACAAAGATATTTAGTACACATGTAGAGAATAAGATAGTGTACATTTTATTAAAATTTCGTGCAGATACATGGAGTTGAACGGGAGATATTGAATTTAGAATTGTATTACCATTTTATAAAGGTTATTAATAGGTCAGATGATAAGAATGTTGGTACTTTTAAGATTATTATTTTACTAGACAAATAACCCGTTAATTTAGTACCTTATTTGTAACAATGAATGCTCTCTACTAGTTTAAATAAATGACTTGCAAAAAAAATGTTATAAATCTCAAGTGATTGGGTGATGGTTTGAATCAAGTTTTGTATTATATTAATGGTTCATGAACTGAAAATTTCTTTGTCGTAAAAATTAAACATTTCATAAGATACCTTATGTGCCGGGAAAGTAACTTTTTTATAGTTGGTTTGTGGTTCAGCGTCTACTCTTCGATCTATAGTTGGAGTGCAGGGGTTTCTTTTTATCTTACTCTGTAAATGAAATAGGCTGCTGCGTTGCTTTTTGGTTGATCTTTAAGTAGAACAAGGTTCTAGACTTTTTCCTCTAGTTTCTTATTGAGAAAAGGCTGTTTCCAAAATTGAGTATTTCCTTTAAATAAATGTTTTTTTGGGCTATTTCCCCCCCTCCAATATTCTAGGCTTTAATTTATGACGCAGCTTGGTGGGACCTTAAATAATTCGTATCTATTTATTGGAATTAAATGCAGTGTTATTAGTTTCTCTTTAATCCTCTTTGGTACCCTCCACTTTAGAAGCTGAGCCTAATACCCTAGTTGGTAAACTTAAAGATTATCTCTTTTGGGCGGTGCCCTAGAAGGACAGATGTACACAAGTCCCCGGATGTAACAAATTCATGTTTTCAAACGCTCTGAATGAGCTTTTTTTCCTTTATGATTGTTAAGTGATGCATGCTGCTATTAAAGTTCTCCCTATTTCCTAACTGAAGAGGAGAGGACACATACTGTGATTGGGAACAGTCCTTCATCCCCTCTCTAAATTAGGGGCCTAGGATAAGATGATACAGTATGTGTGTGCACTGCAACAGTATGGTATTAACACAGTTAAAAAAAACTAGTGTTAAGTTTTTTCTGGGCGATTTGTATGAAGTGAGGGTAACAAAGAGACTTGTGGAGAGTTTAACGTTCTATAAAAAGGGGGCGCTTAATAAGTTGATGAAGTAGCCCCGTACGTGATAGAAACTGTTAAGCTTCTTTCATTTTATATGTTGAGAGTAAAATGCGCTTGGCAATAACAATAGAACACCACCCTGGTCCTAAGCAAACGAGGGGGGGTTGGAAGGGCTCTAGACACCCCACAGAGGGTGAGAAATGTTTGAGTGCTCTCTTCTAAATAGACGCCCCTATTATTGTAGTTTACCCGTACTTCCTCCCCTAAACAACGTCCCCCTAGGGATGGATGGGATGGCAGTGCACTAAGTCAAGCTTGACTTGTGTGGACATGTGTTACAATAAAAATTGGTTTAAGCCTGAAGCTAGATGAGGGGTAGGTGCCAACAGTCAGCAGATGGGATGCACATGTATAAGTGGGAAGGCAAGGGGTGGCCCGTGAACATGGAGGAAAATAGGAGGCGATATCTTTTGATGGGGATGTGATGTGCAAGTAAGGTCCTGGTTCATTAACTGTTTGGGTCTTGACAATGAACGGGAGCCCAACGCTGGTTTTCAGAACATTTAGTAAAGGTATCTCCCCCCTATTTTCAGCGTGGTGAGCGAACAGAGGGGGGGCAAGGTCGCATATTAGACCCCCTGCCGTCTGGGATCAGATTGGAGAATCAGTTTACATAACGTTGAATACATATAGTGCATTACCCTTCCCAAATAAAACCCTAATTTTGTAAGTCTCACAAATCAGTGGTGAATAACTCACACACTAATGGCTGCTCCTACGCCTTCTCAAGATATCCATTTCCCCCTCCTCGTATCCACAATAAGAGGAAGTATTGTTTCCGTTCAGATGTCCATGTTGAGATCTTCCTGGAAGTACACATTTTGAAAAAATGGGCAATGAGTGAAAATGAGCAGCATAATTACAATGCGGAAAAATCGTAGACGCTAATTTTTTGAATGTCACAGAATTTGGAAATTTCAAAGTTTTAAAGCTAAGTAGGGTTCAGAACAATAGAAACTGGCCCAAGCATCAGTGGATATAATAAGGATGTCAAACCCACTGCTCTGCCTCATTCAATCTCTACGCAGCAGTTACATCATTACTCTTCGCGTCATTCAGTTTAACCAGTTCTCCTAGAAATAGTTCTATATCTAGTTTACTCGAGTTAGTTATTGAAATTTACGTTCGCCATTACCACTGGCTGGAACAAGCGTAAATAAAAACCTTTTGAAATACGAGGAAAAAATAAATGCCAGTTTCAGTCATTATAAACTTTATTATGCCGAGCTTTCGACCTAGGGACTAGGTCATCTTCAGGGCTAATTTACAATATACTGTTTTAAATCATTAGAGGGACCATGTAAGTCCATGAACAGTCAAGACAGAAGACACACCAATTCTCTAATGATGTAAAACAGTATATTGTAAATTAGCCCTGAAGATGACCTAGTCCCTAGGTCGAAAGCTCGGCATAATAAAGTTTATAATGACTGAAAGTGGCAGTTATTTGTTTCATCCTATTGAAACTATGATTCAGTCACCAAAAATAATGAACAGTAACTTTTGAAATACTTTTGTTACGGAAGCTTGAGGAAACTATACAGACCGAGCTCGGGCATTTCCTTCCGCTTTTCATCACATCACATGGATGATGCTTCCATTATCTTTAGATAATGTCGGCCTTTTTCTGCGAGAATTCTGTGCTATGTACAGTCTTCAATCTTCTTCTTCTGTTTACTTTTCCTTCCGGGAATTTCGCTTATCATTGGCTCTTCTTGTTCCTGTTTCACCTATATGGGGGAAGTGTTAGCAGATCTTCCGATTCCTCCCTCTTAAAATGGTAAACATAAAACCAAATCACAGTTTTTCTCTCCCTGTTCAGATTGTTGGAAAAGGGGAACGAGAGTAAAAAAAAAGAAAGAAATAGCTGCTGTGGATGCTGTATCTTTACACAGATGCACACATTCACACAGTCTCGTTATACATACACAACTAGGGGGAGTGGTTCTCCCCTCCATTCTACCATCCCGGACTGTGTGTGAGAGAGAACATTGTCAATATTGCAACAGCTGTTACACTACCTACCCGCGTACCCCCTCTTCGGCCTCACAATCAAATATAACAAGCCTCTACAGAGTCCCTACCCCTTCACTTCCCGCATCGTAACGCACACATACACAGAGTAACCAACCCCACATAGGGAGAAACTTACAAGGCCCTAGTGTGCGGTAACAGTGTGCGGTATACAGTTCTACCCCCCTGGGAACCCATAGGGCAGGGGCTGAGGGGAGTTTGGGTTTACACAGCAGGCTGGTAGTGCTTATATTTCTATAACAGCTTTTTCTCCACTCCCCTCCACTCATCTGTACGACTGCCATATCCCTTCATATATATGTACAAACACACCCTTCAAATCCCTTTTGTAAATATAAAAAAAAGAGAGAAAAGCTATATATATATATATATATATAAATTGGTGCCTCACTGGTTGCCATGTGCCAAATTATTAACAATATGAATGCGATGATTTCCGTTTTCAAATTAAAGTATTAATTAAATGAGTTTTTATTAATAATCAATAAAATATAAAATTTAATAAACTTTTATGGCTCTGATGTGATTTTTGATTATTAAATACTCGCTCTACTATTTTATACGATTAAGTACCCCCTTTTAATAGAATCATTAAAAAACAAACCAATGATAAAGACTAAAAAAAAGTCTGTTCATTAAACTGGCCCTTTTTGGAATTTAGGGCACATATTTAACCCCTTTTTTTTAAATAAGGGATTAGTCCTTACATTGATCTAAAGAGGAGAATTACATGATTCTTCCAATCGATCCCCTCAACAGAAGTTTGCTAGAAAAATGGTCCTGTTGAACATCAATCTCGTGTGGGTGAACAGATCAGCTGTAATATGTGTAGATTTGTACGTATGTTTGTTAGAAATGTACATATATAAAATGTATGTCGGCTGTATATAAAAAGTTATATTTGATATAAAAGTACGCATGACAACCATATTTTTTATTCTCCAGTTAAGAAAAAAAGTTTTTTGCTATGATAAAAGGTTTTTTGAAAAGAACTAGAGAGAGGGAATTGAAGAAGGGGATGATGTGATGATGGGTGGGGATGCTGGAGAGGTTGCCTAGATAACTTTTTAGTTGTGTAGTGGCTTGATGTAAAAGGTGTTACACAAGAGCTGGATGATGGGTTCTGCTGGAGTAGCGAACAGAGAGAAGGGTTGTGTGTTAGTGAGTTGAGTTGTACACTTGATGCGTGTACACACGTATTGATCAAGTTGGGTTTGCAGAAAGTATAGAGTGGGTATGACACCTACGCGCGACGGGGGTCAGGGCAGCTGAAGAAGCGAGTGATGAAGCTTCCGGTGAAGAGAGAGAGAGTGAGAGAGAGAGAGAGAGATAAAGAGATGGAGTGTGATGGAATGACTTGGTTTAGAGTTTGCTG
This sequence comes from Rhodnius prolixus, assembly GCF_049639745.1. Taxonomy (NCBI): domain Eukaryota; kingdom Metazoa; phylum Arthropoda; class Insecta; order Hemiptera; family Reduviidae; genus Rhodnius; species Rhodnius prolixus. Next base: position 530,434 of record NW_027411584.1, on the reverse strand, counting down.
GTAGAGTCAGAGCTGTGGTAGGGCTTGCCGCTCTGATGAATATTTAGTAGGGTCGTCTTTTGAAAGGAGACTGCCGCCAGAGAGAGAGAGAGAGAGAGAGAGGGTAAGGGCTGCAAAGTGGTTAGAGAGAAGCAGCCCTCGACGACAGCTGTTGACACGAGTCCTTAGTGCTTCCATCACTATTTTATACGCTTCATCCGCGTTCTACTCTCCATCATCCTCTCCCAGATCTAATTCTTTCTACAAGTACCAGGGGTTAGCTTCTCTATTGACTCCCGTCCTCTCTTTTATCTCTTTTCCTGTAGGCAGGAGAGGTTCTCAGTTTGATTTCTCACCACTCTGGGAATTATTTCCCAAGCTACTTGCTTTCCCTAACAACGTCCTGTTTCAAGACCAGTTCTAGAGTGCTAGATGGTGTTTTTTTTTATGAACCTAAAGAAGGAATCACTCGCGAGAACTTGGTGAGAATCTAACTTGATTTCCTTTACGACGATCTTTGGGAGTCAAATTCATTTCCTCTCTTTAAAGAAGAAAATTGAATGTCCAGGGGTACTATTGCCAACATTTCTCTTGATCAAAACAACTCAAATTCAGTTTTATTTAAAGTTAAATATCAGGTAGCAGGCTTAAGTTGCAAATAAATGAAACTTGTAAATGAAAGAAGGAAATGTAATAACATTTATTGCTAACTAATTCCACGATAGCCGAGCGGTTATAGATAGGCTAGACCCGCAAAGCTAAGATGTATTGTTGGTTTAGTGGGTTTGATTCCCGGTCTTTAGGCCTTGGATTTTACTTAATGGTTAATATGGGAAAGTCACAGTAAAGTATGTTAGGCGGTTAGATACTAGACCCGCAAAGCTAATATGTAAATATGTATTGTTGGTTTAGTGGGTTCGATTCCCGATTTTAGGCATAGAATTTTATTTAATGGTTAATAAAAGAAATTTACAGTAAAGTATGATAGCCGGTTAGATACTAGACCCGCAAAGCTAATATGTATTGTTGGTTTAGTGGGTTCGGTTCCCGATCTTAGGCCTTGAATTTGGATAGATGATCGAGATAGATTTCGGAAAACATAAGAAGGGCGTTGAGAAGAGGTAGTCCATCAAGAGAAAGAGAAGTCTGACGTGGAACTACATGGAAGAAGCGGTAGAGGAAGTAACGCTGAAAATACAGTAGACAACCGACTGAAGCATAGAACAGGCCAGTGTAAGCCTGCAAAGAAAGCACTAAGCTCTTGAAGGGCGTTGAGAAGACGTAGTCCATCAAGAGAAAGAGAAGTCTCCAGACGTTGAACCAGGTGGAAGAAGCGGCAGAGGAACCGACTGAAGCACAAAACAGGCCTAGAAAGAAAGCACACAAAGCTCTTAAAGAGGAAATCTTACTGTGTAGGCTGTACAAAGGCATTGATAAAGTAGAAAACATGGACTTCCTGTAAAGAGGAGAAGGTCTATAGCAAGAAGGAAAAACGGCGACACTAGTTTTCCCACTTTTTCCATTCCCAGTTCAATTGAGCGTGAACAAAAAAATTCCTGGGTAACGTTGTTTGAAGAGAAAAAATCAACCCAGAATCTCTCTTTTTATCTCTCCTTCCATCCGCTGATGGCTTTGAAACAGTGTAGAGGGGGACGACCAAAAGAGGGGGCAGAGCTGGGAAAGAGTGATAAAAAATAAGAGCTGGCTCTAGGAGACAGAGCATTATCCCCCGGGTATAGAGCCGGGAAATAGGGGCTCGAGATCCCCTGGAAAGCCATATAACCCGGCCAAGTGGATAAGAACCGGCGTTGGTATGTGTGGACCATGTAGGCAGCCGGATGATGGTCCGCTTGGCTGAACTACCGCCCTTGTACATCCGCTGCCGTGTGCTACTCCACTGGTTCTTACAAGCCACATTACATTCCAACAGCCTGCGGGGGGGGGGGGTTCAGTCCATCCCTCTCTACCTACCTTACCATAGTAGTAGGGTCTTTGCTTCAGGTTTTTCAGCTGAATCAGCATTTAGCTATAGGGCAGCCATCCCTGTGGAAACCCTTTGTTTTTATTTCTTATTCTATATGTGTTTTTGTTTTCACTTTTTCCTAGTTAGAGGATCAGTTTAATTTTTTTAAAATGATGTTTAGCGCAGATCTGTTTCTTTATGTCTGAATATTTCAACGGAATATCCCTTCAAGAAGAAAAGACCGTCATGGTTCTGTTTTGGTTCAACTATCACTTCCGTTACTAAAGTTTTGATCGAAATCCGTCCACCGGAAGTCGGATTTCTGATTTGTTTTCTTCTATCTTTCATAATATCCACGCTTTTCTTTAATCCTTCCTTCCTTATCACTTCCAACACTTCAATCCATCCACTTTTACCCAGGAAAATTGTATGATTGTTGTGGTGGGAGGTTCTCAGGAGCTAATGCTAAGGATTCTCTGCAGAAGCATGGACCCCATTCCATATTTCAGCTCTTTTAGTTTGTGGCAGGCCTTGTTTATTTAACTGAACGTTTAAAAACTAAATGGTGGACGTAGGTTTTATTAATGGAGTTGTGGGCGTGGCTATTAAATAGTCGTGTGAGTGCTTAGATCAACGTTTCCCAACCTTTGGTAGTTGCGAGTTGCTGGTTGGTGGTACGCGAAAAATAATGAATAATGGCAGATATAAAAAATTATAGAAACGTTTTTTCCTACAATACATACATTAATTATTTTAATTAATAATATACAGTAAAGTTGTTAATATGTACAGTAATAAGGTTAGTCTATCTCAAGATATACGAGAAAATATAATAGCACATGAACAGGGCCGGATTTTCCTATAGGCTAACAAGGCTTCAGCCTAGGGCCTCAAGATCAAGAGGGGCCGACATTCAAATTGTTAGCAAAATTAAAATTACACTATTCTAGAAACGGTGAACACTAAAACACTGTTTTAGTGATGTATTTTATTATCTCTCATGTAATTTACAAACCTAAAAATGGGAGGTGAAAGGGCCTCATGAGTGGAATAGCCTAGGGCCTCTTTTCATCTAAATCCGGCCCTGCACATGGAGTATTTTCCCAAAACCCCGAAAACACAAATGATAATTCGATTTCAAACCCTTCTTTTATAAAGAAAATTTAGGAAAAGCTACATCATTATCTCAATAAAAGATAAAGAAAATTGAATAGAATTATCATGTGACAGAACTAAAATGATAACTATGTAAATATCTGCTTAAAGAGACTGATTGTAGTGAGTAAGTTCCTATACTGGATTGTAATGAGTAAGTTCCTATGTAAGCAACATTAAATTTAATTGGTACTTACAGGTAGTTGAATGCTTAAAAGAAATTAATTTAGAAGATTTGAGCACAAATATAATAATCCTTAAAGAAGAACTTTGTAAATTAATTAATAATTTTGAAGAGAAAAATATGTACGCAATTTTTTGATTATTTAAAAAAGTTTTAAAACTAAGATCTTACACTTTACAAAGTTTATAAAGTGAAGATGAACTTGAACTCCTTTGTAGCAGATACATTGTATCTCTATGCAAATAAAGATGATAATAATAAAATAACACACTCGGGAATAACAAATTTCACGAAATACAATCATTTTTACGAAGTAGTACAATTTAGCATGATTGCACTACCAAGTAGTACGGTGAGCCAAAAAAGGTTAGGAAACGCTGGTTTAGGTAACAGATTTTGTAAAAGATTTTTTTTTTTGTTCATTAAGACAACATAATTAATGTTAAGCCAAAAAGATTGTAGAAGAGTTAATGAAGATTGGATTCAGTTAACAGTGCAGCATCTGCCTTTTCTGCAGACACTACTTACTTCCTGTGTTCTCTCTCTCTGTGCCAAGCACTTCACCAAAACATCGATAAATAATAATAATAATAAAAAAAAAATTCCCAAAACAGTTATGCAATGAAGGGGTCCCCCCCCCCGGGTTGGTGTGCGGTCTTATCCCACGTAGTCTGGACCTCGCCCTGTAGGGGTGGGGGTGTTCTGGAAGAGGAAATTGGCCGATGAATCAATTTGTTGCTAAGCTAATGGTTTCCACTTAACTTGGGGGGGTGGCGAACAGCAGTTCCCCCCAAGACAGAGCAGCATGCAGAGAGCGCCACCCCTCCTCCGTGGGGGTGGAGCAATTCAAGCACTACCAATTTCTCCTCCTGCCCTTAATACTTCCAGCTCCATTAATACTTCTCCAATTCACATAATTCCAGCTGGTTTCTCACGACACCATTCTATCTTGCTGCTTAATCATTTTCACTTCAAGTGATAAATTTTCCTTTTACCCCATCAACGAGGATTTTATCTTTTTCCACATTTTTCACTTAATCTGTATGATACAGTAATTGTGTTAGTTAAGTCTTTTTCTTTTCCAAATATTGGAAAGTCTATCCAGTAAAGGACGCAGGGCAACGCTTTGAATATTAAATTGTTGTACATAGTAGCTTAACTATTTCGCAGATTATTGAAGTCTTATCGTGAAGAACTCGAGACAAGAAGTTCTTTTTTTATTTAGCTTCTCCCCCACCACTAACTGCCATCTAAATAGTAATTATGTTTAATACACATGTGAATTCGAACATATATATACAGTTGGCAACACTGGCACTTTGTAATAATGCAATTTTTTTTTATATATATATAAACACCTGTCTCACGCTCGTTCCACTTTCTTGTACCGACATGAATATACACCATTTAGAAAGAGAGCGGAGTTTACAGACTTGTTCTACCTTATGTTTATTATCATCTCTTTAGCTGTCTTTTCTTTTAATTGACTTGTTAAAAACAAAAAAAAGATGTCGCTAAAATCATTTTTAACATCTGTTCTTTTACCTCTTTGTATTATTTTTGTATCTTTTGGTTACTTTCTTGTGAAGTAAAAAGAAAATGAATAAGTTGTGAATATTCACAAGATTTAAGCTGATTAAAAAAAAATAACAATTTGCTGGACAAACGGTGTCCATCTTTCACCTTACTGGACCGTGAAGCTGGCTACAGATTTCATGAAGAAGTAAAACTGGATGAGATTTTATGTGTTTCCAACACTTTCGGGGTATTGTAAATGAAATCGTGAAAAAGTCGAATAACATTTTCTTCAGATTTCCAACGCTGCAAAATTGTCCCTCAAACATTTTTTGGTTAAGGAGGGGTACCCTACAACCATTAGTACCGTCCTGTTTTCACAACCATTTTTCCTCGAGGTCCGTCCCGTGTCATCCAATTGGATCCTACAAGAAGTTTCTTATCTTGATGCCGTACAGCTTGTCCAGCCTCCCTATTAGTTTTGTGATGACGTTTTCCTGGCCTAGTCATTTCCAGAAATGCTGACGTCAATTGGCCGACCAGATCTTGCGCAATGCCATTTGTCACTCTCTTTCTGTGGTTTCGTTAAGTCTAAAGGTCTATACTAACTCAAAACGAAAATTCAATGTACCCAATTGATACTAACTAAAAAAAGTAAAGTAAAGTAATCGCCTATTTTTTTTCAGGCGGGGCTTAACGTCCAAATACCAATTACTCGTAGGTGTCGTGGACGGAGGCGACTAGCAAACATACTTTACTATAAATTTCTTTTATTAACCATGAAATAAAATCCAAGGCCTAGAGCAGGAGAATCGAACCCACTAAACCAACAATACATCGTAGCTTTGCGGGTCTAGCCTATAACCGCCTAACATACTTAACTGCCAATTTCTCATATTAACCATTAAATAAAATCCAAGGCCTACACCGGGGGAATCGAACCCACTAAACCAACAATACATCATAGCTTTGCGGGTCTAGCCTATAACCGCCTAACATACTTAACTGCCAATTTCTCATATTAACCATTAAATAAAATCCAAGGCCTACACCGGGGGAATCGAACCCACTAACCAACAATACATCTTAGCTTTGCGGGTGTAGCCTATATAACCTCCTAACAAACTTTACTGTAAATTTCTCATATTAACCAATAAATAAAATTCAAAGCCTAGACCGGGGGAATCGAACCCACTAAACCAACAATACATCTTAGCTTCGCAGGTCTCGCCTCTTAACTGCTTGGCTACCGTGGCGCCTATTGATACTAACCATTCTTCTATAGTTGGTAGAACTGTACGTTGTTCTCACGTATACACAGAGGCGCGTTATAGTAACAGTGAAAGGTACTAAATAAAATTTGAAACTTTTATAAAAAGATTAAAAAAAAAAAGAAAAAAGTTTATTAATTTAACTAAAATTGATTTACATTTATTTGGTTATTACAAAATGAATAAATGAGGCGTGAATACTTCTCGTGAAATGTTGACAGGATAGAACTTGTTAAATTAATATATTCGTGGAAATATGGGCATTAGTTAGGACCCACTCGTAGATTCACTCACTACGAGAAGTGAGATATATTTGGGCATATTGCCCGGATGTATATATAGATAATGAGAGAGAAGAGGAGGTTTCTTAGTTGGTTAGTGGTTTAAAGACACTGTGGGGGCGGCAGGTTATGTTTGTTTCTTTACGGCTGATTTAGTTCTCTGGATGTCAGTATTAGTTATTATTAGAGCTTTTTTTCTTTCTTTTCAAGTGGGGGAGGAATTGAAAGCTCTTGAGAGGCAACTAAGAACGCACTCTGGTCTCTCCTAAATCACAGTCATTTTTTTTAGGAATATATACTTCAGTGAATGTGTAGTTCTGTAGTGAAATATCTTGGACTTGAGCCAAAACAGAAAGATGGTTTATTAAGTAGGCTGGGAATCCTTGAAATTGTCTTACACAAGTTGCTTAATATTTGTTGGTTTGAATTATTCACAAAGTAAAAAAATACTGTTATACAGTCGAACCTCTCAATAACGGTCACTGGCGGGGGAAAGCAAAGTGGCCGCTGTTTGGAGGTGGTCGTTAGAAGGAGTGTAGGCAAGTTTCATAATGAAAAAATATGGGTTTTTTTTCCAAACACATCTATTTAAAAATTGTTTATAAATTAATAGATTTAAAAACGTACATAATTGCATAATTATTGCAGCTATATGATATGCATCAAATTTTTCTTAATTATCCAAAAAAATTATCAAAAAACTACATATTATTGACTTAATAAATAATTTTTATAATTATCATCACATTTATTCATAACAATAATAATTTATGGTAAAATTATCATCATACTATCATCTATTATTAGAAAAATAGAACAAACCTTTCGGCAAGTTGACTTTTGGCTCGATTTGGTTTTTGCAAAATCTTCTAACAAAATTTATTTTCTCTTCTAGAGTTAACCACTTTCGTTTGGGAGACATATCCATAAAAAATAATATTGTTCGTCTAAAGCAGTGGTTTTTAACCTTTTCAAAGACGCGGAACACAATTATGTATATATTTTTCTCGCGGAACACTAACATTAAAAAATTTGAAATTCGGTAATTAGCAAGAACTTAAAATTAATGAATAATAAAATATCGAATATAATTTTCAAGAAAGATATATGTGTATTAATTAAAATTAAAAAGGATAAATTATTACATAGTTTTAACAAATATATTCTGAAAATGAAATTAATCAAATGATGAACATAAAAGTACGTTGCTACAAATAACAAATGCTGTAAAAGACTATGACTTAAAAAGATAGGCCAGCTTTGGTAGTAGAAAATTCAAATTTAAAAAAAGGAACTATTTTTTGTTTTCCTATCTTTCTTAAGTTTCTAATTTTCAATACATTTAAAATTGAATTTTCGCGGAACACTTGGACCATATTCGCGGAACACCAGTGTTCCGCGGAATACCGGTTAAGAACCACTGGTCTAAAGTAATATTGAAAAATGATTAAAATGGGTACAAGATGTATGGAGCATATATAGGAAACTTTAGGAAAAACCAGAAAAAAAACAAAAACAAAAAAACTTGAGAGGGGATAATTATTTTCTATCACCGCGTCAAACGAACTTTTAATAATAAGGTGGTCGTTGGTGGGAGGTGAAACATTTAATCCGTTCCCCCAAAAAATCAATGTCCGCGGTCGCTATGTAGAGTGTGTCCGTTAGACGGAGGTTCTTTTATATAGAAAGTGGTATAGGGATAAAACGGGGAAATCCAAAAACTGGTCCGTAAATGGAGGTGGTCGCTAGTGAGAGTGTCCTTTATGGGAGGCTCGACTGTATTAGCCATTGTTGGTGGTTCTATAATCTTGAAAATGGAAATGACTGATCAAGTTAACTATATATTTAGTAACCCGGTAACTATCATAAGCTTCTGGTTATGGAAACTACTGACCTCAGTCAGCCGAGATGGTACACTCAATTTCACTTCCCCCTCCACCGTTTTAATTGGACTCCATTTTGAGCAGTTTCTACCATTACTGATGATTCCTGGACACGGAACCTGGTCAGTATTTTAATATAAATACTAAAATAGAAGAGGGGTGCTCCCAGTGTAGATTTTAGCAGTGCAGCTTTGGTTGGTTGTTTTGGTCGATGTGTGCGGTTTTTTTGGGGAGAGAGGCGAGAAGGAAGGGAGTGTAAAGCCTGCCTGTGCCCTCAAACCGCAGTGTTAGGTGTATTGAATTGGTTGCAAGAGCTAGAGATTTGCATTTGAACCGCGGAGATAACTATTTACTGTTTTGGGTGGGATTTTTGGGCTTTGTGTTCGTGTAGAGGAGGAGGGACCCACCCACACAGACTGGGTAGCTCTAAATAAATTGGACTATATACGTATATATGTTCACTTTTATATAGTCATTGAATTCGACCAAATAGACTGGAATGGGCTTATCACACCCACAGCCAGAGATTTGTCGTCATTTCCTCGTCTCTGCTTCCGCAGCATCCATCTGCTTTTCATTCTCCCTCTTTATCCATTAATTATTTAAACCTCACACAAACCCTACTTCTGTTGTAATTGATTCAGCTGCAATTATGTGTGTATCGACCACCATCCCCCTTTCTACACAAATCTTTGTGTTTACAAATTCCATACTTTGTGTTTAAAATACTTGTATATTTCCATGTATGTAATGAAAGTTGAATTCATACCGTTTCTTTCACCATTATTTATAGTAATTTAGGCGCCACGGTAGCCGAGCGGTTAAGATACTAGACCCGCAAAGCTAAGATGTATTGTTGGTTTAGTGGGTTCGAATCCCGGTCTTAGACCTGGGATTTTATTTAATGGTTAATAAAAGAAATTTACAGTAAAGTATGTTTGCTAGTCGCCTCCGTCCACGACACCTAATTTGGTAGTTGGAGTAAAGCCCCGCATGAAAAAATAGGCAATTACTTTACTTTACTTTACTTACTTATTTTGACAGAAATGGACATAGAATTAATCAACTATGTATTCCTCCATCATTGTTTACAATAGGGACAAGACGATTTAGGAGATCAAGAATGCTTTTCTTGAAGAAGAAGAAGATTAAAAACAAACATGTTGATTCCTGCAAGATATTCAACGTTGAAATTCTGTAGATAATGCTAGTCATGTTTCAACTATGAGGGCGGCTAAATTAATATATTTGTTGGCAAGAAGACTCTATATCGTCGATTTAGATGTTTCTATTGAATTGCCACCTAAAAACTCGATGTTCCACGCTGTGAATTGCATCGTAATGATGCTCCAATGAATAATGCCTCTTCCAAACCATATTCACACAAAAAATGATCTGATAATTGAAGATATTCCTGGATTTCCTATTTAGGCGTAACTATTTCTTGCTTTTTTTCCGTTTTTGAGTTGGCATTTTTACTGAATTCCATATTTTCGGATTCAGGATTCTTTTTTAAAAAAAATTCCTTTAACGACCTCAACGTTCCCTTCATAGACCAACTCGCCAAGACTAAATATCAAAAGTTCCATACTGCTCTCTCTTCTTGCTCAAATCCTCTTGTACAGTCTCTCGCCTCCTCTGACATCCCTAACAATCCTACTCGTCGACTGAATCGCCAATGGTCCCGCAGGCTGAAGGCCTAAACATCATTATTCTCCTGTCTCTCCTCTCTCCTACTCATATTCTCCTCCTCACATTCCCCTCTCTCCTATAGAGTGCTACCGCTGGGTAGTTTCTCTCCTACTGCTCTCCTCCCGCTTCAGTTCATCTTATTTGCATCCCATTTCCTTATTGTATATATTTATACAGATTGTAAATTACAAAATAAATTAAAAAAATCTTTTAAAATGAATATTTCTGGTGAAAAAAATCGATATCGAAAATTTTACGTCATCCAATACTTGTAATCACAAAATTTTCTTTACGTAGTAGAAAGTCCACTTGCTATAAAAATATACTGCCTTTAATGGGTCAGCTGGTTATTATAACCTTCACTACGAATAACCTTCATAGCACCTCTTTACATATCACAATAGTGCGAAAGAGTGCAACAGCGTTTTCCCAGTTAGAAATATTGGCTAATAATGTCTTTAAAAAAAGGTCTTACAAGATCCCAATAATAATTTTATTTTTAAAATTTGTAAGAACACTAATCTTCGATTTTTACAATTTGCTCCTATTGAAATGCTTCGATAAAATTAATCGATATTGGTTTTTTTTTTGTATTTACTATTTGCTCCTATGAAACGCTTCGATAATTAATCGATATTGTTTTGTTTTTTTTGTATTTACATTTGCTCCTATGAAACGCTTCGATATAATTAATCGATATTGCTTTTTTTTTGTATTTACAATTTCCTCCTATGAAACGCTTTGATAATTAATCGATATTGCTTTTTTTTTTGTATTTACAATTTGCTCCTATGAAACGCTTCGATATAATTAATCGATATATTTTTTTGTTTTGGTATTGTTTCAGACTGAAATAGCGAAACGTTTGAACGCCATAATTGCGCAAATTTTACCTTTCCTTTCACAAGAGGTGAGTGCCTAAAATTTAGTATTTTTACCCAATAAAACATTGTTATTCTACTTTTTTGGTTTTTCTTTAAAGTTAACAAAAATTATAACTTTAATTTTTTTTGAAAATTTTACTCAATTAATTTTAATTTCTTTTTTTATAATTAATTACAGCACCAACAACAGGTGGCCACAGCGGTAGAAAGAGCGAAGCAAGTCACAATGACCGAATTGAATGCCATAATAGGCGTAAGTCTTTTTTATAAACAAAACACAAAACGGATCATTTTAAAAAAGCAAAACATTAAAAAAAAAACAGAAATCCAATAAAATAACAATATCAGAAAATAGAGTTTTTCATTTTCAAGTATTCAAAAAAATTTTTCACGATTATTTAGTGTTATTTACTTTTGGTTGTAGGTTGTGTTTGTTGTAAAATAACAGTTTTTTGTAATTGTGGCGCATGAATGTTGTGAGATTTTCGTTATTTTTGGGGAAAATGGGGAAAAATTATTTTCTAATTTTGAGTTTCAGAAAGATTTTTCCCTTAGCATTTTCTTTCTAATTTTATTTTCAATTTAAGAAGGATATACGTCCTAGTCGAGGGAGATATTCATTTTTCTGAAATGTTCAGTAACTAAATTCTCCATAGAGCTTTCGAAAGATGGCAGCTTTTCTTGAACCAGTCGCTTGATAAGATATTTGATCAGATATTGAACAAAACTAAATCTTTCGTTTCGTATTTAGTTCATCTTCAGGGCTAAAGAACAAACAAAAAAAAAAACGAAAGATCTAAGTAGAACCTTAAGTGTGATTTAGGGATAACTCTGGTACAAAGTATCCCAGATCTTTTGAGAATAGTGCCTTCAAGATGAAAGCTTCAAGTGTCTTCAAAACAGTTCTAGAGAGAGGGAGTGGTATAACCAAAAACCAGAGTACCCGGCTATCCCAATTAAAAATTTTGGGGCTTCTATATGGAGGATGCAACCATATGAACTGAATTAATAATAATAATAATAATAATAATAATAATTTATTGTTCCATATAAAGATACAAGATCTCATTGGAGAGAGTTCACTGTTTACAGCAAATACAAAAACAAAACATTTTTACTGTTTGAAATAAAAATAAATCTACAGAAATAAAAATAAAATTTCATCCCAAAAATTGATACAGAACTTTAAATTTACTTATTCAGAATTGCTTAAAACCCTTGAATTCTCTACTTTTTCTTATTTATTTTTATACATTTTCTTATTTTTAAAATATTTTATTCTTCCCTGCAAAACGCTCTTAACTTGCATACATCACGGACATATTTAAAAATGGTTTTTAATTCGGGTTCAGATGTCATACTAAGCATTCTAAGTACATCCTCATTTTGAGGCTCATTATGGATATTAAGTTCATTATAAAGGTGTTTCCTTAAAGGGGCATAAATTGGACATCTAATAAATATATGATAAATATCTTCCATTTCTAATAGGTTGCAGATTGAACACACTTCCTCAGTTTTAATTATATACATAACATTTTTTATGACAATTTTCAGCATTAATTTATTACTAGTTCTCAACTGTGCCAATACCTTAGTGATATGGTGTGGAATTTTAAGCGATAAATAAGATTGTGGATTTTCATAATTACAATTAATGTTTAAACACTTATAGATTGGACAGAAACTACTCTTAGCCAAACTTGCTTTATCTAGTTCGAGTAAATAATCTTTGTATTTCTTTAAAATTTCTGCTAAGTTTTTTTTTAAATATTCAAAATTGAAATTAACTGAATCTAAATTATATCCACAATTTTGCAATAAATTCTTTAGTTGCGTCCACCAATTAAACTTTACACATTTTATATTTTTGTTGTCCAATTTAACCAATTCATTGAAACAAATTTTCGGGAATCTATCAGATTCCATAGCAAATATTTGTAACAGCCATTTCAGGGCAGACTTCAACACAAAATATGATACCGGACATGAGCCGATCTCCAATCTAATTATATAATGAGGCGTGTTGACCGCAAGTGAGAGCAATTTTTTATAAAATCCTAAGTGGCAAGACTCTAATTTTTGTAAATATCTTAAGGCCGTAACCTGTGTACCGTATAGTAATGAATTTAATGTTAACGAATGATACAATTTGTTGCGAACCTCCCATGAATTACATTTTATATTACTTAATATCTTCATCACAGAGCCAAATCCGATATTAGTTCTTGCCACTAAAGACTCAACAGCATTTTTAAAGACACCAGAATTACTGAAAATTACGCCTAAATACGAGTACTGACTCGCTTGCTCTAGAATGTCGTCACCGTACTTAAATGGAATTTTGGATTTCACATATCTACCCTTATGGAACACAACAACTTTGGTTTTTTTTACATTTAGTTTTAAGCAATTATTATCACAATAAGTTTTAAATAAATTTAATTTTCTATTAACATCAGTAACGGAATCACATAACAGGACCAGATCGTCTGCGTAAAGCAGGCATAGAATGTCAACATCATTATTAATTTTTATTCCTGCAACCTCCTGACTTCTGAAATAACTCTCCAAATCGGATACATATAAACTAAACAATAAAGGTGATAGTGACTCACCCTGTAAAACACCTTTTGTTACATTTATTTCCGAGCTAACACCTTCCGGGGTCCTAACTTGTAGAGTTGCATCACTATACAAATTCTGCAAAATTCTAATAAATTTTCCGCTAACCCCTGAATCAAACAGTTTCCTCCAGAGAAGGCTATGATTTATATTATCGAAAGCTTTCTCCAAATCTATAAAAACTGCAAAAAGCTTCCCATTTTTTTGGCAAAGTTTTAATTGTACCAAAGAATTAAGTACAAAGATATTGTCTACACAGCTTCTTTTCGGCCTAAATCCACTTTGGGCTTCTGGAATAATATTTGCTGCTTGACACCATGAACTTAGCCTATTAAGGAGTATCTGCGTGAAAAGTTTCGTTATACAATTGATTAAAGCTATGGGCCTGTAGTTAGCTGGATCTAGTTTACAACCTTTCTTGTGTATCATTGTGAAAATAATCTTTTTCCAGGATTCGGGTAACATTTCAGAATCTAATATTTTATTAAATAACACCTCCAAATATAGAAGCCAATTAAAAGGTAATAATTTATAAAATTCGTTCGATATACCATCATTTCCCGGAGTTTTATTATTTTTAATTTTATTTAAAACCTCCAAAATTTCTACTGTTCGTATTTCCGCGTCCAGTGACGGGTTCCTAGCATCTATTAAACATTCTTTCTGCAAAGCAAAATTCTGGTGGTAAACAGATTTAAAATAAAGATGCCACTCCCTTAACGCTATAGCCGAATTACTAAAAGTTCTCCTTTTGAATTTATTTATGTGAGACCAAAATGTTTGACTATCTTTAGCAGCTGTTATTTCATGAATTATTGTATTGAAATAAGTTTTTTTTTTTTAATTTAATTATTTTTTTGTATTCTTGTTTAGATTCGATATAAAAGTTTCTAAAATTTTCCTCAAAATTATTTTTTTTACAAATTTTTAAATTTTCTTTCATTATTTTTTTTATATGAACTGAATTAAGGGAATCCCTAGGGTATGAGAAGGGATCTTTCAAGCAAACTATCTTGCCTCTGTTCCAATTTTTAGATAACAGATCATGAAATAAAAGAAAAAAGCGCTGTAGATAAATTGATAAGGTGCTCATAGAATAGATTAAATTAGGGCGGCCGACTTTAGAGCTCACCCTCCAGACCCGTCCGTTTAATCAGACTCTTAATTCTGGAGAGCAGGCTCCCTGGGTAAAGCTGGTTTTTTACTCCCCGAGAAGTAACATCCTTAGCCCCAGACAAGCCCCTCACACTGACACAACACGTGCAGTGCCGTTTCCTCTTCTTCCTGACAGAACCTACAAAAGGCTGGGTGATCGGCCAGGCCCATGCGATGCATGTGTTTTTCTGAGCCTGCAGTGTGGCCAGTTAATAGGCCTACAATTATCCTTATAGCCCATAAGGTGCTGATGCTGAAGATCTAATACATCCAACTGTCATTGCTACCAGAAATTTATATTATTACTAGGGACTGTGTCTTCCCTAGTCCGGGTTGGTCAGTAAGCGATGATATATCAAGTCCCCTTAACCAGGGGGAAAGGTTTTGTTGTTTAGTGGTCTTAATATAATGCAGCCCTTTCTTCTACCAAACCCCGCCCGAGAAACGTTCTTTCCTTCCTGCTTTATCCTGGTTTTTTTCCTCACACTGTAAACTCCACCCATAGTTTTTCCTTCCTTTATTTTCATTTTATGAGAAATTCCCTAAAGGAGACTTCTGTGCCGTTTATGAGGCAGTCCAGTCCAATTACTACTAACACTCAGGAGCAGTTCTTTTTTTTCTTTTCCCGGTCCTGTTAATTTGGACTCACCATCATCTCTCTCCTTACTTTACTTACAGCGCTCTTTCTTTTCGCTCTTTTATCCTGTTCAAGATTATTTCCCTAATTCCAAGATACTCCCTTCTTGAATGAGGTAGGGAGAAAAAGTGTACCTAAAAGGAGCTGGGGAGGAAGAGTGAGAAAAGGAAGTTCACTCTTCTTTCAAAACTTCTTTCTCCTAGTTTCTTCCCCTTTTCTTATACTCTGCTTAGGTAGGAAGCGAATCTACAGAGATTACAGCATCTCTTATTAAAACTTACGACCCTCCAGTAATGGGGGAAAAAGAAAAAACCCCTCGGTTTTCCCTTACAACTTGGGAGAAAAAAAAATAATACTTTACTTTCAAGGGAAGAAAAAGTTCTTAGTTCCTTTACACCCTCGCCAGAGTTCCTCCACTTCCAGAAAAAAGAAAAGAAAAAGAGATTCCCTGTCAGTTTAAATAAAAGGGGGCAAAAGGAGCAAGGACACGAGGTTTTCATCCAACCCGAACGCTTTTCCTTTTGCAAACTCCTTACTTTTTTTCTTAGAAAAGATCCTCTCTCTCTCTCTTTCCCTTATTCCTTCGCTTTCTCCCTTTTAAAGACTTTCAATTATGCTTTTTTAATCAAGCTCAGGGACCACTGGACTACCCAGTAAGAAAAAAGCAAGCACGTCGCTTACAGTGAAGGAAGTTCTTGTTGTGGAGATGCCCCTTCCTGTCCCAGGATCTAACTCATTTGCATGTTATTAATACAATTAGAGGATCTGCTCATTGCTCTTGTTCTCTCCTCCCCTCCGTTCCGTTTCTCTTTTTATTGGCGGATCTGGTGAGAATAATTTAAAACAGAAATATTTCCCCTCTTATCGTTAGTCCACAGCCCAATCTGTATGCGTGAATGGGCTTTGAGTCGCTGACGAATAAAAAAATACGTCTTTTAATTTCCTCCCTCCCTTTAACTTTTTTACAAGTCTAATCAGGTTTCTGAATCATTAAGTCCTGACACTTTTCTCCTTATCTTTCGGTTTATTGCTTTTTAGACTTTTAAACATCTCATTTGAAGACGTTTTTAACTATTTCCTGTTCATTCTTAAATTGTTTTACGTTCTGTATAACTAAAATTAAAATAATACCCAATTATAGAGGGGAGGGATTAGCTATGTGGTTAGCGTACTGGACTCCTATGCGGCTCCAGCTGTTCTCTTCCTAGATTTTCTCTTTCTAGGAGCTTCTTACAGCTCACTGTTCGGTGATGGAACAGTGTTGTCTGTAACGAGAGAACACTGTCCTGAGGCCGGCAGTGCACTGAAAAAAGCTCCTTAGATGTTGACGCGTCTTAAATCATAAAAAAAAAAAAAAATTACCCAATTATATTGATTTTTCTCACTGTTAGGAACGAAAGTATTGGAAATCACGTCAAATTTTTTTGTATCTAGTTTTCTCTGGGAAAAAAATATCTGTTTTGTGGTTCCCAGAGTTCGGAAAAGTAGCTTTCAAGAAAATAATCTGCATAATATGAATGTGAAAGCTGGCTTTTAAATGAAAACACAACAAAGCTAGAGGGAAACTGAAACTTAACATTCCTGTAGTGCCAAATGAAAATCTCTTGGCCGGAAATGCCACTTTATAGAATGGTTTTTCACTTCTGGAGAATGGCTCTCATACATTTCATTCTCAAAGCTAGACATTTCTTCCTGGACAGATGCGAATTCCAAATGTCCCATTTCCTCAAGAAGGAATAAGGCCAGTAATCTTCGTTTTCTCAAGTAGATTAGTGAACCATTCTTATTAGATCCTCGGCGCCATGGTAGCCGAGCGGTTATAGGCTAGACCTGCAAAGCTAAGATGTATTGTTGGTTAGCAGGTTCGATTGGCCCGGTCTAGGTCTCGGATTTTATTTAATGGTTAATATAAGAAGTTTACAGTAAAGTATGTTTGCTAGTCGCCTCCGTCCACTACACCTAATTGGTAGTTGGACGTTAAGCCCCGCCTGAAAAAATAGGCGATTACTTTACTTACTTTACTTTAATTTTTATTAGATCCTCTGCAGTACAATCTTAAGAGTGTCTACCATACTTGTCCATTAACAAATACGTTTCCGTATGAGCCATCTTTATACGAATACATCCTGCAGAATTACCTCCTTTATTCTTGTACCTTTTATGCCTTAGTCTTACGCTATTTTAGTTCAGCTGGGAATTGAATTCCCAGGGGCGTGCGTTAATCATTCGTCCGATCAGACTATTATCAGCTTCCACAGCTTTTAGGATGGTGATACGATCGTATTTCCTAAAAATATCCAGAATATTTCCTGAAAACTGCAGTTTTTTTTTTCGGACACAAGGGAGCACAAAACTTTGTTATATTTTGCTACAGAAAATTTGACTTGATCGTAGTATTTCCGGAAGAGGAAGTTAATACACTGTCATTTCTTAGTAAACTTGATTCAAAATTAAAAATGTAAGTTTATAATTAATTTTTTTTAAAAAAAAGCATTTTATTAAAATATAATTTAAGAAGAAAAAAAAAGTATTTCTGAGAGAGGTACAAAAACCGTTATTGGGTTATAATGGAAGTAGATGAGCACGAAAGGGCGTCCTGGAAGGGTTGAAAGAGTGAGGAGGTTGGGGGGGGGGAAACAGTGGGTGTAAAGTGTTGTATGGTGTTTAAAGGTTGTTGAAGATTCAAAATAGCGGGCTCAGTGCGGTCATTACGAGAGCTAATGATGCCCTTGGCAGCGTTGAAGTGGAGCTAGACTGAGAGAGAGAGAGAGCCAAAAGCCCTACTTGCCCTTCCAGTTTGGTTATGTATGTGGGGGGGGAAGTGGGTGAGGCCCTAGTTTATATTAGTAATTACCTTACCCCATTCACTGCGGGCGTCCCTTTCTGACTCTCATCGTACCAAGTAGAGACCTTCCGGGGCCGCTCTCTCCCCCCCCCCACCACTCTTTACCATCATATAAAACCCAAGCCAACTAAAACTTCCTAACTCTTCCCACCATTCCCAGAGGTTCCGCACTACCACAACAACCCTATCTCTACCGCTCTCCTCCTCACTCACCATTATATTGCTTTTCCCCACCCCCGTTGCCCCAAAAACCTCCAGGGGAATCCTTGGCACAAACTCTAAAACAGTAACAGCCCCCCCCCACACAAATTATTGCACCTCATTTACCCTCCTACAGGTTAAAACACACCTAAACACCCCCATACTTTAGAATATTATATTAGATAATCGGGGGTCTGTGTGCCGGAAATAATTGATATATATATATATAAATCTTTTAATACTTAACAAATCAAAAATTTAAGAGCTTACCCAAAAGGTCTTTAGAATGACTGTAAGAGAAGGAGCAAGTAACGGTGTATGTCAGATTGTTGTAAGCATGTCTTTTGTATTCTTTCTTTGAGTTTTAGGCTGGCGAAAAATGAACACTCTTTGCCTAAATAAAAAGTATATTTATTTTATTGCTTTAATGTACATCTGAGATCTCTAAGGTCCGGAAGTTGTTTTTATTACTATATTAATATTTTATTACTTTATTTTTTATTAATTAAAAACTTTTTTTATTTTTAAGTGTTAGTGGCTTTCCTCCCAAAAAAAACTTAAATAGTATTTTTAAAAAATTAAAAAACCTTCTTTTGTTTATATCGAATTTATTTTATTTTTTGTGATTGTTATTTTTTGTTTTTGTTTTATTTATTTTTTAATTTTTTGAGTATTGTGTTCACGCACTGCATTTTATTTATTTTAATTAATTTTATTATTACTTTATTTTTTTTAAAAAACAAAGGAGAGAATTTTTTTTTTTTTTTTTATAAAAAAAACTTCTCCTATTTTTGTTTAAAATACAGTTTGTATATTTTTGTTTCTATTCTGTGTTGCAGCAACAACGACCGGACCTTCCGAGATTATTGGTAAGATTTAATTTTTACAACAACCAAAAAAATAAAATAAAAAAATAAAGTAAACTAAAAAAAAATTATAAAATTAATAAATACGAAAATAAATTACTATTTTAGTTTTTACTAAAAATTTTAATTTTAATTAATTTATTTTTTTAAAAACATGTCTTTAGTTTTGGCTTTATTATTTTTACGTAATTTGGTTTAAATTTATTTCTAGTAAATAAGAAATTTTTTGTTTTAGACTATTTAAATTTTTTTTAATTCTTTTGAATTTAATTTAATCTCTTCTATTACTTAAATAATTTCTTTATGCTTTTTATTTACATATTTTGTATTACGATCATTTTATCACTTGGGCCAGCATCTCAGGTTTTTTGTTATAAAGGGGTTTTTGATGCAGTAGCAACTTAATGGTTCCTAACAAGTTAGTTATACAGTCGGCTCTCGATAAATCGAAATCCAAGGGACTACAAGAAAAATTCGAATTATTAAGAGTTTTTATTATGTATATATGTATGTACATACGTATATTGAAAATACGTTTGAGCTTACCTAAGTTTTAGACATATGTAGCCTCAAGTAAAAAAGTAAAAATAATGAAAACGACAAAAAAGAACAAAAAAAATTACATATGTATTAACATTTCAATAAATAATAATATACATATGTACCTAATTAAAAAAAATGAAGGACAGTTTTTTGTTACAATGTGGCTTGACTTAGTCAAGTGACTTAGAATTGTAGAAAGCGTTGATGGTGGAATATTGAAAGTTTTGGCGATATCTTTTTCTTTTCGAACCACTTTCCACGGCAGCGATACTGTTTTCTTTGGTCGGACACAGTAAGGGGAGACGTACTTCCCATCGTGACAAACTAAGAAAGAGAATTGGAAAGTTAAACTGGGCTGAAAGGAGGGAAACATTACGCAGGAAATGAACATTAAGCGGAAAATGAGAAGTAAACATTACTAGGGAAAATTCGAATTATAAAGAGGGGAAGCGACCTCCTTCGAATTATAGAGCCTTCTCACCCCCTGTTGTTAAGAAAAGGATTTCGAATTATCGAGCGTATCTAAATACACTGCATTTTTTCGATTTACCGAAGTTAGCAGCTGTAGAGTTCGAATTATCGAAAAATTCGAATTATCGAGAGTCGACTGTATTTGAAGGCTTCTTCTTCTTCTTCGCCTTTTGTTGGTTCTAAAGCCATTTGTATGTTCGGCTTGATTGATTGTGTTAAGAAAACATACACAAGATGTATTGTTGGTTTAGTGGGTTCGATTCGATTCTAGTCTTTGGATTTTATTTAATGGTTAACTTTGAGAAATATATTGTGAAGTATGTTAGGCGGTTACAGGCTAGACCCGCAAAGCTAAGATGTATTGTTGGTTTAGTGGGTTCGATTCTCGGTCTCTAGTCTTTGGATTTTATTTAATGGTTAACTTTGAGAAATATATTGTGAAGTATGTTAGGCGGTTAGAGGCTAGACCCGTAAAGCAAAGTTGATTGTTGGTTTAGTGGGTTCGATTCTCGGTCTCTAGTCTTTGGATTTTATTTAATGGTTAATATGAGAGATTTATTGTAAAGTATGTTAGGCGGTTATAGGCTAGACCCGCAATGCTAAGGTGTATTGTTGGTTTAGTGGGTTCGATTTCCCTGGTCTTACGCCTTGGATTTTATTTAATGGTTAGTAAATGAAATTTACAGTATAGTATGTGTTTGTTAGTCGCCTCCGTCCACGGCACCTAATTGGTAGTTGGAGGTAAAGCTCGCCTGGAAAAATTGGCAATTACTGTACTTTTTTACTTGTGAAATCAGAATCTTGCTCAGCTCTAAATCAGGACACACTGTGCGTCTAAATTTGCTGAATGCAAGCTATTTATCAAGAATCTTCAGCACTGCTTCGATTTTTTTCCTCCCTTGATCTGGAGTGTCCGGGTTTGTAGTATTTTGACTGGGTTTTTATCATCCTCCCAAAAAACGATCTGGATTTTTATTTTACGGACCACTATTAAAATAAATGTATCAAAATTAAATCTTGTTGGCGTAATGATGGAATGAACGTAATAATAAGTGCAGTATAAATCAGATTTTTGAAAATGTTCAAAGAGTTTGCATAATAATAATAATGAAATGCATTTTTTTTTTTTTGTACAGCAACAAATGCATGCCCAGCAGTTACCGCATGCGGGACACGCGCCACCATTGCCCATGATGCCACATCCCGGCCTGCCGGGTCCTCCGGGTGCGTCGGCCGCTTCTCTATTAGGTTTATCGGGCGCATTAGCACCCGCCAGTCATCCTCTCAGTATATTAGCCGCTAAACCAGATCTTCATAGGGAGGACTCCAAGTCTGCTTCAGGTAAGTCAAATGTTATGAATGCAAAAGTGTAGTTATTGTGGTGGTTTTATATCTAGAGTCTAATGAATAGAATCAATAGCGATTACGCTACCATAGTTCGTATCCGAAGCTGGCAATCTGATAATGGGGCTTTTTGCATGTGTCCGTTTTTAAGAGATTTGCTTACCCACACACTGGGATCTTTATCATTGTATTTGGTTGAAGTTGTTAGTTCGTCTGGACTGTCCTGTCCAGTTCCAGAGGCCTCTTTTTTTGTTATGTTTTCTGTGTTGGTCACTTAAGTTCTTATTGGGTAATGTCACATGTTTTCCTGATTAGGAAGTTTTTCTCCGTTTGTTTGTAAGTTGGGTGTTCTTGTTCATTTGACGTAACTTCTGTGCTTTCGGACCATGTTTTTTTTTTTTGTTCTAAGTCCTGAAAGCTGTTCTGGAAGATCTAACGACGAAAGGGGTTAAAAAAGCAGATCCTGAATACGTTCTGAGAAGAAGATACGAGTTTAGTGTTGTGTTGGCGTTTATTTTGGTGTGTGAGTTGGAATAGGTTGTCATGGTAACTGGGGAAGTAACATGGTTTGGGAATTCGGGAGTGAGTTACTAATTGTAGCCTTGGTTAGTAGGAGAGTGTTCTGTGGTACACGGTTTTGGTCTGGGTGTATGTGGTAGTACGTAGCAAAGCCCCGCCAAATTGACTCCAAGCCCACAAATCTCCCGCCCGCCTTATTCTCCCGCCAACCGCTTCTCGCTCAATTCCCCTCTGTGCTCTTCTCTCTATTCTCTCCTCGCTCTCTTGCTTCCGCTTCCTCTCGCACTCGTTCCTGTTACTTCTTCCTGCCAGGCCAACCAAACCAACCACCACTCTGCACTCTAATTCTCTCTCTTGTTCAAACCCTATTTCACTAACTCTGTTCCTCACTTGCTCCTTTTTGGTCGGCGGCCTGTGTGTATGTGTGTGTCTAAGTGGTTGGGCCCGCTGTTCACTCTTGGCAACTATTAATACGCTCAGCCTCCATTAACCGTAGTCCTCCACTGTCAATGGCACTCTCCACCTATTAACCGTTCCCTGTTTCACTTCGCTATTGATATACCTAATTATCCTTTAACTGGCTGATATATACTACTACCGTTGCTTGTTCGCCTATCTGTACAATCATCTCATCTCACACTTCGTGCAAAACCACACCCTTGGTTCGTCTGCATCCTCCACTGGCAATATCTCGAATGTTACAACTCATACTTACGTTATGTATTCAACGTGATACTACAAAATCTTCATCATGTCTCTCTCTCTCTCTCACACATAAATTTATTTATTAGCAGGAAAAGGGGTTCTTGGCAACATCCACAATCTGGCGAGAAGAACATTTTTCACCACCTTTTTTTCTGTTTACTTGCTCGAACCGCCTAATGGAAAGGAGATTCAGTCTCATTGTTGAAACTGAGTTTCCTCTGATTACAGATAATCAGCAGATTGGCCTTGAGGTTGTGATCTATAGTGGTTGGGGGAGGGTGGCTTTACGCTGACCTTGAAGAAGTAGAGAAACTGCTGCCTATCGACTGCTTAAGACCATTAGCGCCTCTAATATCTGGTT
The DNA here is from genome assembly GCF_049639745.1 of Rhodnius prolixus. Classification (NCBI taxonomy): domain Eukaryota; kingdom Metazoa; phylum Arthropoda; class Insecta; order Hemiptera; family Reduviidae; genus Rhodnius; species Rhodnius prolixus. The sequence goes on along the minus strand of NW_027411584.1, from coordinate 507,355 downwards.
ATTTTCTTGAACATATTCCACTCAGATTAGAATGGGCTCCCTTTGCCCGATGGAGCGTCCCCAAAACAACCCTTCGTCCAGGAAGTTTAAGTAGAAGAGCTCCTCCTCAGTCATTAGTAATTGACTCCACGGATCCTCTCCTTGTACTTATCGACTCAGTCGACGAGAGGGTACTTCTTGATAAGTCATGGTACCCGTGGTATTGCTTTTATATCTGGATCAGCAGGGTTATTGCCCGTCACTTGACAGTATTTTGGTCTTCGTTGTTTCAATTTTTTTTTGTAGCAAGTCCTTTTTAAGGAAACATGCTTTACCCTGTTCATGTCTGTGTGGTTAGAGTGATTGACCTTGTTCAGCTACATAGTTCTGGTCAGAAACTACAATGACTACAAGAACTATTACGTGAAATGTTTAAATGATAACCCAAGCCAGCCTTGTAAAAAAGATCTCCTTTAAGGAAGCCATTTGTTTGGGTATTAAAAGTAATGTAAAGTAAAGTAATCGCCTATTTTTTCAGGTGGGGCTTAACGTCTAACTACCAATTAGGTGTCGTGGACGGAGGCGACTAGCAAACATACTGTAAATTTCTTATATTAACTATTAAAGGCCTAAGACCGGGAATCGAATCCAGTACCACAATACATATTAGTTTCGCAGGTCTCGCCTCTAACCGCTCGGCAACCGTGGCGCCCTGTTTGGGCATTATCAGACCCATAACTAGAACTGTATGAAGAATATTAACAGATACTCCGTTTTCATAAAATAAAATCCTTACGATACCGTATTGAGCAATTGTTGCCCATTAGTTCTGCAAACATGCTTGGGTACTTTGGACAAATTCCTTAAGATTGCCCAAAAATAGGAGAAGCCCTCCGAGTTATTATATTCTCTCTTGTTTATTATAAATTCTCGGGTATTTAACACAATCACAGATTATACTGAAAAATGGGATGGATCTCAATCCCTATAACCCACTGCAAGCATAGGGTGGAATATTATGACCTTTAAGGGAATCATTGTGAGAGGGAGTCGAAGGCAAACTATTTTATTCAAAATTTCAGGCTTGAAACATTTCTAGGGGTCTTTTACTGTTGGAAAATGGTTTTTCAGTTCGAGTTTTCCGACTTTTAAGGCTTTTTATTTAAATCTTATTTATTAGCAGCCTTTAAATTACCAATTTCAGTACGATTATGATTCTATCCGTACATGAAAAACGATTCTTTAATTGAAAGTCTAACAAAACATCGTTACTAGAAGACGATTTCTCAAGCATTGAAGAGGGAGATATTATGGACGTTTCTATGTTTATGGACATCGCACAAATGGGGGTTTACTATGCTGACAATTAATGGTCTCTCTTATTTCTCATGTCTTGCCGTAGATGTTATTGGTGAGGAGATATGTGAATAACTCGAACGACTACTTTTATGTAATCATTTATCTAGATTAGGTGGAAGCCTTAGTGAAGGGTTTAGGGATGGTGTAGGGATTAGGGGAGATGGAGGGATTAGGTGCGTTTCTCTCGGTACTCTTACTTTTTTGAGTGCGGTCTGTAGTATTTATATTAATATAAATGCTTGGTTTATGAATTGTAAAGAAGTGGAGGAGGCGGTAAATGCTTGCGGATATACGAGTGCATTGCAGCAGAATGGGGATGTTGTTTTGTGATATTGTTGGGTACGTTATGTCGTGTTGATAATGCTCAACAAATGGTGTACCATGAAATGCTCGCTGCGTTGATGTTGCACACCAAAAACCCATTATAGTGTATGGTAACACACAAAGGACAATGTTATCATCAGTTTGGTTATGAGTTTGTTTTAGTGATGTCCAGCGTGTGTGGGGGAATACGGGCTACATTCCTGGGGCACACACATATGTACCTATGTGTTGTGAGCCATGGAGATAAAACATTGTTGTAGATTAGGAACGGCGACATTGTTGCTAGTAGAGTAACGGCAGCCGAGAGAGGCTCCTGGTACAACGGCTGCTGCTGCTGTACCGTTCTGGGACATCCATTCCTCTTGCTTACCCTACTAAACATGTCACACACATTGTAACATCCGCTGGTTGTGCTCTAACTAATACCGGTTGCCGGACATTGCACGCACTTCCTCACTTCCCACAACACTTGCGTCACTTCAGAACGAAACAGGTTGTGAGTTATATTTTACGTTTATCATCCAATTTTGAAGATTGCAAACTAAGTTATAACGATTTCCTCAAGATTCCTTCTTACCTCTTCCCCTTCACAGAAAAACTATGTTGCATTTTGATTTTAAGTTTGACTTTCCCTTGTTGAGAGGGGCCACCTGCAGACGAAGAAAAGAAAAGAAGTAATTTTGTAATAAAAATTTATCTCGTTTTGACGCGCCTTCCGGTAGAGATGTCGGTAAAATCTCTCATTTTGCACCTATCCATCCCGTAACATGTTCCCAAGTTATTTCGGGAAGCTAAAAAATTCTAAAGAAAGAAAACTTATCTCTAATTAGGGCTATTCGCCAAAGCTAACTACAGATTTAATCCGTCAAAGCCGTTTGGGGCTTTAAGGATAATTGTAGGGCCTATTAACTTGGCCACTGCAGGCCCCAGAAAACACATGCATCGCATGGGCCTGTCAGCCTTTGTAGTTTCTGTCAGGAAGAGGAGGAGGAAACGGGCTTTGCACGTGTTGTGTCAGTGTGAGGGGCTTGTCTGGCTAAGGATGTTACTTCTCGGGGAGGAAAAACCGAGGCCTGTGAGAGCTTTACCCAAGAGTCACTCTCCAGAATTAAGAGCCTGATTAAAAGGCTCTGGAGGGTGAGCTTTAGAGTGAGAGGAGCCACAATAGATCCAAAGGGGTCGCAGTGGCGTAGGCCTTCAAGGGCCGCCCTATTAGAATCTTAATCTTAATCTTATCCCCAATTACCTAAAAAAACGTTTAACTCCACTTCCCAAATCGGTGTCATTTTTGACGAAAATCCACAGTAACTCCTCCCTCCTCTTTTACAGCCAACCAAATTTTGGTCACGTAAATTCCACAAGCATAGAGTTGATTTGTAATTTTGGGTATACAGCCACTTGTGGTGTTAGTAGGTTGGGTTAATAGAGGTATGGATAACTTGGCATTGCTTTTCCGTGGTGCTATGAACACTGGTACCCACTACTACAAACCCAGTCTCCTAAAACACAATGGGTTTTGTTGGGTTTAGGAAGTTGTTCACTATGGTTTTGTATGTGTTTGTACACTTATTTAGTGCCCAGTCTCGTATTTGATATCGTGCAGCTCAGTGCCGACTGTTCACTAGCACTCTAAACCACTGCATCAATATTTACTTCACTGGCTCTCTTCACTACACAGTAGGCCTCGTACTTCCATGTTCGTCTCCTCTGTATACTCTTACCAGTACATAGCACCCGATTCCACTTGTCTGGGGTGCATCTACAAAACCACACAAAACCACGTAGTTCTCTCAGAGCTATCACCGACCTATTTCATACATCTCTCTCTTACACTAGCACCATTTACTCTCATTCTCTCTTCATCCAGCCAGCTCTCTTCACCACGATGAAGATCCTCTTCAGATACACCACTCGACAAACAGAACCACTCGACTTTGGACTCTTGGTCCGGTTTGAAGAGGATCCTTATTATAGTCGCATCCCAAATGGCCCCCAAAATACACCAACTAGGGCTTACCCGGAGGCCAGACTTCCTAGTCTGTGAAGTGAGAGTGTCCCCCATCTATCATCGAGTCAAGTGTGGAGGAACACATTTGAAGTGGAACTTTTGCTAAACTTTCAACTTGAGACTAGGACAATGAAGAAAAGAACCGTAGAAGGATGGCAAAGGACTTGAGATGGAGTTTTCTTTGAAAAGATATTTTAGAAAGACTAGGTAGTGAAGGGCTAGACTTCGATGATTTTAGTGGGAGGACGATAGCGTGATGACCAGAGGAACCCTGTAGGTCGGTAACCCTTACAGAAAAGTTTTGATGCCAAAAGTTTCTTGGTAGAGTATGTCTCTACCATCTTTTTGGATACTACCACTTTTCTGACCAAGTCCCATGAAGGAAAGAGTTTTGGATATCCAGTCTGATAGAATTTCAGTTGGTTCAGATAATATCTAGAACGGAGATAATAGTAATCGGATTAATGACTTCAGTTATTGGATAGACGCTAAGTAAATGATAGCTGTGAGGGTGGTTGAAAACTGGTGAGATCATAAAAATGTGCTTCCAGTTTCACTCCTGGTCACAGGTTAGTGGCAAAGACAAGGAGGAATAAGAGATAAACATTATGAAAGCATTATTTTTACGATCACTGGAAGAAGATTGTCCGCTCTCACAAGTGAAAGAGTCTTAAGCGGAAGTGAGAGAGAGAGAGAGCGGTTTCCTATGTTCCAGCTATATACGATAAAACTTGTATGCTTTCTAGGAAGCCTGGCGTCGTAGAGCCCTCTTTTAGTTGAGTTGGCAGAAGCAATATCCCAGAAGCTAAGGGGAGGTAATGTGAGAATTATGGTGGTAGAGAGGGGAGGCGGTGAAGAATGAACGTGTTATCACCCTGTTGTAGAGGGTAGTAGTATAGGGAAGCTTCAGTAAAGGAGCCCAACGTTCGGTTTGGGGAGCACTTGAACAGCTGGGGGTAAGCAGTAGGGAGAGAGGTCTATAGAAAGTTCCAAGGGTTGTTTCTGGAGAGAGAGAGAGAGGAAGCGAGAGGTCACTGAGCTAGGTATATTGGAGGAGTGAACTTGATGGGATTTTTATCTGGATCAGAGGGTCTGGTCTGAGCCAGGAAGGAACAAGAGATAGTACAGCGGGCCCTTATTTCGTGCGCGTGTGTACATCCTGTAGTCTCCCTTTGGTACTACATCATCATCCACACGCTCGCTAAGCACACCCTTCCACATGCAGCACACATACTGACGTCCAACTCCAATCTCGTGGGTGTATTTCTTTCCTATTTTTTTTTACCACCCTTTGTGCGTACGTGTAGCTGTGTACCCTTATCAGTCCTCTCTCTCTACTAACTCCAACTGTCATCCTCTCTTGTGTGCTCTTCCATTCGTCGTCCTCTAACCCACAGCATCCACTTGGCCAGATATCACCCAATAATTTCACTTCTCCCTTATCTTGTACGATACACCCCACACACTTCGCTGTTGTAGCATCACAATGGTCACACAAAGTGATTGCACTCAGCGCTGCCAGTGCCACATTTCGGTACTCTCAGACTAAGACTTAAGAGATGACTATTTCTGTTCGGTATTTGCTCTTCACTCTTCAGACCTAGAGCTTCTTTACCCTACTATAACAAATAAGGGGATTGTTCATTCTTTTTGGTGACTGATTCATAGTTTCAGTAGGATGAAAAAATAATTGCCATTACAGTCGAGTAAAATTTATTCTGCCTAGCTTTCGACCTAGGGACTAGGTCATCTTCAGGGCTGTGGAACATGTTTACAGATTGTTAACCATCATTCTATTGAAATGAATATGTATAATATAACGAAATTTACAAAAATTATTTACCTAGTTTAGAAAGTAATATTTTTACATTTCAAGGGTTGGTGTGTCTTCTGTCTTGTCTGTTCATGGACTGAGTGTAATCGGTCTATGTGTAATGTGTGTTAGGTTGTGCTGGAGTCAGTGTTGCCAATTGTCAAGTATTTTGTAGTAAGTAGGCTGTACTTGTTGTTTAAATTGTTGGTGTCAGTTTTAAAATTTAAACTGTTTTTTGTCTTAGATATGTACAGGGTGACCAAAGTTATATGCTCCACCCACTTTTTTTTTTTAACGGCGGGAAATTTCGAAAAAATAAAAAACACGTATTTAATCATTTTTAGTCTAGTTTATTTTCAGTGATAACCCATTTTTTTAAACCCCTGTATCTCGAGATACAGCATCCAACTTTGTTTTTTCAAATGGAACGTTATATTTTTTGTTGCATATTTTTATAGTATTTGAGCTCCTAAAAAAAACAAAAAAAATTTTGGAAATCGGTTAAGTTTTTCAAAAGTTATGGTAATTGAAAATATGGAAAACAAATTTCAGTTTACTGTCAAAATTACGTTATTTTTTTTTAAAGAATCTATTCAAACTGGGCACAACCAACGGATAGGCAAGCCAAAACTCCGGACTCCCATGCTTTGCTTGTAGCAGCACTTATGGTGGTGAAGTCAAGATCTAGGCAGACTAGAGTTATTCGTCGTTTCAGATCATCGACTGAAGCCACGGAAGTACACTTTATTTTTTAGGTATCCCCACAAAAAATAGTAATAGTAATAAAATAGTAATACTGTAAATATGTGCCACAGCCCTGAAGATGACCTAGTCCCTAGGTCGAAAGCTCGGCAAAATAAATTTTACTCGACTGAAATGGCAATCATTTTTTCATCCTATCAAAAAAGAGAAGTTATAATCGTGCGGGTTTTTGATTTTGGGATTTCACCGGAAGTATCCCGTTTTGAGGTCGGCCTTACCCAGTCGGCCAATCTGCGCTGGCTGGTGTGAGTCCAATGAGAGACTGTGTGGCACTTTGTAGAGGTGTGTCCCGTTTATTTGTAAAACTAGGATTTCTCGTCTTCGGGTGGTTAAATGTTTCCCCTACCCGGAGATTGTGGCATCTAGTAATCTTTACCAGAACTTTCTTGGTTTATTCCAGTGCACTGATTGAGATCGCCATGCTCCCTACTGTCCTGTCACTACTTTATTAGTTTATTGTACTGATATCCGGCAATCTTTCGCCGGATTGGTTGGACTTGAAGCCCCCGTATCTCTTATGTGATGAATGGTTGGGCGGGGAACAATGGCCATTTTGGATTGCCTGCATTTCTTCCTCCACTTTTTTGGTGGAACCACCCTTTTAATACAATCTATCTATCTTTCCCGTTTTGAGGTACCTATCCAGGTTTTGTAGCAGTATCTGTCGCTGTGTACCTATCCACCATAACTCGTACTGAGCTATAAGTAGCTCCTAGAAATCGGCAGCTGGATTCGAACTCGGGAACTCTGGTGGGAATCCAGTACGCTAACTGAGCTATTTCTCTTCCCCTGATATCGTAAATAAAAGAAAAGAAGAAATTGGAGGAAGTCTCAGAAATCTCTAGCGTATTCAAGGGACTTAAAATGATCAATATACTTCATTAGGCTCCTTTGAAAGGGTAACTTTTCCTGTGCTCATGTGGGCTACTACTTGAACAATGAAAAATTTGCTTTCTACAGCTAAATGAAAAAGTTTTTCCCCCACATTTTATATGGGAAGTAAAATGGAGAGAAAGAGGTGATAAAGAAGAATGGCGAAGAGTCTTAACTCTTCCGGTAAAGAAGAAAAAAAGGGCAGAGGATTTGGTCTGCAGCCAAAAAAAAGGGAAGACTACCTCTTCTCCCAGCCCTTTCTAGCGTTATTCCCTACCAAACAATTACCAAGCAAGATATCTACCGGGGTTAGTTGTTTTTTTTTTTTCTTTTACCACCTTACTAAAAACCATCTGGGCTCCCCAAGGGAATGAGACACCTTATTACCCTACCGGGAGTTGCCCAAGAAGAGCCGAATAAAACTGCTCTCGCCCTTTTGCTGCCTGCCGATCCTGAAGGCTATAGAGTGTAAATCCTCATAGCCTTCTGCCTATTCCGTCTCCCAAAGGTTCAATCTTCTTTACAACACTATTATCCCACCCAAATAACCTTCTTCCTTTCCTTCCCTTTTTTCTTCACACAGCACTTTATAATCCACCTACTGTTTCTTATCAGGGAAAATTCCAAGTAGTATTATACAGTTTTATTTTCCCGTTAAATCTGTTCCTTGTATTTTATGGGCGTATTAGAGTTTGACGTAGTATTTCCTGGCTTATGGTTCTCACCTACTTTTATACCCATTTTATTTACTTATGCGGGGGCGGTTCTAGCTCTGAGACACAAATCAATTTATATAATATATTATTATAGTTTTCCACAGTTCATCTCCAGTCGTTACCTCATCTTTAAACTCATCTCCATAGAGGGGGGAACGAATGGTAGACCTCCCTATTGAAACACTTAACCTTTCTTATGTAACTGTACTTTTTTTTTATAGAGTAAGGTGGATTCATTTTTATATTTTTCTCTCTTAGTAGTAGTAGTGAGAGAGGATTCTATCCAATCATTTCTTGGGATAGGTTTTGGGTAACCAATAGCAGCAATCTGCTAATTGGAAACTGTTGGTTTTATTGGTTGAGACGTTGAGAGTAGTTAAGAGAGAAAGATTACTAAAATGGAGGTTCTAGGTTGAAGGGCTTGGCTATGGAGATAGCAAAGGGAAATTTGCTACAGGAGTCAGTTGCAACTATCTTGATGGTACTCTATTTCCTTTTAGTTACCCAGTTTTAGGGTGAAAGGGCACCCCTAAATGATGAATATCCTTTTCGGATTTCCTTGGTGGGCCATTTTTTTCTTTCGTTCTTCAAGATTTAGATTTGCTAATTTTTTCAGATGAACGGGAATCTATGTGGTCCCCATTCCTTTGTTTTTAAAGGAACTAAGTATTTCCGGGGAAATCGAAGACGTTCATTTCTTTGTTTGTAACAATATTTCATAATCCTTCTGTACTTGCAAGCTCCCGGGTTTTATCTGAAGGGAAACTAACGTTTGAAAAAAAAAAATCTATAATTTAAAATTAGGCGTGAGAGTTACGCACATTTTTTTTCCTTTGCTTCCGGTTAATCTTAGGCAGGAAATCTTGTGATCAGATCAAATTTCCTCCTGAAGTGTCCTCCTTTTTTTCCCCAAAAAGTGGTTTTAAGAAGGTTTTTCTGTTGATGGTTTAGCGGCGGTTTGCTTTGTTGGACTGCCCGTTGTTATAATCTCAATAATCACACCAGCAACTATCCAGCAACCTGGAAGACCTTGTTTACCTCCATGAAAGCTGCAGCTCCAGTTTCCTTCTCTGACATCTTCAGGATATTGCATCATTACTATCCTCCATTAACCTCCTTGATATCCCCTTTCCCAAACTATAGAATAGAATAGAATAAAGTTTATTTAACATTTTAAGGTATATACATGTGTAAATAAGGAGTTCCAGTATAAACACTATAACCTCCAGCTAATTACATAAATTGTTACAAAATAAAATATAAATAAAAGTAAATAATGAGGGGAAAAACAATGAAAAACCCTCAGCCTCTAAGGAAAGTTTTACTTTCAGGAAGTCCCTAACTCTTCTGTGCCTGTGCACCGTGTCCAAACTATAGTCCCCTATTAGTCTGCATAGGTGGTTGTGACTTGATTCACACTTACTGAAGAAACCAGTAGCGAGATACTTGATGTAGTGTTCTACATAGTCCATGTTGGTGTTAGAGTGTAGGTCTATAATACGGTCTGTAGCGGGGGGAAGTTGTCACAAGTCTGAGGAATTTATTTTGGATGATCTGCAGCGAAGGCGATATTGGAAAAGACATGTAAGTCTCCAGGAGGGACAAGCATAAAGTAACATGGGCCTGACCACTACCTTGTACAGGAGTTTATTCTCTGGGGACAGTTTAGAGTCCCTGCAGAACAGCGGGAATAGTACTCGAATGGTTGCCTAACCCTTTATTGACTCTTGTCCTTTATGTGTGGGGGGTAAAGGTCAGCCCACGATCCATTACTACTCCAAGGTACTTGATAGTGGCAGCCCACGGCACAATCTTTCCCAAACTATTAACTACTAACTTTAAAGCTTTTCTGGAAACCCATTTCCTAACCAAGACATTCACCTCGAAGATCTGGATACCTCAATTTCGAACTTTTTTTCCAAATAATTTACACCATTTCCGTTCACTTCTCTTCATAGCCATTCATTGCTTCATCATTGACGAACAACTTTAAAGAGACTCCAAAGCTTAAATCCACTTCCAGCGTCGATAATGGCAACGCCCTCAATGCTGTTTGTAGTTATACCACGCCCCCCCCTACCCTTGCTGATGAAAATTCTTTTTAAAGCAACCTCGTAAGAGAGGAAATCATGTGCGGGTGAATGTAGTCCCCCCCCCCCATATTCACGGGTTTCCAGGAGTCTTGGCAGTGAAGTATTCCAATAAAATCCCATCAATACGAGGAGTTCAGTGAAGCCAGAAGATGGGATGAAAGGTTTTTTTTTTTTTTAAAAAAAAAAGAAAAAAAGGGAAGAGATTTGCGTGGAAAAGGAAGTGAGAGATTTACAGGAAAGAGCTAAGCGGAAACAGCGAATGGTTTTCCTCGCCCGCCCTCTTCACTTTCAAGGATTCCCCCTATCCCAGGTCTTTTGTGGAGCCAAAAGGAAATATGGGGTCGTGTACTCCCTACTCCCCCTCACAGTGGGGAAGGAAGTCTGTGTAGAGGGATTGTTCCAGGTTATGTTCCCTACTAACTTTTAATATTAGCCCTTCTTTTCGCCGAGTAGTTCTTCCCTTTTGCACTTCCGCACTTCCCCCACCCGTTTTGCCTCTTCTCCCATTCTTTTAAGAGAAAAGTAAGAAAAAGGAAACAAAAATAATAATAAATAAAAGAGAAAAGCTTCTTCATCTTTTTTTATTAAGTAAACACGCCGTCATGTGGAAAAATAGACATCAAATGCAATATCTTTTGCCGAAGATGTGCTTTTTGCTCCTCCCTGCCACCATCTCCTTGTCCCCCGCTAGCCGGAGAACAACGGCCGTCCGTCTACGCCATTTTTCCATTCTCTGCAGTTCCTGCCGTCATCCCTTTCAATATATATTAAAGTCATTCTCTTCCCTATCTTCAATTTCCTCCAGCAACCACTTCGTTTTCCTTCTTCTGGTTGCCACTTAGTCTACAAACTCCCATTTCGTAGATTTTTTTATTTTATTTCATGAAAAAGTTTAATACCATCATCTCTTCTTACCACTGCCAAGATCAAATTTTTTTTTTCTTGGTTTTTACATCCTGGACCATTTATATTATTATTTTTACTTTTATAATCTTTTGGAAACAGAGATTTTACTTGAAAAAGGTTTTTTATATTATGTCTTTTACTAAGATCTTACACCTGGTGACTGGAAACGATCTAAAACGCACAAATATTTGTTTTGGTGGTTTAGGCAGCGTTCAGTCTCAAAATCGACTCTTTATTTTAGATTAATACTGTAAAAGATGCTGAATTGGTTTTAGGAAGTAAAAGAGAATTGAACACTGTTGTTCATTATTTTTTTTTTATAGGCAAATTGATATTTTCCAAGAATACGGAAGTGAATCACTTTTAGTCCATTACGGAGAAACCGGAAATTAATTTGCCGTCGTGTTTATAGCTAAAAATAGTTCAGTTCTCATCACTGGAACTTCCGCTAGTATCCGTTTTTAGGGCCGTGTTGATAAGAAAGGGATGAGCGGAAAATAAAACGATGTGAGTGACAGATTTAAGCCCTTATAAAGCTTCCGGATTAAAAAAAAATCATTAATAAAATGTTTATTTAAAAAAAAAACAAAAAAAAGAGAACATATTCTTACCGAAAACGGCTTTGGAGAAAAATAATTTTCTTTCAATTTTACGTACAGAACTTTTCCTGAAAGGGGAGATAACGCTTCAAGTGGAAAATTATTTGCTGAAATTTTAAATTTAAAAATAATCACGTCACCATGAATGCAAATTTTCCCCCAAAGTAATCTTTCAGTTTTCTGATTTTCTTGAATCCTGATCTAAGGAAAATAGATTTTTCTTGGAGGTTTCTCCTGGGATCTGCAAGCACATCTCTCTAGAGCGGCACACTCATCATGGGTCTTGTAGGGGTAGTGAACCCCCCACAACTCATCCACTCTAGCGTAGGGGTAGTGAAACCCCACCACTCACCCACTCTAGCCAGAGAGAGAGGGACAGCCCCCTCGGCACACAGAGAAGGGAGGCTCGGCGAAGGTATATAAGAACGAGAGGAAAGTCAAATCATATTCAGATTCAATTAGAAATTAAAATACAGATTCAATTAGATATTCAATTCAGTGAGATATATATTCAATTCGGAGATTCGGAGATTCTGTAATTCTGTTCAAAGTCTTACACTTGAGTTGTACACATCGTTTAGCCACGTCAGTCAGTCTGTTCTGTTCTTGTAGTGTAAAGTATAGAGTCCTTGGCAGTCAGTCATATAAATATATAAAGTCTTATACCGATACTAAAAGTGTTATTTATCCGTCAACATCCACAACCAACATCTCTCTCTCTCTCTCACATCTGAACCCATCACAGTCTCATCAAGTTTAGTAACAATTACGACTCCAGTGCAACAGTGTCCTTCAAAGTAGGAACTGGATCTCCTCGATAAGTTCTCCCTATATTTGTTCCGGACTGCGGCTTTAAAGCAACCATCTTCTCATTTCCAACCCCGTCGGAGGTTTTCCTTTTTAAGGCTAGAAACATAGTGGAGCGGCGAGCAAAGCGGCGAAATCAAACACAAGTTAACATATGGGACCGCGCATAATGGAGAGCAAAGCGAAGATAAAGCAACGCTATCTATAGAGAGTGTTTGTTTTCACCGCTTTGCTCTTCGCTATCATAGCCGCTTTGCTCGCCGCTCCACTATGTTTCCAGCCTAAGTCAACCATCAATTTTTAGTCGAGGGTCCTCTTGAATCACATGAGATTTTGAGACGACCTCCTCGCAGGCAACCACTCTCCACGTGCCTCAGTCAATTCAAATCTCCCTTTCTTTTTTTGGGGCAACCAACCTAAAAGCATTGCTAAAAATTCCAAAAACGGAAGAGAACTGAAAATGATTCTGAAGTTCTTTAAATTTGCTCATTAAGACGTTTCATGAAACTAGGCGTGTGTTATCTGTTCGCATTACGTAAACAGTCAACTGTGATAACTAAATTAATTCTATTAAATGCAAAATTAGTTGGAAATTTGACGATTAGTATAGTCATTAAATGAGTGAGAGAAAGTTTAATGTGTATTCACTTCCGGTTTTTATTACTGTACTAGGGAAATGTAATAAAATATTTCTACTTAAAGTAATAAAAAATGTGAAGGCAAAAAAGTAGTCTAGTCATAACAATAACGGCTGTCCACTATGAATGTAAGATAAGCCTGGAATAGAGGAATTTAATTGCAGTTTTGGGTCTAAGAGATAATAGTGTCTAAAAGAGGAGGGAAGTTGATAGTTACAGAGAAGGATGATAAAAGAGGAGAACAGGGTTTGGGGGACTCCAAGTAGTTTTGGGACAAAGAAATGGATTGGGAGACTGGCGGGTCGTTTAGAGCTTCTTTACGTCAGCATATACAGACAGACAGACAGACAGTAAGGGATAGGAGATTCTGGGTCCCCTTTTACCATTTCCATTCTAATGCTACATTATCTTTTACTGCCGGATATAACAAGAACCAGCGGGAAGGGATTCCTATATATATATATATATATATATATAATACTCGTATATGTGTATGGGAGCGGTCCCTTTTACAGCCCTTAAACCCTTGTCCCAGCGCACCGACTACAAGCAAACTGATGCTATATGGTCCGTTAAAAGAGCCACTAGACATATCCTATATAAACTGCAATTATATTCCAGACATTCTCCTCCCTTCAGTGATGTTCTCTGTTATATGGATGGCTCTTTTCTCCAACAGGACGACCCACTTCTTGTACGCTATCTTTCTCTCTCTCTAAGTAGCGTATAACCATAGTGCCAACCCATTTCTATTTATAGTTATATGAAGACATTATCTACCTTTCTATTTACTGGGTTGCAATTATCTACCTCTAGGGGGAAGGGGATTCTATAGACATCAAAACTTTCATATTTCTCCACATCATCGTCCTTTCTACCAATGTACAGCCTTGGATAGTATCTAGAAGGATTTAATTCTACCCAGCTCCAATCCATTTGTACCCTTAATGCAGTTCTTATTCCTATGTTTTGCCTTATGAACTTTTACCTTAGTTTAAAATATTGATCTGAAATGAACATCGACTTTTTCTTACCGTGGTTAAGTTTATTAAATAACGAGGCCAACAGCGTGTTTCAATCTGCGTGGAGAACGATCTAGAATCGTTGTAGAGGCAAGATTTTGTACAAGAGTATCTGTTCAGTATGGAAAAGAGTCAAAGAATTTTCTATATTTAGATTTAGATTCGTCAGTTACGTATGAGATTTTGAGATAGTTATGGAGGGTAGAGTTAGAGACATAAAATGGAGAGAATTCACGGAGAATTTTTGATTGGAAGGACTGTATTCTTTGTGAACTAGAATGTTTAGTTGAACCCCACAGCTGAAGTCCGTAAGTCCAGATCGGTTAGAGTACACTGTTGTATATTAGTCTTTTATGTTTGGATTGTCTGACAATTAGTCGTAACAGTAATTTGTTTCGTCGGTTGAGTTCAAGTCTTTTCAGTTTAGTGTGCGGATTCCACGTTAATCTTTTGTCGATCTACATCCCAAGGTAGCGAACTAAATTAGCAGAAGGAAGAGGAATTGAGTTAAAAGTTATAGGGGGACAAGAATTACGACGCATGGTAGATCTCAAAAGTTAAAAAAAATCTAGCATCAAAAATTTTACAAGATCGTGGACACTTCCTTTTACTTAGAAAAGTTAAAAAAGAAGAAGAAGCTGGCCATATTTTTAGTTTTCCTACCTGCAGCAGGGTTTACTTTACTTAAACCCGGTAGTTGCGTGCATGTTGCTGACTATTACTTATGTAAAAACCTATGTCGCAAGTTTCTCTTCAATTCTCTCGTTTCTACACAGTGCTACCAACCTTCATCTAAAAAAAAAAATCTTCGCTATCTCGATGAGTATTTTAAAAATCTTTCTTGGTAATTTTTTTTTTTAATTTTTGGTAATCAAGAAGCCATCCCATTTCCGCTTCATTCCTAAAGAATAATTACCGAGATATCAGTTATCCTATTTTTAAAAATGGTTCCGGTTTTGAGATACAAGTCCTGATTTACGTGGTTGAAGGGCCACCTCTTAGAAGAATCCAGGAGGCTTCGAGCGTAGTGGATGGTGTAGAGTGAGAGAGAATGAACGGAACATCCCTCAGGTGCAAGTAGGGGTATGGTATTGTGGAAATGACAATGGTCGACTCCCCCTTGGTAATTACCTGTCTACTCAATTATTAAATCCGGCCGGCTCTGAATTATCCCCTCTATTTATAAGGGAGCATTACCACCACTCGCTGTATTCCCCCCTAGTCCTGTATAACAATACCGGGACACTAATTGCGGTCACCTCTAACAGATCCACCTATCTCCAGTCCTCTTTTGGACCGGACATTACGCGTGACCTTTCCATCTCCATCCGCCCCCCTGTGTAGTACCCACTCAATCCCCCATATATCTATCATAAACATGAAACTCAACTCTCCTTTATTATTATTTTTTTTTTTATTATTATGAACTCTTTTGTTTTGTTCCGCCATTATTAGTATTAATAATAAAAACCGCCCCCTCTATTTATTTTCAAGCATATTTATAATTGGATTGGAGCATTTAGTTATTGAATTAAACCCCTCCAATGCCTCCCACATCTAATCCTTTCAATCAAAAGTGCTTCGCCGAATTGTTAACGCCCCCCACTATGTTTTTAAAAACATCCACCACAGAGATCCTCCATTGCCACCATCCTAATCCACCGCGATGCCTAAAGCTACATTGACCTCGTGAGCTCCTATATAGGATAATACCAATCATTAAAATACCTTATGTCCCTGAAACGTCTCTTAAGTAAAAAAAAAAAAGAAGATCTTTCTATTAATAGCTGTGGTTTTTTTTCGCGCCACTCGAAAACGGAAATTCACAGATTCGAGGACCTTATAATAAGATTTTGGTCAAACTTAAACTACCGAAAGACGCTCCTTTAAGTGACTCGATTTTTTCATTCATCTATTTTCTAGAAAACGATTTCCTGTAAGCTTTTTGTTGTAGAAGTAAGGTAATCGCCTATTTTTTTCAGGCGGGGCTTAACGCCCAACTACCAAAATTAGGTGTCGTGGACGGAGGCGACTAGCAAACATACTTTACAAAAAATTTCCCATATTAACCATTAAATAAAATGCGAGGCCTAGAGACCGGGAATCTAACCCACTAAACCAACAATACAAAATTAGCTTCGCAGGTCTTGCCTCTAACAACCGCTCGGAACTATCCATTTTTGTGGTTGTCCATAAATGTTGTGATTTAGAAGAATTACTGAATTACTGGAAAGGTTTTTTGGCACTTCCAAACTCAAAATAAAACTCTTGATATTTTTGGTAAAAGGGTAGTAAAATGTTGTGTGTTTGTTAACAATATACCGGGGTTTAACTGCTTCTGGAAACGCACTTAGAATAATTGTGAATGTTCATAAAGTTAAATCTGACTTAACATTGAACTTAGTACTTAGAATGTTTTTGAAATACGATTTTCTGAATGAAAAAAAGAATTGAAGTATAAGATACTTTATTGGGGGATTTCCTGTGACTTGGAGGTCGCCCAAGGGAATGACGAAGAAGCCCACTGAGGGCCCTACATGGCGAACTAAGAGCGATCTCCAAGTTTTTGAATTTAATAAGAATATTTAATTTTTTTTCTTTTTTTAAAAAAAATAATTATAATAAATAAAAAATAAGTAAATATCTTTACATATTAAATATGTGTAACATACGAACTAATTAGCTATGTAAATGTTTGTGTTGCAGGTCTGAACTCGGCGGAAGAACGACATGTAAGTAGATAGAGCAGTATAAGGACAATTAAGGCGGTATGTTTGGGCTGAGAAGTATGTGCTGTGTGGGGGTGGATGGTAACATTTACACAGTTAGCCGGGTGTGTGTGAGTTACCCCGCGTGAGGTGTATAGAAAGGTTTCCAGAAAAGACGGGGCGGACGTACGTACATGGTAATGGGTGTTCCGCAAACAAGGCAAAGGTTGGACCGTGCGTGGGTGGGTAACAACGTAGCGAGAGCTACGCATTCCTCTGCTACTTCTAACCGTCACTTCTATAAATAAATTACAGAGTACTCTCGCTGGGTGCTCTACTTCTTCTGTCTTGGGTTCTCTTGCTTCGCTCTCTTTCACACCCAGCACAAAGCCCACTTCTCTCTCTCTCTCTCTCTCTCTCTCTTGGAAGCTCTTCTTTTTAACCCATTCTCTCTATTTCCCATACCCTAGACCAGAGTAAGTTTAACCTACACCATATAACGTGCGCACGTACCCTAGACAGTTCCCATCGTCCTCTAACAACTCTCATACCATAAACCCTTTTCCCCCTACTCTTTTGCCATTTTTAACCCATTCCCCTGGACTTAAAACCGTGTGCTAGCTTTCCAAAAACCATCCCACAGAGCCTACCCACCCGGGCGAGCCCACCACCTCCCCCCCCCCAGAGTTCTTAATAATGCACAGCTTTATCTCCGGCACGATATACGTAGAGGAGAGTAACACACTCTACCCGCCGCAGAGGACTTCACTTATTCATGAGTTAACCCCTAACCCAGCCAGCCCTATGTACATCCATGGTAAGGTCTGGCTCGTTCAGCCGATTTTCACTTTGGATGCTTCCCTACAGCTTCCTGGTCCAAAAACCGTTACTCCCTCTTCTCCCCCACCACACAGGTTGTGTTTTAAAATATTCACAACCTCTAGGTATACCCAAAAGTGTCGTACTCTCTCTACCTCCCATTTCCCCTGGATCCACTGCGACCACTTCCTGTATACAACCAGTTTCCATTCCAACAACTCCCAAAGTCCCAAAGCTACTAGAAAGAGTGAAGACACGAGCAGTGAGAGTCTAGCCGCCCCCTCAGCTACCAACTAAATGCGACCAGACTGCATTATATAACAGGAGCAGGAAATGCTCCCCACCCGTCACCTCTCATACCCCTCCTCGCTGCTTGTATTTGCATCTATTAGCGCTCTGTGCAAACATATATAGTCCACACACACACGCACACACATTTGGGATGTCCTTTTGTGCAGTTTTAGTGTCAGCCATATTAAACCATAATTTCCCATGATAGTGGTTTAGTGACGGGCCTTGCTATCAAACTGGAAGGTGAGGCAGAGCTTATTTTAAAATTTTGAAATTGTAACTTCCATTGGTTGACAATATGATTAAGTCCAGGGTGCTGGATGATATCACTGACTTTATTTGCCATAGGCTCGCTTGTTTCCCTCCTCCCCACTGAGGTTTTAGATTTTCATCCATCATCAAATATCAAGAATTGGTGGACTTAACTAAGTTTCCAGTCGGCAAGGGTTGATTTTTAATTTCAGAAAAACAGTTTAGGCAGATTACTGATTTCCTTATCCCGATCAAACTAGTTCTACCTATCTTAATGCATTTTATTCCCTTCATTGGTTGCATTCGTTAAGTTGATTCTTCAGGCATTCTGAGTGTTCAGTATTAAAGTAGTAAGTAAAGTAATCGCCTATTTTTTCAGACAGGCTTAACGTCCAACTACCAATTAGGTGTCGTGGTCAGAGTGACTGGCAAACATACTTTACTGTAAAGTTCTCATATTAACCATTGAATAAAATCCAACTCCACACCAAACGTTTGTAGAAAAAAAAACCTGAACGTCGAATAACTCTAGCCTGCCTAGATCTTGACTTTGCCACCATAAATGCTGCTACAAGCAAAGCGTGGGAGTCCAGAGTTTTGGTTGGCCTATCCGTTGATTGTGGCCAGTTTGAATAGATTCTTTAAAAAAAATAACGTAATTTTGACAATAAACTGAAATTTGTTTTTCATATTTTAAATTACCATAACTTTTGAAAAACCTAACCGAATTCAAAAATTTTTTTTAGGAGCTCAAATACTATAAAAATATGCAACAAAAAATATAACGTTCCATTTGAAAAACAAAAGTTGGATGCTGTATCTCGAGATACAGGGGTTTAAAAAAATGAGTCAATCACTGAAAATAAACTAGACTAAAAAAGATTAAATACGTGTTTTTTATTTTTTCGAAATTTCCCGCCGTTAAAAAAAAAAAGTGGGTGGAGCATATAACCATGGTCACCCTGTATATAAAGTTCTCATATTAACCATTAAATAAAATCCAAGGCCTAGACCTCGGGAGTCGAACCCACGAAACAACAATACATCTTAGCATTGCGGGTCTAGTCTCTAACCGCCTAACATACTTTACTGTAAATTTCTCATATTAACCATTAAATAAAATCCAAGGCCTACAGACCAGGGAATCGAACCCACTAAACCAACAATACATCTTAGCTTTGCGGGTCTAGTATCTTAACCGCTCGGCTACCGTGGCGCCTTTAAAAAAGTTTATAGCAGATCACCCCTTATCCCGATCAAACTAGTTCTACCTATCTTAATGCATTTTAATCCCTCCATTGGTTGCATTCGCTTAGTTGATTCTTGTGTTATTTTGAGTGTTCAGTATTTTTACTATACATTAGATCTTCCTGCAGCATTGTGTTTTCCTGCAAGGTGATCTTTTTTTTTTGTATCTACCCATCTACGGGCGGATGGTTCTCAGCCCTACCATGATTATATTCATATGTAAATTCATGGCTTATGTACATGCTGAAGTAGAATGCATCAGTGCATATGTCTATTAGATTCTAATTCCACTGTATACCAATGAGTAGAACACTGATCCATATCGTAGAGTACCATGGAACATATCTATCAAGGTATATAACATGTTTATTAGACTATAAATAGAAGTGCTCGCTGATGTGGAACAATAATGATAAACATGAATCGCCCATTTAACATGAAGCAGCTGTCATAGAGCTTCACTCACTTGAGTTGTAAGGTCTCCCTTTTTTTGCCTGTAATATATAGGATCTCCTCTACATATCGATAGTTTATGGTACAGATTAAAAGAATATTTTTGCCATAACCTCTAAGCAAACAACCCGGTGTGAACATTACTCGTCAAACGTTTTTTTCCCCCTAAACTGGGCAATCTCCAACTTACAAGACCACGTTCATATCGCCCCAACCACTGGTGGAACTGACCAGTAAACTTCTTCTGATAAATTCTTCTGAATAGGGGATCTTATCTCTTTACAAAACTTTCCTAAAACTGTGAAATTGCTTTGTAAAGAATTAAGAGATTTTAGTAGATATATTGGTCATGTCCCCTAGATTTGGGGTTAAGGAGTCCTGTTTTGGCATGAGAGTGCCCAAGCAGACAGATATACACGAACGGAAACTGGTGCTGCTAGCTGCTGGTGGTGAGTGGGTGGTGCTAATGCAGTAAATGAATTTTAATTAACTGCCACTATCTCCGTCTCTGTCGCACGCTTGCCCTTTTTCATCAGCTGTCTTTGTTTAAGATAGGTGGGAGGGGGGGGGGTGGCTTGGCACATCTTTAACGGTCTATTAGCGCTGAGAAGGATTGCGGCCAAACTTGTGAAAGAGCGGTGGTGGTGAAGGGTGAGAGAGGACGAGGACCTTGGGAGATGTGTTTCCGGCGGAAACGTTCCCTAGTGGGCCACAGTCTTGCCAACCCTGCTCTGTGAAAACAATTTGTTAACTCCTACCACACTTCCTCCTCTTTTAGCCACCTCGTCCCTTACTTTGGCTCCTTGTTATACCCCGCCGCCGTTTCACCATTGCCAGGTCTTAATTACCGCACAGACTTCTTACTACCACTTCCATCCATGGTACTGGCTAGGCTCTTACTTCACAAGAAGGAGGATGAGAGCACCTCGAAGTCCTCCGTTATTGCCCTTCTTCATTTGTGCCAGTTCTCTGCCCAACCGCCTTTTGAAAACATCACCGTCCGCGCTACCTCCGTCTTCCACTTCTGGCCAGACTTCTTCAAACATCAACCTATTAACTTTTACAAACTCCATCTCCATCTTCTTCTCTACTCCTCCAGTTTCTTTCTAAAAACTCCTCCCTAACTTCTTTGCCTCCATTACTACCACACTTACTAACCAATCTTCTTCCTATATTATTTCATCTCCTATTCTGTCCTTTTTTATTCTTTTTATTCCTTCGTACCCTTTTTATTGTTTTTTTTTTTTTTAATAATTTCATTTTTTGTTAGATTAAAAAATAATTTTCTTTCATTATAGGCTTTAACACCATTTTTATTTGCATCATTAGAAATATCAAATAATCGTAAAGCCTCTGACGTTCTATTCCCGTTTGGTTTTTATTTTCTTCTTTTTACAGCAACATCTTTCATACACTTTATTAGTTTTATTTTTTTAAATTTCTTTTCGCCCAATTGGAACTCGATAAATTGAAGTCAGAGAACTACTATTAAGTGTTCTGCCAGCTGTAGTCCTTATACGAGGGTCGTTTGAAAAGTCCGTGCAAAAATAAAAACTACTTAATTTTTTGGGGTAAACCTTTTTTATTTTTCAACATAGTCTCCTTTTAGGCTTATACACTTCGTCCAACGCTGCTCTAGTTTGTTGATCCCTTCCGAATAATAGGATTTGTCCAAGTCTGAAAAATAGCCATTCGTTTCTGCAATCACCTCCTCGTTTGAATAAAATCTTTTTCCCGCCAGCCATTTCTTCATATTGGGAAACAAATAGTAGTCCGAGGGAGCCAAGTCTGGAGAATAGGGAAGGATGTGAAACGAGTTGGAACCCTATTTCCATTAATTTTGCGACCACAACTGCTGAGGTGTGAGCTGGTGCGTTGTCGTGATGGAAAAGGACTTTTTTGTGGGCCAATCGTGGGCGTTTTTCTTGCAGCTCGGTTTTCAAACGGTCCAATAACGATGAATAATATGCACCTGTAATAGTTTTACCCTTTTCCAGATAGTCGATGAGGATTATTCCTTGCGAATCCCAAAAGACAGTCGCCATAATCTTTCCGGCCGAAGGAACGGTCTTCGCCTTTTTTGGCGCAGATTCCCTCTTGGTAACCCATTGTTTAGATTGTTCTTTGGTCTCAGGAGTGTAGTGATGTATCCATGTTTCATCCACAGTGACGAAAGTCCTGCGGATTCTTCTGGAACAGCTGCAAACCGTCCTTGCAACACTTCACACGATTTCGTTTTTGGTCAAGCGTGAGCAATCGCGGCACCCCCATCTTGCGGATAGCTTTGTCATGTCCAAATGTTGATGCAAAATATTATGTACCCGTTCATTCGAGATGCCCACAGCACTAGCAATCTCACGCACCTTCACTCTTCTGTCATCCATCACCATATCATGGATTTTATCAATGATTTCTGGAGTAGTAACCTCAACAGGGCGTCCAGAACGTTCAGCGTCACTTGTGCCCATATGGCCACTCCGAAAATTTTGAAACCACTTATAAACTGTTCTAATCGAAGGTGCAGAGTCACCATAAAGTTTATCAAGCTTCTGTTTAGTCTCCTGAGGCGTTTTGCCTTTCATAAAGTAGTGTTTAATCAACACACGAAATCCTTTTTCGTCCATATTTTGAAAATCACTCGACTTCCTCGATTCAAACGAATGCCAAACACAAAGAAATAGACCGATCTGGCTGAAACTTGGTGTGTGTTCTTCCAAGAGATGCTACTAACTAATCATAACCTCGATACGCGCCAGTGGTGCTATCTCTCTGACTTTGCACGGACTTTTCAAACGATCCTCGTATTGAAAGTGTGTTGGAGTTGTTTAATGGTGGCCAAAACTAAGATTATGCGGCCCTGGTAGAAGACCAGAGTAGTAGGATTGTGTTTGGCCAAGTAAAAGGGCTAAAAACCACTGGAATGTGTTGGCTAAGAGTGTAATCTGGATCGACGGTGAAAGGCATTAGAGCTTTAAGAAAGAAGAAGCTGAGAATTCTCTTACTTGTACCACTTTTTGGATGTTAAGTTGCTGAGCCCCATATTTAGGACGTGACTGTCGATGTTCAGGCTGAAGAGCATACCCAAGCTTCGATGGACGCCCACTGTTACCACGAATACGGGAGGCGATTAGTTATTCTCTTTAAATACAGACTCGGTAAATTTGTAAGTTGGTGCAAAGAGCAGCAGAACTATTTTAAAATTAGTCGAAAAAATATTTACATATACTCGTACGTATATTCTTGGGCGACGCTCCAAATTACCCATTGAACTCAAACGCTTAATATACAGTACTATCCTCAAACCTATGTGGACTTACGGGACTAGAGCTGTTGAGGTTCAGCGAAACCTACAAACATACGGACTGTACAAGACATTTCAATCAAAAACTACTGCCGACAGATAGTTGACGCTCCTTTCTACGGTGGACTAACCTCACTCTTCACAACGACCTCAACATTCCCTTCATAGACCAACTAGCCAAGACTAAATACCAAAAATTCCATACTGCTCTCTCCACTTGCTCCAATCCTCGAGTACAGTCTCTCGCCTCCTCTGACGTTCCTAACAATACGCGCCGACTGAATCGCCAGTGTCTGAAGTCTGAAGGCCTAAAAATCATATCCTGTAGATAGTGCTACCGCTGGGCAGTTTCTCTCCTCCTGCCTTTCACGCCTTTATACTTCATTCTCCCTATTTACTTATTGTATACTATATTATACAGATTGTAAATAACGAAATAATTTTTTTTTTAAAAAAAAACCTACGTATATGTTAAAATTAATAAGCACATTATAATTATGCTTTGGTGTGTGTAAAGTATTAGGTGAAATATTAAACAAGTAGCAAATAGACCCGAGTGACTGTATAATATGGGGTGTATAATACAATAGAACACAAGTATGGCAGCTGTAAAGTAGGTGGGACGAGGCGGGTGGTTCTATTCAAGCCAATACACCCTATTTAGTATAGTGATCATAATAGGGTTGGTGTTACTGTGCCCAGCGGGCCAAACAATGCACCCGGAGTCTCACCCACCCGCCCGCCACTGCGTTGGTGGACCCGGCTTAATCTAAGCGACTATAGTTTACTAGTTGTGTACACCCAGAGAGAGAGAGAGAGAGAGAGAGTGCACTGACTGCCTCTAATGATAGTTTGCTACCGTATTATTACATATCGCCGGTGTGGATGTGTGTTAGTGAGAGATGTTGGCTCTCTGTTGTTCATCTGTATTGTAATTTCATTGTTTAGGGATACAATTTTGCTAGCATTTAATTTAGTTAATTTAGAACCAATAAAAAATCTTGCGACTTTTTTTAGAAAATTTATGAACAACCTGCGGTACAATTTCTTGGGCTAAATACCGTCAAACATAATCGTGAATCATAGCTGAAACTAGAGAAGATGTACATATTATTTATTTCTATCTTGCTAGTACAAGCTCGTATTGGCTATCGTTTAATATTTACCAATTCAAGCTATTCAGAGGAAATCGCCCTTAATCGTCTATAACATTTATTCTTGTCTTGGCGTTCGTTGGGTTGTTGTTGAAGACAAAGTGCCTAGTTAAGATTGTCAGGAAGTAACGGTGTCTCTCTCAGACTCCTGGTTGGATTCTTTGCTGGACATCATTAGATATCTTTTGTATAGAGTTTTTCTAAGGAAGAAGTAGCTACCCTAATTTATATCTGATTCTGCTTAGAGTCTGAGGAGATGAGGTGGTCTCCTTTCAGGTAGCTAGTTAGAAGAATTCAGAGATTGCCCAATATTGTTATTAATAATCGAATCATTACAATTTTTTTCTTCATCTTAGCCAACTTACATAGTCCTGAGGAAGACAAATAAATTTGTCGAAAGGTTGGCGGAAAGACGGAATTGTTGGTTTTTTTTATTTTGACCAGGGCCGTATGTTCCTATAGGCTTAAGAGGCTTCAGCCTAGGGCCTCAAGATCAAAAGGGGCCTGCATTCAAATTGTTAGCTAAATTAAAATTACACTTTTGTAAAAACAGTGAACAATAAAACGCTGTTTTAGTGATGTATCACAGAAATGATGTATTTTATTATCTCTCATGTAATTAACAAACTTAAAAATGGGAGGTGATAAGGCCTCATAAGTGGAATAGCCTAGGGCCTCTTTTCATCTAAATCCGGCCCTGATTTTGACCGGAATGTAATCCTCGCTTGTTCAATTCTAAATGTTTCATTTTGTTTTATCTGTTATTGTTAAATAACGAGGATTGAAAATTGGCGAGGAATTGGTCAAATAAAAACAACAACTCCGTCTTTTTGCCAACGTTTCGACAAATATATTGTCTTCTTCAGGGCGTGGGTGTAACAAGCTTTCTGTAACTCAACCAACCCCCATAGCCACGCCCTGAAGAAAATATATTTTTTTCGAAACGTTGGCAAAAAGACGAGTTGTTGTTTTTATTTGGGCCGATTCCTCCTCGCCAATTTTGAATCCTTAATTGAATAATTACGGGTCAATAAACCTTCATAATTATTCATAATATGTTGAATAACAAGTTTTCTGAAATCGGGATAATGTTAATGAGATTTCAGATTAGTTTCCGAAATTCGAGATAGTCGAATAGTTCAAACAGATGAGAGACAGCGACTGTGTGTACATGTTGAATGTAAAGCTCCAACTGAGCACAGTTTGCTAGTATTGCCGTCAGTGTGCGCTATTGTCATTCGCTTTAGTGCGCTTGCGCTAGATTCTTCAACCTCACTTCAATCTCCTCCGCATCTATTCCATCCTTTCGCCGCCTACAACCAACCACTTTAGGCTACCGCATATTCACCTCACCCACCATCCATCTGCCTAGTCCAGGGTGTGTTGTTTAGTCCGGAGGCGGCAGCGGGTAAAGAAGAAGAAAAAAAAAAATCAATTCGTTTGTCGGCCACAAAACGTCGGGTCGGATCGCTTTGTCTCGGCGAGTTGGCTGTGACGACTCTCAGAACTCGTTTATAGTTAATTGGGGTTCCGGTGCCTTCAGCATGGCTAGTGAGTGGGTTAGTGGAGGCGGTAGTGTATCTATAGAGAGAGAGAGAGAGAGAGAGAGTTAGCAAGCTCGTGTAAGCCCCTTCACCAACCCTCTCCTAAAGTCATGTTTCTGCACACCCTTTCAGATCGTTGCACAACTTCACTCTACCCCGTTCACTCCGTTACAACTCTTCTAGTACTCCTTCTATCGCTTCATTTCACCCGCCGCCCACCATCGAATACCCAACCCTGCCTTTCTCTCCCCAGTTTACTCCAGTTTCGCACCTTATCTACAACCCCCCCAAAAAAAAGCCCCGATCGATAGTCTAGCATTCCGGTCCCCATCTTCGTTCACACACACACACACACAAAAACAAGGACACCCCATTCTTCCTCTCTCCGCATTGTATGCTTTTCGCGTTTTTATCCCGCTTTCTATCTCCCTCTCTTCCTTTCTCATATGTTTCAATTCCCTTTTATTTGCGGAATTGTAAATTACCTTCCGCTCTTGTATTTTTTGTTTGTGCAGCGACGCTCAAATTTTTTGATATGTACGAAACGAGAATCAATCATTTCCAAATCTTTCTAGCTGTTATCAATTTTTTTTTTTCGCGCATTCATTTGTACAAACAGCTGACATCCTGTGAAATCAATTCCGTTTAGCAAACAGCGGAAATAAAAAAGAACACGAAATAAAATCAGGATTGAATTCTTAAAGCGAATTTCTCTTCTATTAAAATCTCTTCAGTTCCGATTGAAATAAAATTTAAAAAAAACACGAATGGACACGAGTTGAAACATGGCAGTCCTGTTTCCCCCCAAAAAGCTGAAGCCAAGGAGGTGAAAGCTTTAAGTGGATCAAAGCCTTCCTTTCTCTAAGAATAAGTACCCTGGCTTTACTCTGTACGTAATGTATAAGGCGCCACGGTAGCCGAGCGGGTTAAGAGGCGAGACCTGCAAAGCTAATATGCATTGTAGTACTGGGTTCGATCCCCGGTCTTGGCCTTGGATTTTATTTAATGGTTAAATGAGAAATAGTAAAGTACGTTTGCTATTCGCCTCCGTCCACTACACCTAGTAAATGGTAGTTGGACGTTAAGCCCCGCCTGAAAAAATAGGCGATTACTTTACTTTACGTAATGTATAAAACCTTATCCTTTTCACAAGATCCAGGGTTAAACAGTAGCCGTCAAAGAATTGGTAGTTTCAGAAGAAGGGGTAAAATTCGCAGGCTAGAGCAGAGCCTGGATGAATTGCTCGAACCATACTTCTATAAGGTATGGCGCGTCCATAAGGATGATCGTAAATTTCTTTTGCGAGCCTCTGCAAACTAAGAAAACACTACAAGTTTCATTGTAGTTCTGGCAGAGGAGGATAGCCTGACTAGATTTTGCTTAGGATGAAGAGGAAAACGCTCCTGCACGATTAAGTCTGTGAGAAGGGGCCTTGTACTTATCGTGAGTACAGCGCTTTTAAAAAAAGGACAACACAAGCTTCCACATTATTTGCCTGATTTCGATTCTTTGACGGAGAGATTACAATATCTCTGACGAGAGGGAAACGCACTGTTTTGCTAAACAAGTAATATGTGTTTTATGCAAGAAAACAAACAACTAAGAGCGAGGAATCTTTAAACAGTGCGGACAACACCTAGCAGAACTCGTGTAATTTCTGCTAATTAGTACAATTAAGGTAGAGAGCCAGTGTTTCTGGCGGCGCCACTGTTTACACAAACATAACCTCTTGGCGCGCCACGCTACCCGCCCGCACTCTGTCCGCCACTTCAGCAACTAAAGGAGCTTTCTCTCTTGAGTTTCTCCTCTCTCTCTTTCTCTCTCTCCCGCACGCGCTACACCTTCACGTAGGATTTCTATTAATTAAATACGTTTTTGCCCTTAAAGCCCTTTCCCTAGTGTGGCTAGTTGCTCGTAACGCCAGCTTTTCCTGGTCTCCCTTGTTTTCACTCCCTAATTTTGCTTTCCTCCATTTGTAATTTACTCTCTCTGTCCTTTTCTTTCCCCCTATCTTTTTTTCCCTCTTCTGGAGCCTAGCTTTAAATCTCATCCGTCCATAAGCTTTTTTTTTATTTTTTTTTTTATTTTTTTTGTTAAATTCAGCTTCGTGTATTTTTCCACTTCTAAACCCTTGGCTTTAGTCTTGGGTAGGATGGGAAGGTAAGCTCTGGAATGGCTGATTAAAAGGGAAACGGAAACGTTAAGGGGGAAAAGGATGCAAAAGGGTTGTATGTGGGACTTTAATAGAGATTTGTGCTTGCGACTTATTACCAAAAAACCATCCCCTCTTTTGTGCATTTTCCTGGACTTTGGCAAGTCACAAGTTCTGTTACTCCCAAACAAAGGGAACCCTCTCCTTCCCTTTAGTTAATTAAATTGCCCCTTAAAACCCCCTCTCCTTCTCTTTCTGTTCTTGTTGGCATCAGACGCCCTTCGTGTGTCCCCTGCTGTCCCGTAACTTCTCTACAGATTAGAGAAGCTTCAAAGTGATAATGCGATTAAAAGTTCACAAGTACAGTAAGTTGCCCTGCGACCCCAGCCCAAAAGGGGAAGTTTATGGGCTACCGGAAGTCTGTCCAACTGATTACTTCCCCTTCTTTTTTTTATGCTAATTTTAATTATTTATTTTGTATTTCTGTTGCGCTATTTATTTTTAAATGCTTTCCAATTAAATTCTAATGAAGTCTCATTATTATTTACTTTTATACACTTGTGTTTGAAGTTGATAATAAAAACGTTACTACTTACACTGGTAGCATGTGAAGTTGGTTAATTAATCTAAAACTAGTGTGCGGTTTATAAGGAGTTCGAAGAATCACATCCTGTTTAGTTACACAGCAATCCTCTACGATGCGAGAGATCTTTAGCACTTTGAGACTAGAGGATCACATCACAATGAAGTGGGAAAGCTTCTGATCTTTGCTAAGATATAAAGCTCAAGATTTCTATCCTCACAAGGAATCGGTCTATATTCCAAGTACCCACGTAATAGTCGTATTGTCGTACGGTCTTTAACATTTATTCTGCCATAATGATGTTTCGAAAGTTCGGCCAACATCAACATCAACGCTACAGTTCGCAACATCACCGCTATCCTGTTCGATAAAATGAAATTAGTATTCAGAGATCCACACCCGATTCCTAAATTTCCACAGCAAACTCTCGGTGATCACCCAAATCCTCTGGCTGAATCACTATCCACATCCTCCCATCCTGACAATCCTCCACGTCACTCTTAAAACGGCGTTGGCCACGTGACCTCATTGCTTCCTAAACCCCAATACGTTCCTAGAGAGTTCCAGCGCTGGCTGCTAAACAAAGTTTGAATAGTATATTCTGCCTTGTCCTGCAAAGTCCTGCCTTGAAAGACTTCTTTTTAAGGGTGCTTCAGGAGAAGCTCAAAGAACGCATAACACTCCTAGTACTGAGCACACTCCTCCATACAAACAAGTGGTAAAGAAACCTTTTTAGGAGGAGGAGAGTAGAATCTGAGCTCCTGGAGATCTTTGTAATGTTGAGTCCATAAAGATTAGTGAGTGTGTGAATCGTAAAAAAGTGATGAAAAGTCTTTTCCGGCTAATAAAAGTGAGAAAGATGAGAGGGAGACTTCAAAGGAGGAGGCAGTGCCCGTAACCAAGAGATACTGGGTGGGAAAATACGAACCTTCCAGAATTGGGAAGTAGAGAAATGTTTACCAAATGTTAAAGTGGTTAGAAAAGTGGGTGGTTGGACAGAAGGAGACCTAAGATGAAGATCCGCGCGTGTGTTTGTTTGTGTGTATGGGTAGTTGTGTTAGTGCAGTCTGCCAGAAGTAGCAGAAGTAGATGGAGAAATGGAAGAATTCTTCTGGTACCTCCCAAGGGATCTAAGACACATCACCACATTGGTGGAAAGATGTTGAATAATTCAAAAGACTTTGCCACGAAGAGAGAGAGAGAGAGAGAGAGGGCCATTGCACAAAGCTTTCACATCTCCATCTTTGTTTACTTCCTTTTTTTGTCCTTTGCTTTCATTCCGCTTCTTACAATGTTTCCTCTTTCTCCCTTTTTTGCACTAGCTTCAAGGGGGAAGTATATTTTATTTTTACCGGAATCAGGTTGGTATCAGTGTAGAAAAGAAAGAAGACCGGAGACCTCCAAGTAAGGAAGGTTACATGGTGTTATAAAAAAAAAAAGGAAATGGCAGGCAGTAGAGTACATAGAACAAGAAAAGAAGGCTGTGTATATACACAGTGAGAAGTTGGTAGAGCGCTTTGTGTGTAGAGAGAGAGGAAAGCAAGAACTCTTCTCTTTGCTCCAAACTCCCCCCCGGCCACTTTATAACGCTGTTCTTCATGTTGTCGTCATCGCTTTGCTGGATCCGTTGGCAAAAGGAGGAAGCCCAAAGTATTGATCCAGGCGCCCTGCTTCCTTTCTCTGTTCGTATCGCATCATCTCCTCTTCTCTTCTCTACTCCCAGTGTGTGGGTTGCCAGAGTATAGTGCTCTTAGTGCCTTGTGAAACCACTTTATCCGCTCATACCGCAACCGACACATGCGGTAACTTCCTTTACCCCCGTACTACTACCGTCAACATACATACTCCACTCTCCCAAAAACCCTTCCAGGAGTAATCTGATCTCCCTCTCTCTCCACTAGTATTTCTCTCCCCCTATACCCCTCGGCAGCCAGAGTAATCCCTATATTGCTCCTCCTTCCTCAGACCCCTACTTGACACTCCCACTACTTCACTCTACTATTTCACTCTTCTCCAAAGACCCTCAACAACGATTTACTTGGCAAACTGGCCTACCAAACCATCCTCCATTAATTCTACATACCTTGACATGTCCACCCCTCCACTCCCTAGCTTTCCGCTTCCAAAACCACTTGACAAATTATAACCGTATATAACCTACCATCTCCTTCCTATGACATTACCATTTCCTATCCGTGACACCAACCATTCAAAACCTTAAAACCACTTCCACCCGCCTTAACCTCCCAACTCGCATACATTCACACACGTACGTACAATATTCTACGGTTAAATGACAACTTTTATGCATTTATTATACACAGATGTATAAGGTATATAGATCTATGTAGCCACATATTAACATATTCCAAAATCAATAACATATCTACAATCTAATCGTTCTTTTCTTTTATTTGAAACAATATTTTTGGCTATAGCTAGAAACGCCATAAACATCTAATCTAGGCCTAAGTTTTGTAGATCTCAAGATTATAATGTTTTAATTAATTATTTCACTAGTAAAATATCATAAATTTTCTCCCAAAAGTTTTTGCAGTTTTTCTTGAAACTTCAACTGTCACAATAGGGCCTATTTTTGGGGAAATGTGTTGGGATAAATTCAATTTAGCGCGGTTGATCTTGTATGGGAATTTTTGACGCGAACAGTTTTTCACTAAGAGTTAAAAAAGGTATGTTAGTCTTGCCACAAAAAAGCAAGATAGATCTGAACTAGCCCTGCCATCCACCAACCATCCTGAAATGTATCAAGCTCAAGATTAATCTCGAAAGGGTTGTATTACAAAGGGAATACTAGCGCACTGGAAATCCAAGCAATGTAAAGGCAGATAGCCGATCGAGAATCGGTATAGCTCTATCTTAGCAGAATGCTTTCATTATAAATTAAAAAGAAATCGTGATTGGAGGATGCGGCAGGAGAGATTCTGGAAAGAACTTCTAGGACCTGAACTACGATCGACCTGGAGTAGCCCAGCGATAAGGCTCGAGTACTGTTTTTGGCTCATGATTAGGCATTAGGGGTGTACCACCTCGCCAGTACTGGAGTAGTTGGGAATTCCTGATGCCGCTCAGTAACGTAGATCAAGAAGAAATAGTAAAATAAAGTAGAAGTAAAGTAATTGCCTATTTCTTCAGACAGTCTTTACGTCCAACTACCAATTATGTGTCGTGGACGGAGGCGACTACAAACATACTTTACTGTACTTTTCTCATATTAACCATTAAATAAAATCCAAAGACTAGACCCCGGGAATCGAACCCACTAACCAACAATACATCTTAGCTTTGCGGGTCTAGCCTGTAACCGCCTAACATACTTCACTATAAATTTCTCACATTAACCATTAAATAAAACCCAAGGCCTAGAGACCGGGGAATCGAACCCACTAAACCAACAATACATCTTAGCTTTGCTGGTCTAGCCTGTAACCGCTCGGCTATCGTGGCGTCCTAAGGAGGGGGCACATGGATACATCGGATCTACTAGAACAAGAAATAACTGTAGAGCATATCTTTAGATGGACAAATCTTACTACGTTATAAGACGTAAAATTGATGCCCATTTCTATCCACCCACTCTTATTTTGCACAGACAATCTCATTCTTCAGTGAACCAACAAAACAACCTCTTGTTTGCCAGAAACCTAAGTGAGAGATCTTCTTAGATAATTACATCTTGTTGATTTATTGGAGTTTTGCTTAGTTTTGAAGTTAAGTTGTCAATGAACAAATTATACCGGCTGCTGGAAGTAGTTTGTGGGAAATGTGATGAAGAGGTTAACTTTTTGAATGGAGAAGAAGTAGTAGTTCATCCGAGTGTGAAAGGATGTACAGCTGACAGATTTTTCTTGGATAGAAAGCAAAAGGAAGCAGAGTAAAGGAGAGAGAGAAGGAGGATGAAGAAGAACTGTGGTGTGTGGGTGGTTGTTGAAGAGGGGAGTGGAGGGGAACACAGATCATCTCCTGCTCGCTCGCTTCCTCTAGTCTGTCACCAGTTAAGCCACTTTGTGCCAGAGATATAATTGATCGTGAACCTTCCAGATCCACTCCTCCCCGGCTGTGTGGATAAAGGCTTTCCTCGACTTCCTTCTTCTTTGCCCAGTAATAGAAGTAGTTGGTGTGGCTGTCTCAAACTCTGCCATGTCCTCTCCTCTCCAATCTTCTATATCTTTCAAAAGATGGGTGGGGGGATAACAAAGTCCTCTGTTAATCTCCTCCCCTTTCTACGGCTCACGAAGAGAAGACGACGAGTTAACTTGAGTGCCAAGCCTTGTTGTGTCTGTCTCCAGATCCTACTTTGTCTTTTGTATCCATCTCCCACTCAACTAAAATCTTCTGCTACCCTCTTTTAACTAAAAAGTTTTCCACCCGTTCCATTTTGTCCCTACTATTCGCTATTTTAAAATGAAATCCTCTCTTTCATGATAAACTTCCCATTTTATCAGTAGAACTTCTTTTTTTGAGGGGGGCCGGAAGCTTAAAATAAAAAATATTGCAAAATAAGTTACTCTTTAGGTTTATCATTTTTAAGATCCTTTAAAAGCGCAAAAACCTTGATTACACATTGTGGGAACGCTACTCTCATCTCATCTTCAGGAACTGCACTAAAACACATTTTCATGGAATGAATAGAGTATGCAAATTTTTTTTTTACTTTAAATATTAAATGAAAAGAAAATAGTGCAGTTTTCCCGGAAGGCGGAAAAGTTTTTAAAAAAAATCGTATTAAAACTGTCTGGTGGGACAGTTGTATAAGGGTTGATCGTCAAAAACTGCACGAAAAAGCGTAACGTTGAAAAACACCCAACTTTGACAATTTTTTTAAAAGATAAAATTCCCAAATTTTCTTTAAAATAAAGGGCAAACCCTCCTTTATAACTGTAATTTTTTTGCAACAACCCAGATCTAATAGGTTTCGAGAAAAAAGTTGCCGAAAATGAGCAAAAACGGCTTTTTCAAAAAATGTTCTTGTTCTTGTTCTTCTTCTTCTTGTTGTTGTTCTTGTTACCTTTTTTGTAAACAACGTAGCGCCTAAACGCGTGAACCGATTTTCATGAATGAGGTGTCATTCGATTCGGAATTTTATGTAGATGTGCCTTTTAGGGGTCTCGGCGCTGTACATCGAATGGGAGAGGAGTTAGCCCCCTTTATGTAAGGCCCCCCTCCAAAATTATTATTACTAATTACTCTGTAAATCATGGCCCGATTTTGATAAAATTTGGTAGGATGATAGGGTTAGGGCTCCCCTACGCAACAATAAAGCGGCGATCAGCTCTTACACTTGTTAAGGGAAAGTACAGCAATCGTTTCAAATTATCGACACGTGAACCGATTTTCATGAATGAAGTGTCATTCGAATCAAAATTTTGTACAGATTTGTACTTTAAAAGTCTCGACGCTGTGCCTCATAAGGAGGGGAGTTCGCCCCACCCAAATAAGGCCCTTTCTAAAACTATTATTACCAATATTTCTATAACGCTTAGTCCGATTTTGCTAAAAGTCAGCTCGAATAAGTGGTTAAAGCTCCTCTTACTTATAGTAAAATACTGGAATAATTAGATGTCCTAAAAGTATGCAATACTTATTTATTTTATATTACATAACATATATATAACATTGTGAGAAGAACAGCTACATTGAGAGTGTGATTGAAGAAAACTATATTATTTGCGATAAAGCCAGATAATTATTACCTATTATTATAAACGTTTGACTACTACATAAAATAACAATTACTTTAATCGAAAAATAAACTTAAACCGACGATTTTTATTAAAAATAAAATAAACAAAATCATTGATGTATGTTGGTGTAAGCATTTTTTAAAAAAGTTTTTGAATTTTTTAGCCTCATAATTTTTTTTTATTTTTTATAACGTTTTTCTTTTTAACCTGTAATTAATAGTTTGATTATTATAAATAACTAGATATTACAGTCAATCTACAGTGCTAATTGAACATATATTTTGTAGACGAAAATGGCCAGCATAAGGGTCTGTGACATCTAATAAATTCTAAAAAATATTAATGAAAATTAAAGCAGTAAAATTACTTAAATATTAATGAAATATTAAGGAAATGTTGGGTACTTGCTGATTTGTGTACCTTTTGGCGTTTAATCAACCCTTATACTTAACATTTTAAACTGTAAGTTTTTGTTAAAGATTCTGTAAAAAGCACTTCCGGAGTCGTTCTATCCTTCCCTGAGAACTAAGTATCAAATACAGCTCATGATTTTCGTGGTCCTGATTTATAACACGTACAGACAAACTTTACAATCAAATTTACCAATTTTGTTTGCTCCTCCACTACTGAGTAAGGGTTCGTATTCCGGAAATATCCGATTTGAGGTCCCTTGAATCTGAAAAAGTGGTTCCTGTATACAGATTTGTGTGTGTACGCCTACCGGAACTTAAAAAAAAAAAAAAAAAAAATCAAATCACAGAAAGTTAAAATTTGATGTTCGCTTAGGTACCATCAGACGATGCCCCCACAATAAGCACCAAAAATACCACTTTAATAAATCAATTGCTGGCTGGCCGGAAATGAGATTTTATTGATTACATTTATTTTTTTTCTAGTTTTTAGCGATTTTTTTGCTGACAATGGTTCCATTAAAAGTAATCATGGATAATAGGGCGCCACGGTAGTTGAGCGGTTAAGATACTAGACCCGCAAAGCTAAGATGTATTGTTGGTTTAGTGGATTTTATTTAATGTTTAATATGAGAAATTTACAGTAAAGTATGTTTGTTAGTCGCCTCCGTCCACGACACCTAATTGGTAGCTGGACGTTAAGCCCACCTGAAAAAATAGGCGATTACTTTACTTTTTTTTTTTTTTACTTAATCGTGGGTAATATTGAAGTTAAACAAAAAATAAAACATCTTACTTCAAATCATTTAATTACGTAAATTGCTGCAAGAGAAGATCCGGTGTTCTTTTTTTGGGGAGTTCCGGTAAAAAAAAACAAAAAAAATTTCTCCATTGAAGAGGAAATGATATTCAACATTTCTCTTAACGATCCTAGCCCCGTCTCTCTCTTTTAATGGACCTAATCCGGAGTTCGTGTCTGCATACCATTAAGAGCTTAACTTGAGAAGAATGCCCTGTCACTACTTAGAAGTATTAAGTAGAACTTATTTAGGAGGGTAGAGGCTCCCCTGTTTCTCTGTCGATATTGTTGTATACATGCTATTGTGATCCGTGCAAGTGAGCATTATAATCCCATGAGGGGTTTTTCAAACTGTAGGGAGGGAATATTGTTGAGAGAACAGGGACAGACAGTACGAACTGATTACATAAATATGTGGCAGGGGGATGCTGGATCAGGGGTGGCCCTAGCTAGGGTTGAATGAATAGAAGTTATTTGAGTATGGTATCAACCCTTAGTTTAGAATATTTTTTTGGTCTTCCACACCCTTTTTTTTTTGGAGGTCTTTCATCGCTATTATCTCGTTGAATCTGTCAGAGAATCTCTCTCTCTCTCCCTCTCCCAAACACGCATATGATGCCGCCAGTAAGGACGGCTCCCCCTCAAACTTGGAGAGACAGTTTAATCTACTGCATAATCCGTCAATTCGTGTGCTCTGAACAACGCTCATAATTTCCACCAGTACCCGCCGCCGCACCCCTTCATCCTCGAGTCTTTTATTATATTTACTGCCATATTAATAATAATAAGTAAATGTGGAGTGAGCTACAAGAAATTGTTCGATAGGGGGTGCCGCTCTTTGTACACCGACAGCAGGAAGGGCCTGGAAGAGCTCTTATTTCTGCTTCACTAATTGAATTCCGTACCCAATCTTCCCCCTAATTAAAGATTAAATTTAAATTGGAAAGTCAATTTTAATTTTTCAACATTTATATTGAGGTCCGGGGGCAGAGAATTAGATGTGCTCCATGCATGAGAGTGGCAATCAGTATTTTGACGTTTATTTTGTTAGACCCACCCGAAGGAGTGGATCACTCTTCGGAAGCTTCCTAGTTTAAAGATTTAATTTCATTCAGGAAGTAATTCAATAGAGGGATGTGCCCCCAAATGCTCCCTTTTGTACAATCAAGTGTGGGAAGAAGCAATAATTTAGAAGGCCAAATTTAGTATGAGGGCCAATTTCGGTCCACTTCTTCTTTTAAATAACCTTATTATCAGCTGTTAGGGAACTTTTCTCTTAAGTTGTCCACGAAGCACTCTCTGGAAGGTGAGGAAATTGAGAGAGATAAGGAAGAAGAGTAGTGTAATTTGTTCATTACAATTTTTGGACTGAACAGTTTGTTAGTGGAAGTCTTAGGCTGTCCTTGTTCCTTAAGAACTGCTTCCTTCTTTTTTCAATAGATGTTTGATGTGTAATGAATTTACAGCCACCATCGTCTAGGTGCTTATCACTAGAATATCACTCACTCTCCATTCTTACTTATAAATACATTCGCTTCACACGTTCAGTACTCTACGTATATTCCTGCCATCCTTATAGCTTAACCGAAATTAAAATCACCGTAATCCTACTCTAATCATTTTCTTCCATTCATTCTAATCGGCTAAAACTTTTAAATACATTCATATTTCTTCGCTAGCTCTGCTACAGGATTTAAGCACATAGATGTTGGTGGAGAATATTATGTCTTCGTAGCGAAATGGCGCATCTAAATACCTGTATAAGTCGTCGAAACATTCGTTTCCTTTCTACCACATAACGTGGACATATCATTATTATATTGTCTTGAAATCCTCCTCCTCATTGCAATCTACGCAAAGAGGAGTGAGGACCTTTTGTTGATCCTGTGAAAATTAACCCTTCAATTAGTACTTGTTACCTTGATTTATAATAAAAGATAGAACAGGTTTTCACTGGTAACTGTAGCGGTGTTAAAACTTGAAATTGATGTATCCATTATAGATGCAGTTTTCTAGTAGAGAAGCACTTGTAGTTCCTGATCAGACAGCTTTTAATGTGTGTGTTTGTGTAGAGTAATGTGATTAACAAGTGTTCAAGAGGGAGGGAGAAAGTTATTTAATTGTTTCGACAATAAAGTGCTAATCACGGAAATTGGCTAGTAATACGCCGGACTTCATTCTTGGGAGGGTTGGTATACAAGTTGTTGAGTGTGTGTGTGCCAGAAGAGATGGGGGCAGAATCTCTCTCTGGACTTAGTGAAATGAAGAAGGGAATGCCCGTGGGTCGGTTGGGTAAAAGTTTAGACTTGCCTGGGGGGTAAAGAGGAGAGGCAAACTTTAATATCAATTACAGCGAGTAGCGTCTCCCCTCTCATTTCCCACGGAAGTTTAGCAGCCCTTCTATTTAGCGCGTCGAGAGAAAGAAAGAGAGAGAGAACAATTAACCAAAGTGTGCCTTCCGCCATGTCCCTTATATTGCCCTTCTATTGGCAAACAGGAATGGAGTGAATCTCCTCATAAGATCCTTTCCGTAGCAGTAGTAGTGGACTAAGAATTGTGTCTAGTTCAATCAATGGACAATTCTTGTAGTTTGTAACTGTTTCTGATTATTTCCATAGTTTGTTTAGATCAGTGATGGCGAACCTATGACCCGCGCAAGCTTTTTCACTGACCCACAATTGCTAGGCAACCATTTCTTTTTTTTTACCCGGGTTGATTTAGATTTTCTAATTGTTGTGGATAATTTATATTCTATCTGTATTTTTTTCAATCACGCATTGACATAAAAGCAATTTAAATGCTATCTATAACCTTTAGTTTGGATCATTACAGTTTTAACATGCAAATGGCGACAAATGCTTTTTGTAATATTTGGAAATAAAGCAAAAGTGTTTCCAAAATAAAATGTATAATTTTACTCATATTTGTTTGTTTAAAATTTGACCCACGTCTCAAAAAGGTTCGCCATCCCTGGTTTAGATTCTTCCTTTTTTTCACCTCATTAAGTTACTATAATATTGGTTTACGTAATGAAAGAACATATATAACTTAGCTCTTACGTTGTAAGTGGCATTGAAAGAGGGGATATCAAGAGACAGAATCAGTGAGTCCTCTAAGAAGACCGAACGCAAACAGTTGACGAAACAAAAGCTTTGGGAGAAACCCAAGTCGAACATTTCCTAACGAGGAACAATTTTAACTCGATATTGTATGTGAACACTCAGGTTCTAAGTGTTGACATTTCAAGATATGTCGTTTGAGTGGAAAGACAGAAAAAAAACCTCTGTGATATTTTAATTTTTTCTTGAAAAATTCTTGTAAAAAAGGATGTGCTGTAAAAAGGAAAGAAAAAGAAAAAGTGGTTAATAGGTAGGAAACGTTGAACAGAGAAAAGTACGGGAATGGAAAATACGAAGAAAATGGGACAAAGACGGACGAAGAAGGAAGAAGAGTTCAGTGAATACAATGGGAAAGTATAGAGATAGGGGGAAAAAAACACCAGGCAAGCAAAATATACCAAGAGGAGTGGATGTGGCGAAGGGTATGGTAGAAGAAAAAGGTAAAAGCCTGGTTATAATGAATTCAGGTCCCAAGGGCCAAATGCGGCCTCTTTTCATTCCTACACGTACACATGTACAGTCACAATATCGCACACAGAGAGCCGGCAAGAGAGGTAAGAGAGCGTAGAAGTAATGAGAAAGAGCAGATAGAGAGAGCAAGGGATGATCGGGGTCTCTGTCAGGCTGGCTGTGGTAACGGTAGAAAAAGTGGTGTCTAGAGTGGGTTAGTTTGGAAAGAGTACTAACTGGGGAATATATATATCTGAGGAGTGTTCTGGAGCATGGTCCTGATGGAACTGGAACTCCGGGGAGGTGATGTAAAGCAGTAATTTGGCTGATGGTCTTGCTCGGAGCTTGTTCCTCTCCGTCTCCTCAATCTACACTCCTACCAACCCTCTTAGTTCTATGGGGCAAAAAAAAAAAAAAAAAAAAAACCCTCCTCTATCTTGCCAGGCAACACTGGCACAAATTATCCCCAGTGGAGTACACAGAAATACCCCTCTCGTCGCAGTGTTTCCAACATCCCTGGCAAAAACCGATGGAGCATGGTTTTCTGTTTGTGTATACTCTGGTAGTAGTAGAGCGCGCGTCAGTATGCAGGATGTACGCACCGATCTTTTCCCCCTTGCAGCATCCTCTTTCCACACACACACTCACACACATCCCTCGTGAGTGACATCAACCTCACGATTACATTGGCGACCCGCTTGCTCTCTTGTCAAATATATGTAGTTCTTTAAACATTCTGCATATGCTGTCACTCGTAAAGGTTTTTTCGCTGTTCTTTCTGCTAGTATTTTAGTTATAAAAATGTTATTTCTTCGATTTACTAAGATGTTTTCCAAGTTTTTTTCTTTTTTTCCTCCTCTTTACTGTTTTTAAGAGAAAATATTGTAATCATTTGGAGTTCTCACCAGAAATATATCCGTACTGAGGTTCTCTGAGGAGAAAAAGGTTTTTAGAAGTTGGATTAGATGTGTCTGTCGGCCATGTAATTAAAAATGAAAAATTCGCAGAAAATTCTGACTATAAAACTTAACCGATTTCAAAAAATATATTTTCCCCGACAACATGTGGATAAATATACAGTTGCAAAAATACTAGATGTATTGTGCAATTCAATTTGACTAGTGAATTCCTTCAAATAATAAATTCCTTCTGGAAATATAGGAAAGAAGAACATTTGCTGGCCGAATTCCATCGTCTTAAGTGTTTTTGGGGTTGGAAGCAGTGTTGTTATCACAAAATACTTAGAATTCTCTTGGCTGTCTGAAGATATAGAGGTGATTTATTGGAGAACGTATACGTAGTCAGGCTCCAGTTTGCTCTGTTATTTAAGATGTTCAGTATTTTCAAATTGTCATGGTTTCCCAAAGGCAAGTTTAACAATCATTATTCCTTTTTTCTGCAATCACTAAAAATAATGGGCCCATTATTACATTAAATTAAGTAAAGAAACTTGAAATTTCAATAACTGATTAGCGCACAATTGCCAAGTGTCCTTAATTAATAATTAACTTTATTTTTATATTAATAAAAAAATAATGTAATATAATTTTAATAGATTGTTTAAATTCATTATTTGAAAATTTAAAATTATGTTAGCAACAACATTTAAGTATTTATTCATCACTGTTTTGTAACCTGAAAGAAACCTTCTCACATACTGGTTTTACATTACGAAGGGTGACTGTGCCACAACGTGATAGTGTTAATAGTTTTGTCTTTAAATACTCCTAAAATTACAAAAATTGCTGAGAACTAATAAATATATTAGTTAATACTAGTATAATAGTAAACTCTATAGCAATCTACCAAACTAATCAACAGCAAGGTTGCCCACATGCCATTTATGGAAACTATTTATTGTAAGTACAATTAACCATATTAATAAATAACGTGAAGAATTAAAGTGTATCTAAATAATTTTAATGTGTTCCTTAATTTTTTCTTTTAAAAGTTAAAGTTAATTGAATATCCTAAATTCTAATCTAACCTAACTTTCAGCGGGTAGCCTATTGTCTAAGTTTTGAGTTTTATCTACTAAATTATTAAAACGATTGTATTACAAATTTTACGTTCCATGCAGTTTAAAAACTCAATTCCCCATACTTGTTAAACAAACAACTTATTCTTCTTTGAAGTATTTGGTAACTTTGGTTATAATGTAAACTTCATATTTGTATTTAATTGTATTGAGTCAGACTTGAAGTCATTCAATTTTTCCAATCAAATTAGTTTGCAATGTGTCGGGTTCTTGATGTAGCAAAAAAGAAATGCTTTTTATGCCAACCTCATGTAGAGGGCTTCTACTTTTTGCAAGGTCCAGGAGTTGTCATACCAATTCAGGCTTCTTAACGCATTTTCACCTCTTGACTCTTAAGGTCTAGAGGTTAGTTATCGAGATTACTAAGCATATCGTTGACGTTTCTTAAAAAAAGATGTGTGCCATTTACCATATCGCATGCTAGCCCCAACTCTCTTGCAGTCTGAAAATAGTTTAGCTTCTTTTATCTTGGTTGTAAAATTGCTAAGTTCATCTAGTTCTTTACTTAGCATTCTTTTCCAAGTAAATTTTCCTTCCTAAAGTTGTTTTTCCAACCATACTGGACACAGCCTTGTATGGAGGATAGAAGACATACCTCCAGGAAAGAGAAGCTATTATCCACCGAGTATTTTAATTAAAGAAAATTTTGTGTAGGGATTACCATATACGTGTAGAACTGAAGACAACAAACTGTTAGCAATAGTTTAGGAACCTAACTTATACAAAACTTGGCGATGAAACAAGACGGTGTATGTAGAGTAAATTAGAGAAGATAAGATTGTAGATCACGTGAGCGACTTACAAGAGATGTGATCTTGTCCATGGGTGTGTAAGCCCAATTAAACATGGAATATGTGTTAGAGAGTGTATGTTGAACACGTGTGGGAAGTTAAAGCCAGAAAATGAGGAATTGTGAAGGAGTGGAATATGTTGATGAAGAGGGGAGCAGGAATTCCTTGTATGTTGGTTACCTCCAGGATCTTACCTGACTACCCAAGGGACTTCACACTAAGCCTGGCTACCATCCAACTTACTGCCTGCTTACTCCTGACATAGTCATTCCCAGCACGTTCCAAACACTCCTCTTCTTTCACCATCTTCTAGCTTCACTTCTTCTTCTTCCTTTCGCCCAGTCTTCTCCCTTCCAGTCTCATTCTTCAATGTTCATTTTATTTCTCTTTATAATTCTTGCGGAAAATTTACCTTGGAACTTCTTTTTACCTTCACCATCATTCTTGGAGTTCCTCCACGTTTCTATTTCACTTCTAACCATCATCAGTAGAATGTTTCAAACAAAGTGTAGAGCTATTGATGTATAGATAGAAGTTGTTTCTTTCTCTGCATTCTCTTTTATCTTCATGGTGATTTCTTTTTATTTTACTTACATTCTTTGCTTACCCCAATGGTTGTTTGATACTCATTCCTAGTTTTTGTGTTTCTTCAAGTTCTAGTTCTCTTGGAGTTGTTTCAAAGAATTTTGTAAAAGGAGTGGTTTCTCCTAGTAGACATTGACGTGATAAGCCTGTTTTGGTAGAACGGCCAGGACTACAGGACCATCATCTCATGTTAAAGTACAACATACTGAAGAGGATAGAAAATCTGAAACACCGTTTATGACCAAAAAAATTAAGCCACCGTCTTAATAGAATTTACTCGACCATTATTTAGTTATAAACTTTACAAAAATATAGCTTAATCAGTATTTTAATAATTTTGTATTGTTTCCAGAGGAATTCAATATCACCCGCAGAACGGGAGAAATATAGACCTAGAAGTCCACCGGAACCAGATCACAAAAAGGTTAAAAAGGAAGAAAAAGACTGTCATGTAAGTGTTTATAAGATATTGTATATTTATTGGGATATTTGCATGAATTAGTATTTTTTTGTTTGCTATAAATTATTTTCACGAAAGGACCTGTAATTTTCTTAAGTTGTTTTTAACAAACGAAATTTTAGCTAAATTTCGAATTTCATAATTAAAGTTGGTTTAATATTTGAAAAGATACTACAATAAAACAGTACATGATGCAACTAGCCCTAGTTGCCTTAAACTATGGGTTCTTAAACTTTTTTTGTTGCACGGGATCCCTTCTCATAATGATTAATTCTTTAACTCAAAAAGCATTAACACTTTATGTCTAAATACTAAAGCATCGAATTGAGTTGTGTACTATAAAAAAAAACCCACGTCTTCAGATGCGTCTTCTCATTACTTACTGGCAGACTTTCAGCTTTTTTTGATTTTTAAAAAGATTTCCTGCTACAGTTTTTCAAATTAAAGTAACCTCAAAAAGTAAATCTTATCGGTAAAAAAAAAGTGCAAAAAAATGTGAAAAGCATGTTTTCTTTGTAAATTCAAGCTTAGCTTTTAGTATTCTGTACATTTGCAAGTTTGTATCTATAAAACGATGGCTGAATTGCCGGTTTTTTTAAGCTTAAAAGGACCTTAGTGGAAGTCTTTTGTTTGCATGGTTTCCCCCACCATCGCTTCTTTTTTTTACTGCTAGATTCTATAAACCTCTTTATGTTGTTTGATTTTTGGGTCCCCACAGTAGCATGCTTGTTTTGTCTTTATTCCTTCCACCAGTATCGCATATTCATCCAGCTTCAGGGATTGTTCTGTCGGGTTAGAGTGGGGCCAGTTAAATGTGAACATCGTAATCTTCCGTTAAACAATGCAAAAAAAAAAATATATACATTGAAAACGTCCGTCTCGATTAATGCTTGTTTTAAATTTCCATTCCTTACCGTAACGAATCGCGTATAATTTTCGCCAGACTAAATCTTGAAGTCTCTTTTAGACGTACAGAACAGGATATCATCTTCTGGGTGGGTGACAAGCCATCAAGACGTGAAAACATCAAGGTGGCTGTCAAAAGGTCCAAAAAGCAGCACTAAAAAACTCAACAATATTTAGTCATTCCTCGCCTTTCCTTGGGAGCTGCTAAATCTTGCTAAAATCCCCATTAGGTGGATTCAGCAAGACAGAAAGGTTTAAGCGAATTATGTCCTTGAAAATGCTTAGCTTAAGTTTTATTTTTTGAAGAAGACAAAACTGTACCGGATATCTTCTTTGAAAGTCAATGAGTCAATTTCTCTGCTTCTCTGAAGTTCCGAGCATTATGTTCTCATCATTTTAGGTTATGAAATGATCCCTATATTTTGAAAGTTGTTTTGTCAACAAAATCCCACAAAGGCAATTCTCTGCCATTTTTGCTGAAACAGAAATTCAGTTCTAACATGTGTTTCTTGGCTGGCAAGCACCTAATCACTGGCTGCTTTTAGTAATTATGGACGGAGGTCTTCATGTTTTGTTTCTCTGTAGGGAGTCATCTGCCGATCCAGGGCTGGCCCAGCGTTAATGATTCGTTTGCTGTGTCGAACTGAAAGGAGCCTTTCGGAACAGCCTTTTAAGTTGTTGAAAGAGATTTAAAATCCAAAAATCAGAGCTACCAACTATAGTGAAGAGACTTGCAGGAAT
Source organism: Rhodnius prolixus (assembly GCF_049639745.1). Taxonomy (NCBI): domain Eukaryota; kingdom Metazoa; phylum Arthropoda; class Insecta; order Hemiptera; family Reduviidae; genus Rhodnius; species Rhodnius prolixus. The sequence goes on along the minus strand of NW_027411584.1, from coordinate 462,950 downwards.
AATTTTTTGTTCAACCTGCTCCCAACCTCCGCGTCATCATGTCATCTATATTTTTCCTATACTTCATTTTTGTGGTGGTTGGTGGATAGCTTCGCGGTCTTGTCCAAAGAACTTGACTGGCCTTCCTCACAAAATCCGTGAGTGTAGGGTGTGATACAGGAACTGTAATCCCTGTATATTTTAGATTTTTAAAAACCGAATTCATCTTTTTAAGAGAGATACAATCAATGAAATCATCCAGCGTTACGGATAGTAGTGGATATTCAACTTGAAAGAAGGAAAATGAAGTGGGAAATACAAATTTTTAAAGATGTGGATTAGAAGCTGGAGATAACGCCTGCCTGGCTGAAATTGTAGAAAAGTTGGGAATGGAAGCATAAAGTAGGACTTGGAAATGAGTTGCTGTTTTTGCGGGGAATATTGAAAAAGGTTAAGGAGTTGTCGGGTGAGCGGGTTAAGTAAAGGCGGCAAAATAGGTGAGAGGGAATATTTCCCGCTTTGACTCTTCTTCCTCTCTCTCTCTCGGTGCGGGGGGTGGGGTTGTAAAAATGGAACAACCGTAAAAACCATGGCAAGTTCCTCCGTGGTAAAGGCTCTTCCCTTTATGGAGGATATAAAACCAAGCTTGGAGGCTGTGGGAGATATTTGCAGCGGGGAATCTAGTAGAAGACCTTCCTGCTTCCTTCCTCTATCTCCACCTGTACAGGTAATGGCTGCCTGGTTGGGACCATCATTAACTCTCTCTCAGGCTCCAGAACGGGAAAGAAACCCATTTTTCCACCTTTCTCTCCCTACTGCATCCTCTCCTCGCTCTCTCTCCAGTCCTTGTGTGCTTCAAAAGCTTAATAGGTTTTTGGTTTGTTCATTGTGAAGTGGGATAGGAACTTGGGAATAAGGTAGGACATACTTCTTGAAGGTCCTGGGTCTCACAAAACCCAGATATATCCAAGTCTCCTTGATTCATGCTAAATGGTTGATCTCTCCGTATTTCTCTTTCCTCTCTCTATCTAGCCTGCTCAGCCAGCATCCATCCTGAACCTACCACAATTTACTATCCAATCAATTTTCCTCTTCACTTCTTCCTCAACTTTTTTCTTTTTCGCCATCGCTCTTTTATGGCGACTTCGTGCACTAGCAAACTAAATACCCAATCTCTGTACAGCATATAGTAGCTGATACTAAAAGTTTCTTGACTTAGCCTGATTAAACACCTTTTAACAAGTTTTCATCTTGAACTAAAAAAGAAATTTTCTGTAAACTATTTTTATAGTTAACATAAATTTTAAGTCACTAACTGGTTCCAGCTGATCCCAGCTATACAACACTACCCTCGAGAACTTATACAACCTACGTAGGCCCTGCAAGAATATTCACCCACAAATAGGGCTCACCCACAACATCTTGGGGATGTAGCTACTGGTTGGTCACAATAGGGATTTGAGATAGCCCAAGGCTTTTCCTCTCATTGCATACCAAAAAAAAGGCACTGCCTCTTCCAGAAAGGATTGTGATAGACAACCTGCCTCCTTGTTACGGAAAAGAGAAAATCTAAGAAGTGTGGATTCAAACTCAGAGAACCTTTCACGTTCCAAATCCAACTGGCTTTTCAGCAGGTCTTTTAAAGAGGTCCTGCTTTGTATTTCCAGATTTGTCCATCTGTGCCTTGTCAGGCAGTGAATGTTGTTTACAAATTCAAGTGTAATTGGGGTAACTCTTATTTAATTTCTTACTAAGGCTTCTTCGGCCATAATGAAAATTAACGGATATAACCTGGTTTATGGGTTCTTGTACTTATTTTAGTATTAAGCAAACTTGCCGCAAAAATACCTAGATTTCCCTTAGTATTTTAAGTTTTAACTCTGCTTATAGTTCCGTAGTTGTTATTACTGTTGTACTAAGCTGCATGAAAATTAAAAAATAAATCGGTAATAATAAAAAAATAAAAACTGTAAATAATCGGTAAAAATTGAAGAAAGTATCTTAATTATTTGATACATTAATTCGTTTTTTATTTAGTAACTTTTGAAGGGCCCCTCCCTGTAAAAAAACAAGCATTGATCACGTTTTGTTGTTTCACTTTTATATTTTTAGATGTTGCTTCATTTATTTGATTTTATTAGAGAGTGCTATTAAATTATAAATTATTTTCGGTGAGAATGAGTCCAGTAAGAAAGAGTTAAAAACAAAAAATTAAAGGGAATTAAATAAATTAAATACAAGGTTATAATTATTACTTGGTTATCCCTAAAAAAATTTTAGTTCTTCATGTAGGTGTACTTATGTAAATTAGGTTTTTTGTTTCTTTTTAACTTTCTAAGATTTTCTATAGCGTGTACGTTTGAAAATACGTGCTAAATTATTCTGATTTTATCTTACTACAAAAGGTAGGAATGGCCGGTGTTTGTGTTTGTGTTGTTATACGATAATGTAATGGGGAGGTGTTATGTTGGTGTGCCTGCGGCTGGTGGACACCCCCCATCCCTAACTAAATACTAGCCTTTTTCGAACTAAATTTATTCTCAGTCGTGTTATTTCTCGCGTCAAACATGTTACACGAGTAAAAGTAAAATAAAAAACAAAGATCTTTTACAATCCCACTTCTCTGTTTTGTCTGATTATCTTTTTAATTTTTGTTTTGTTTACACTTTTAACACTGACTTTTATCTTCTTTGACTACTTCTATATCTTCATTTTTTTTTATGTATGTTTTTAATAAATTATGTATTTCAAAAAAGAGAATATTATTTAATACTTCCATAACTGACTTAACAGTATATCAAGATAACACGTGTATTTAAACATAAACTGATCTTATTTCAATTCCTCTTTGGATCTTCATTCTTTTTTAATTGACCTAACAAATTCTGGCTTACCATTCTTGATAAATATCACTTACAAGAAAGACAAAATTATGTTCTAAAACGATCTGTTTTTAGGACTCGCAGAACCCCTATTAGGCAGTAAGTTGTTTATCATTACATCTTAATGGTTCTAAAATTCCTTTTAAAAAAATACTGATCATGTTACTTAGGGAGATAGCAATACTTAGGTGGGATAGATAGAGCGACCAACCAAACTTAAAAGATTGAGAGGAATTCAGTTATTGAAGAACTTTTGGCAGTGCTGTATACAGATTTATATTCTTACCAGTCTTTGTTCGCAAGGTATTGCCGGCACTAGAAAGAAGAACTCTTAGAGGTAGGATGTTCTTCTTAGAAAGTCTCCATAAAAGAACACAGTAGGTCCTTTTCTCACAGGAAAAAATTCCTTGTAATGCCCCCCCACACAACAATCAACTGAAAACCATCTTGTTGAAGGAAAGCAAGATATGCAAGATTCGTCAGGTTATTCGGCCAGCTCAATAAATCTATGGAGTTAGTACGTTCTGTGTAAGAGATTTTGGGGACTAGTATTGATGGGATGGACCTGCGCAGGTTCGTTGCCTTGCAGTGTAGAACTTGAAGCAAGAAATGCTAACGTTCTTTAGGTTAATCGCTGCTGATAGTCCACTAAAGACTGATAGACGTTTTCCCATCGTCTAGTTCTACGGGTTCTATTGCACCTTACCTTGGCAAGGTAAGGTTAGCTAGAACAGCCAGTTTAAATGTACATCGAATTTAAAATATCCAAAATACGTATAACATGTTTTTTTGAAAATCGCCCTCATAAAATCAGAAAATTCTATAGAATTACTTTTAGAAAATAGGATCAACTTATTATTTTAAAATCTATCTTTTACCATAATCCTGCCACTGCCTAATCTATCTTCTCTTTTAACCTCCAATCTTCCTCAGTTTTATTTTTTCGTTAAAAAAAAAAATAAAATCGATATTTTTTAACCATCGTTTCTTTGTTCTCAATTAAAAACCGCACACTTGAACAAAACTGAATCGTGCGAAGTCCTTCGAGCTATTCATAACGCAAACTAATATTTGCTTTTTCAATTTTTCTGCATCTTTTTTTAAATAAACTAAAAACTAAAATAAAATAAATAAAAATTGGGGCATTATTTGTTTAAAAACAAAAAAAAAAAAAATTGACAGATCTAAACTAATCGGTTTATGTACGTTTACAGGCTAGCGACGGAGAAAAAAGTGACCAAGATTTAGTTGTAGACGATGCCAGTGAGGTAAGCAATATAATAACACTTTTACACAAATAAATAAATTACTTATTTACACAATATTTATTTTATTTTTATTTTTTGTATTTATTTTCTCTTGTAACCATTTTATTCCGGTAGTTGGGCTCTCTCTTTTATTTATTTATTTTTTTGTTTTGAGTTGGTTTTCTTTTGTTAGATAAATTTAATTTTGATTTTATTTTTACTTCAAAAATAAATAATAAAATTCGCGATTTAAAAAAAAAAAATGCATGAAGTAGTACTAAAAGTCAAAATTTCAGTCTTCTGGCCCCCCCCCCTCAAATAAAAACAAAATGATTATTTCATGGTGAATCTCTTTTGGTCACTTTTTTCACCATGCTGCTGCGTATATTCTTTTAAAATAAATGAAACAATCAGAATTACTAAAAATACATATGTATTTAGACAATTTAATGAAAAAAGATGAGGGAAAAACAATTATGGATGAATTGTGTGTAGTTGACAACACTGTTTTTATTCGACCGCGTGCTCACCATTTTGTCTTTTTACTGTTGTGTTTATTTTTTTTTTCTGTTCTGAGTTACTTTCTTTTCCCCATTGCTTTATTTATACATCCATAATCAAAAAATTAATATGCATGACAGTGTAGTAAATTTTGTAATAACTTCTTTTATTTTTGCATGTCAGTGTGTAAATTCATATTTCTTAAATTGAGTGCTTTTTCTTCTTTAAAAATTTCAAATCACTAGTAGTTGTTAATACAAAGTATGTTTTATTTTTCGCTAATTTTTCACTTTAATTTTTTCCGCTATTTACTAATTTTTTTTAACACAAGTTTTACCTTTTGTTTTGACCAGAATGCATTTCAGGATCCTGTCTCACCACCTAATGGTACCACTTCTCCGAGAGAAAATGGTCTGGATAAACTTGCACCTAAGAAAGAACATGTTGGTCCCCATAGGTGAGTTTCTAATTAACTGATATTATGTTAGTTTTTTTATTCATAATGCGTGAATGATTTGAAAAGGATGGGGGTTGACCAATGGAACAATGAACTGCAGTTTTATGCCTTCTTTCAGCTCAGTAATTTGTCCTTTTTTGTGTTTATATAACTTGAGATGTATGAAAACATACTAAAATTGTCCGGCAGTGGGTATCATGAATAAATAAATTAAATGCCTCTACGAAGAATTCTAATATCTTGAACCTTTCATGGACTGGTTCGAAACGATGAAGCTTTCAGTAGTATAAAATAGCGGAAGTGTAAAGAATCTCACATCACTTACTTCTACTAGAATGTAGAAGTCTGCCCGTGAATCCTATTCAATAAATAATGTAACACCGACTCCTTGCAGCTGTAGTAGGAGAGGAAAAACCTCTACATTTATATGAGATCCAGGATTCTTCTCCAAGTCGGTCTTGCTTAAGAACTCATATCGTAAACCTCCGATTAAAACGCAATCATAAAGGATAAAGCAGGTTATTTCATCCTTCCTCTGTCATTGTCTGCACCAACGTGGTGCACTATCACGCCATTTAAGAGGTACAAAGCCAGATTAAGGTCTAGATCGTGACCGCGGGCAGTTATTTGGAAACCCCAATGAGGTGTGCGTTTTACCTTGCTTGTTACTAAGCCCAAGTAAGTACCATTCGAGATCCAAAAAGTCGAAGAGTTTCATGGGCTTCCGGAACACTCACCTGTCATGTCATCGCTATTGAGTCGCAGGGCTGGATGCCCGACAGCAAACCTTTTCTTGTCAAGCAAAACTTAGGTACCAAGGTAATGCAAGCATCTCAATCTAAAAACATAACTGTAAAAAATTAGTCCCTCTTGCTACCTCTTCGTGACACCAAAGACTCGTAAAACAAAGCAAGAAGATAGGACAAAGGAAAAGTGGACCTTCCCTCATGTAAATTAGTCTAAAATGTCCCAGTTCTTTTTATCTGGCATTCTTTTCTAACAGATCCTTCCGAAAGGTGGCTCTCTGCTTTGTTTATTCTTTGTGAAAAATTCTGATTTTTCTTTAAATTTAGCTCTGCTTATTTTAAGTATTTTCAAGAATAGCTTCAAAAAATAGTAAAACGAGCTCTTAATGAACAATTTTTTTAGTCCAAGAAGTGGAACCTCTTCTAACGCTAGTACCCCGTCTACAAAGAAAATGGAAGAGAAACCTACGACGCCTATATCTAAGTCTGTTACCCCTACCAGTGGCGGGAGTGGAGGTAGCGTGGCCGGAGCCAGTGCAATGAAACCACTAGTTAAACCACCATCTTTGTGTGAGTATATTATTAACATTTTTTTGTTTTTGTTTTGCAAATTATTTGGATAAACTGGGTGAAATTTTATTTGGGAGAAAAAATTCAATGTTTGTTTCAATTTTTCAGCGCAATATCCACACTACCTGACTGGTGCGGGACCCCACGATCTACAAGCCGCTGCCGCAGCAGGATATGGTGCTTTGCACAACAACGTTCCTCCAACTCTAAACAGTTATCCTAGGCCGCCAATGGTGAGCCTTAAATACTTTCTTATAGTAGATAACATAAGTATTTAAGTCATTATAAGTTTCTAAGGTATTTTTATCGATTGAATAAGTAGTTTGGCTTTGGGCCAGAAGGTCCTGCTTAGCAAAAGAAAGACTTTCTATTATGAAAGTTGATTATTGTCAAATCAGAGAGTTAAGTTGTACAACTGCCCTATGCTGCAGCCCTAGTTTATTGCCCAAGTCTTCCGATATTTGTTTTCTTTGGATGTACTAAAGAGTATGCCTGGAATATGGTCTTAAGGATCGTGTTGTACCTTACTGTTACCAGTAAGGGAGGTCGTGTTTGCATGCAGTAGTAAATTTTGAAAAGTGTTAGATGATGGTACCATAATTTGTTCAGTTTCTGATTTATTTATTTTGTTTATGCAATAAAATAATAAAACTATATAATGTAACTACTGTCTTTGTTATTATTATACTATTTTAACAATAATAGATATCTTTGTTCCAGCTTGGCTACGACCCACATTCTCAGATGAGAGCTCCTCTAGGACCGACGTTAGCCGGCATTCCAGGAGGCAAACCGTAAGTTTTATAATTAGTTCCGTTTTTGACTGATCCTTTTTTTTTTTTTCAACATTTCGTGTTCATTTATTTATATCTTATTTTCTATTTCAGGGCTTATTCATTTCATGTAAGCGCTGAAGGTCAAATGCAGCCAGTACCATTCCCACCGGACGCCTTAATTGGTCCAGGTATACCAAGGCATGCCAGACAAATAAACACGCTTAGCCATGGTGAAGTAGTCTGCGCTGTAACCATTAGTAATCCTACGAAATATGTTTACACGGGTGGTAAAGGATGTGTAAAAGTGTGGGACATTAGCCAACCAGGTTCTAAAAGTCCAGTTTCCCAATTAGACTGTTTGGTAAGTTTGTAACAAATACCATGATTTTTTACAATGGAATAATTTAATATCCATTTCAAACTACTTACCCTTCTTTTTTTTAATTTCAGCAAAGAGATAACTATATAAGATCAGTAAAACTGTTACCCGATGGGAGGACACTGATAGTCGGCGGTGAAGCGAGTAATTTAAGTATTTGGGATTTAGCTTCACCCACACCTAGGATTAAAGCTGAACTTACCTCTAGTGCACCCGCATGTTACGCTCTGGCCATCAGTCCGGACAGCAAAGTAAGTCTGAGCTAAAATTACTGCTCCAGAATGCTCCATTTGCTAGTTAATCCTATCTGGACATTTCTTATTATCATATTGATCTGTTTTCTTAAAATCCTCATCTTGGTCGTCTTATTTCTATTTGTATGTCTAATACGTTGTTGGAATCATCTCTAATTTCTTATATTCTGACCTCTCTGATCGAGTGCACATATAAACTAATAAGCATATTTTCCGCTTGTTCATTCCTTTTCTCTTTCTCTCAAGACCTGCAGTTCGAAACTCAAGTGCGCATGAGAATGCGTGGGCCATTCTTTGGAGCTCTTTTTTTCTTATCTCCAGGATGGACACTATTGCTAGTCATAAAATTATAATTATGTAAATTGTACTCTCTGAACGGTACTACTATAAATAATTTTCTTCGTCTTGTTGAGTTCATCCATAGGACAGAATTAAGTATCTCTATCCTCTCATATCACCACCAATTCTCGGGTTTCATTTCTTTATTTGAGAAGCCATCAACTTGGAAGGGGTCTTGAGCTTTTTCGTTTAAGGCTAGCATACTTACTTCCTTTTTGTTAGCTCCTAAATTTTCTATTCGCAGCTATTCATTATTGTAATTTTGTTCAACTTCATAATAAATAGTTCCCATTTATTTGAATACTCGTATTTTCTTTTGGATTGTACCCTATTTCCAACTATCTATCCTTTTGTCCAATTTATTGTGTTTATACTTTACAAACCATTAATGCTGTGTAATTATTTACAGGTATGCTTCAGTTGTTGTTCGGATGGCAACATCGCCGTATGGGACCTGCATAATCAAACTTTAGTTAGACAATTTCAAGGCCATACAGATGGCGCTTCTTGTATAGATATCTCGGCGGATGGTACAAAGTTATGGACTGGCGGTTTAGATAATACTGTAAGATCGTGGGATCTTAGAGAAGGAAGACAATTACAGCAACATGATTTCTCCTCACAGGTGAGTCTTTGTATAGACACAAAGAAAATGAATGTAAGAAAAACTCTTAAAAAGAAAGTTCGTTTCTTCAGGCTGCAAAGGAGTAAGTTCACTTTTTCAGGCTGCAAAGACCGGCCCTTTATGTTCTGAGAACCTAGAGAACGAAAAAAACGTTTTTCGAGTTTTGTCCCGATTTTGTTCTCTGTCTTTCTGCTCTTGAGGGAGTGTATGAAAAACATGGAGAATAGAATACGTTGAAACTTTATTGTTTGCTTGTAGTGGAAAATAATCATCAGATATGAAGGTTAACTAACATACGAGGGTCGTTTGAAAAGTCCGTGCAAAGTCAGAGAGATAGCACCACTGGCGCGTATCGAGATTATGTTTAGTTAGTAGCATCTCTTGGAAGAACACACACCAAGTTTCAGCCAGATCGGTCTATTTCTTTGTGTTTGGCATTCGTTTGAATCGAGGAAGTCGAGTGATTTTCAAAAAATGGACGAAAAAGAATTTCGTGTGTTGATTAAACACTACTTTATGAAAGGCAAAACGCCTGAGGAGACTAAAGAGAAGCTTGATAAACATTATGGTGACTCTGCACCTTCCATTAGAACAGTTTATAAGTGGTTTCAAAATTTTCGGAGTGGCCATATGGGCACAAGTGACGCTGAACGATGTGGACGCCCTGTTGAGGTTACTACTCCAGAAATCATTGATAAAATCCATGATATGGTGATGGATGACAGAAGAGTGAAGGTGCGTGAGATTGCTAGTGCTGTGGGCATCTCGAATGAACGGGTACATAATATTTTGCATCAACATTTGAACATGACAGATGGGAGCCTGCGATTGCTCACGCTTGACCAAAAACGAAATCGTGTGAAGTGTTGCAAGGACGGTTTGCAGCTGTTCCAGAAGAATCCGCAGGACTTTAAGCGTCGTTACGTCACTGTGGATGAAACATGGATACATCACTACACTCCTGAGACCAAAGAACAATCTAAACAATGGGTTACCAAGGGGGGGGGGAATCTGCGCCAAAAAAGGCGTAGACCGTTCCTTCGGCCGGAAAGATTATGGCGACTGTCTTTTGGGATTCGCAAGGAATAATCCTCATCGACTATCTGGAAAAGGGTAAAACTATTGCAGGTGCATATTAATCATCGTTATTGGACCGTTTGAAAACCGAGCTGCAAGAAAAACGCCCACGATTGGCCCACAAAAAAGTCCTTTTCCATCACGACAACGCACCAGCTCACACCTCAGCAGTTGTGGTCGCAAAATTAATGGAAGTAGGGTTCCAACTCGTTTCACATCCCCCCTATTCTCCAGACTTGGCTCCCTCGGACTACTATTTGTTCCCCAATATGAAGAAATGGCTGGCGGGAAAAAGATTTTATTCAAACGAGGAGGTGATTGCAGAAACGAATGGCTATTTTTCAGACTTGGACAAATCCTATTATTCGGAAGGGATCAACAAACTAGAGCAGCGTTGGACGAAGTGTATAAGCCTAAAAGGAGACTATGTTGAAAAATAAAAAAGGTTTACCCCAAAAAATTAAGTAGTTTTTATTTTTGCACGGACTTTTCAAACGTCCCTCGTAGCGTTTAAGGCGCCACGGTAGCCGAGCGGTTAGAGGCGAGACCTGCAAAGCTAAGATGTATTGTGGTACTAAAAGAAATTTACAGTAAAGTACGTTTGCTAGTCGCCTCCGTCCACGACACCTAGTAAATGGTAGTTGGACGTAAAGCCCGCCTGAAAAAATAGGCGATTACTTTACTTTATTAACATAGCATTTAACTCAATGAACAAAGCTTGTTCACTTACCTTCATGACTTTGATGGAGAAATAAATAGACAGCCACGGGGAATAAAAGCGCTAACGTCCCTTAACAGAATAACAAGTTGGATCATTTTGAGATTTTAAGATTTAGAGGCATTCTGTTGGCCCACACTTTGTGTGCTAAGAGCTCTAATTGATTTAGAAAAATTAAACTTTTTTAGTGACAGTTGTCTAAATATATAGCTTTGTGTTAAAAATTACATGATTTTATTTATTTTTGTTTTGTTACCCGTTGAAAGCTTATAGTTTGTTTCTCTTGTTTCAGATCTTCTCCCTTGGATATTGCCCAACTGGAGAATGGTTAGCAGTTGGTATGGAAAATTCCAACGTAGAAGTATTGCACGCATTAAAACCGGACAAGTATCAGTTACATCTGCACGAATCGTGTGTACTATCATTAAGGTTTGCCGCCTGTGGTAAATGGTTTGTCTCCACCGGCAAGGATAACCTCTTGAACGCCTGGAGGACGCCCTACGGTGCTTCCATCTTCCAGGTCTGTCCTGTTAGTTGCTATTTTCTTTGTCTTTTTTTGCATGGGGTCATTTTTTTGTTTTGTTTTCTTTTTTTATGGTGTTGATGTTGTTGATTTTAAGTGAATATTACTTATAATCAGATCCACACATTGCAGACAGCTTTATGGCAAGTGTCCCATTGCAGATAGGTATATCAGATAGTTCTTGACAACCAATAGATTGCAGTAAAAAAAAGAAAACTACTGAATTCCATCTTTTAAAGAAAATACTTACTTCTGATTTTGATTGGTGATAAATTTTAATGATAGACTGTAATGTTCTGTACAGGCGTAAACTAAAATTTTTAGCTACGAAGCTATTTGGTTTAGAGCTCTTCTGTACTTTTATTGTCTGTACATTATTTTATAGAGTATTTTGAGATTGATCTGAGCCTACTACATATTCTCTTGGTTCATAGCTTCCAGTGGAATGATAGAGCTCTTTTTGGGATCCTGTAAGCCTAGATTAAAACTGTCCGGTAGGATCGTCAAAAAGAGCACGAAAAAGCGTAACGTTGAAAACACCCAATTTTGACAATTTTTATTTTTCTATAAAAGATAAAATTCCCAAATTTTCTTTAAATTATAGGGAAAATCCTCTTTTAAATAAATGTATTTATTTTTTTTGCATCAACCCATATCTAATAGATTTCGGGAAAAAATTTGTCGAAAATGAGCAAAAACGGGATTTTCAAAAATTGTTTTTGTTGTTACCTTTTTTTGTATTAAAGTATTGTTAGTTGAAGTGGAATTTTATTAAAAGTCTCATCCAATGCGACCTAAAAGATTACGTGTTTAAATTTTCTAGTAAGCAGTGCCTAATATTTTATTATGAACATATCTTTCAAGAAAGTGAAAAATAAGTTATTCGTGGGAGACGTGCATTTTAGTTATACATCCAGTCTCGAGAATGGTAGAATCTGAGAAAACTTGTAATATTGGGATTGCCTAATTGACCATGTCCCTCTCCTCAAATAAGGTAAAGTAATGCCTATAGTTTTTCTGGTGCACTTTACTGGAAAATCCATATCCTACGATATAATTTAATCCAAGACGAAGTCCGGGAATGGAATCCAGTGCCACCAATACATTTTAGCATTGCGGTTCTCGCCTCTAACCGTTCAGCAATCGTGGCACCTTCTCTTGTCCTACTATTGTGATGACCTTACAATGTGTGGATCTAATAATGATTAAATGAATATGTACTCATTTAATGTGTTTATTAATGCGTATGGTTCATTCAAAATGATAATAATAAATTATTTGTTCACAGAGCAAGGAATCCTCATCAGTGCTTAGCTGTGATATATCAGCAGACGATAAATACATAGTGACAGGTTCTGGCGACAAAAAAGCAACCGTCTACGAGGTTATTTACTGACCACGCACTAAAACTAAGAAGTGATCTATATCGCAGACTGGTATCACGTTCAGTGGATCATCAGTTATCTGCAGTTAACATACTATTCTCGTTACTTTTCTGTTTTGTTCTATGAATTGTTAGCAATTTTTTTTACTGTGAATTGTTAACAGAAAGTGAACAAAAGGAGAAATAAAAAAATAAAGGGGCTATAGTTGTTTACCTAAATCAAACAAGAGTAAAACGAATCTCTAAAATTCAATTATGCTTGCTCGGGGTAAAAAATGGACGCTTAAATATTTTTAATAGCGCTGAGCTGAATAATTTTTCTTTATTTTAAAAGAAGTAAAGAAATAAAACTATTGTGACTTATGTTGTTTTTATTATTATTGTTTTGTTTTTAAGACGTGTTTTTAGAGGAAGATATGAACTTACACTAAAACGTAAACAAAAGTGAGGATAAGAGAGAATAAGTTAATAGTACCATATTTTTTTGGTCTTTATTATTATTATAATTATTATATTATTATTAATTTCCCTCCTCTAAAAAGTAACAACAGAAAATATTGTGATGTTCTCTCTAATAATATAAAAAAAATACATGGAGTCAAGTGATGTGTTCATCGTTTGTACAGAAAAATTGTGAATTCTATTTAAAAGTAATAATAATTGTGTATTTCTCAATATTTAAAAAAGAAAAATAAATTAAAAAAAAGTAAACTTAAATTAAAATAAAGAACGGGAAGTATATTTATATTTAAGCTAGTAATTGTATATTTCTAAAACTTTAAATTACAAAAAATATATATTAAAAAGGCTTTGTGTATAGAGAAGGCTGCTGCCAAGTTGTTTTTTAATTAATTTAAAATGGCGTGCTGTCTAGTGTACACGATTCGTAAGTTTTAATTTTTTTTAATTTTATTTTTTAAATAATTTAAATATCTACTTAAATATGTAAAGAAAAAAAAAGGTTGTAATTGTAATAGTCTCTTCACATGTGGGGCAACAGCGAAATCAGGTGGAGTGAAACAGCGAAATCAGCGTCTTTTTTGGCGTTCCGGTAAATAGAATACTTATATTTTTGTGTTTCGAAATGATTTTTTTGAACTTCTTTGTACACTTCAACGAAAGTTCATTCGTACATAGGGTTAGATCGTTAGGACCAGCACATTTACTACTTGCAGTAACCTTAGCTGTTTTATTCAGACTGGATTTTTCAGCCTTTTGTATTATTTCTTGTAAACGTTATTACGATTGAACGCAACTGTGTTGCCCCGCATGTGAATAGCTTTACTACTTTTTTATATTATAATTTTTTTTTTTTTTTTGGCAATATCTTTACTAAGGTCAAAGAAAAATCTCTGTTAGGTTTTCTATTATTTGAAATGGAAAAATAATTGTTAAAAGCACGAAAAGAAAAATAATAATTTGTTTTTTCTCATTAGAAATTTTGTAAATATTTAAGGAAAAAACAGATTCACTTTTAATATTTTTATTTTGTATCTTCTCCCCTCCCCCAAGAGAAGCTAAGGTGCTTATGTTTATTTTATTTTCAAAAAAAAAAAAGTATAAAACATTTTTAAAATAAAAATATTTATGCATTTTTATATAGAAAAAAGTATGTTATATATATAGTTTTAAGGTGTACCTATGCAGAAAGAAAAAAATAAAATGGCATTTTTATAAGAATGCATAAATAATGATTAAATAAAAATGTTGTTAATAAAGATGAGGCTTTTTATTTCCACCATTTAATTATTTATAGCATCTGCAGTCATTAAGGGATTCACTCCATCTTTTCTTCATACAATTCATTTCTTGGATTGTCGGTAGCCTATAAACATCCTTGCAAACCAATAGAGGGTATAGCTATAACTAAGTGAAGATGTGTGTTCATAAGTCTAAACGATTCCTTAATTTTCTTAGAGTGCAAGAATATCTTAGCTCTCGGTGACTTCACTGCAAAGAAACTCCAAACACGTATAGGGGACTACTTTTCCATTCGCTTCAACGTTGCTGCGATATAGGTGGGCTGATAAGGTAATCCAAGCATTCTAAATGAAGCTTCTCGTCAAATTCGAGGACAGATGCTTTGAAATTTCTCCTTTTTTTTCAACCTATACCATCCCTGGTTCAGTTGTTACACAGATTGCAATGCCTTGTAATTACACGTGTACATATTTATTAACTAATTATGTGAATAGTTAAAAAATTAAAAAAACAAACTCAATTCAAACAATATTTTTACTCAGGAATCTAGAAATATGAGGGAACTGAGTGAAGTTCTGCAAGATATAGACAAAAAAGACGAACACTTCTAATCCTTTTTCAAGGTAAGAACAGAATGTTGGAAGCTTTTAAGAGAAACAGGTGTGTAGTCATGTTGTGTAGTATGCCCTGAACTGAGTCATCTTTTCATTGTGTAAGCTTCTGAGTGTTTATTTCCAGTACAATCCCTTACATCATCTCAAGTAAATTCACAATGCTTATACCTAAACCATTTTTAGGGTTCTATTACTGTAGTACAAAGAAGCTTTGTTTTAGTCTAAACTTATTTTAGGACGTATACTGCCTTCTTGGTTCAATTCCTAAACAATCACTTGTAGAGGCCTTTTGTGAACACTCTTCATTGACCAGGAAAACCATCTACAAAATAGACCAAGGATATTTTTCAAGATTTTGTCTATGTAGTCAATGAAGGCCTGGTTATTTTAATATAAGGAATAAGAACAATAAGTATAGGACCGAATCTTACAACATATTTCTCAATATTAATAATTATTTCCGTTATTTTTAAAATATATCTCAATACAACTGGGATAAACAGGGAACTGACATAATTTAAGAGTTTTCTGCTTAAAAATGCGCGCCTTCTTGGGTAAAATACAATTCTGAAGCATTATCTGTGAAACAAAAATACACAAGTCTTAAATAAATATACTAGGTTTCATTAATTTTATTTCACTATTTTTCAAAAAGTGTTTTACAGCCCAATAACATATTGAATATCACACATATGCCATGTGACATCTTGTAACTACTACGTAACCTTCTTCACTCAGCAAGTTCGTTGTGTGTAGGAACGTCAGTGGAGTATACGATTTATATTCTATTTTTATTAAAATTATTTAATGTATAATTAATCCTGGATCAAAACTGTAAGGAATTTAACTGAGTACTACGATGGACAAAATCAATGATACATTTCAAATCAGGTAATAACAAATAAATGTTAATGCATAGTGTTTTTTTTCAATTTAAGCATGTTTTGCTGGGTGAATTCTCCCCTCATGTATTCATGTATCTATTCCATTATCATGTTGTATCAGCTTCACTTGATGCAGAATTATTCTGCAGTTGTGAAAATAAATAAATTAAAAAAAAAAAAGCATGTTTTGAGACATTATTTAAAAAAATAATACTTTTTATTATTACAAAGAAAACTCCTCATAATAAAAAAGAGGTTTTAATGAATTTAACTTCTTTTTTTTTTAAATTGTTTACGTTTGTTTTGGTTGATAATTAGTACTGGTAGTACACTTTTTCTATAGTGTTATTTTGGTCTCAAAGGTGGCTTAAAGTTTCTTTAAACAAAAATTATCTTTTCTTTTTGAACAAAGCATCAAACTTCGTTAATGCTGTCTATAAAAATACAGAATCTACATATTTGGCAGCATAATTTTTATTTTTTAGAATAAGGTACTGTACATTAATGTATATTAAAGTACAGTAACGTAAAAACTATAAGTTTGATTATATTTTGTTATTTAATAGCCTGATGAAATGTGCATGTACAGTGGTAGGTAGATACTGCAGTCATGAGCTTTTTATCTTTATCCAGTGCTTTCCATTACTTTACCAGGTTGCAGCCTAATAACATATTAAATAATGCTCAGCTTTCATCTGGAAATAGTTACCTCTATGGCCCTACCTTACTTCTAGCAGCATGCCGATAATATTATGTGATTCTCATTAAATCTATTCTGGAATATAAAGAAGTAAAGGAAATATACTTACCATTTTGCCTGTGTTGGACTGTTCTTCTGGTAAGCTTATATATTATTATTTCTTATTGGCGCGTCAACATCTAAGATTTATCTATTATTTCATAAGTTCTATTTCCAGCCATCAATTAAAACAATTATTCACCCAAATTAAACTGTTTTCTACAATATTATTTATGTTTTTAATGAAACCATTTTTTACTTAAATTTCATGGAAAAAGATTCAGTTTCATTCAAAAAAGGAAAAAGGTAATATTTGAAAATTATATTCAATATTCTAGTCAAATTAACCAAGTTGACAATTTATTAATCTTGGTAGTTCTAATTTTGGTTGGAAAAAGGCTAACATTTTATTGAAATTACTTAAAACTTACATTCGTAGCTTGTAGCACTTTCTAATAATAAACTAATAAAATTATTATTTGGCCAAATAAAACCTCTTTTCCTCAAAATATTAATTTTGTTTAAATAATAAATTATTTTAGAAAAATGGTATTATTTAAACTGAATAAAAGTTATATTTTTTAGATAAATGAGGTTATTGTTAAATTAAGAAAACAAGGTTTAAGTTCTTAAAAGCAATCATTTAAAAGTATATGCGTTGGCTATTTCTTTGTTAAACTACGTTTATCTGTATTGATTAAAAAATGATTGTGATACTGGGTTCGATTCCCGATCTATGCCTTAGATTTTATTTAATAGTTAAAGTGAGAAATTTCTTGTGAGGAACGTTTGCTAGTCGCCTCTATCCTTATTTGATAGTTACTAAAGCCCACCTAAAAAAATAAAATACCTAAAAAGTAATACTTCAGTAAGGCCGGCAGTGCACTGAAAAAAGCTTCGGACGCCAATAACCTTAGATGTTGACGCGCCTTAAACATTAATAACAAAAAAAATAATCATCATCATAATCATAATGTTTGAAGTAGTCTGCTTTGAGCTGAATCGATCTGCTTTGTTTTTGCACATCTCCGATTCTTTCACTTTTCAGAAGGTCTTTACCTTATTGTTGTTCATCTATCTGTGGATATATTCTCCAAAAAAAGCACAGGTATTCTCATTTCTATGTCAAACCACTAAGAAACCTAAACACTATATCTAATTTGACACACTCTGGAATAAACACGCTAGAAACTACGCAATAAGGTCTGTTTCCCGTTAAAATTTGAATGTCTCTTCCACACCCTAATTGGCAACCAGTCCTCCTCCTCCACCTTCTTTATATTTTCCGTGTTTTTCTTTTTTTCATAGCTTTCTTTTGTTTTTCTCTCAAACACAATGTTTTATTGCTTTGTCTCGGTGAACAATCTACACAGTAATATTTACTTTTTCGTGAGGTGGGTGCTGCTATTTTATTTAAAATTCAGATATATTTTTGTGATTTTTATTCGTTTGCTTAGATAAATATGTAAATAAGTTTGCTTATTGAATTTTATATAAATATTTACTTTTTTCAACTTTTCTTTTTCTAAGTCACTATCAAGTGCCGTTATTACAATCGAACATATTTTGTATTTGAGTTTTCGCCGAAAATACACGCTTCCAGAAATACTCCCCCACCATTTCACCAAATGCCTAAAATACCACTCGCTCAAGATTTTTTTTTTTTATCACCTACACCTAATCTTATATACATCCAAATCAACTTATAATTGGAAATATATTTTTCGTTAAAAATGTTTTTGGGGAGGGTGATAAAGTAAAAAAAGGTTACATAACGTAAGGACATGACATTTCTTAAAGATGGGTTAAGGCCACTTCTTAGCATTAGTAATAGCAGTGAACAAGAATAATCTCTTGCTAGCTGAAGATTCGTTTTCCTCACATCTTTCATTTTATCTCGAATCCTGCTATCTTAAAAACATTACTTCAATAGAGGTTTAGCTGGATTGTTTAGCAATAACAGTCTAAACATTGTTAACATCTATTTTTTATAGAATTTATTCTATAATAACTATATTTAAATAACTTCAAAATGAAAAAATTTATTTTCTCAAAATAAAAATAAAAAATATATCCTTTCAAAAATAATTAAATGTATTTTTGTTGTAGTATTTTTAATTTGAGTTCATATATATTTAGTAACACCAATTACAAAGCTCCAGATTATGGTGCCTGTGGAACAAGGAAGGTTCTCTTAGGTTATACATCACATGCTTATCAGTGACTTGTCTTTGCTGAACGAGAGACGTAGATCAATTTGATGTTGATAGGAGTTGTTATAGCTGCAATATATGCTGTAACTGATATTTCGTACGTTTGGAGGTGAGTTAGTAAACCTAGATACGTAAGTTGGAATACTATTTCTCAGGTATTATTTATTTATTTATTGCTATATGAAATACATCTATTAGCATAGAGTTGACATTCTCAGTTTTACAGTTTAAAATAATATCCTTTGCAAAATCATTATATAGTTACAAAATAATAAAGAAAAATAAATTAAAACTTAACTCTCCAAATTTCACATATTACCCAAATAAGAAAAGAAAACTAAAATGGAGACAGAAGTTTTCAACTTTACAGAATATTAATTATTAACATTGACAATGATATTTTTCATTTTAATCCTGCAGACAGTCTACAGATCTCCAACAGGTAAAAATAAACATATACTTTTTTTCAACACTACCAAAAGTGTAAATATTAACAAGATTTGATGTATATTCGTCAAATGTAATATATTGTTTTAAAAATTTAGATCTAAAGCTGAAATAAATAGGGCATTCCAATAAGAGATGTTTCACACAATTTAATGTTTGCTATTCTTAATTAGCTAGTAATCCTTAATATATTAATATTAACAATTAATGTGAAGTAATATTGAGGTTCTAAGTGAGCGAAGTAACAAATATTTCTGTATATTGAGGAATAACCAGAGTTCAGAGCTCTATAAATAACTAAACTCAGGAGATTATTTTTCATTTTCTGTACTCTTATTCTCAGCAACAAAATTCATCGCCAGGGTGTCTTCTATACTATTTCTCAGACAAGTACTAATGCTTTTACGGTTCTCTTAGGTTATGCAACATATGCTTATCAGTGACTTGTCTTTGCTGTGCGAGAGACGTAGATGAATTGGATGTTGATAGCTGTTATAGCTGCAATATTTGCTGTAACTGGTATTTCGTACGTTTGGAGATAAGAGTTAGTAAATCAGCACAAGTTGAAATACTATTTCTTTACTTGAAATACCGTAAGGTAGTGTAATCTTATTTCTATATTCCAGGCATTAATTCTGTGTTTTTGTTAATTGTAATTTTAAATTCATTTTATTTTTTAGTTGTGTATGATTTCAACTTCTCTTTTGATATTTGATGATATTCTCTTTTCTTTCATGGATTTATTTTTTGAAATAACCCTCTAGTTTCTCTTTACGTATATATTATATTACGTTAAGTAAATCTAATTCGGAAGTAATGATCTTTTAAATTCAAGCTTAATTTTATGGCATGTTAGATAAGATTATGGATCAACTTGTTTTCTTCAGTCACGCCGCCAACAGAAGTCTTGACTGTGCCATCACCTTGTAGGTCAACCTTTTTTTTTAAGGTCTAGAAATTCCTTTTAAGTTGTTTCCTCTTATATCTATTCTGATCACTCTAGATGCTAAAGACTTCGTATCACTAAGCAAAGAATCAAACAGGTTAGAAAGGATAGTTCTTTTTTTTCTCGTCTCAGTATGATATTATGATTCAAGAAAATTCATTTCAAATAGATGGGTTAAGGCCACTTCTTAGCATTAGTAAGAGCAGTGTACAAGATCTCTAGCTTACTGAAGATTCGTTTTCCTAACATCTTTCACTTTATCTCGAATCCTGCTAGCTAAAAAAGATTACTTCAATAGAGGTTTAGCTGGATTGTTTAGCAATAACAGTCTAAACATTGTAAACATCTATTTTTATCAAAATTTATTCTATTATTCAATATCTAGATTCACTTCTAAATGAAAATTTTTTATTTTTCCAAAATAAAAAAAAAATATCCTTTCGAAAATAATTAAATGATTCATTTGTTGAAGCATTTTTAATTCGAGTTCAAATATATTTAGTTACACCAGTTACAAAGCTCCAGATTATGGTGCTTGTGGAACAAGGAAGGTTCTCTTAGGTTATACAACATATGCTTATCAGTGACTTGCCTTTGCTGTTCGAGAGACGTAGATAAATTTGATGCTGTTAGGAATTGTTATGGCTGCAATATTTGCAGCTATTTTGTACGTTTGGAGATAAGAGTAAGTAAACCAGCACAATTAAGTTAAAATACTATTTCTCTACTTGAAATTTTATAGTATATTTTATAGTGTATCTAGTACTAGTGTTTCTTATTTCTATATTCCAGGCATTAATTCTCTGTGTTTGTTAATTATAATTTTAAATTCATTTTATTTTTAATTTTGTGTGATTTCGGGTATATTCTCTTTTCTTTCATTGAGAAATGTGTTCATTTTCTGTTACCATAAACGACTTAATAGTAGAATATTCAATGTGTTTTAAATGAATTTTCTTGAATCATAATATTATGTACTAAAGAGGCTGTAGAAGTGATCCCAAAACTGTGTTCTTAAAAAGATTTGAATTTTATTATTTTTCTGAAATTGTTACACTGTTTTCAAATGGCTAACATCGAGCTATTAGCTAAATAATCTAATATTTAATTTACTGGTGCTGTACTTTTTCTTTCCTTATCATTTATACAGATCCAGTTTGAGACTTGTTCGTGGTTTTGTAAATAGCGTCAGAAACTTGGAACATATTCAAAAATGTCGGGAACTTACTGTCGTGTTTTCTTAAGTTCGCTGAAATTGTCTAAGAGTAGAACTCTATGAAATCTTACTACTTCATTAAGAAAAAGTATTTTTTTTTGTTAATGCCAAGATTGGACCTTCATATTTTCATGTCAAAATATAATCGGGACATCTGCAGCAATATTAGATCGGATTTACTTACTTATTTATTAATTTAGATGATTACGGTTGAACAAATTTTTCTGCTAACATCTACATAACTTGACTGACTCACAAAATACCACCTCACTAATTTGGGTTCAGGTCAAAGTATTTATCAATAACATCAAGTTGAACGAATAACTGAACATATCTTGCATAAAGTAGAAAACAGTAAGTACACAGCAGCTATATTTCTTGATTTAGCTGATATATCTGACAATTTTGACACGTTGGACTGCTGTACAAAATTAGGTAGACTTACGCTATTAATTACATTATTCAAATCATACTAACTTTTTTAGAAGACCTAACTTTTGTAGGTAAGATTCATAAGATTTTAATTTATTGATTAAATTTTATTTTGGTAGATTTAAAAATAAATAAATTTTTAAAAAACAGCTGGAATCAGCTGTTTAGATAACCTTCACTTACCAGCTGATCAGCCTGGCCAGTTACCGTCTGCCATCTTTAACTCGTTCGTGATGTCTCTTCATTATCGTGACTTTTTAAGTGGATATTAGTGCGTGTTAAAGTGAAATTCGGGTTTATAAATTGAGTTTAAGTTATACTTAGTGCGTGATATACAGTTTTAGTGCGAATAGGGTTGTGAATTATTTTAGTAAGTGTCAAGTGCTATTGGACTGGAGATCTACTGAGATGCTGATGAACTTGGATATTCTTTAGACAAGGTAAGACTTTATTATCAATTATTTAATAATATTTTTATT
Source organism: Rhodnius prolixus (assembly GCF_049639745.1). NCBI lineage: Eukaryota > Metazoa > Arthropoda > Insecta > Hemiptera > Reduviidae > Rhodnius > Rhodnius prolixus. The sequence continues at coordinate 440,822 of NW_027411584.1, read as the reverse complement.
ATTCTTGCATGAAAACAGCATGCTATCATTTATTTATAACTTACAAATTATAATCAATGCATCGTCTTGCTTCGTTCAGTTTTGGTTAATTCTTTAATTTATTGAACACTACAAAAAGTATTTAAATTGATATCTAAACCTTTTTGATGAATTCTTTGATCTTTTCTTTTAATCGACTATGAGCTCAAAATTAGTATTCTTGGTTTACACTGGGTCAAAAAAGTGTGTGAACACTTCTCTAAATTTTATTACTATTATCTTAGTAGAAACTTCTTTTTTCTCAAATGAAATAATACTATTCGCTAGAAAGAAATCAGGGTTGTCTATTTTATATAAAATCGTTAAACAAAACAACACCACACACGAATGCAAAAAAAGTCTGTGAACACCATGAACATAATAGAGTATTCTTACACATTGTACATGTATTATAAATTTTAAAAACTTGTCGGACCTTCTTTGTTTCTAATCACTTTCAACAAGCGAGCTTTCATCGATCCTACTAATTTTGTAGTCGTCAACGTTGGAATTTTATCCCATTCTTCTAAAATAGTATTTTTGAACTGCTTCGCGATTTCTTAGTTCTTTTTTATTTATTTGGCAAATGATTTCTTCCGACAAATGTTCGATTGGGTAAAGGTCTGGCGATTGTCGAAGGGTGTTTGGGCGCCCGGTTGTATTATATAAAAGCCATTCCCAAGTTTTTAATGCGGTATGTTTCGGGTCGTTTTCTTGTTGGAAGACAAACGTTCCATCCATCCCCAATTTCATTGAACTTTTACTTGTAAATTGTACCTTAATATTCTTTTGAGCACTTGACTTCGGTTCTTCTCAAATAGTCTTCTGAATTTACCGTTTATTAAAGGAATTAAATTTTGGTGGCTGTGCACTGCGTGGCCTACTAGTCACACTTCCGCATTTTTCGTACTTATTAATTATATTATGCTCCGTGGGGGGTTTTTCTTTAACTATCTTCCCTATTTCACGCATACTTTTTCTTTCATTTCGTAACTACACAATAATTTCAAGAATCGGTCTAGGAACTTCCATACTAGTGGTTAAATAATACTAATTACATTATTTGTTCACTAAACTGACTGATATGATTTCTACAAGACTATAGGGTTCTTTGGGACTATATTCAACTGTTTTTCTGTTTGTTACCTGTGTAAAAATATCGATTTGTGAGCATTTATACGGTTGTTCACAGACTCCTTTTACATTCGTGTGTGGTATTTTGTTTAACGTTTCATTATGATATTCCTGTAGAAAAAAAAAATAAAAGATTTTATATAAAATAGACAATCCTGGTTTCTCTCTACCGAATAGTATAATTTCATTTGAGATAAAAGAAGTTCCAACTAAGATAAAAGTTATAAAATTTAGGTAAGTGTTCACAGACTTGTTTGGCCCCGTGTACCTTTTTGGTACCAGGAATTGATTTCTAAAGATTCCTTTTCTCAAGTGTGTTTGATTTTAATTAGTTCCTTTTATAGAACTCTAAGTAGAATATTTAAATCCAATCTCAGAATCTCCACATCATTACTCGCCTCTTATTAATTATTTAGATCCTTGTAATAGATTCAGAAATAAATAACTGATACCTACTTCTGCTTTCGTTAAGAACAAACGAAGGTCTTCCCCTTTCGGTGAATATCAGACGGTTTTTCTGTTTGGTAAAAATATTACTAGCACTAAAGCTTGAGTTGACGCGGGAATAAAAAGTTTGAATGTAATGAGTACCTGAAATATAAATAAATAATAACATGCATAACGTGCAAATATTACTTCATTTAAAAAAAAAAATGCCAGCTCGAGCTTAAAACATCAAGTTTGCCAAGAAAAATGTATCAGTGAAAGGAAGCAATTTATAGAATTGTTCAAGATTTCACTTTACTCAATATTTTATTATTTTTTTCAATAAAGTAACTTGATCAGTAGGTGTAGGGAAATAATCAGTAAGAACGAAGTATTAGTTCATTATAGCTTTTATTATAATTTTTTTTAACTACAATAAATTACAATTACTTTTAAATTAACATTTTTCTTAAAACTATTCAAACTAATTTAATGTTGTTTGATTATTCATAATGTTCCTGAAGACCAGACACCGAACATGGATCAGGGTCCGATACTGATGTAGAACTGGATCCAACTAATGCCTTGAAACAGAAGAGCACAATTGGCCTATTATGCACTGTTGCAGGTATGATAAAGTATCTAAAGTAATATAATTAGTTTATCTTTTAACCACTTAATCTAGCTAACTGTTGCCCAAGTTAAACTGGTTGTACTTGTTACACTGTACTGGTGCACTGATTAGAGAATCTAATCGGTTACACTGGCTAACTGCTTTTACTAGTTAACTAGTTAAAACAGTTACACCAGTGTAACCAGTTAAAACAGTTATGCTTGGTTAACTGGTTAAACTAACTACTTAATCGGTTGACTCTTATTAATCGGTTAAACTGGTTTTACTGGTTGACGGGTTAATCACTTAAACTTGTTACTAGTTAATCGGTTGAACTGGTTAATCTAGTTTAATTGGTTACCATTGTCACTTCGCTTCGCCTATCAACTTATTTTCTTCTCCTTATAACTTATTTTCTTCATTTATCCACTTATTGTTTTGCCTATCCACTTATATTACTTATATAGGCAGGTAGGTAGATCGATAAGTGGATAGATAAATACAATAAGTTGATAGATGAAGAAAATAAATGATGGGTGAAGAGAAATAATTGGATAAATGGCAAAGGTAGCCAGTTGGACCAGATTAACCAGTTTAACAAAATAACTAAACTAGTTAGCATGTTAAACCGTTCAACCGATTAAGTACTTAAACAGTTAAACTGGTTAACAAAGTAACTAGCCGATTAACTAGTTGACTAGATAAACTAGTCTGTTACCAGTAAAAGAGATTACCTAGCTAACCAATTTAATTAACAGAACCTGTTAGCAAGGTTAACCGATAAACTGATACAGTTTACCCAATTAACTATTTAAACAGTATAACTTATTTAGCGCAGTTATCAGGTTTAATTGGCTAATGGGTTAACAGTCAACCTAGTAACAGTTAACAGTTAACAGTTAACTAGTAACCGGTTAAACTAGTTTAACTAGCTAACTGCATGAACAAGTTTATCGGTTAAACTGGCTAACTGGTTAAGGTATAACTAGTTAATCGGTTAAACTTGTGAACTGTTATCGGTCATACTAGCAACTGGTTAACTGGTTAAACTGGTTAAACTAGTTCCACTGGTTACCTTTGATATTTATCAATTAATTTTTTTCACCTATCAATTGATTGATTCTTTTAACTGTCCACTTCTTGATCCTCCGCTTATCCTTCTATGTTAGAGAGGTAAGTGGATTGGTAAGAGAATAACTGGACAAATGAAGAAATAAGTTGTAAGGTGAAACGAAATGACAAAGGTAACCATTTGAATTAGTTTACCAAGTTTAGCCAGTTAACCAGTTGGCTAGTTTGACCGATGAACAGTTAACAAGTTTAACCGATTAATTTCCTACCCAGTTATATCCTTAACCAGTTAGCCTATTTAACCGATTAACTAGTTAAACCAGTAAGCTAGTTCAACTAGTTTAATCAATTAACTAGTTAATCAGGTCGACTAGTTAAACCCATTAGCCGATTAAACCAGTTAACTAGTTGATAGATTATACTGGTTAACTAGTTAATCAGTTAAACTGGTTAACTAGTTTATCGGTTAACCTGGCTAACTGGTTCCATTATTTAAATTGGTTAACTAGGTAATTTGTTTTACTGGCTGGCTAGTTTAACTGGTCCATTAGTTAATCGGCAAAACTGGCCGGCTGCTTTGTTAACCAGTTTATAACTGGATAGGTTAGGCTAGGCTAGGGTAGGTTAGGTTTAAGTTAGGCTAGGGTAGGTTAGGTTAAGTTAAGTCTAGATTAATTAAGCTAGGGTAGGTTAGGTTATGTTAAGTTCATCTAAGGTAACCTAACCTAACCCCCCCTTATACTTTGGTTAACTTAGGCTAGGTTAACCTAACCTAACTTAACCACACCGACTTACTATTAATCAGCTAAACCGGTTACGCAGTTCAGCCGATTAAATAGTTAACCTGTTAAACCAGTCATCCAGTTTGACCGGTTACCTAGTTAATCAGCTCAATCAGTTATCCAGTTCAACCGATTAACTAGTTAACCAGTGAGCCAGTTTAACCGGTTAACTAGTTTATCAGCTCAACCAGTTTACCCAGTTCAACCGATTAACTAGTTAACCAGTTTAACCAGTCAGCCAGTTTAACCGGTTACCTAGTTAATCAGCTCAACCAGTTACCCAGTTCAACCAATTAACCAGTTTAACCAGTCAGCCAGTTTAACCGGTTACCTAGTTAATCAGCTCAACCAGTTACCCAGTTCAACCGATCAACTAGTTAACCAGTTACACCATTCTGCCAGTTTAACCGGTTACCTAGTTAATCAGCTCAACCAGTTAGTAGTTCAACCAATTAACCAGTTTAACCAGTCAGCCAGTTTAACCGGTTACCTAGTTAATCAGCTCAACCAGTTACCCAGTTCAACCAATTAACCATTTTAACCAGTCAGCCAGTTTAACCGGTTAACTAGATAATCAGCTCAACCAGTTAGCCACGTAGCCAGTTTAGCTGATTACATGCAACATGCAAAATAATTTTAAAGGACTTACGTGAAAGGTGGAAGTAAATATTTAGTGCCACCGTCCTGAGAGAAGGATCCTTCCTTGTTCACTGCCTGTACAGTTCTCAAATGGTATTCCTCTTGCTTCCTAAACCAAAAATTTATTTTATTATATAAACTATTTTAATAAATTGTATAATATGTATAATAAAATTTATAGCTTTTTACTTTTTTTTTAATATTTGTAATAATATCTATTTATTATTATTATTTATTCGTAAAACGAAACAGTTCCTAATAAGTGATGCATTTTCAATTGTTCTGTTCTTACTAAGATAAATGGAAAATTTAAATAAAATGGAAAAATAAAGAAAACAAATGTTAAGAGACTGATCATGCTTGATTTTTATCTCATTGCGCAAATTTGAAAAGGAGATTACAAACGTTTAAGAGAATTTTTTTAAAAAACTGATTTTAAAAATTTCACTAACCTTTGTACAATTATCTTGACAGGTATTGCCAGCAACAGAAGTAGAGTCAATTCCCATCCAGAAATCAATGCTGTGCAAAGTGTTGCAATGAAAGAGATAGTTGCTATCAACAGGAGCACCTCTAAGACCAGCAGCCTGAAATAATGTCTTATTTACTTATGTAATTAAAATAACTAATGATTATTTTTTAAATTTTGTTAACTACTTAAATTGTAGAACGTATTATAATTATTTAATCTTAAATAAAAAGATTTATTTCCAAAGAACTTAATTAAGTCTGTTTTCTTCTCCTTTCCCTAAATTAACTGTAACCTAACCTATGGTACCCCAACATTGTGTATGTTTTTATATCAGCTGATTCTCAGTTATCGATGGTAAAAAAATAAATAAATAAATGCGTTTACCATATTAAATCTACAATAACTGAATCAGTATCAGCAAAATTAAAAACATTCAAGCATATTGGACGTAGAAAAAGAGTTACGTGTACTATTAACAGGATTTATCCTGATGAGATATACATTTACATAAGACAGAAACTATTAAAAAATAGTTGATATCGTTAGCATAGGTAAGAAAAGAAGTTCAGAGAACATAGAAACAACACCGTTAATGAACAAAAAGTAAGAAATGGTCCAAAGTGTCAGACCAGAGGAACGCCTGAAACTGTTTCGTTACAGCAAGAAATGTTTAAAGTATTTATTTTAGAACCATTCTATTCATTAGGAAATCGAAAATCCAGTTTATAAGGTTTCTATTACACCTATAATGTCTTAGCTTATGAACAAGTAAGCTGACTTAATGAAATGCATTAGAGATGTTGTCGATAAGATAAACGACATCAACACGACAGTACTTAATCTAAATCAAGCAATAAAGTAAGTAATTTTCAAACAACACGATAATAATTGTTGATCGACCGGCAAAGGAACCACACTGCTTAGAACACACTGAAGTTTTAAATAAATTAGAGCTGGATCTAATTTTGGTACCCAATTTACATTATATACTTCCAGAAAGAAATAAATCATTCCGTATTCTAAAAGATCTATTCCGTTTTTCTCGAAGATTATTTCAATTATAACCATGTATCTTTTTTAAGAAATGTATGTTAGATTAAGATATACTTTTACTGCAGCTGGCCGATCTCTGACCAAACAATTTACTAATCTAACCACTGTATAAATTTCACTGTCAAACCAGTGCAGAGCTTACGTTATATACTTTACTTTTGATGGCTTTCGATCTTAGTGGTGTACTGATAAAATTTTTCTATAAGAAGATTGGATTTATTTATTGTAATTGTGCTCTTGTTTGCACATTAACCAATTACAGAAGATTGGATGATATAATTATTAAAATAAGAGATATTAGTTATTAATATTACTTTTTCTCTACCAATCTTCAATTATGAGACTAAAAGGACGAAAGAAAACTATATACATGCAAATAATTACTTAATCCTGTAATAATATCAAATCACGCGTAGATTCCAGTCCAATATGCAACAGGTTGTTTAAATTCTTCACAGTCAGTGTATGTTTTAAAATAAAAATAAATTATGTAAAAATTTCACTTCCTAACAATAAACATAAGTAATAAAACAAATAAACTTACATGAACGCATCAGCATACTAGAGTTGAATACAGGTCTTCATCTGCCAACGGTAAGCATCATAATATTGAAAATTACAAGAACTGCCAGAGAATTGTGAAGTCCAAGATTAGTGATTTCCTGCAACAAAGGAAGAAGAAGATATTTGAAAACTTAGATATATCATGCAGAATGAATGCCAGATTTCAATCATCTTCTATCAGAGATAAAGTGGATGAAGATTGCCAAAGATCGATTTAATGACATAGCAGAAGTTTCCCAAATAAAAAGGAAATAACAATAAATAGTTTAATATTGCATTAAAAAAAAAATAAAAATAACTAAACGCTCAGGTTATACCCCCTAACAATTAACCTTTAACTTCTTATCAACCAATTTAACCCTATCTTCTGATTCTATTTATTTTTCCAAAATCGCACAACATGCGAATTGAAGATATTATTTTTAATGTTCTTATGTATTTTAATTGTAAAGGTTAATGTTTAGTAAGAAGCTCCTAATGCTAACAAAAAAATAAGATTAACACTAAATGCCACCGAGGTATCTCAAGTTAACAATCATTACAAAAAATAAAACATATTTATAAGAAATCTTTTAGCTGACTTACTATTTCATTGAAATACAATCACTTCTTGTTCTGCCTGTACTTGTTGTTCCACTATTAAGTTGTAATAAAGACCGTAGAGTTCCACCGAACTGAACACCCCAAGTAACTTTGACCACACGGTAAGTTACAGCACAACAGCTGATAATGGCCCCACCAAATTGGCAAAGATAACCTACCTCACTTTAGTATCAGCTGATTGATCAGCTGATGAATGAAGTTACCATGACAACGGGATATTATTCGTTGATTAGAGGGAATCATTGAAATAGTATAATTTAATTAGCGTAGAATTTGTGAGTGAAATTATCAAATTTATTATTTTTAAAGCAGACTTTAATTTATTTATTAAAAGACCAGCGACGGAAGTGAAACGTTAATAAAAATAAAAAACATTTACTAGAAAAAAAGTGCAAAGAGTCTTACCTGGGCAACAAAGATTCCTAATGATCAATAATATCAATCAATAGTCCATATTCCTAATGGTTGATAATCGGTGTAGCAACAATAACAGTAGTTCTACTTCGTGCTGCTCGGTTTAAAGCTGCTGGTACATTCAACTCGCTAATTGAATCCTAAGTCAGTGCAGCTTCGTCAAGTATTAGTATACTCGGATTTCTAACCAAAGCTCTTGCAATGGCTCCAGATAGATATGTACCTTCAGCTCCAACGAGTACTTTTGTATACCTGAAAAACTGAAGCAATATTCACAGATTATTACAAGATTAAATCTAGTAAAGTGAAATCATAAAGAATCTATTTCAAGATTTAGTCTGGGTACAGATATCAATCATGCCACTTTTAACTTTCCTCTTTCTTTGTTCTGTTAAAAAGAATTCAAAATGAGAAAAGCGAGATAAAATCTCATATGAATTAATAAAATTTTCCTTCCTATCATTAGTCGCAGTATTAACAGAGATACTTAACAAGATAGCAATAGCGAAAGAAATACCTAGGTAATGGGAGAAATAACAAGATTAAGAGAAAGCATTTTGTTAGACAGATCAAGAAATAGAGAAAGACTAGAAAGATCTTCCTTGAGATGGAAGGATGATATGAATAAAGTTTTAGGGGCTTTTGTTTTCTTTTAGTGCCCAAGAAATCACTTAGAGTTATTTATTTATTTAAGTTAAGCTAATTCTTTTCATCTAGTACTTGGTTCCTTTGTAACTAAATATTTGAATTAATTTTCTTTTGGTGTACACTTTATAATTTCTGATAAAGGCTGTTATTATTATTACTTTAAAAAACCTATAATTGGTATATTTCAGATATTGATCTCATAGCTTTTTTATATTTTCTTAATTCTGACAGACTTTTAAAAGGATCATTTCCGAAACTACACATACTTAGGGATCATAAAAGCACGATACGTTTGAAAATGTTGAATGTATTTCAAAGAACATATTTAAAGCATTTCTATTATTATCAATTTATTGTCAAAATTTAAAAGGAAACTCTCAAGATTTTTCTCTTTCTACATTTTAATTATTATCTGATACTTCCAAACTTAATCAATATTTTCAATACCTAATCAATATTTTATTAGAAAGTTAAGAAATATTTTAAAAATACTTTCCTTAGTAAGGTATTTAAGACTTACAGTCGGTTTTAGGAACAAGAGAGAATTTGTAACATTCAGTAAATGTTAACCATACAAAAATTATAAAACATGCGAATTGAAGATTTTAATTATAATGTTCTTATGTATTTTAATTTTAAAGGTTAATGTTTTAGCAAGAAGCTCCTTATGCTTAAAAAAAATGATTAAACACTAAATGCCACCGAGGTATCTCAAGTTAACAATTATTACAAGAAATAAAACATGATTATAAGAAATCTTTTAGCTGACTTACTTTTTTATTGAAATACATTCACTTCTTGTCCTGCCTGCATTTGTTACTCCACTATTAAGTTGTAATAAAGACCGTAGAGTTCCATCGAACTGAGCACCCCAAGTAACTTGTACATCAGCTGATAATGGCCCCACCATATCTGCAGGAATAACCACACATCAGCTGATTGATCAGCTGATGAATGATGTTACTATGACAACGGAATATTATGAATATTATGCACTGATTAATGGGAAAAATTGAAATGGTACAAATTGATTGGCGTTGAATTTGTGAAATTATAAATTTAGTCAGTTTAAAATTCTAGTGAATTTTTTTATTTATTTATTAAAGGATCAAAGGTAGTGAAATGTTAATAAGAGAAAAAACATTTACTAGAATCAATTTCAGTCAAAAATCCACGTTCCTAATGGCTGATAATAGGTGTGCAACAAAAATAGTAGTTCTATTCCGTGCTGCTCGGTTTAAAGCTGCTTGTACAATCAACTCGCTAATTGAATCCAAAGCCGGTGAGGCTTCGTCAAGTATTAAATCTGTTCGGTAGGACAGTTGTATCAGGGTTGATCGTCAAAAACTGCATAAAAAAGCGTAACATTGAAAAACACCCAAATTTGTCAATTTTTTTCTCTTTTTCTATAAAAGATAAAATTCCCAATTTTTCTTTATATTATAGGGCAAACCCTCCTTTATAACTGTAATTTTTTCTTAATAACATAGATTAATTAGTTTTAGAGAAAAACTATGCCAAAAATGTGCAAAAACGACATTTTCAAAAATTGTTCTTGTTACCTTTTTTGTAAACCGATTTTCATGAATGAGGTGTCATAGGATTCGGAATTTTATGTAGATGTGCCTTTTAGGGATCTCGACGCTGTGCATCGAATGGGAGAGGAGTTAGCCCCATGTATGTAAGGCCCCCTCCAAAATTATTATTACTAATAACTCTGTATTTTTCAACGTTACGCTTTTTCGTGCAGTTTTTGACGATCAACCCTTATACAACTGTCCTGCCGGACAGTTTTAATATCTTAGCCCGATTTTGTTAAATTTTGGCATGTTGAAAGGGTTAGGGCTCCCCTACGTGTCAGTAAAGCGACGGTCTGCTCTTACACGTATTAAGAGGAAGTTTTGCAATAATTTCAAATTATCGTCGCTTGAACCGATTTTTGTGAATAAGTGTCGTTTGATTCAGAATTTCATGTAGACGTGACATTTAGGGATCCTGAGGCAGTACATCTACTGGGAGAGGAGTTAGCCCAATGTACGTAAGGCCCCCTCTAACACTATAGTTACTCTGTAAATCTTAGCCCAATATTGATGAAATTTGGCAGGATGAAAGGGCTAGGGCTCCCCTGCGTAATATTGAAGCAACGTTCTGCTCTTACGCCTATTAAGGGGAAGTATTACAATCGTTTCCAATTATCAAATGGTCTGTCTGGCTGAGTGTGTATGAAGGGGCACACATTTTCTCATAAAAGACTTACGAGTGTTACTTCCTTCAAACATGAACATTTTATTGCACGATAGATTAAGCATTCCTTAAAATGTCATGAAAGTGTAACGAGCGGCCTGAAAAAATTCTGTTGCTTTTTAAGATGAATTGTGTCTTACTCAATTTATTTAGTAAGATAAATTTTTTGAATTTGAAGTTGGTTTCTCTGTCTTCTCTCTTTCTTTCTGTTTGAGTGTGTGTTTGTGTATTTCAAATACCAGAAATTGCAGAACGTTAAATTTTTTTAGCTTTTAGACGACACAATAAGGTTTTAGTGAAAATCGATCTACCGGAAGTATCACTTTAATGAGAGCAGATCCTTCAGTTTGATAGGAATTTCTGGGAAACTTATACAGGAAATTCGATTAAGCGTACACAAGTAATTGTAAACTTATTAAAATTAAACGTGCCAAGTTTGTAAAATATTTGAGAGTTTAATTTAAAGAATAATATTAAGAGGAAGTCGTGAGAGTGTTGCTACCAGATTTTTTTTCATAGAAATTATAATTTCCGTGAAAGTGTTATTCCACAAGTTGCGATAAGAGGGAACTTCATCAGTTTAAAGTGTTTGTATTATTAATTTGTATTTGTTACTGATAAGTAGGGAACGGATCCGTATGTATTTACATATTTTTTTCTAGGCAATTTACAGACGTTTTTCAACTAGAAGTATTCATACTGACACTTTTTAAGCCGTTTGAGTCTACTTTTATTTCACATATTTCCACAAATTTGGGTGTTATCGCATATTTATACGTATTTGATTAAAATAAATAAATATTTATACATATTTAATCAAAATATGTACATATTTTTCATTTTGGGCATATTTTCTTAATTAGGAGGTGGTTGACAGGAACTGTGAAGTGCTTCTTTAAAAAATAAATAAAACACTTTAAAGGGCGTTCAATCAACCCTTATACTTAACTTTTTAAACTGTAAGTTTTTGTTAAAGAGTTCTATACATTCTGTTCTTACTTTCAAAATAGGAATAAGGAAAAAATAGACGTTTTAAGAGCATCTCAATGCTTTCTAGCGGCAATAGCTTGAACTAGGGAGATGTAATTACATAGGAACTAGTTTCAGTGATTACCGCTAGGTAGCATGAACATGTACTTTGACACTATTAAAATAAACATTAAATAACCTCCTAATGAAACAACTGTCCGGTAAAGCAGTTGGATAAAAATGTTATTCGGTTTTGTCCATATTCACTATCGTGTAGCAACAGTAATAATTTGCTTTATTTGTTAAATATTCTTTACCCACGTCGATAAACATTTTATATCGTCAGTATTTTAAAAAGAAGTTTTTCTCTAAAATAATGTCCATGTTTAAAATTCACTGTTTACCTCATAATTTGATGTTTTTTTAAAATTATGATTCGATAGTTTTAAGTTGATGCTGCTGTAACTAAGTCAGTGAGAACTTTACATACCTTAGAAAACTGATTATCTTTTTGCATTAAGCGATAACTTCCTAGGAAATTAAAAAACTTGTTTTTGCTTTATTACTGCGTTAAGAACTTCTTGCAGGTAAGCAACATTTTTTTGTGTTTACTTTTATTTTTAATTACAAGTTGATGTGAGTGAAGCTTACTTACAAGAAGTAATTATAAAATCGACATGTTTCCAAGACTGTTGATAGTAGATGTTTTAAGTGTACGCATGTAATTTTAATAAGTTGATTTTAATCTTCATTATTTTGTTTCATAAGTAGGTAGATTTAGTTCGTAATATGTTAATAATTTTTGTTCGTCTTTATTATTGTAAAAGTAAATTGCTAATTACGATTATGTATTTGGGAACTATGAACTTCCATGTAAATATTCACATTTCTCTCATTTAAAGGGGAGAGTAATCTCCATGAAATTTAAATTAATAATGTAAAGTTTAATAACGTCCTAGAATTATGGACCTTCGATTTTGCAAGGTTCGCACCAGTAATTTTGAATTCTTAATTATTGAAAATTGATATTTTTTTTCTAAATATTAGTAAATTACAATGAAAACAATTGTATAAATAATAGTTTATATATTTTTATTTTTCATTCTAATGGTAATTCTGAACTAGTTCATTAAGCCCAAGTGAAATAGACGTTAACCATCTATCCTAGGAAATGTTTGTGAAGAATCAATTAATAAAACAAGTGTTATGTAGTTACTATGCGTAATATGCACGTTAATTTCACAATGTAATGGTAGAATTTTTCTTCAAATCACTTGTTCTTTGTTTTTAATAAAATGTTTAATTTGTTTGCTGTATTAAAAAATATATAAATTTAAAAATAGTCTCTTAATTTCATTGCAATGCTGCTGTTTCTGCATTTGATAGTAATTAATAAAGGCAATTCTAGACTGTATATCTTGGGTCGATCAGTTTTGAAAATCAAAAAGTAAAAAAAAGCAAGATTAGTTTCAAAAATGGCCACAAGGTAGCAGCACTTACTGGACGTGTCAACTGTAAAAACACATTTTAGTTTACATATTCGCCACCAGATAGCACTAAAACTGTATAATACAACTGTCAATATTTTTCTTAAGTACGAGTTGAATGTTAAGGGGTAGCACATCGCTCTGCCGCTCGTCACCTTAAACATATCTATTATAGTCCCATATCATCAAATATGAAAGAGGTATGATGACATATGTCTGTCTAGTCAAAAATAAGAATTGTAATAAAACATATTCTAATCAAATATGATATAATAACATAAGTATGTCTCTCTATTCTAAAAATCTCTATCATAAACATACATGAAAGTTCTTCTATAAGAATTGTAAAAAAATATTGGAAACGTCAAATAGGAAATAAGTATCATGACGTATGTCTGCTTAGTATACTCGGATGTCTAACCAAAGCTCTTAGCAATGGCCATTCTTTGTTTTTTCCTCCAGATAGCTAAAGTACCTTCAGCTCCTACGAGTACTTTTGTATACCTGAAAAACTGAAGCAATATTCACAGATTATTACATTAATTCTGGTTAAGAAAATCTTAAAGAATCGGTTTCAGGATATAGTCTGGGTACAGATATCGAGCATGCCCAAATGAATTAATAAAATTTCCCTCGGTATCATTAGTTGTAATTAAATTTATGATGATTATTATTATTATTTATTTTAGTGAGCAAGAATTCATTCAAAAAGTTGTTTATCTATTTATGTTACAAGTTTACATTCAAGCATTTAGTTCTTGGTTCATTTGTAACTAAATTTATTTATTCATTTATTTGGTGGACACTTAATAATTGGTAATAAAGGCTGATATTATTGTTACTTAAAAAAAACCTATAATTGGTATATTTCAGATAATGATCTCATAGCTTTTTTATGTTTACTTGATTTTGACAGGCTTTTAAAAGGAATATATGTATCTGAAACTACACAGAATTAGAGAACATAAATGCACGGTATGTTTGGAAATGTCCAATGTATTTCAATGAACATATTTAAAGCATTATTATTTATTATCCAAATTTAATATATAATAATAATATTTGCCAGAAAGTAGTATTAGAATGGATTCTAATACATCATCTTATCATATGATCAAAAGAAGGACCATCAGGGAAATGCAACCAGCGAGAAAGAGCTTAGGGACGAGACACTGATAAAGATGAAAGCACACTATTAAAACAACTGAGTATTAGAAATAAAGAAATCGGTATTGCTGATTACCTGTCGTAGCATACATGGCTTTTTGCATTCCTACATGTTTCGAACTATCATCCGTTATCTGAGATGAGTTATCAGTTTGGTGCAGTAAGTGAAAAGTGAAGTCATCTTCTCTATACGTCTACACCAAACTTAATCAACCCCTGATGACGGAAAAAATCGGAAACCACTCAAGAATGGAAATACAAGCGTGCTGAGGCAGATAAAACAGCCATAATGTCATGTATTGCCATATCACAGTGGACATATTTTTTCAAGTCAATTTTGATATTCAAATGATACAATGACTCACCTTCTAAAAGAAGTCCAAAGCAATCTAAGCCAAAAAAAGAATATTACATAAATAAACTACGCAATAAGAATACCAAAAAATGAAGACAAATTATTAGAATGAAATATAATTGAAATGTCAGGGATTTAAATTGAGTGTGCTTCATCATCAAACGTATAGCTCAGTGGTTCTTAACCGGTGTTCCGCGAAATTTCAATTTAAAATGTATTAAAATTTAGAAACTTAGGAAAGATACAACAAAAAATTGTTCCTTTTTTTTAAATTTGAATTTAATTTAAAGTTCTTGCTAAATACCGAATTTCAAATTATTTAATGTTAGTGTTCCGCGAGAAAAATATATACATAATTGTGTTCCGCGTCTATGAAAAGGTTAAGAACCACTGAATAAAGAGTTGAAAATTTTTTGGGTCATGAAATTCTGTAAAATTATGGCCGTTCTATATCTCCCACTGTGAACCACGTATTCGTATGAAATTTTGTTCTCTTGTACACTTTGTTTTTCTCGATTATAAACTATAGTTATTTTGTGCACTGACCTAAAAAGGTAGAAGATATAAAGGGTTGAAAATTTTTTGGGTCATGAAATTCTGTAAAATTATGGCCGTTCTATATCTCCCACTGTGAACCACGTATTCGTATTAAATTTTGTTCTCTTGTACACTTTGTTTTTCTCGATTATAAACTATAGTTATTTTGTGCACTGACCTAAAAAGGTAGAAGATATAAAGGGTTGAAAATTTTTTGGGTCATGAAATTCTGTAAAATTATGGCCGTTCTATATCTCCCACTTTGAACCACGTATTCGTATGAAATTTTTTTCTCTTGTACACTTTGTTTTTCTCAATTATAAACTATAGTTATTTTGTGCACAGATCTAATAAGGTAGAAGATATAAAGGGTTGAAAATTTTTTGGGTCATGAAATTCTGTAAAATTATGGCCGTTCTATATCTCCCACTGTGAACCACGTATTCGTATGAAATTTTGTTCTCTTGTACACTTTGTTTTTCTCAATTATAAACTATAGTTATTTTGTGCACTGACCTAAAAAGGTAGAAGATATAAAGGGTTGAAAATTTTTTGGGTCATGAAATTCTGTAAAATTATCGCCGTTCTATATCTCCCACTGTGAACCACGTATTCGTATGAAATTTTGTTCTCTTGTACACTTTGTTTTTCTCAATTATAAACTATAGTTATTTTGTGCACAGATCTAATAAGGTAGAAGATATAAAGGGTTGAAAATTTTTTGGGTCATGAAATTCTGTAAAATTATGGCCGTTCTATATCTCCCACTGTGAACCACGTATTCGTATGAAATTTTGTTCTCTTGTACACTTTGTTTTTCTCGATTATAAACTATAGTTATTTTGTGCACTGACCTAAAAAGGTAGAAGATATAAAGGGTTGAAAATTTTTTGGGTCATGAAATTCTGTAAAATTATGGCCGTTCTATATCTCCCACTGTGAACCACGTATTCGTATGAAATTTTGTTCTCTTGTACACTTTGTTTTTCTCGATTATAAACTATAGTTATTTTGTGCACTGACCTAAAAAGGTAGAAGATATAAAAGGTTGAAAATTTTTTGGGTCATGAAATTCTGTAAAATTATGGCCGTTCTATATCTCCCACTTTGAACCACGTATTCGTATGAAATTTTTTTCTCTTGTACACTTTGTTTTTCTCAATTATAAACTATAGTTATTTTGTGCACAGATCTAAAAATGTAGAGGATATAAAGGGTTGAAAATTTTTTGGGTCATGAAATTCTGTAAAATTATGGCCGTTCTATATCTCCCACTGTGAACCACGTATTCGTATGAAATTTTGTTCTCTTGTACACTTTGTTTTTCTCGATTATAAACTATAGTTATTTTGTGCACTGACCTAAAAAGGTAGAAGATATAAAGGGTTGAAAATTTTTTGGGTCATGAAATTCTGTAAAATTATGGCCGTTCTATATCTCCCACTGTGAACCACGTATTCGTATGAAATTTTGTTCTCTTGTACACTTTGTTTTTCTCGATTATAAACTATAGTTATTTTGTGCACTGACCTAAAAAGGTAGAAGATATAAAGGGTTGAAAATTTTTTGGGTCATGAAATTCTGTAAAATTATGGCCGTTCTATATCTCCCACTGTGAACCACGTATTCGTATGAAATTTTGTTCTCTTGTACACTTTGTTTTTCTCGATTATAAACTATAGTTATTTTGTGCACTGACCTAAAAAGGTAGAAGATATAAAGGGTTGAAAATTTTTTGGGTCATGAAATTCTGTAAAATTATGGCCGTTCTATATCTCCCACTGTGAAC
Source organism: Rhodnius prolixus (assembly GCF_049639745.1). Classification (NCBI taxonomy): domain Eukaryota; kingdom Metazoa; phylum Arthropoda; class Insecta; order Hemiptera; family Reduviidae; genus Rhodnius; species Rhodnius prolixus. The sequence goes on along the minus strand of NW_027411584.1, from coordinate 423,837 downwards.
CACGTATTCGATGAAATTTTGTTCTCTTGTACACTTTGTTTTTCTCGATTATAAACTATAGTTATTTTGTGCACTGACCTAAAAAGGTAGAAGATATAAAGGGTTGAAAATTTTTTTGGTCATGAAATTCTGTAAAATTATGGCCGTTCTATATCTCCCACTTTGAACCACGTATTCGTATGAAATTTTTTTCTCTTGTACACTTTGTTTTTCTCAATTATAAACTATAGTTATTTTGTGCACAGATCTAAAAATGTAGAGGATATAAAGGGTTGAAAATTTTTTGGGTCATGAAATTCTGTAAAATTATGGCCGTTCTATATCTCCCACTGTGAACCACGTATTCGTATGAAATTTTGTTCTCTTGTACACTTTGTTTTTCTCGATTATAAGCTATAGTTATTTTGTGCACTGACCTAAAAAGGTAGAAGATATAAAGGGTTGAAAATTTTTTGGGTCATGAAATTGTGTAAAATTATGGCCGTTCTATATCTCCCACTGTGAACCACGTATTCGTATGAAATTTTGTTCTCTTGTACACTTTGTTTTTCTCGATTATAAACTATAGTTATTTTGTGCACAGACCTAAAAAGGTAGAAGATATAAAGGGTTGAAAATTTTTTGGGTCATGAAATTCTGTAAAATTATGGCCGTTCTATATCTCCCACTGTGAACCACGTATTCGTATGAAATTTTGTTCTCTTGTACACTTTGTTTTTCTCGATTATAAACTATAATTATTTTGTGCACTGACCTAAAAAGGTAGAAGATATAAAGGGTTGAAAATTTTTTGGGTCATGAAATTCTGTAAAATTATGGCCGTTCTATATCTCCCACTTTGAACCACGTATTCGTATGAAATTTTTTTCTCTTGTACACTTTGTTTTTCTCAATTATAAACTATAGTTATTTTGTGCACAGATCTAAAAATGTAGAGGATATAAAGGGTTGAAAATTTTTTGGGTCATGAAATTCTGTAAAATTATGGCCGTTCTATATCTCCCACTGTGAACCACGTATTCGTATGAAATTTTGTTCTCTTGTACACTTTGTTTTTCTCGATTATAAACTATAGTTATTTTGTGCACAGACCTAAAAAGGTAGAAGATATAAAGGGTTGAAAATTTTTTGGGTCATGAAATTCTGTAAAATTATGGCCGTTCTATATCTCCCACTGTGAACCACGTATTCGTATGAAATTTTGTTCTCTTGTACACTTTGTTTTTCTCGATTATAAACTATAATTATTTTGTGCACTGACCTAAAAAGGTAGAAGATATAAAGGGTTGAAAATTTTTTGGGTCATGAAATTCTGTAAAATTATGGCCGTTCTATATCTCCCACTTTGAACCACGTATTCGTATGAAATTTTTTTCTCTTGTACACTTTGTTTTTTTCAATTATAAACTATAGTTATTTTGTGCACAGATCTAAAAATGTAGAGGATATAAAGGGTTGAAAATTTTTTGGGTCATGAAATTCTGTAAAATTATGGCCGTTCTATACCTCCCACTGTAAACCACGTATTCGTATGAAATTTTGTTCTCTTGTACACTTTGTTTTTCTCGATTATAAACTATAGTTATTTTGTGCACTGACCTAAAAAGGTAGAAGATATAAAGGGTTGAAAATTTTTTGGGTCATGAAATTCTGTAAAATTATGGCCGTTCTATATCTCCCACTGTGAACCACGTATTCGTATGAAATTTTGTTCTCTTGTACACTTTGTTTTTCTCGATTATAAACTATAGTTATTTTGTGCACTGACCTAAAAAGGTAGAAGATATAAAGGGTTGAAAATTTTTTGGGTCATGAAATTCTGTAAAATTATGGCCGTTCTATATCTCCCACTTTGAACCACATATTCGTATGAAATTTTTTTCTCTTGTACACTTTGTTTTTCTCAATTATAAACTATAGTTATTTTGTGCACAGATCTAAAAATGTAGAGGATATAAAGGGTTGAAAATTTTTTGGGTCATGAAATTCTGTAAAATTATGGCCGTTCTATATCTCCCACTGTGAACCACGTATTCGTATGAAATTTTGTTCTCTTGTACACTTTGTTTTTCTCGATTATAAACTATAGTTATTTTGTGCACTGACCTAAAAAGGTAGAAGATATAAAGGGTTGAAAATTTTTTGGGTCATGAAATTCTGTAAAATTATGGCCGTTCTATATCTCCCACTGTGAACCACGTATTCGTATGAAATTTTGTTCTCTTGTACACTTTGTTTTTCTCGATTATAAACTATAGTTATTTTGTGCACTGACCTAAAAAGGTAGAAGATATAAAGGGTTGAAAATTTTTTGGGTCATGAAATTCTGTAAAATTATGGCCGTTCTATATCTCCCACTGTGAACCACGTATTCGTATGAAATTTTGTTCTCTTGTACACTTTGTTTTTCTCCATTATAAACTGTAGTTATTTTGTGCACAGACCTAAAAAGGTAGAAGATATAAAGGGTTGAAAATTTTTTGGGTCATGAAATTCTGTAAAATTATGGCCGTTCTATATCTCCCACTGTGAACCACGTATTCGTATGAAATTTTGTTCTCTTGTACACTTTGTTTTTCTCGATTATAAACTATAGTTATTTTGTGCACTGACCTAAAAAGGTAGAAGATATAAAGGGTTGAAAATTTTTTGGGTCATGAAATTCTGTAAAATTATGGCCGTTCTATATCTCCCACTTTGAACCACGTATTCGTATGAAATTTTTTTCTCTTGTACACTTTGTTTTTCTCAATTATAAACTATAGTTATTTTGTGCACAGATCTAAAAATGTAGAGGATATAAAGGGTTGAAAATTTTTTGGGTCATGAAATTCTGTAAAATTATGGCCGTTCTATATCTCCCACTGTAAACCACGTATTCGTATGAAATTTTGTTCTCTTGTACACTTTGTTTTTCTCCATTATAAACTATAGTTATTTTGTGCACTGACCTAAAAAGGTAGAAGATATAAAGGGTTGAAAATTTTTTGGGTCATGAAATTCTGTAAAATTATGGCCGTTCTATATCTCCCACTGTGAACCACGTATTCGTATGAAATTTTGTTCTCTTGTACACTTTGTTTTTCTCGATTATAAACTATAGTTATTTTGTGCACTGACCTAAAAAGGTAGAAGATATAAAGGGTTGAAAATTTTTTGGGTCATGAAATTCTGTAAAATTATGGCCGTTCTATATCTCCCACTTTGAACCACGTATTCGTATGAAATTTTTTTCTCTTGTACACTTTGTTTTTCTCAATTATAAACTATAGTTATTTTGTGCACAGATCTAAAAATGTAGAGGATATAAAGGGTTGAAAATTTTTTGGGTCATGAAATTCTGTAAAATTATGGCCGTTCTATATCTCCCACTGTGAACCACGTATTCGTATGAAATTTTGTTCTCTTGTACACTTTGTTTTTCTCGATTATAAACTATAGTTATTTTGTGCACTGACCTAAAAAGGTAGAAGATATAAAGGGTTGAAAATTTTTTGGGTCATGAAATTCTGTAAAATTATGGCCGTTCTATATCTCCCACTTTGAACCACGTATTCGTATGAAATTTTGTTCTCTTGTACACTTTGTTTTTCTCAATTATAAACTATAGTTATTTTGTGCACTGACCTAAAAAGGTAGAAGATATAAAGGGTTGAAAATTTTTTGGGTCATGAAATTCTGTAAAATTATGGCCGTTCTATATCTCCCACTGTGAACCACGTATTCGTATGAAATTTTGTTCTCTTGTACACTTTGTTTTTCTCAATTATAAACTATAGTTATTTTGTGCACAGACCTAAAAAGGTAGAAGATATAAAGGGTTGAACATTTTTTGGGTCATGAAATTCTGTAAAATTATGGCCGTTCTATATCTCCCACTGTGAACCACGTATTCGTATGAAATTTTGTTCTCTTGTACACTTTGTTTTTCTCAATTATAAACTATAGTTATTTTGTGCACAGACCTTTAAAGGTAGAAGATATAAAGGGTTGAAAATTTTTTGGGTCATGAAATTCTGTAAAATAATGGCCGTTCTATATCTCCCACTTTGAACCACTTATTGGTATGGAATTTTGTTCTCTTATACACTTTGTTTTTCTCAATTATAAACTATAGTTATTTTGAGCACAGACCTAAAAAGGTAGAAGATATAAAGCAGTGGTTCTTAACTGGTGTTTCGCGAAATTTCAATTTTAAATGTATTGAAATTTAGAAACTTAGGAAAGATACGAAAACAAAAAATTGTTCCCCTTTTTTTTAATTTGAATTTAATTTTAAGCTCTTGATAAATACCGAATTTCAAATTATTTAATGTTAGTGTTCCGCGAGAAAAATATATACATATAATTGTGTTCCGCGTCTATGAAAAGGTTAAGAACCACTGGTACAACTTGTTAGCAAATAAAATTGTTGTGCAATTGATTTTAGGTATATGGACAAAGTAATATTCTTTGTTGATGGAATTTTAACTTTTTTACTTAACAGTCTGGAATTCTCAATAATGAAGAAAGATATTTTTGCACTAATACTACAACCTGAATTGTGAGATTTCACAAAATCCGAAAATTCTTTATAGAGTTTACAAGATTCCAAATGTTCTACATCGTAACTAATTTTTCAAGCATGAATAACTCATTATTTCTATCAATTTATCCATGAATCTCGAATTAACATTTCTAGCTGCACTGTTCTCTGATGAACATTTTAGTAGCAACTGTAACGTAACTGTTGCAATCTAGAGTGGATTTGAACATTAAATTATCTTGGTCATTAAAAGTATAAAGATTCTGATAAAGACTAAAACTGCCCAGATATCCGTTAGTTATGATGATTACTGTACTTATAATTGTTACCTTAACGAGAAATAGTGCCCAATCTTGCTGTTGATTCGATTATATTTGGAAGTTATCAATTTGTTGTCTATTTTTCTATAGAATTATACTGGTTCCTTGATTTAATTGAGGAAAATTTCAGAAAAGTATTCATTACTATCCACAGTTACATTAACGCACTTTGTAGTCGTTTAAAGGTGAAGGCACACCACCACCACTATGGTTGGTTGTTCGTAGAAGGTTTCTCTCAGGTTACACAACATTGGTGACTGAATTTATCATATGATATTTACAAGTTAATGCTAATTTATAATTTAAAATTAAAAATTGTCTTTATTGAATTAAATTATTAAAAAATATATTATTATGAACTCATTTTATTTTTATCATTGCTATTAAAATTTAGAGATTATTACGTAGGCAAAAGTAGATTAAAAAGTTTGCAATAGTACATTATCAATTTCAGAGAGAGTAATAAATTATATTACAAAAATTTGTTGGCCATAAAGAAGTAATTTAGAATAATACATATCACAATAGCCTAAGAAAATTACTAAAATGAATAAATAATAGATATTAAATAAAGAAGAAATAACACCAGAACTAAGTTATTTATTTATCTGCATTACAAGCGTAAGAAAAAAGATGAGTACAACCAGAACTAATACTGAACAATTTACTGAATAAAATCAAACGTAACTAATAACCATTTAGGAAGAATGAAAAATAATGAATTAAGTGTAACTAAAAATGATTCATTACTTTTACGTCAAGTGCAAATTAAATAACAAACATTTAGAGAATTTAATCTCTAAGTCTTTTAAAATGTATTAAGTTAATGGGTAAAAAAAAATTCGAAATAACGTTATTTGTGTAAAATTTATGTCTTCATTATGGGAGTGCAGGTTCCTTTTAATTACCAACCCACAAACACCATTATTTTTAATTACCCTTTTAAGATTTATTTTTTAAATAATTTTCTAACTATCATGTTAAACAAAGACAAGCTCAAACTATAATGTTCTATTTCTCACTTGCTTTTCGAAAAGGCTGCATCGTCTCTAAATGAAGAACAATTTAAATTCCAACACATCTAGAATATTTGAATAGCTGGTGTATAAAATAACTATTTTTAATATTACGATAGTAAAAAGAGGCATTAAAGAGGAAATAGTTTTTTTTATAACAAGTAAAGTCGTAAAACTTTAATTTAATATTAAACGTAGACTGTAAGAGATATTTAGTATTTATGATTTATTTTTCCCTTATAATTTGAATGAGTTAAGAGTCCGTGACTCTGATAAAATAAATTAAATTTTTGTTTTAAATAAGAACGATGTTCTGTCATTCATAGGCGTAAGAGATTTTCTGTGACTTTGCCGAACTGCTACAACAACCGTTAACTCTGAAAGTCTTCGTCTTAGTCAATGTCTCTAGGATATCCAGAGAACTATGAAAAGATGTGGATAGTCTGCTCTTACCGATGGGTCTGCCGGTGGTGTGCACCCAAGCTACGTGTTTAAATGTAATATAATAACAAATGTAATGGTCAAAATAAAATCTTACCGAAAAGTTGTATTACCTAACTTGTTCTCTTCCCTGACACCCTTCCTCTTATTATTACCAGTTTCACAAAAATTCGATACAAAAAACACAATCTTAATATAACTCATTAAAATTTTGTTTTTGTCCGTAACTATCATAAAGTACAAAGAATATTAAAAGAAAATATACACGTAAAAATACAGAACTATCTATAACTATTTCATTGGCTACTAGAAACTAGAAGCAAGATCAATATGGTTGTTAATCTTGTAGAAATAAAGTGTGCAAACAATTACTACAATTAAAAAGAAATTTCTTGTTACCCAACAGTTTCACATAATCTCAAAGCAAATGATTGGGTACCTTTTATGATAAGTGATTTTTAATTGTTTCAAAGATTAATTTGTAGATTACATTAAGTTTAGATTTGTTTTTACAACGAGAGCGTCATATAATTTATCAAGCTAGATGGGCTGGCCGGTTGGCTAGGATAGAGCCAACTGGCGAATTACTGGCGCAGGCCAAGATCTTACAATGGTTACAGCCATCTTAGGAATGAGAAATTCATGTTTAGTTTGCTGCAAAGATTGCGAATTCGGCTTTACACATTTAATGACTAAGGCAGATGAGGAATGTCACACAGAGTATCCCAGATTTTGAAGCTGCGAAGACTATATTAAAGGAAATTCTTATTTAGTTTGACTGGAAAGATAGAGATTTCTTCTTCAGTGTATAATTAACTAAGACAAAAGTGGAATGTAAATACTAGGTAGCCTTTAATTAGAAGTTACGATTACAAAATTAATAGAAAAACTAGGTATTTTCGTCTAATTTGACTTGAAAGATTAAGATTTCAGCTTTAGTGAATTGACAACTAAGCCAGAAGTGGAATGTAAATACTAGGTAGCCTTTAATTAGAAGTTACGATTACAAAATTAATAGAAAAATTAGGAATTCTCGTCTCCTTTGACTTGAAAGATTAAGATTTCAGCTTCATTGTATTAATACCTAAGCCAGAAGTCGAATGTAAATACTAGGTAGCCTTTAATTAGAAGTTACGATTACAAAATTAATAGAAAAACTAGGTATTCTCGTCTACTTTGACTTGAAAGATTAAGATTTCAGCTTCATTGTATTAATAACTAAGCCAGAAGTGGAATGTAAATACTAGGTAGCCTTTAATTAGAAGTTACGATTACAAACTTAATGGAAAAATTAGGAATTCTCGTCTCCTTTGACTTGAAAGATTAAGATTTCAGCTTCATTGTATTAATAACTAAGCCAGAAGTGGAATGTAAATACTAGGTAGCCTTTAATTAGAAGTTACGATTACAAAATTAATAGAAAAACTAGGTATTCTCGTCTACTTTGACTGGAAAGATTAAGATTTCAGCTTCATTGTATTAATAACTAAGCCAGAAGTGGAATGTAAATACTAGGTAGCCTTTAATTAGAAGTTACGATTACAAAATTAATAGAAAAATTAGGAATTCTCGTCTCCTTTGACTTGAAAGATTAAGATTTCAGCTTCATTGTATTAATACCTAAGCCAGAAGTCGAATGTAAATACTAGGTAGCCTTTAATTAGAAGTTACGATTACAAAATTAATAGAAAAACTAGGTATTCTCGTCTACTTTGACTGGAAAGATTAAGATTTCAGCTTCATTGTATTAATAACTAAGCCAGAAGTGGAATGTAAATACTAGGTAGCCTTTAATTAGAAGTTACGATTACAAACTTAATGGAAAAATTAGGAATTCTCGTCTCCTTTGACTTGAAAGATTAAGATTTCAGCTTCATTGTATTAATACCTAAGCCAGAAGTCGAATGTAAATACTAGGTAGCCTTTAATTAGAAGTTACGATTACAAAATTAATAGAAAAACTAGGTATTCTCGTCTACTTTGACTGGAAAGATTAAGATTTCAGCTTCATTGTATTAATACCTAAGCCAGAAGTCGAATGTAAATACTAGGTAGCCTTTAATTAGAAGTTACGATTACAAAATTAATAGAAAAACTAGGTATTCTCGTCTACTTTGACTGGAAAGATTAAGATTTCAGCTTTAGTGAATTGACAACTAAGCCAGAAGTGGAATGTAAATACTAGGTAGCCTTTAATTAGAAGTTACGATTACAAAATTAATAGAAAAACTAGGTATTCTCGTCTACTTTGACTGGAAAGATTAAGATTTCAGCTTCATTGTATTAATACCTAAGCCAGAAGTCGAATGTAAATACTAGGTAGCCTTTAATTAGAAGTTACGATTACAAAATTAATAGAAAAACTAGGTATTCTCGTCTACTTTGACTGGAAAGATTAAGATTTCAGCTTCATTGTATTAATACCTAAGCCAGAAGTCGAATGTAAATACTAGGTAGCCTTTAATTAGAAGTTACGATTACAAAATTAATAGAAAAACTAGGTATTCTCGTCTACTTTGACTGGAAAGATTAAGATTTCAGCTTCATTGTATTAATACCTAAGCCAGAAGTCGAATGTAAATACTAGGTAGCCTTTAATTAGAAGTTACGATTACAAAATTAATAGAAAAACTAGGTATTCTCGTCTACTTTGACTGGAAAGATTAAGATTTCAGCTTCATTGTATTAATACCTAAGCCAGAAGTCGAATGTAAATACTAGGTAGCCTTTAATTAGAAGTTACGATTACAAAATTAATAGAAAAACTAGGTATTCTCGTCTACTTTGACTGGAAAGATTAAGATTTCAGCTTTAGTGAATTGACAACTAAGCCAGAAGTGGAATGTAAATACTAGGTAGCCTTTAATTAGAAGTTACGATTACAAAATTAATAGAAAAACTAGGTATTCTCGTCTACTTTGACTGGAAAGATTAAGATTTCAGCTTTAGTGAATTGACAACTAAGCCAGAAGTGGAATGTAAATACTAGGTAGCCTTTAATTAGAAGTTACGATTACAAAATTAATAGAAAAACTAGGTATTTTCGTCTACTTTGACTTGAAAGATTAAGATTTCAGCTTTAGTGAATTGACAACTAAGCCAGAAGTGGAATGTAAATACTAGGTAGCCTTTAATTAGAAGTTACGATTACAAACTTAATGGAAAAATTAGGAATTCTCGTCTACTTTGACTTGAAAGATTAAGATTTCAGCTTCATTGTATTAATAACTAAGCCAGAAGTGGAATGTAAATACTAGGTAGCCTTTAATTAGAAGTTACGATTACAAACTTAATGGAAAAATTAGGAATTCTCGTCTCCTTTGACTTGAAAGATTAAGATTTCAGCTTCATTGTATTAATACCTAAGCCAGAAGTCGAATGTAAATACTAGGTAGCCTTTAATTAGAAGTTACGATTACAAAATTAATAGAAAAACTAGGTATTCTCGTCTACTTTGACTTGAAAGATTAAGATTTCAGCTTCATTGTATTAATAACTAAGCCAGAAGTGGAATGTAAATACTAGGTAGCCTTTAATTAGAAGTTACGATTACAAACTTAATGGAAAAATTAGGAATTCTCGTCTCCTTTGACTTGAAAGATTAAGATTTCAGCTTCATTGTATTAATAACTAAGCCAGAAGTGGAATGTAAATACTAGGTAGCCTTTAATTAGAAGTTACGATTACAAAATTAATAGAAAAACTAGGTATTCTCGTCTACTTTGACTGGAAAGATTAAGATTTCAGCTTCATTGTATTAATAACTAAGCCAGAAGTGGAATGTAAATACTAGGTAGCCTTTAATTAGAAGTTACGATTACAAAATTAATAGAAGAATTAGGAATTCTCGTCTCCTTTGACTTGAAAGATTAAGATTTCAGCTTCATTGTATTAATACCTAAGCCAGAAGTCGAATGTAAATACTAGGTAGCCTTTAATTAGAAGTTACGATTACAAAATTAATAGAAAAACTAGGTATTCTCGTCTACTTTGACTGGAAAGATTAAGATTTCAGCTTCATTGTATTAATAACTAAGCCAGAAGTGGAATGTAAATACTAGGTAGCCTTTAATTAGAAGTTACGATTACAAACTTAATGGAAAAATTAGGAATTCTCGTCTCCTTTGACTTGAAAGATTAAGATTTCAGCTTCATTGTATTAATACCTAAGCCAGAAGTCGAATGTAAATACTAGGTAGCCTTTAATTAGAAGTTACGATTACAAAATTAATAGAAAAACTAGGTATTCTCGTCTACTTTGACTGGAAAGATTAAGATTTCAGCTTCATTGTATTAATACCTAAGCCAGAAGTCGAATGTAAATACTAGGTAGCCTTTAATTAGAAGTTACGATTACAAAATTAATAGAAAAACTAGGTATTCTCGTCTCCTTTGACTGGAAAGATTAAGATTTCAGCTTCATTGTATTAATACCTAAGCCAGAAGTCGAATGTAAATACTAGGTAGCCTTTAATTAGAAGTTACGATTACAAAATTAATAGAAAAACTAGGTATTCTCGTCTACTTTGACTGGAAAGATTAAGATTTCAGCTTCATTGTATTAATACCTAAGCCAGAAGTCGAATGTAAATACTAGGTAGCCTTTAATTAGAAGTTACGATTACAAAATTAATAGAAAAACTAGGTATTCTCGTCTCCTTTGACTTGAAAGATTAAGATTTCAGCTTCATTGTATTAATAACTAAGCCAGAAGTGGAATGTAAATACTAGGTAGCCTTTAATTAGAAGTTACGATTACAAACTTAATGGAAAAATTAGGAATTCTCGTCTCCTTTGACTTGAAAGATTAAGATTTCAGCTTCATTGTATTAATACCTAAGCCAGAAGTCGAATGTAAATACTAGGTAGCCTTTAATTAGAAGTTACGATTACAAAATTAATAGAAAAACTAGGTATTCTCGTCTACTTTGACTGGAAAGATTAAGATTTCAGCTTCATTGTATTAATAACTAAGCCAGAAGTGGAATGTAAATACTAGGTAGCCTTTAATTAGAAGTTACGATTACAAACTTAATGGAAAAATTAGGAATTCTCGTCTCCTTTGACTTGAAAGATTAAGATTTCAGCTTCATTGTATTAATAACTAAGCCAGAAGTGGAATGTAAATACTAGGTAGCCTTTAATTAGAAGTTACGATTACAAAATTAATAGAAAAACTAGGTATTCTCGTCTACTTTGACTGGAAAGATTAAGATTTCAGCTTCATTGTATTAATAACTAAGCCAGAAGTGGAATGTAAATACTAGGTAGCCTTTAATTAGAAGTTACGATTACAAAATTAATAGAAGAATTAGGAATTCTCGTCTCCTTTGACTTGAAAGATTAAGATTTCAGCTTCATTGTATTAATACCTAAGCCAGAAGTCGAATGTAAATACTAGGTAGCCTTTAATTAGAAGTTACGATTACAAAATTAATAGAAAAACTAGGTATTCTCGTCTACTTTGACTGGAAAGATTAAGATTTCAGCTTCATTGTATTAATAACTAAGCCAGAAGTGGAATGTAAATACTAGGTAGCCTTTAATTAGAAGTTACGATTACAAACTTAATGGAAAAATTAGGAATTCTCGTCTCCTTTGACTTGAAAGATTAAGATTTCAGCTTCATTGTATTAATACCTAAGCCAGAAGTCGAATGTAAATACTAGGTAGCCTTTAATTAGAAGTTACGATTACAAAATTAATAGAAAAACTAGGTATTCTCGTCTACTTTGACTGGAAAGATTAAGATTTCAGCTTCATTGTATTAATACCTAAGCCAGAAGTCGAATGTAAATACTAGGTAGCCTTTAATTAGAAGTTACGATTACAAAATTAATAGAAAAACTAGGTATTCTCGTCTACTTTGACTGGAAAGATTAAGATTTCAGCTTTAGTGAATTGACAACTAAGCCAGAAGTGGAATGTAAATACTAGGTAGCCTTTAATTAGAAGTTACGATTACAAAATTAATAGAAAAACTAGGTATTCTCGTCTACTTTGACTGGAAAGATTAAGATTTCAGCTTCATTGTATTAATACCTAAGCCAGAAGTCGAATGTAAATACTAGGTAGCCTTTAATTAGAAGTTACGATTACAAAATTAATAGAAAAACTAGGTATTCTCGTCTACTTTGACTGGAAAGATTAAGATTTCAGCTTCATTGTATTAATACCTAAGCCAGAAGTCGAATGTAAATACTAGGTAGCCTTTAATTAGAAGTTACGATTACAAAATTAATAGAAAAACTAGGTATTCTCGTCTACTTTGACTGGAAAGATTAAGATTTCAGCTTTAGTGAATTGACAACTAAGCCAGAAGTGGAATGTAAATACTAGGTAGCCTTTAATTAGAAGTTACGATTACAAAATTAATAGAAAAACTAGGTATTCTCGTCTACTTTGACTGGAAAGATTAAGATTTCAGCTTCATTGTATTAATACCTAAGCCAGAAGTCGAATGTAAATACTAGGTAGCCTTTAATTAGAAGTTACGATTACAAAATTAATAGAAAAACTAGGTATTCTCGTCTACTTTGACTGGAAAGATTAAGATTTCAGCTTCATTGTATTAATACCTAAGCCAGAAGTCGAATGTAAATACTAGGTAGCCTTTAATTAGAAGTTACGATTACAAAATTAATAGAAAAACTAGGTATTCTCGTCTACTTTGACTGGAAAGATTAAGATTTCAGCTTTAGTGAATTGACAACTAAGCCAGAAGTGGAATGTAAATACTAGGTAGCCTTTAATTAGAAGTTACGATTACAAACTTAATGGAAAAATTAGGAATTCTCGTCTACTTTGACTTGAAAGATTAAGATTTCAGCTTCATTGTATTAATAACTAAGCCAGAAGTGGAATGTAAATACTAGGTAGCCTTTAATTAGAAGTTACGATTACAAACTCAATGGAAAAATTAGGAATTAGGAAGAGTATTTCTTATTTTTCCATTTAATTTTCAGCAGTAATTCAGAATTCACCTACCCAATGTATACATTCTATTTGTGGCTTATTTATTAATACACTAAAGCAGAAATCTCAATCATTCCAACAAGCCAAACAAAACATGAATACCTAATTTTTCCATTAATTTTGCAATCGTAACTTCTAATTCGGAGTACCCTGCTTGTACAATCTAATTTATGAATGAATTTCGAATCACTATTAGCAAATAATTTATTCTTGTCAATTTGGGACACAATTATTTAATTTCTGCTTAAATGTATTAATAACTTTGCCAGAAGTGGAATGTACAAACATGGCCAACTAGAATTTGAAATTGCGATTGCAAAATTAATGGACAAATAAAGAATTCTGGTCTAGTTTGATTCGTAAGATTGTGATATCACCTTCATACATTTCATAACTCAGACAAGGTGGATTGTACTCACAGAGTAGCCTGAATTTGGAACTACAATTGCCGAATTAATGGTAAAATGAATAATTCACTCTACTTCCAAACAAAAGAATGAGATTTCTGCATTATTATTATAATAACTTAGCCAGAGGAGGGATGTAAATGTAAAGTAACCTTTAATTAAAAGTTGCGATTAAAAAATTTATGAAAAAAAAAGGAAATTTGATGTTATTAATAAGCCACTAGTAGAAGGAATACACAGGGTAGGCTAAGTTACTACAGAAAATCAAATGGTAAAATAGGAAATACTCATCTAGTTTGGAACAAATGATGGAGAAAGATTGCCATAAAATGAAGGAAGAAATCGCAATCATTCCAGTCAAATTAAAGAAGAATACCTAATTTTTCCATTAATTTTGTCATCGTATCTTCAAATTCTTGTTGACCCTGTTTATACATTCCACCTCTGGCTTAATAATTATTATTACACTAAAGCAGAAACCTCAATCCAGTCAAAATAGGCGAGAATACCTAATTTTTCCATTAATTTGCAATCGTAACTTCAAATACATAGAGACCCTATGTGTACATTCCATCTCTAAGCTTAGTTATTAATGCACTAAAGCAGAAATCTCAATCTAGCAGTAAAACTAGACGAGAATTCCTTGTTCTCCTGTAAACTTTGCAATAGGTATTTTGAAGTCGGGCTATCCTGTTTGTACAATCAATTTTCGTCTTAGTTATTAATAGAATAATTGAGAAATCAGATAATTTTGTCAAAAACTAGAAAAGTATAAATTATTTGTTAATAGTGATTCGAAATTCATTCGTAAATTAGATTGTACAAACAGGGTACTCCGAATTAGAAGTTACGATTGCAAAATTAATGGAAAAATTAGGAATTCACGATTTGTTTGACTGGAAAGATTGAGATTTCTGCATTAGTGTATTAATAAATAAGCCACAAGTAGAATGTATACATTGAGTAGTGAATTTGAATTACTGCTGAAAATTAAATGGAAAAATAAGAAATACGTTTCTAGTTTTTAACGAATGAAGGAGAAAGATTGCGATAGAATCAAGGAAGAAATCTCAATCATTATAGTAAAACTAGACGGGAATTCCTTATTTTTCCAATAATTCTTCAATTGTAACTTCTAACTAAAGGCAACCTGGCATTTACATTCCACCGCTGGCTTGGTTGTTAATACACTAAAACTGAAAACTTAATCTTTCCAGACAAAGTAGACGAAAATTCCTTACTTTTCCATTAATTTTGCAATTTGTACTTCAAATATATAAGAAATCTCAATAATTGTAGTAAAACTAGACGGGAATACCTTATTTTTCCATTAACTCTTCAATTGTAACTCCTTACTAAAGGCAATTTAGCATTTACATTCCATTAGTTTTAAACAAATGATTGTAATTTTTTCTTTAGTGCGTTAATAACTAAGCCAAAGGTGGAATGTACAAACAGGGTCACCATATATTTGAAGTTACGAATGCAAAATTAATGGAAAAATTATGAATCCTCGTACAGTTTGACTGGAAAGATTGAGATTTCTGCTTCATAATTTTGATAAGCAAGACAAAGGAGTATTACACTCTCTGAGTAGCCTTAATTTAAAATTACCACTGCAAAATTAATGGTTAAAATAGCAGTTCTTTACCAGTTTTAAACAAATAATTTTAAGTTAAAGCAGTAGTTCATTACTTGTTTTAAACAAATGAAAGTAAGTTCTTCTTTAGTGTATTAATAACTAAGCTAGAGGTGTAAATGCCAGGTTGCCTTTAGTTAGAAGTTACAATTGAAGAATTATTGGAAAAATAAGGAATTCCCGTCTAGTTTTACTATAATTATTGAGATTTCTTCCTTGATTCTATCGCAATCTTTTTCCTTCATTAGTTAAAAACTAGAAGAGTATTTCTTATATTTTCATTTATTATTCAGCAGAAATTTAGAATTCGCCCACCCTTTGAATACATTCTACTTGTGGCTTATTTATTAATAAACTAAAGCAGAAATCTCAATCTTTCCAGTCAAACAAAACGTGCATACCTAATTTTTCCATTAATTTTGCAATCGTAACTTCTAATTCGGAGTACCCTGCTTGTACAATCTAATTTACAAATGAATTTTATTATTTCCAAATAATTTATTCTTGTCTATTTGGGACGAAATTATTTTATTTCTACTGTCGTAACTTCAAATTATTGGCGAACCTGTTTGTAACATACATTCCACTTCTGGCATTTAAATTAATACATTAATGCAGAAATCTCGTTCTTTGTTTCAAAACTAGAGGAAAATTACAATTGGCTTAAATTTTTGTGTGACGATTTAAATCTTTAATCGTTCCTTTATTTATTAATAATCAAAATGGTTGTCTTTTAGGTGTTACGCTTTTACATCGAACTAATAAACGAGTTAGTACTCAGAATACTTGTTAAATCACCACATAGTACTTATTTTGTTATTGTCAAAGTTGGATGTTTTTCAACGTTACGCTTTTTCGTGCAATTTTTGACGATCAATACAACAGTCCTACCGCAAAGCTTTAATAAAATCTTTTACTTTTGATGTGCTTGGAAACATCTTGCGTTTTTAAGATGTTGACTGTTTTTAAAACTACTTACTAGTCTACTATTAAGAAATTCTTTTTGTCAATTTTGTGACATCTGGTGATTCACACGCCAAATTTGTTTTGACTTCATTAAATTTTTTAAAAAAGAAGGTTTCATCTTACATTACTCTGTCAAGATTAAGCCGGCGTAAATATAATATTGGTTGATATACAGTTGATAGACCCAGGAGGTCTGCTATTGAAGTGACTGAAAATTGGCTTAATTTGCACCTGCAACTTACCTGTTTTGAACAATCCATGCTACCTCATAAGTGGCAATAATTGATCATTAATACGCCTCATAGTAAATTCTAAAAAGTTTTACTTGATGTAAAACAGAATCGTAAATATGTAAAAGATAAGAATTATTATATTTTCCCAACTCGTATTTGCACATAGGTAAATCTAATGAATGAAATGAAAGAACACATATTATTTTATCTATTTGCCCTCTTTGAATGTTAAAAGAGCACAAGGTATTTGAAGAGCACTAACTGACGAATATTCGGATCAGCTTATAGCTCGAAAACGATCAAGAGAAGTCATTATGAGATGAAGTTATTTCTTAAAGCTTCTTTTACAATAATACTTAAAATGACACGATCATTTTAAGAAAAAAATAATTTTTACTCGGTTATTGTATTTAAATTTAAAATACCTGTAACACCCATACTGTTTATAGACAATTTTTTTGGGGGATGAAAGTTGTTAATCGGACCAAATATATTTTTAGGAAGTGCACGACCTCAACACAGATTTACTTCTTCTTCTTCTTCCAAGAATATTTTTATTTTTCTTTCTTGTCCAATTTTTGGCCATTGCCATTATCGAGTTTTTAGTCACCATGTGAGCACATTAAGTATATAGAATAGAAATTCCATTAAAAACAAATAAATAATAATAATTTTAAAAAATCTATATTTTCTTCTAGGATTGTACATATATTTATAGGCACTTTCAGCATTCAGGTCACATAAACGTCATGAAATTGTATGTTACAAAAAAAAAAAACAAACAAACGATAATTTAGACCTAAAAAGAAATGTACAATGACATTCATTATAAAAATCCCTACTTCATTTATCATATAATTTTTTTGTCACACTGACAAGTCTTATTTTAAAATAAAAATAATTTAAAAAATATAAATAGAATTTATAAGTTATATACAATTAGCTAAAAAATAAAAAATTATGTACCTTATTTACAGAAACAAAATGTAGAAAACAAAAAATTAAGCAAAACATTGTTTTATCACTGCTTCTTAAAACTTTTAAGTATTGGATATATATTTTCAAAAGCTTCATAAATTTCTTGACGTACTTTTGCGCCTGTAAATAAATAAGCAAAAATTTAATATGAGCTTGGGACTTGTACGAAAGCTGACCATGTCCATTTTTGGGTGAAGGGAATCTAAATTTAACGTCAATGCAAAAAAAGTATTAAGATAAAATAAAAAAAATAATTCTTAAATTGAAGCAAATTCCTGCCAAGTTAGATGTGCGAGGCCTGAATTGTTTTTACCTGTGTTCTCCCTTGGATATATCGACTGGACTTGCATCCCCTTGCTGTTCTGAGCACAGCAGACACAGGAGAGGTTCAGAAAGTCATGATTCCCTACGTGCTTTTGAAAAAAATAGCGCAACCAGATGGTTTTTTCAGGATTAAATTGGGAGAGCTATTCCCCTACTTAATGTTTTGAAATAAGAGTTAATATTATTGCTAAAAAAGTTTTAGTCTGTGGTCCTAAATTCAAATGGAGGAAGCGTTTCCCTTCCTAGCAGCGTAGGTACTCATTGTGGGCATTGTTGTCCAAAACGGGAGAACATATCCAAATCATCATTGTGATTTTTCTCTAGTAATTGAGTGACAATACTTGTAAGAATTGAAAATTAAGTTAGCCCATTAAGGGGGGGGCTTCACGTTGTATACTATGGCCGAGCCTCAACAAATATCTCCACAAGAAGGGTAAGTAGAAGCAAAAACTATCACACAAAAAAAAAATATATAAGGAGCGTAGGATATAAGAAAACATGGGATCACTTTTCAGAACCAGTCACGCTTTCCTGGGCTTGGAGACGTCAAATGGCTAAGAGATTCAAAGGAGTCTAAACCAATAAATAAATACGCAAATTTCGTTTACCTGTCAACACAACTTTTCCAGATACAAATATTAGCAGAACAATTCTAGGTTTTACCATACGATAAATTAGACCTGGGAATAATTCTGGTTCATAACTGAAAAAAAAAAAAAAAAACAAATTTTTTAAATGCAACTTTACTTCAACGATTTAGAACAAAAGGTTCCCTCAAGAGGAGATGCAGAAACGATTCAAGGGAAGATCAGGTTCAAACTGGGAGCATTGTATAAACTGAAGAAAACTAAAGAGGCTATGCAAGAAAATAATCTATAAAAAAAAAAAGAAAACTTTTCTTAAGCTATAAATCTTAGTGAACCCTTGAAAAAGTGGTCACAGTATGCTAATAAAGCGTACAATAAAATTTAAAAAAATGTTGCTTTTAAAAGAAGTCCGATGGTTGTCAAAAAGTTTATTAATTTATTAAAAGGGACCTTAGCAAAACCGGTAAAATTAAAAAATAAATTGATCGATTGCATCAAGTTCATCATTCCTACTAAATAATCTTTGATTGTGGTTTGAGTAATGAAATATATCATTCTGTTTGTATTTCTACTTTGATTTTGAAAAAATAATTTAGATATTTCATGCTCCCAGTTGTTCTTATTTGCAAAAAAAAATCTAGCTGAGTAACCGAGTTTAGTCCCACTTACAAATGTAATCATAAATAATAACAGCTGTAACATATTGACCTTTCTTATTTGATTATAAAAGATAAATTTGCAGGGAGCGGCGATCCTTTTTTTTTTGTTTTTAAGGGGGCGAGTGACGGAAAAAAATAAGTACTTTGTGTCAAAGAACTTTTAACTTTACCTGCTGAACTGGCCATGTGTCAAAACTAATCCTTCTAATCTAATTGGAAATTTTACATCACAACTTCCCACCATATTTTGTACTTTAAAATCTAAAAATTTGGCCTGAAACAGATAAAGATAGAAACAATAAGTTGAACTCTTAAGTTTTCAAAAAAGAGAAAGTTGTATTTTCATTTAGTGCTTGTCCTGTTCAAAAGCACTTAGTTTAACTCATTTAGTTTAAAAAAGCTGAACTTTTGGCCTTTTCCGAGTTTTCTATCATTTTATAGCCAACTGCCAAAAGTTTTTTTTTTTTTTTTTTTTTACAAATGAAGATGTCTATGCAAGAAAGTCTCAAACCAGAGTCAGAGATACAATAAACATGCTTGCCTATCAAAAGTCAACGACTAACTAAATAGATCAAATAATAAGCCAAATAAGTTAATTGAATAGAGCTTAACGAAGGCGAGCTTATTAATATAGGTTTTGTTAAAAATTTGTCTAGAAGAATAAAACAGAAAATCAATAGCGTAAATTTTACACTCAACGCGTATAAAGACGCTAAATTGCACTTTAAATGACTTTTTTTTATACATAATTTTCCAAATTTAGAACTTTTCAAAATTATAGTTTATAACTTACGAATTAAAAACAAAATTTGTCCTAAGAATAAAACAGAAAATCAATAGCGTAAATTTTACACCCAACGCGTATAAAGACGCTAAATTGCACTTTAAATGACTTTTTTTTATACATAATTCTCCAAATTTAGAACTTTTCAAAATTATAGTTTATAACTTACGAATTAAAAACAAAATTTGTCCTAAGAATAAAACAGAAAATCAATAGCGTAAATTTTACACCCAACGCGTATAAAGACGCTAAATTGCACTTTAAATGACTTTTTTTTATACATAATTCTCCAAATTTAGAACTTTTCAAAATTATAGTTTATAACTTACGAATTAAAAACAAAATTTGTCCTAAGAATAAAACAGAAAATCAATAGCGTAAATTTTACACCCAACGCGTATAAAGACGCTAAATTGCACTTTAAATGACTTTTTTTTATACATAATTCTCCAAATTTAGAACTTTTCAAAATTATAGTTTATAACTTACGAATTAAAAACAAAATTTGTCCTAAGAATAAAACAGAAAATCAATAGCGTAAATTTTACACCCAACGCGTATAAAGACGCTAAATTGCACTTTAAATGACTTTTTTTTATACATAATTCTCCAAATTTAGAACTTTTCAAAATTATAGTTTATAACTTACGAATTAAAAACAAAATTTGTCCTAAGAATAAAACAGAAAATCAATAGCGTAAATTTTACACCCAACGCGTATAAAGACGCTAAATTGCACTTTAAATGACTTTTTTTTATACATAATTCTCCAAATTTAGAACTTTTCAAAATTATAGTTTATAACTTACGAATTAAAAACAAAATTTGTCCTAAGAATAAAACAGAAAATCAATAGCGTAAATTTTACACCCAACGCGTATAAAGACGCTAAATTGCACTTTAAATGACTTTTTTTTATACATAATTCTCCAAATTTAGAACTTTTCAAAATTATAGTTTATAACTTACGAATTAAAAACAAAATTTGTCCTAAGAATAAAACAGAAAATCAATAGCGTAAATTTTACACCCAACGCGTATAAAGACGCTAAATTGCACTTTAAATGACTTTTTTTTATACATAATTCTCCAAATTTAGAACTTTTCAAAATTATAGTTTATAACTTACGAATTAAAAACAAAATTTGTCCTAAGAATAAAACAGAAAATCAATAGCGTAAATTTTACACCCAACGCGTATAAAGACGCTAAATTGCACTTTAAATGACTTTTTTTTATACATAATTCTCCAAATTTAGAACTTTTCAAAATTATAGTTTATAACTTACGAATTAAAAACAAAATTTGTCCTAAGAATAAAACAGAAAATCAATAGCGTAAATTTTACACCCAACGCGTATAAAGACGCTAAATTGCACTTTAAATGACTTTTTTTTATACATAATTCTCCAAATTTAGAACTTTTCAAAATTATAGTTTATAACTTACGAATTAAAAACAAAATTTGTCCTAAGAATAAAACAGAAAATCAATAGCGTAAATTTTACACCCAACGCGTATAAAGACGCTAAATTGCACTTTAAATGACTTTTTTTTATACATAATTCTCCAAATTTAGAACTTTTCAAAATTATAGTTTATAACTTACGAATTAAAAACAAAATTTGTCCTAAGAATAAAACAGAAAATCAATAGCGTAAATTTTACACCCAACGCGTATAAAGACGCTAAATTGCACTTTAAATGACTTTTTTTTATACATAATTCTCCAAATTTAGAACTTTTCAAAATTATAGTTTATAACTTACGAATTAAAAACAAAATTTGTCCTAAGAATAAAACAGAAAATCAATAGCGTAAATTTTACACCCAACGCGTATAAAGACGCTAAATTGCACTTTAAATGACTTTTTTTTATACATAATTCTCCAAATTTAGAACTTTTCAAAATTATAGTTTATAACTTACGAATTAAAAACAAAATTTGTCCTAAGAATAAAACAGAAAATCAATAGCGTAAATTTTACACCCAACGCGTATAAAGACGCTAAATTGCACTTTAAATGACTTTTTTTTATACATAATTCTCCAAATTTAGAACTTTTCAAAATTATAGTTTATAACTTACGAATTAAAAACAAAATTTGTCCTAAGAATAAAACAGAAAATCAATAGCGTAAATTTTACACCCAACGCGTATAAAGACGCTAAATTGCACTTTAAATGACTTTTTTTTATACATAATTCTCCAAATTTAGAACTTTTCAAAATTATAGTTTATAACTTACGAATTAAAAACAAAATTTGTCCTAAGAATAAAACAGAAAATCAATAGCGTAAATTTTACACCCAACGCGTATAAAGACGCTAAATTGCACTTTAAATGACTTTTTTTTATACATAATTCTCCAAATTTAGAACTTTTCAAAATTATAGTTTATAACTTACGAATTAAAAACAAAATTTGTCCTAAGAATAAAACAGAAAATCAATAGCGTAAATTTTACACCCAACGCGTATAAAGACGCTAAATTGCACTTTAAATGACTTTTTTTTATACATAATTCTCCAAATTTAGAACTTTTCAAAATTATAGTTTATAACTTACGAATTAAAAACAAAATTTGTCCTAAGAATAAAACAGAAAATCAATAGCGTAAATTTTACACCCAACGCGTATAAAGACGCTAAATTGCACTTTAAATGACTTTTTTTTATACATAATTCTCCAAATTTAGAACTTTTCAAAATTATAGTTTATAACTTACGAATTAAAAACAAAATTTGTCCTAAGAATAAAACAGAAAATCAATAGCGTAAATTTTACACCCAACGCGTATAAAGACGCTAAATTGCACTTTAAATGACTTTTTTTTATACATAATTCTCCAAATTTAGAACTTTTCAAAATTATAGTTTATAACTTACGAATTAAAAACAAAATTTGTCCTAAGAATAAAACAGAAAATCAATAGCGTAAATTTTACACCCAACGCGTATAAAGACGCTAAATTGCACTTTAAATGACTTTTTTTTATACATAATTCTCCAAATTTAGAACTTTTCAAAATTATAGTTTATAACTTACGAATTAAAAACAAAATTTGTCCTAAGAATAAAACAGAAAATCAATAGCGTAAATTTTACACCCAACGCGTATAAAGACGCTAAATTGCACTTTAAATGACTTTTTTTTATACATAATTCTCCAAATTTAGAACTTTTCAAAATTATAGTTTATAACTTACGAATTAAAAACAAAATTTGTCCTAAGAATAAAACAGAAAATCAATAGCGTAAATTTTACACCCAACGCGTATAAAGACGCTAAATTGCACTTTAAATGACTTTTTTTTATACATAATTCTCCAAATTTAGAACTTTTCAAAATTATAGTTTATAACTTACGAATTAAAAACAAAATTTGTCCTAAGAATAAAACAGAAAATCAATAGCGTAAATTTTACACCCAACGCGTATAAAGACGCTAAATTGCACTTTAAATGACTTTTTTTTATACATAATTCTCCAAATTTAGAACTTTTCAAAATTATAGTTTATAACTTACGAATTAAAAACAAAATTTGTCCTAAGAATAAAACAGAAAATCAATAGCGTAAATTTTACACCCAACGCGTATAAAGACGCTAAATTGCACTTTAAATGACTTTTTTTTATACATAATTCTCCAAATTTAGAACTTTTCAAAATTATAGTTTATAACTTACGAATTAAAAACAAAATTTGTCCTAAGAATAAAACAGAAAATCAATAGCGTAAATTTTACACCCAACGCGTATAAAGACGCTAAATTGCACTTTAAATGACTTTTTTTTATACATAATTCTCCAAATTTAGAACTTTTCAAAATTATAGTTTATAACTTACGAATTAAAAACAAAATTTGTCCTAAGAATAAAACAGAAAATCAATAGCGTAAATTTTACACCCAACGCGTATAAAGACGCTAAATTGCACTTTAAATGACTTTTTTTTATACATAATTCTCCAAATTTAGAACTTTTCAAAATTATAGTTTATAACTTACGAATTAAAAACAAAATTTGTCCTAAGAATAAAACAGAAAATCAATAGCGTAAATTTTACACCCAACGCGTATAAAGACGCTAAATTGCACTTTAAATGACTTTTTTTTATACATAATTCTCCAAATTTAGAACTTTTCAAAATTATAGTTTATAACTTACGAATTAAAAACAAAATTTGTCCTAAGAATAAAACAGAAAATCAATAGCGTAAATTTTACACCCAACGCGTATAAAGACGCTAAATTGCACTTTAAATGACTTTTTTTTATACATAATTCTCCAAATTTAGAACTTTTCAAAATTATAGTTTATAACTTACGAATTAAAAACAAAATTTGTCCTAAGAATAAAACAGAAAATCAATAGCGTAAATTTTACACCCAACGCGTATAAAGACGCTAAATTGCACTTTAAATGACTTTTTTTTATACATAATTCTCCAAATTTAGAACTTTTCAAAATTATAGTTTATAACTTACGAATTAAAAACAAAATTTGTCCTAAGAATAAAACAGAAAATCAATAGCGTAAATTTTACACCCAACGCGTATAAAGACGCTAAATTGCACTTTAAATGACTTTTTTTTATACATAATTCTCCAAATTTAGAACTTTTCAAAATTATAGTTTATAACTTACGAATTAAAAACAAAATTTGTCCTAAGAATAAAACAGAAAATCAATAGCGTAAATTTTACACCCAACGCGTATAAAGACGCTAAATTGCACTTTAAATGACTTTTTTTTATACATAATTCTCCAAATTTAGAACTTTTCAAAATTATAGTTTATAACTTACGAATTAAAAACAAAATTTGTCCTAAGAATAAAACAGAAAATCAATAGCGTAAATTTTACACCCAACGCGTATAAAGACGCTAAATTGCACTTTAAATGACTTTTTTTTATACATAATTCTCCAAATTTAGAACTTTTCAAAATTATAGTTTATAACTTACGAATTAAAAACAAAATTTGTCCTAAGAATAAAACAGAAAATCAATAGCGTAAATTTTACACCCAACGCGTATAAAGACGCTAAATTGCACTTTAAATGACTTTTTTTTATACATAATTCTCCAAATTTAGAACTTTTCAAAATTATAGTTTATAACTTACGAATTAAAAACAAAATTTGTCCTAAGAATAAAACAGAAAATCAATAGCGTAAATTTTACACCCAACGCGTATAAAGACGCTAAATTGCACTTTAAATGACTTTTTTTTATACATAATTCTCCAAATTTAGAACTTTTCAAAATTATAGTTTATAACTTACGAATTAAAAACAAAATTTGTCCTAAGAATAAAACAGAAAATCAATAGCGTAAATTTTACACCCAACGCGTATAAAGACGCTAAATTGCACTTTAAATGACTTTTTTTTATACATAATTTTCCAAATTTAGAACTTTTCAAAATTATAGTTTATAATTTACGAATTAAAAACAAAATTTGTCCTAAGAATAAAACAGAAAATCAATAGCGTAAATTTTACACCCAACGCGTATAAAGACGCTAAATTGCACTTTAAATGACTTTTTTTTATACATAATTTTCCAAATTTAGAACTTTTCAAAATTATAGTTTATAATTTACGAATTAAAAACAAAATTTGTCCTAAGAATAAAACAGAAAATCAATAGCGTAAATTTTACACCCAACGCGTATAAAGACGCTAAATTGCACTTTAAATGACTTTTTTTTATACATAATTTTCCAAATTTAGAACTTTTCAAAATTATAGTTTATAACTTACGAATTAAAAACAAAATTTGTCCTAAGAATAAAACAGAAAATCAATAGCGTAAATTTTACACCCAACGCGTATAAAGACGCTAAATTGCACTTTAAATGACTTTTTTTTATACATAATTTTCCAAATTTAGAACTTTTCAAAATTATAGTTTATAATTTACGAATTAAAAACAAAATTTGTCCTAAGAATAAAACAGAAAATCAATAGCGTAAATTTTACACCCAACGCGTATAAAGACGCTAAATTGCACTTTAAATGACTTTTTTTTATACATAATTTTCCAAATTTAGAACTTTTCAAAATTATAGTTTATAACTTACGAATTAAAAACAAAATTTGTCCTAAGAATAAAACAGAAAATCAATAGCGTAAATTTTACACCCAACGCGTATAAAGACGCTAAATTGCACTTTAAATGACTTTTTTTTATACATAATTCTCCAAATTTAGAACTTTTCAAAATTATAGTTTATAACTTACGAATTAAAAACAAAATTTGTCCTAAGAATAAAACAGAAAATCAATAGCGTAAATTTTACACCCAACGCGTATAAAGACGCTAAATTGCACTTTAAATGACTTTTTTTTATACATAATTCTCCAAATTTAGAACTTTTCAAAATTATAGTTTATAACTTACGAATTAAAAACAAAATTTGTCCTAAGAATAAAACAGAAAATCAATAGCGTAAATTTTACACCCAACGCGTATAAAGACGCTAAATTGCACTTTAAATGACTTTTTTTTATACATAATTTTCCAAATTTAGAACTTTTCAAAATAATAGTGTATAACTTACGAATTAAAAACAAAATTTGTCTACCTGAAATCCAAGTTTTTGAATGATTCTAGCATACTTTCTAGCAGCCAACCTTGAATCATCTTCACTCTTTGCTCCTGTACACACCATCTTGCCCGAACTGAATATAAGCGCGGTGGTCCTTGGTTCACGAATCCTCATGATTACTGCTGCGAATCTTTTCGGATTATATTCAGCGTTTCTGGCATGCAATGCAATTTTCTTCAAATCTAACTTACAACCCAAATTGACTGTGGAGACTATATTTCTGAAAAGAAAAACACAAAAGTCTCATTAGAATTGTTCGTATTGATTCTTGAATCAAATTAAAGCGTTGAGCGGTCACTGTTCCGCAAGTATTGAAGCCAAAAAATAAATTTTTTTCCAGGTAAAAATTCAAGTAAAATACCAACTTCAGTAAGGTTAAAATAAACGTATAAGTTACTTACAAACTTTTTAAAAATAAATGTTAACTCCTATTTTCAACCTTCTTTTTATCATGGGGTTCCTATCAAACGCTTTTTCATATCATTGTCTCACGTCTCAAAGTGCCGACTTTCTTAGGTCATAAACTAGTGATTAGAAAACAGATAGGATGTAAGAGAGCACTTACCTACCAACGGTCCAGTCTCCTCAGGTATTGGTTCTTTCTTTATGAACATGTTACGGTGAAGAGCTTATTTGTTCATTAAAAAGGCATTGGGGCAAAATTAAGTTGGGGAGGTAATTACTACTTCTACAGCCCATAAGTTTTAAGCGTCTTAAGTGAAGAAATACCTTTGTCCGCCGATGTTGGGTGCAACATTGTTATTAAGAGATACACTTCGAAAAAAAAAATTATATATTTAAAGTCTTACTGTAATTGCGGAATGAATCCAGGATCAGCGGATGATGGCGTCATTGGAGTAGAGGGTCCTGGGGTTGTAGGTGCCAAAATATTGGGAGCTTGTTCCATACGGTTAACCATAGGTGACATTAATGCTTGCTGAAATATTTAAATTTATTTCAATTGTATTGATAATTAAAAAGAACTGTTTCAAATTAACATAAAAATCTGGATAACAAACATTTTTTTCCGCCAAAGCACAAAACCTCAGCGGCTGCAGTTGGTTTTTTCAACATCAAAAGCCATTTCTTTGAGAACAACGCTAATACTGCATCACACATAGACAAGGTTGTTCAAAAGACATAAAACAAGAGATTAAAGATAATAATTCAGCATTAAGAGCAATAGTGGTCAGATTCGATGAAAGTAATGTTGTGCAACAGTCGGACAATTGTTCTTTACAATGATGACTCGCCGATGATAAGTAATATCTGAGAAAGAAGTAAGAAGAATTCTTAGAGCGAAGATTTACTTCTGTAGAAAAAGAAGTTTCAGCAAAACACATAGCTAAACTGCTGGAAAGCACTTGATTTCACTAGGGCAACTTAATGATCCCATTCTTCCAACATTCCCCAAAATGATGGCCACGATTGGTTACTAGCCGACTTTAATCGGGAGTGGTGTTATATCACCATTTACACTTATATTAAAAAGTAAATAATACTAAATTAATGTGAGGCACTTTTAGATATTAGAGAACTATCCATCAGGCCAACTATTACTTATATTTGACCCTGCCTTCGAAAAACGTTAAGTTGTATTTATGAATTAAACTTTTACAATTGTTTATAAAACACACAATAAATGATATTTTGCCAAAGAATCTACTTACCGGTGTCTGAGGATGCATCATACTCTGCGGTGTAGTAAATCCAAGAGAAGGAGCATAAGTATTATTAATATTTTTCTGGGCAGTCATCGGAATCGGCAATAACGGAGGAATTTGTAAAGGTTGTTGCTGTTGTTGAGATTGGGATTGCTGTTGCTGTTGTGCCATAGGTAAAATCTGTTGATCTTCCTCTGGTTGATGTAGAGGAGTCCCTATACTAGGGATGCTAAATCCTGGACTAGGTAGCATATGATCCATTTTGATTTATACGATTCACACAATTACTTTAGTAAGAAAATAAATACTTTAAAACATTCTTGAATACACTTCCCTAATATGTTACGCTATTTTGAAACCAAATGACAATCTACGAGCCCACAATCGGAAAACAAGCTATAACAGCTACATTGTAACCTCCACAATTGTTATCCGGTCATCTGTTAAACTTTGTTTTCATCTTCATAATTTTTTAAACTTTAAAATTGAGAATTTAATATTAACATTTTAAATGGAAAAAAATGAAAAAGTAAATTTTACTGAAAATATAAAATTTTCTTGAGTTTATTGAAGAATACGTTTAAAGTTACAATATAAACTATTTTTCGTTGTTCGAGTGTACTTAACAAGGAATACATATACTTGCTTGTTGATTTAAAACACCGAAGAGAAATTTATATATTTACTTAAACGAATCGTTCACCTTTCTTTAGAATGAAAAATCTCTTTTCAGTACAAAAAACGAAAAAAACACTCTAGGTGGGACTTTTAAAAATTTTATTGGGCTCGTAAATCTAATTAAATCAGCACTGCCGATTTCGATTGGTGATCTCTCGTTATGATTTAATAATTCACTATCAAACACTGGAAATAGTTTCATATCTAAAACGTACTAGTACTGGTTACTAAGTGTGGTAGAGAAAAGTATCCACTTGTGATAACAGACCACTTTTGGTTGCCCTCATCCTTCTGAAGACTTATCAATTCCTTCAGACAGACGTCCCATCAGGCATTTGATAATGTTTTCTTGAAACTTCTCAATTAAGAAACAATAATTTAAAAAAGTAATTTGTTTTGAAACATTTATTATTTTACCTTCTGGGCAATAGCCATTAGACTCACCTCAAATTCGAAATTTCATTGTGAGAGGTCCCGTCCTCAAGACGACTCACATCGAGTGAAAAATCCTGGTGATAATCCAAATACTCTTATTAATATAAGGGCGGGTGTTGATTTAGTGGTCAAGAGCGTAGCTTTGTAAATGGGAGATCCTATAATGGCTACTTTTTGACAAAAAAATATTGTTTATAGAAAAGTATGAGCTTTCAGCCCCGTCCACGACACCTAATTGGTACTTAGACGTTAAGCCCGGCCGACCCGTTAAGCCTGAAAAGCAGGCGATTACTTTATTAATATAAAAACAGAAAACTGTAATCTTACAAGTCTTGAAATTACGTTACTGCAAAAAAAGGGTCGTATCAGGGATGAAGTTAATACATCTAATCAAGGAATACTGACTGCTTCATCAAGGTCTGTGTTAAGAATTTGATATCGCACTAAAACCACATTACCTGCTTGAGTATAGTTTACATTGAGTATAATGGAAGTTTTCTACTAAATAACTTTATGGACAGAAGTATCGCAACACTGATAACTGATATCAACTTAAAATCCAAATCCGATTAAGGACACTTCCGGATGAAAGGGTGGTTTTTTATTGATTATAATACCTATCTCACAGTTTCCTTTACTCCTCCATTATCCTATTTCACTGAGGATGACCAGTGATATAAAGTCTACCGCTACGATACTCTGCCAGGTGTTCCATTATAAAAAAAATGTAACTCCTTAAACAAGTCAGATAAAGCGACGGCAACTTCAAAAGATCAGTCAAATTCTTTACGCTAACGAATCTCTGAAATTGGTTCAATCCAAAACAAGACAGAATCGTTTTTTTATTAATTTTTTTTTTAAAGGCTTGACTTTTTTTACATAAGAAGTATAATATTTTATTTTTATTTTTTTTAAAAAAGAAATATTTTAGTATAATTATCGACAAGTAGACATGATGCCAGCTACACTATCAAAATCAATTTTCTCTGTTATATTTTTAGTTTTGATATTTTCATCTTGATTTGCTATAAAGATCATATTGTTCGCGATTTCTTTCCAACCATACTTCTGAACCCAATGTTTCAATGTGTGATCTGAAAAAAAAAGAAGAAAAATAATTAAAAACATACATGAGAAATGAGTCACAGAATACTTTTCTCCCGCACAATATGACAGAATTTAGTAATATAAAAATTGCTCATTAATTGTCTATTTTGGATTTTTTTTTTTTTAAATGGGCTGCAATTAGAGAGGTAAGAGGGAGAGGAATCTGATCTCTAATACTTCGCGAGGTTTCTTCGGGCATTAGAGGAAGTTATCAGGAGTTAGTCAATTGTTGAGAAGTCATGCCCAAAATATTTAGGGAAGGCACTGGATTATTGGGAGTACTTATCCCCGAACTGCTGACTTCTCGCTTAGGAACTTCTCTATAACTCCCTCCAGATTCTGACAGTTCTCGAATATACTATCTTAACCTGGAGATAGTATATGATAGGGGCTACCCCAAGGAAGCCATAGGGACACAAGTAGAGGAATTATAGATTTACTTTGTTAAACTAAGTTAAAATGTCTGTACCGAAAGTACAAGTGAACACTTACAAAATAGAGTTGCTATTAGACACTCAAAATATTGTAGCATAGATTTGTGATAAGGGATGTTCAAATTATTTATTACCTTAGTAAACATTAGAATTTCGTTTAATTACCAAAACAGATTCACTAAAAGGATATTTTAATCCTTTTCTTTTGATATGATATTCTTAAGATTCAAATTCTGATAACTCAGTCCTCTTTGGTTATCTTTCATTAGTTCACTATATTGTGTACATAGATTGATCGAAAGGACCAGTTCATAAAATAGATTATACAAGCTCAAAAATTATGGACGGTATCGGAAATGATACACTTCACTTCCTCTTCATGAGTGAATAATCTAGCAGATAAATCTTGATGGAATTGATGGGTACTGTGCTAGCAACCCTAATGAATTTGGAGCAGCAACATATTAGAGAAAGTTACAGATTCTGTTTAAGATTTTTGCTAAGGAATGGTATCATCAAAAAATTGGTGTTTTGAAACACAAAATCTCTTCGAAAGATAATAATTAACTTAAAAGATTGAGAGAAAAGAATTTTAGATGGTACGGTCATCTTAGATGAAAGCCTTTTGGAGACTGCCAGAGCAGGATCAGCATTAGAGGAAGATTACCAAGAGCTGATAGCTGGCAGAAGTTTTATAGAAAGATTGGCACAATTGAGAGAACTAGACTGGACGGTACCCCCGAAGAAGAGAAAAACAATACATTAGTAATTTAAAATTATTCAGTCTCGTAACAAATTTCTCCCTGAAATTATTGGATGTACTTACCATCTACTCCGCCAAGAAGTTGTGATAAGAGAGATCTCTGTATAGTTTGAAATGTTATTCCAACCACATGACATACAAATTTTCTAATAGAGTCTTCAAAACCAGTAATTTTACCACATACCTTCATTTCCTTTACATTTTCCCAAAATTGTTCAAAATTACAACATTCTAAAAAATCTGCGAGTATTATGATATCTTTGATTGGACTATTTTCACACTAAAAATAATCAAAACATTTTTAAAAACTGGATCCATAAAGCTAAAATTTACTTGATAGAGAGAAAATATAATTACCAGATTCTGATTTAATAAACATTTACATAGTATAAAATCAGTATGTGGAAAATTTGTAAGCGCTTTTAATAAAATCTGACAAGTAATATCTTCGTTGTACTTTTGATTGAACTGATACAATTTTAAAACTGCCAAATTGGCCTCTAAGTCGTAAGCATTTTCTTGTGATTGTATTTCTACATACCGTTCTAATGTAGATAAATTATCAGGATTATACCTAGAAAACACCTCAAAATAATATTATTGAGTAACTATTTAATGGTATTAATTATTGTAATGTAGAAAAGGGGATGTGAAATGAAATTATAAAGCTAACCTTCAATAAGGTTATCTCTTGGAAAATTAGTTTTTACGTAAATCGTTACAAAAAAATAGAAAATATTTCTTAAATACCTGTCAATGCCTTGCAGCATAGAAGCAACAGTCTGTCGCATTACTTCGGCCATTTTTTTGTAAATAGTACTTAATTATTTGAAAATTTAAGCATATGGGTTAAGCGGCTCTGACAATGTGGAACACAACTGTAAATTGCCAAAATGACCACAGCACGGCAATAGTGTGCCAGCTGCGCTAGCGATACCTAGGAAACAGACATCAAACCAAAGAATTATCACCTTCAGTGGCTAGAGCCATCTGTGGTGGAAATCACAACTAAAAGTACAATTTCATTTTAAATATGCCTTTGATTAAAATTACTAAAGTTGGACAATTTTAAAATAATTTAGCAATAAATTATTTTGAAATTATATTCTATTAAGATTATCTGCGCTATCTTCTTTGTAGAAGCATGATGAAAATTTACAAATAATTATTTTATAACTCAGGACGTCTACGATCTTCGAAGTTATAGAGCCTTAAATTAAAAACAAAATTATACGTACAAACATGCTCACCCAAGGTTAGGATTTAGGATAAGAACATAGGTACATGATATAAAAATAAGCTTATCGTAAATTGTAACATATTACCTAAAAAAAAAATGCTCTTAGAAACAGTATCTAGGCCGATGACACTACAAATCCTATCCACTCACAAAGACCTATTCCTTGCCTATCACTCCTTTAAATCCTGTATAGAACAGTGCTAAAGAAAACAAAAACTAAAATAGATGAAAACAAATGTAATTCAATTACATTCTCCCAGAGGCGAACTATCCTTCCACGTGCTTACCTAAACCAAATTCATGTTCCCATAACAGAACGTTTTAAATACAGGACTCTTAATGGAGAAACTCTAACCTGGAATCCACAAACTAGACTTAAACGGAAAGCACTAAACAGACGATTCAACCTTCTCTCTTAGACTTCTTGACAAACGATCTAAAATTTCACTAAACAACAAACTGATTTATCTACACAATATTCTAAAACAGTCTGGAAGTACAGAATGATCTTTGACCTTCAGCTAAAGCTTCTAATATCCACAGAATCCCATCCTTCCAAACAAACACTGTATCGAATCACTATTGCTCTTTACTTTGCCTCTAACACTTCCTTGCACCGAGATCTCCTTATCCTTATGTTTTTGAAGCTGCAAGATCCCGCTATGCCAAGTACAATGCTGAAACTGAAGAGTTTTCCGCACATTCTAATCTGGTTTCCCAACTTAATACATTGCCAGGAAATTGACAGTGTTACCACTCGCCGGTAACCATGTTATCTTAATGAATTAAGCGTGTAAGCGCATAGTAGTGTAATTTTCTTCCTTGGCGCATTCACCAATTCTCTATTCATACTACTTTCGTATTTATAAGTATCTTGTTAATTTAAAAATTGAAAATTCAGATTAGCTTAATTTTATGAGGAGGGAATTATTGGCCAGATAGACTCACTTATGCTATCGCGACACAGGCGAGATGTGGCATTCCCTCACTCTACTTGATTAGACAGAAGAGTAAGAAGACAGGTCCCTTCGTAAATAATGCCTTCCTGTTCCTTAATTTTCAATCCAGCAAAATGTAGCAGTGAACTTAAGCACACTATCATCATTTCTGCACTTCGAATTAGGAGAAAATATGTAACAAAAACTCTCCGAATGGAATAATGGAAAAGCTGCCTTAAAGTTAGATTTCTTCAAACACGGCGAATAATTGAGTTAGTAATAAGATGTTATTTTCTTTCATTTTTTTCCCTAAATATACTTCGATGTCTTTATATGATAGTTGGTGGGTTTGTTGAACCAATGAAATGCTTTGGTACAAGCTCTTGCAGCTAGGCTAGAAGCCTTCCGAGCTTCTACATCTTAGGCCGCAAGTAGAGGTCTATTAAGAAGCAATTAATTTGATCTATTTGTTATTAAAGTCGTCTTTGAAAATTTTAATTGCACTAATAGAAATTTCGTGAGTTGTAGGTGTTCACTGCACAAAAAAACTTGTATGTGAATGACAAGGTACTTACAGGTTCACAGGAAAGTATGAAGGTCCCACGAATTGGATCCTCAACTACTGGAAAGGGTCCCGAAAGTCTGTTATGTTCATCACTACAAGAATAAAAAACAAATTCTAAATTAATATCTTAACAGAGTTGCCGCTCTGAGTATTATTAAACACTGAGTGGGACAATAACTCAGAATAAGGACAAAGTAATTTCATTAAAATACTATCAAAGGAAAAGAAAATGGTAAAAATACGATCCTTGTCTAATAAATACCACTTAGATATTCCAGGTACAAAGAAAAGAAAAAAAAACCTCCAAAACAACAGAAAATATAATTAAATTAAATGGTGAAGAGATGTTGGTATTTGATAGTAGAGGAGTTTTACCCAGTCCACCAAATAAAGATCCTTCAGATACAATTAGGTAATGTCATACTTAAAGTTCTTGTATTAAATATAAGAGAGTGTGAAAACACGTCTAACTTTTGGCAAATCTAAAAGGGCAAAGGGGGGAGGGGGAAGGAGGTTTTGAAAGGGCAGAAATTCGAGGCAGAGAGCCCAGCTAATAACAAGAGGGAACTGGATGCTAAGCCCTAACACAAGAGATGTCTGCAGGCTATCTAGTCCAAAAACAGCAATACCATTAGCAATCCTGCCAAGCCTTATACCCCGGTAATACATCTTCTACAGAGGCTTATTCTTTTGCTTTAGACATACTTACCCATTAGCCAAATGTGATATATATA
Source organism: Rhodnius prolixus (assembly GCF_049639745.1). Lineage (NCBI taxonomy): Eukaryota > Metazoa > Arthropoda > Insecta > Hemiptera > Reduviidae > Rhodnius > Rhodnius prolixus. Next base: position 388,808 of record NW_027411584.1, on the reverse strand, counting down.
TATATATATATATATATATATACATCTGTAAAAGCGCCAACTCTACCTCTCCCTACTTTACACAAACTAAATTTTATTAAACGCTAACACAAGCACACATCAACAACTACTTCATTCTCACACCTAACCTTTTAACTACATTAATTTTAAATACCTAGCTTTACACCTAACAGCTGTTGTATATCCTTTCTCTGCTATTCATCGTGTTCACTGCCTTAGATATACGAGTATGACAATTAATTTCACAGCCTTCCCTATAAAGTTATATATGTTTACTCTTAACACATTTTCATTATGTCGTTTACCTTAACGTAAAAATTTCACAATATTTACTGTAAAAATAAAAACGCTATGTATAGCTATTTTTCAGGAAATGTTTCTTTTTTAGGAGGGGGGAGTAAGGCAGATTTTTTTTTCAAAAACTTCATTTTCTGAATGTTTGAAAACCGAGCTATCCCAGGAAAATTAACTCCTCTTTACCCAGAAAGTAATTAGACCAATGGGACTGGTACGCCTGCTAAATTTGCAGCCTGACATTTCTATACAACATCGCTTACATTTCTTACATGGTAACATCCTTTACCCGCAAAAGACCCGAATATCAGACCTGTAATACAAATATGTCTTTTCAGGAGAGTCAAACAGTCCATTAAAGACAAGGAGGAAAATGCTTAGAGTACTTTTAGTTTTCTCTAAAATTTATATAAATATCAAAATTGGTCGTAGTTATTGATTATTAAGGCGGGCCTTACCTACGTGGGGCAAACTCCGTTTCTATTGTTGAAAACTTCGAGATCCACAAAAGCTTTATTCACATAAAACTTCGTATTTCGTCCACTTCATTGACGTAAATCAGTTCACGCGTTGATAATTTGAAACGATTGTTATACTTCCCTTTAACAAGTGTAAGAGCAGATCGTCGCTTTAATGTTACGTAGGGGAGCCCTAACCCTTTCATCCTGCCAAATTTCAACAAAATCGGGCTAAGATTTGCAGAGTTATTAGCAATAATAATTTTGGAGGGGGTCTCACATACATGGGGCTAACTCCTCTTCCATTCGATGTACAGCATCGAAACCCCCAAAAGGCATATCTACATAAAATTCCGAATCGAATGACACCTCATACATGAAAATCGGTGCACGCGTTTAGGCGCTACGTTGTTTACAAAAAAAGTAACAACAACGAGAACATTTTCTGAAAATGTCGTTTTTTCCAGTGTTTGCTAACTTTTTTTTTCTAGAAATCTATTAAATCTATGTTATTACGAAAAAATTACTGTTATAAAGGAGGATTTGCCCTATATTACAAAGAAAATTTGGGAATTTTATCTTTTATTGAAAAAGAGAAAAAAAATTGTCAAAGTTGGGTGTTTTTCAAAGTTACGCTTTTTCGTGCACTTTTTGACGATCAAACCTTCATAACAACAGTCCTACCGAACAGTTTTAATATATATTTTCTTCTGTTAATGTAGATTAACCAAAAATTTGAACTCTGGCACCCAAATGTATATATTGTATATATTATAAATCCTATTTACTTTATTTGATTCTATTCTTTTAAAACATGTTAAATTCTTACCTAGATTGTATGGTTTGTACCGTAGGGTAAATAAACCGAAGTAGTACTTTCAAGGGAGCATTCCTCCAATTCTTCCTCAAAGCGGCCCTAAAACAAATCTTCGTTTTTAAAAACAATTCAAATCAAAGCTATAGATAAATGTGTAGATATGTAAAGGGATAAGAAAATAATGGTACTATTCGAAAAAATCTTTAAAAAAAGCAAAACGAAAAATCCATCAATATTATCGGGTTGGCCAATAAGTTCGTTCGGTTTTTATTTCGGTATAGATTCATTCTGATTTTCTTTTTCAATTTCGGCGCAAGCGCAGAACTCGATTGTTCATTTGAAAGGTTATGTTAAGCTTAACCTTTCTATGGATTTCGGTTTAACAAACATTACTATTGCGCTTGCTGCGTAGCTGTAAAGATAGAAGAAAATAAAGTGCTTTTTCGTCATATTTTGCTCTATTATTTTAAATAAGGCATAGGAGCAGCAGAGGCTCATAAAAAGATATGTTGTGTACATTGTGATGATGCCTTAACAGAACGCGTGTACCAAAAGTGGTTTGCCAAATTCCGTTCTGGAGATTTTGACATTAATGATGGGCCCCGCTCCGGTCGCCCGACCGAGATTAATTCAGATAATGACAAGGGCGTAATCGATAAAGATCCATGCCAATCGGTGAGAGAGATAGCAATAGCACTTAACATATCATATATAAGCTCCAAAAATCATTTGCGCCGGCTGGGTTACATTTCTCGGCTCCATGTTTGAGTACCGCATGAATTAAACGAAGCCAACTTAGCCACTCGCATATCCAATTGCGATTCGCTGCGGAAACGTCAAGAAAACGACCCATTTTTAAAGCGGATGGTAACGAGAGATGAAAAATGGATCGTCTACGATAATGTAGTGCGTGAAAGATCATGGAAGCACTGCAGTGAGCCGCCGCAAGCAAGCTCGAAGGCGGAATTGCATCCGAAGAAGATGCAATGCTCTCCGTATGGTGGGATTATAAAGGTATCATCTATTACGAGCTGTTACCGCCAGGCAAAACAATTGATTCAACCGCATAAGGCTTGCAGTTAACCAAAATTGGACCAAGCAATCCGCGCTAAACGTCTAGAATTGGCAAATCGCAAAGGTATCGTCTCCCACCACGACAAGGCCAGACCGCATACGTCATTGACCATTGGGGATAAACTGCTGGGACGTTTTTTCTCATCCTCCGAAATTCACCGAACCTGGCACCTTCTAATTATCATTTATTCTGATAGTTGCAGAACTCCATGAACGGAAAAACTTTCGATAATGAGAAGACTGTCAAAAAATAGTTTGATTGGTTTTTAGACGATAAGCCACAGACGTTCTACGAACGTGGTATAATGAAGTTGGTGGAAAGATGGCAAGAAGTTATCAATAAGAATAGTCAATGTATAATTGATTAAAATATATTCTGTATATCAAAAAAATTGCTATTTATTCCACTCTCAAAAACCGAACGAACTTATTTGCTAACCCTTATTTCTGAAAAGGAGATTTTTAATCGCTAAGTTCCAATCGATTTTTCTAGTAAGAACTAATCGAATAATAAAGTTACCTACAGTTTTCTATACACTCGCATAAAGATAATTTTCTTTTTGGCATTCAAGAGGCCCCAAATTTTTTTTTTTGTAGAAAATTCAATTTTGAAATAATTGGATAAGTTAATTCCTCTCACAATACTGAATACAAAAAAGCTTCAAGCGCATGATCTGTATGAATGTTTTAAGTAGAAATCTCAAAATTACTATTCTGTGTGGATATGATTTGGACGAAATATGATCAAGTTGCCTTTAACGTCCGTACATACTATATTAGATAGTAATTAGATAATACACGTATGTTAAACGTATAATCCCAACCTAAACACACACCAGACACACTATTATCATTATCATAGATGTCAATAGTAAAATGCCGGTGGGCCTTTCCCTAAGAGAGACGTAGAGGGGTTTAGGAGTGATATGAAGAGCTCTTTAACAAAATAATCTACCTTCAATTAAACAAAGCTACATTGTTTGTAAATGCGATTATCAAAATGTTATTATGGGAATAATTACAATTAGATTAAGTTCTATGAAGCTTGACGCAAAGTTTAGATTTTGGAGCTGTTGTTTTGAGCCAGGAACGATGTAGTAACTGTCACTGCCACACTTTAATCATCTGAAAGACAGCTCTTGATTCCAATACTTCTCTCTTGCAGCAGACTCGAGACTCTAGCAAGAATGGTAGATGCTCAGAAAGCTTTGCTCAGTGGTGCCTTACTGGAAACAGGAGAGACAAGAAAGTTCTTAATATACCAATTTAATTATTTCGAATTAATGTAAAAGCGTCGCCCGGTGATTGGGCGATTAATACCGTGTATTTTTTTTTTAAATACAGTTTTATTTTCATTACTTTATACTGGAAATATAATAAATATAACAGATAATAAAGGTAGGGATTAGTTTAGTGGTTTGTGCACTTGACTCCAACCCGGAGATCCCTTACACTTCTCTTCCCTGGAACCTCTTAAGACAATCATTAAAAATTTACCTGAAAGTTAAATAAAGAAATCGCCAATTATTTCAGGCGGGGCTCAACGTCCAACTACCAATTAGGTATCGTGGATGGAATTGAAAGTAAGTTAATTGTAACTAGGGTTGCCAAGTCTATAAAGTTCCAAAAAAGGACACCCTAAAAAAATTAGGTACATTCAGGGCCGTCGACAGGATTTTGGGGCCCGGGAATATACAGGGGGTTCAGCATAAGACTATCGTGACATAAGACAACGGCAGGCGATTCTGGGCATCATTTGCGACAAAAAATTCTACATATATAAACTATGGCTCGATTTGGCTCCGTTGTATAAATATTTTTAATTTTATGTTTTTTTCAAGATATTACTACTTTTTAGCCAACAGTTGTCTATATTTCTCAAACTATTATAGCTGCAGCAATTTCAATAAGCTCAATAGAAAGGTTAAATTTCCTTTTAAATAAGCTAATTATATTCCAAAATAATAATATTAATTATTTCTACTTTGTGGCCCAAACATAAGGAATAGCAAGTTTCTAATTTTTTTCCAAAAACTTGGTCTTCATTTTTCTCAAAAATATTATATAAGTTTAAAACGTGCACTACTCATGAAAAACATCTACATACAAACATCTTTCGAAAGATATTCCATGAATAGTGGTTATTTTAAAAATTGATGCAGAAATCTCTGATTAATTGCAAAAAAAGTAGGCCTCAAAACAGCGTCGGCATTATGAAAGGAATTCACCTACCATAAGAATATAATTGATCAGAATCCATCAAATCCAGTACCATTTTTTTTGCATTCTGTTCATCGTTACATCAATAACCTGTTGTCCTATTCAGTTCAGTTAGGACAGAAAAACAACACGCCAAATGAAGAAGTCTCGGAAGTCAGAACTTAAATCAAAAATACAATAAAGTAAATTAATTTGTGTGAATCATTTCTGAAAAAAAGGACAAGGACGACCAGGTGTTAAAAAAAAGACTGTCCTTTCCAAAAAAGGGCAGTTGGCAACCCTAATTGTAAGATTCGAACTTTACTGAAGGTCTTAAGTAAATATTTTGTCAATTAAAATGTTGACAACTGCAATAGTCGTGTGTGTTACACGCAACATTTTTCTCAGGACACCTCGTAATAGCGTAAAATTTGATACGATGACATATCGAAATACGGAAGGTATTTCTGTTCTTAGAAGTAAAAGAGAAAAATTGATAGGGAATTAAGTAATAAAAGTATCAATTAGTAGTACACATACCTTCAACAGCATTATTACTTGATTCTAATGAAAAGTGTATTTAACCTTTAACATTATTTGGCACTTACACTTTTTTTCAGTTCTTTAAGATCTTATTTAGAAACATTTTAACAGTAAATACCCATTCTATTTGAAGAAAGGTTTCCTGCGAGATTATTGGGACTGAAAAAAAAAAATAATTGAAACATACCTCCCAAATTCTTTTATAATAAACAAGACGTAGTAGTAGATCCCTCCAACATACCACAATGGAAACCTTAAAAATACCTTCTCTTTTCTATAAAAACCTTTCCTAATGTATTGTAAAGGTTATTGTATTATTGTCAAGTGATGAAAAAAAAAAAAACCAGTTTGTCCAAAAATCTTATTTCTCTTTATGTGTTATTATTTAGGTACAGATCATCCGATCTGATTTTTGTTACATCCTAAGAAGCTATTGCGTATTGATTTAAAAAATAAATGAAGAAGAACCTGTCGTCTTATTATAAACAAATATTGCAGGATTTGTGGAGTTTTGTTTAAAGGGGGCTGGTGACATTCAGTCTTTCACTCAAGGATTGTAATTGTGCTACGAATTTTTACACAATCTAAGAATTTTTGCTTAATAATGAGTTGGTTTTTAATGACCACAATTTAGCTGGGCCTATAATTATACTAACCAGCTAGAAATTGTTCAACTTCAATTGTTTAAACAAATTTATTTACTTAATAGAAACACTCCTAACACGTATGTACGTTCAGAATTCAATTTTCTTCCAGTTAAAGTAATTTTATTTCAGTCTATGCTTTCATTACTTATTAAAATTGTAGATATGCCTGACTTTCGTTTGCTCAGAATCTCTTATAACGTTCTCTTTAACTTTTTCTAGTAAGGATAACAACTGGGGGTAAAATTTCACAATCTTATTAACAAATATAAGAATAAATGTGTCACTGAGGATATTGATTTCATTCTCAACTCTTGATACAACTGTTTATACAGATCATCAGCTACACTCGGATTACCAGAGCCATATCTGGATTGGAAAGTAAATATTAAAAAAGTGAGAGTGGTAGTGCAATTCTGTGCAATTTATCCAAGGTATGGTTCTATATTAATGACACCTTTTATGAATTTGATGAAAACAATCTTTGCCTCATTTGTAACTCTTTTTCTCCTGTTTCAACTGGTTCATTTCCTTTTTGAAATGTATCTCACTTTTACCCATTAGAAGTCATTTTCTTAACTCGTACCATTCTTTAAATGATTCTAAAAATGATCAAGTTTCTCAAGTTGGTAGAATATAAATAGTGTGAATCAAATTGATGAAATTTACAGTTTTATGCACCAAGCTCTGCAGTTCAGTAGTTCTTTGCTCTTAAAGTGATAACTGTTGAGTAAATTATGTTTAACTAATTAAGTTAGGTGCGAAGGACCTTAGATGTTGAGCACCTTTAAAAAGAACACAATAATAATAATTAAGTTATTTTTCACTTATGTACGTCAGTGAATTATGTTTTAGTTTTCCAATTTTTTACCTCATGAAGAATAGCTCTTTTAATACTGTGTTAATGTAATGTTATTTTACTTTTTTATGCATTGCTGTTACTACTCCCAGCTAAAGGTATGTATTTACCTATAAGCTTGTAAATAAATAATAATACTAAAAAAAATAACCTCAATTTAAGTTACTTATTACATCACTTATTGCTTAGAAATTTAAACTTAACTTCTCTAAAAGAAGTGATTTTTATTTTGGTACCTATAGCGGTTTTACGTTTGTTACTTTATTAGTAGTGTTCTTTATCGGCAGTGTATACTGGTAAATTTAGTGCAAGACTGAAGTAGATAAGTGTGAAGTAGAAATCAACATCAGCAAAAACTGATTAATGCTCTTCTGATCTTGGAAGGAAGTCTGTAATCGATTAAGGATAAACAATAAACGTGCGTGCTAAGACAAATTAAAACAAAGACTTAAGACTTTGAAGTTTATCTTACTCAATTGATGGTTTAGAATATATTCAAGTAGATGATTAGAGAATCTATAAAATCGGTAACATGATAAGGAGGAAAATGTGTTAACAATTTGCTACCATGATAGCTACCATGGATTATTAGCTACCATGGATTATTAGCTACCGATTGTTAGAAACATATTTCTTTCTAACTTAAACCTTATAAACTGGGGATTTTACATTCTTTTGATATACATATGTATTGTGTTATTAACGCATTCAGTATACAGCGTTTTAATTAGCATAATTGAAGATGTTTAGCGTGTAATGTTCGATAAAGAGGGGAGAAAACTTTACTAAGTAGGGGTGATGTGGATATTTAGTGCAGGGGTTGCAGAGATTTTTGGTGTGCATATGTCAGTCAAGGGATAAAGTCGGGCACAGCTGGCAGATCGGATAATCTGGGCATGATAATCCCAACAGACAGGGGTAGGGGAGAGGAATGAGATCAAGGCTCAAACGGCCACAACTTGCACACACACACTCACACTCACACACTGGGCGCAAATAAGTGAGAAAGAGTCCCGGGTTGGTTACGAGAGAAAGGACCTAGGACCATTATACAGTGGGGCTCTCTCACGGGTGACGGGAAAAGGTTTATCCCATAGTGTTGGGGAAAAACGGGACATGTGCATAAGGTTGGAGAGAGAGAGAGAGAGCACCACGAAGAGCGCTGGAGGGTCACCCTGGAGGCAGTAGACCGAGAGGGAGACCTAGGCTGCGTTGGATGTGTGATTTGGAAGAGGATCTCTCCGGGAACTAAATGTAAGACAGTGGTGAAGGAAGGCTTTGGATAGAGAGGCTTTGGGGTCAGCTACTGGCGGAGGCCAAGGTCCTACACGGGCCGTAGTGCCACAGTTGAGTTGGGAAAAACACTGGTTTCGCTCCCAAACATTTTGGTTATACCTCTATAAAGGTGTTTGCTTCCGGACAAAACCGTCACAGATTGTATCAAAGTAAAAGCTGGTTTTATCCACAGCAATCCCAGTTTGATAGAAATGTAATGTTCTATACGCGGCATCAAATAACTAGAATACTACAAAACATTCCATTAGCCAGCTATGAAGACTCTCACGACTTCCTATGATAGCATAGTTCTCCATATTCTCCTTTATACGGCTCCGCTCTGGCAAGAATTCACCACTTACCCATTGTAAGTTTACTAAGTAACCAGGGATCTTGTCAAATTCTCATCGGAAGTGTCCATTTTGAGGTTTCAGTTGTGAATGAAAATTGCCGGTAGCTCAAACTTTACTCTTTGATTGGGTAATCCCATGGAACCTCATAGAAAGTTAACACGCAAAATCCCTAAACCGGAAGGAAGTCCTCCTTTACCAAAAAGGATTATTTCCTTCTTCTTCTTCTTTTTATTTTTTTTTTTCAAAAATAGCTTTGTACATCTTTTTTTGGTTTACAACTTTTCTTATTTTCTTAAAACTTATAGTACATTGTAAATTTGTCGATTTAAAACTTTTATTTGTAAACATATCTCTTGAAAAATTTGTTTAGGATTATTTTTAGGAAAATGATTGGCTAGATTCCCTCTAAAATGATATTTTGTGCAGAGTGTACGGCTCTACCACTTTTTAACTGTTAAGAAGGCTTTAGTAGCGGAAAACGTGTTCACAACCGGAAGTCCTCTCCTTTACTCCAATGTGTTCTTAATTTATTGAGAGATTTTCTCGACAATGGTTCCTAGATCAATGAATTTCCAGCACTATAAGCATTTCAGTGAAATGTACTGTTTTAAAAACTCTGCATAATTGTAAGCATTAATTGATGACTCAATATTTTTGTTTGTTTGTTTGAAGAGAAAACGTGAAACCTTGAGAATTTGAAAAAGGCGTAAAAGTGATCGCATCAGAATTCTGATTGGTTATCCGTGTTTGAATATTTTAGGTAAATAAGTAAACAGTTATAAGGGAACTGTATATAGTTACTAAGTTAGTTTATTATTATGGAGTATATTGTGTGAAAAGGGGACATTACACGCTAAATACTGGATGAAAGCACTGCTGGAGATGGTAGGCGGGACAAAGAAGGCGATGATGGTCGGAGATTGGTGGGCTGTGTGCAGAATTGCAGAGAGAGAAGAAGTTGGGGTAACCCTCCTTACCACCCGGCACACAATGAAGGATAATCCCATTCTTTATCCCTGTGGATAAGCAAGTAATGTCGGCCAGCAGAACTCACAGCCGGCTGTTACGCCCTTCTCTACTGCTGCTCCTGCTGCTGCCCTTCCGCTACCCTCTGCTGTTCACAAATACCTTCATTACAATAAATACCTTCCAATTTCTGTGAATCTATTCCAAGTATAATCTCTATATAGATCTATTCCCAATTCTAGCTAGGGACTCTTGTTATTGCATAGACTCAGCTATCTCACTTCACAACAATAAAGGGAAAAACATGGTGGGTGGAAACGGTTTTCTTCCTAAGAAAAATGGGGAAAACTACTAGATAAATCCTTTTTATAAAAAGGGATAATACCCCCCGTAACTTTCTATAGATATTTATAGGGAAAATCACGTCTAACGTAAAGCAACTTAACCTAAAATAAAATTATATGAAATCGGTCATTCGTAATAGCGTACACAAGAGTTCAAACTATATCTCTATTCGATAAAACCTCAGATTCAGAATAAAACCTCATGATTACTCAGAAGTTATTGATTTATTGTAATATAGTAGTAAATAACTTCGCTAAATGTTATTAGTTTTATCCTTGATTTTAACTTGTCGAAACAGGCTCTTTTTTTTGTGTCCCTGACCAGTTTTGGATTTACATCCATCAGCAGAGGCAGAGGAGATTTCCGTTTCACTTTTACGTTACCTTCTCACACTACAGGAGCTGACTCTTCTGATTAACGCTTTAAGTAACCACCCCCAATTATCTTCCTCTGATGATGGATTCGTCAGAAATCCGGTCAGGGATACAATAAATATGGGTTCAATATCAAAGCTCATTACTCTCATTTGTAAGTCACTGTAGTCGTAGCTTTAACCAATCGAAGAAATTAGATCTTAAGAGCTAAAAAAATAAGAGAATGACGCCAAAGACTGTTCCGCAGTGTGCGTACTTAAGGAATTATTTCATCTCTTGATGATTTCCATGGTACAAAACCGCTGGCTCTATAACTCGTAGTTCTGTAGCGGTCATTCCTTCTTTGAGGTACTCCATCGAAGTCATTCTATGTTATTCAATAGTTATTTTGTGTGACTGGGTTTCGTAAAAGTTTCTTAAGAGTTGTGGAATGTTAAGACACGAGCCGAAGGTGTTAAATTCTAGTAAGCTAAGCTTCCAAGGAAAAGTAGTTGTTTTGAGTCATTTTAATCCCTCCAAGGGCGATTCCAAAGCTGCGCTCATCCCTTGTCCTTAGACAATCCTTAAAATTATTCTCCCACCAAGAGCGTGCAAGCTTAACCTTAAAAGGGAAAATTCCAGGGAGAAAATCAAAGAAAAATCATAACTGAACGATGAAAAAACGTTTCGCTGTACTCAAAATTCCAGGTGAAGCCTATAAATTCCCTTCAGTAAACCTAAATCTACAAAATGATAGGCTAATCACAATCGTGCCACATCCAATCAATGAATTACTTACGGACACTTCGCCTAAGCCATCTAATTAGCTACTTTCCGCTTTTTTAGTAAAAGTCGCCGATACAAACGTGCTGAGAGTGCTTCATTGGCAGACCTATTTTCCGGCAACAAAGCGTATGCGAATATAGTATCTTACATGAAAACCTAATCTTGCCAAAAGGGTACCTATGTCCATCATACGGCTTAGCTGCCATCAAATCAAGTGTGCCTAAAGAGAAACTCAAAGCCAAATACAGAAATTAATTGTTGATTGGTTGTAAGATTCAAATTCAATTGATTCAAATTTGTTGATTCAAATTTGTTGATTCAAATTTGTTGATTCTACCAACACTCGCATCAGGAAATTGATTTCGCGTTCTCCGCAATGACATCAGCAATCTTCCCATAAGTGCCTTGTCATTAATTGCCGAATAACTCTTAGCGCACCACGACTTAGGTAAACTGCACTGAAACTGGCCACCTACCAAATCAGGTACCAAATTGCCTTCACTAGGAAACTACTACTACTACTACTGAGCGGGGCGGGTGTTGCGGTAATGGTTAAGAAGACGTCACAAACCTTGGAAGTGATGTCAACGCGCAGAACAACGTCATTCCGCCCAGTCTAACTTTCATCCTCGATCTCTATTCACTTCTTCATTCCTTACAGAAAATTCAAATATATAAGAACTAAAATTGTATTTAAAGATCTAGAACATCTTTGTATATAGCCCCAATCATTTTGCAATTCTTTGTAAAACACAATGTTACCCCAATCCCACTGTAAAATTGCAACCATTGCTAAAAAAATAATTGATCAAGAAAACAACTTTTTAAAATTCAGAATGTTAAAAAAATGTAATTTGCTGAATCACTAAATTCCATACAAAAATTATATTCAATTAAATGACTGGAAAATGTAATAAATATTATTTAATAAAAATTAAATTGTTCATTAAATTATATTATCAATAATTAATTAAAATAATCACTTTTAGCTCATTATATATGTACCTATAGCTTACATATTGCTTTAATATTTAATTATAACCAAAAATTTATTAATAGATATAGTTTATATACAATAAATTTTAAGGGGTGATGCATAAATTCATTTTTTATTTTATTTTTTTACTTATTGGCAAAAACATAAATAGATAGGCGCCACGATAGCCGAGCGGTTAAGATACTAGACCCGCAAAGCTAAGATGTATTGTTGGTTTAGTGGGTTCGATTCCCCGGTCTGTAGGCCTTGGATTTTATTTAATGTTTAATATGAGAACTTTAGAATAAAGTATGTTAGCTAGTCGCTTCAGTCCAAGACACCTAATTGGGTAGTTGGACGTGCAAAGCCTGGCAAAAAAATTGGCATTACTCTTCAAACATCAAACTGATGAATCCAACTTCCTGATGATGGATGAAAGTTCGAAAACGGTTAGAAATATTTTTTTAAAAAATCTGGTGTGAAAACACATCAAACACAGACTTTACGTAAGGCTCTAACTCATGAAATTTCGTCAAACTTTTAATTTTTGAATTTAATACTAAAATACACTGAATTCAAAGTAAATTACCCTGAAATGATACTTTTTCACAAATCTCTTCCCGAAAACTGCCCCGAAAACGAATTCTTCTAGAAATGAAAAGAATTAATAAAAATTGAAGCTTTAAATCTTCCAAGTGCGAGAAAGATTTCTGCCAATTCCAGTCATAATTTTGGTTTGTTTGATTGTATTAATGCCAAACTTTTTGATCTTGTCATCTTCAGGGCTGAGAAACATATTTCACAGAAACAGATCACAGTTTAGATTAATTTAGCGTTTTTTTAAAAAATATTGATCTCAAACTTATAATCCAGGACAATAAACTCAACCAAATTCAGACAGGAAATGATAGAAACTGGAATTACCTTGGATTAGGTCCTAGTTTTTTGAACGTGAATTCATCTCGCATTCGTGAAAAGTTCTGCAGAAGAAGTTGCTGGTCCAGTTTTCCCCTTCTGAAAAAAGGGACGTAAACATTTAATCTAAAAAAAATGGATATTATTTCAATTATTATACGAGTAGCGTTTGAAAGGGATGATTTAAATTATAAATCTGTAAACATATTTAGGGGCTGATGCTGCAGATAATAGGAAGTAAACGATTGCTTACTGCCCACAAAGAGAGTAAGAAAAGTATGGAGAAGAGGCGTTAAATTTGAACTGGTCTATGTGTGTGAGTGTGTGTGTAAGAAGGAACATGTGTTTAGAAAGGGACAGACTAGCGTGAATACACCCGTTTGGTCTTTAAATGGAGGGTTAGAAGTTTGTGCCTCAATTGTGTGAACTGGGACGTCACAAAACGGACAATAGTCTTGCTTGTAGAGAGCTTGGTGCCGGTTACACATCGCTATTCTGTAGTCTTGCTGCACAATAGTGGGTACTGGCTTCATCTTGTTCCAGCTCATTGTGCTGTTAGGGTCGACCTACGGGCTAGCAGACCTTCGTCTGTAGGAGGGACCTCTATAACCCAGCAACAACTTAATGTATCATCTACAACAGCACCTTCTTTAATAGCTCCACCACTCAAACTAGGGAACTCAAAGGCTCTGTCCTAAATTCTTCTTCTCCTCTATTAAATTTCACTTAAGGCTCCTAATACTCCCTTTCTTTTTCTCTTAAAACCTGATTTATCAATGACCCCAGATGTTCAATTGCCTTAAAAAATAAGGCAATTGGGTTTTACAGCTTATTCCAACGAAGCACCTTAGTTTTTAAATGCTTAGGATCTCAATTGTATTTATTTAACACAATTCTTCCCATAATTTGTTTTGATGAACATGCGCCTCAAGACCTTATAACTATTGGTTGAAAAAAATAAAATCAAATAAGGTAAATACTTCTCACAATTTCCGTGATATTGCGTTTAGTGAGCTTAAATTTGTAAGTGTAAGTTCGAATCCCTCGTACGGCTACTTTTTATTTGGTAGAAAAAATTGTTTATAGTAAAGTATGAGCTTCCGCACCCGTCCACCGACACCTAATTGGTAGTTGGACGTTAAGCCCCGCCTAAAAAAAAATAGGCGATTACTTTTCACTTAGAGTTATTCGTTTTCTCTCAAAGCTCGTACTCTCAAACAACTTGACTTATAGGTGGCACTTCAGGCGCCACGGTAGCCGAGCGGTTAAGATACTAGACCCGCAAAGATAAGATGTATTGTTGGTTTAGTGGGTTCGATTCCCTGTCTAGAGGCCTAGGAATTTATTTAATGGTTAATAAAAGAAATTTATATCAAAGTATGTTGGGCGGTTAAGATACTAGACCCGCAAAGCTAAGATGTATTGTTGGTTTAGTGGGTTCGATTCTCCGGTCTCTAGGCCTTGGATTTTATTTAATAGTTAATATGAGAAATGAACAGTAAAGTATGTTTGCTAGTCGCCTCCGTACAGGACACCTAATTGGTAGTTGGACGTAAAGCCCGCCTGAAAAAATAGGCAATTACTTTACTTTTTTTTTAGGTGGCACTTCAAGTATTTTCAACATTTCCGGGAAACGGTCAACAGATAAATCGTTCACATGTGTTTGTAGGAAGTGATTTCTGTTTGGGCGAAAGATCGGGCTATATTTTGGCTTCAAATCTTCATCCACCATCAGAAGTTGAGTGATGAAATTATAAGAGAAGTTTTAGAATTTTGAATTCCAACTTACATAAACATGCTCACAGTGCACTTGTCGACATGACCTGTGGGGGAGTTCACTAATTGTGAATGTAACACATCCTGGTGACTGGAATGAATTCGAAGTGCTCCACTCATACCAACTGAGAGACTAACTACCAAAACGTCACCATCACTATATTTGTCTTTACATTTAGAGAGAGATATATATGTAATGTTTGCAGCATAAATGGTACATTAGCATGCATATATTAATTTCGTGTTTAAGTTCGCAACATCTTAATATTGTCGTATAATTATTGCTGGCCGAGGTCACATTCTGGGGCAGAAACTTTACTAAATTACTTAGATTAATGTTTATCTTTAATTAAATCTACGTACATAAGGTAGGTTTGTATGTGGATATGTTCTATTATTTTATACTTAACATAATAGTTAGTACACACAATTAGATTGATGAGTACCGCCTGGGGGCGTGGTGAAATGGGTTTTGTTTTTGCATATTGAATATTTCCCTTGAGAAAAGGGAGTCTACTTCTTGCAAGGATGTAGACCACTGTGTGAGCCTTCTTAGTTAGGGTGAGAAAGCGAATCAAAGCAGCTATTTTTTGTAGTACATCCATCCCCAACCCATAGACCAGCGCTTGTACAATGAGGATACAAAGTTGAAAGAACAACAACAGAAAAATAGTCGAAGCTAATTACAATAAAATCAAAAATAACATAAAGAAAATCCACCTTTATAAAATGGTACTTCCGATTTAGGGTGCCTTCGATCGCCAAAACTGATCTCATGGTCCAGCATCCAGTCGAACGCACGCATAAATAGTTTAATTAATCTAATTAATTAATAAAATTTTATTTTTATTTATTTTTTACTTGTCAATGTTGTTCGTTACCTTGGGTTACAAATAGACAAAAGATTGTCTTGGGACTTAAACGAACTGAAGTTAACAGGGGCTATCGACTACCTACTAATAAGTAAAGTAAAGCCTTTTTTTTCAGGCGGGCTTTACGTCCAACTGACAAATTAGGTGATTTAGATGAAGGCGACTAGCAAACATACGTACTTTACTCTAAAGTTCTCATATTAACCATTAAATAAAATCCAAAGCCTCTAGTCAGGGGATCGAACCCACTAAACCAACAATACATCTTAGCATTGCGGGTCTAGTATCTTAACCGCTCGGCTATCGTGGCGCCTCGAATACTTAATAACAAACGACTGATATACATTCATGTGCTAAAAGCCACCTGGATTGAACGGTGGGTTATAATGAAACGCTTCAGTTTTCAAAGAAATAAGTCTTATCAGTCTTCTCCGCTCTATCGCTCCATTTTAAGTTTCAAATATAACCATCCACACTGTCTTAGGAATTCTGTTTTGTAAGTCCTGCTTATATATACTTTCATCAGAATTTTACAGTCTCATTCCAATCTTCTTGTCCGCCGCCATTTATCATCTAATCACATTCCAAGATTATCCTCTAAGGCGATTAAAACACCAGTGGCCTCATGATTTTTCTCTCTTCTGAAGACAGTAATCACTCCCTAGAGATGAGAGTGGTTACCTCTGGGGTAACTTCTCCCCACAGTTAGTGAGTGTTTAGTACTGCCAATTACTGTCATTGTAACATCGAACGCTGGAGTTACTTTCAAAATTATATTAAAAAAAAAAAAAAAAATCATATTGATGTTTATTGTAATCAATATATTTTTTTCTTAACAGGAAATCTTGGTTTATTTTATTTTTGAGGCACGGAAATTGGTGCTCGGAGTTTTTTACATTTCCCAGCTGACCTCTAACCATTGTTTTCTCTTAACAATGTCTGCCGGACAGTGAGCTTGAAAGAAGCACCTAGATAGAGAAAAATCTAACGCCCAATTTTGTTAACTATGTATAAATTTGAGCATGAAATTGAGTGAGCAATGAAGCAGTCATTAAGATGGATGTAAGAAGAATGACGAATAGAACAAAAAAGAAGAATAAAATAATTAGAATAAAAATTAATAAAAGTTAATGAAAGAAAGCTTGCCAAGTACAGCATCAATTTCTTAAAACTTTGTACTTAATAAGTACGATCCTGAGCGAGCAACCCTGGTTGGATATAATGTCTTAATTGGTAGCGCTAAGGGGTACGTACACTCACTCCTCTTCCTCTTACTTAATGAAGATAACTTGGTAAAAGACTTCCACCTCCACGAAGTAAGAAGCAAAAGAAGTTCTATTATAACAAGAAGCTTTTGTCAAGCTTGGGAATAAGTAAAAGTAGGATATCCATGCCAAAGCGACCATCCCTGCCGTTGTCTGCTCGTACATCCCACTTTCCTTCTTCTAACAGTTAACAACCAATCTTTTCCCGAGAATAACCCTCTGGAAAAGATGGTTGCAGAATGAGTAGGCCCATATTATTTACACTTGAGCGGAAAACTTCTTACACTTGTTTTAATTACTTTGTCTGTGTCTGTGTGTACGTGTGTACGTATTTAATTAATCAAAGAGACGACTACTACTACCACTACTACTAAACTGGATAGGAAAATTGAAACTCAAAGTGTAATTAAAAGTCAAGACTCCAACAAGAAGGAGTAACTTAATGGAAAATATCATCAGGATGAAATTATAAGTACTTTTTGATAAAGTATGGCAATGATGTAGCAGAAGAAGCTCAAGAAGTAGAGTAAGGGATGAGGAATTCCAACATCTTCTTGTTAATGGAAATAGAAAGATAAAATTAGTAATTCATCGGAAAAGTCTTTAGGAACGATAGAGAAGGCAGAAATTGAAGATCGGATTGGTAATGAAACTGGTCTTTGGATAATCATCCAATTGGAATATAGAATTAGAATTTATTAAATTTAAAAACCATCGAAATTATAAGTTTTTTTTTCCAAACGATGATCTATGTATAATATCGTCCGATTTTATCGATACTTCTCATCCATTATTAGAAATTGATACATCTCAGAGTGAAGAAAAGAATTTTCACTTTAAACAATGTACGTAATATTAAATTTTTTCTATAAAAACTTGGAATTTGCTTTAAATGCCCGGAAAATGACTGAAAAAAACACGAAAACATGATGAAAAAAGCCTTTTCTGTAAAGTCACAATACAGATGTAATTCCTAATCAGAATTTCGGTTAGACTTTAATCAAATATTCACGAGACAGAACCGTACAATATATTAATATATCATGAAAATCTGTTCGTGCGTTGTTTACCAAGAAAAGGTAACAGCAACAATTTTCTGAAAATGCCGTTTTTTGCTCATTTTTAGCAACTATTTCCTCGAAATCTATCAGATCTAGGTTGTGCCGAAAACATTACAGTTATAAAAGAGAGTTTGCCCTATATTTTAAAGAAAATTTGGGTATTTTGGCTAGAAAAAAAAATTTAGTTAAAATTGGGTGTTTTTTCAACGTTACCCTGTTTCGGACACTTTTTTTGACGATCAACCCTTATTACAGCTGCCCTATTGGACAGAGGAAAACCTTACATTATCCCTGCTCCCTAAATACTACATAGCCAATTAATCTTGCCTTAGGAATCGAATATCCTTAATAATTCAATAGTCTACTTTACATCTACATCTGTTTTTTTTCTAGCTTTTACTGAAAAACTTTAATTTTTCCGAATAATTTCGAGAAAAAGAGGTGTGTGTCCCCTTAAACCTTCTCATTACCATGAGGAAGACAAAATCTAATCTAGGAAGGGGAAAATTTAAGCAGCTGGATTCGAACCCTGGATTCGATGATGGAATTCCTCATCTCTTACTCTACATCTTTGCTATCCTTTATCAAAAAAGTACTTAAAATTTCATCCGGATGATGATGAAGTTACTCCTTCTTGTTGGAGTCTTGTCTTTTAATTACACTTTGAGTTTCAATTTTCATGCTTTTCCAGTATTCGCTAACCACTTAGTTACCCTTACAAGTAATTGCAGCCCAGTCTAGAGTTAAAAAGAAAAGGTCATATCCAAAAATAGATAATTTAAACAAAAAATCTAAACTATTATATAAAACGTAACTTATCTACAAAGGACTGATTATGTTCAATGTTAAACCACTAATTATATAGCTATCGTTAAGCAGTCAAATCGAGTATCTTAATTTTTAAATTTTTTCTATCGATAATAGATCAGATCTAGTTATCATTGGGGACAAAAATAATTAATGAAGTTATACAATTAATGGGGATAAACAATCTTGTAATGAGAGCGAATCAAGAAAAGATTAGAAAAGGCTCCTTTAATGTACAAAAAAAGGCCGTCTGTATGAACGAGTCACTCAAAGCCAAAAATGAAAACAATTTATATCCTGATTTTATACTTGGTTTTTGTACTTCAGTGGGAACTGATTTAGAAACGGAAATCCACGGAAGTACAAACTAATTGAATGGATTTTTCGCTTTTCTTCCATCAACAAGGCGTTTGTCTTTCATACATATTTTTAGGACCGCCAATAAATTATAATAAAGTATTTTCCTACAAGTAAAAATACAGTAAATTATAATACAGAAATCATTAATTACTATTGAATAATTTCCTTGTTATTAACCGGTGTTATGTGGGCTCCAAATACTTCTGTTAGAAGAATTCAAGAAGCAAATTTTCTTTTAAATCCGTGATTCAAATTTAAACAGAATAAACTCTAACTTTGTATTTTTCTGTTTGAATGGGCATGTTTAAGTGTGTATGTTATTACTCAAAATAATCAAGAGCATTATAGAGATCAATCAGAAAAAGAATTTGGGATAATAAAGATGTAAATTTTAAAATTTAAAATATAAAACGATTTTAAAAACCACCAAAATATAACCTTCTATATCTCGTTACTAGTTATCACTAAAACATTGTGATTTATACCAGTTTCAGAGCTAACTATTCTCTACAATTGGTGAAGAAATAATTGAATTCTGATGAATAGGAAGAGAGATATAAGGGTTTGAAATTTGAAGCAAATTGAAAACCACCAAAATATAACCTTCTATATCTCATTACTAGTTATCACTAAAACATCGCGATTTATACCAGATATACAGCTAACTTTTCTTTCCAATTGGGTAAAGAAATAATTGAATTCTGATGAATAGAAAGAGAGATATAAGGGTTTGAAATTTGAAGCAAATTGAAAACCACCAAAATATAACCTTCTATATCTCGTTACTAGTTATCACTAAAACATTGTGATTTATACCAGTTTCAGAGCTAACTATTCTCTACAATTGGTGAAGAAATAATTGAATTCTGATGAATAGGAAGAGAGATATAAGGGTTTGAAATTTGAAACAAATTGAAAACCACCAAAATATAACCTTCTATATCTCGTTACTAGTTATCACTAAAACATTGTGATTTATACCAGTTTCAGAGCTAACTATTCTGTACAATTGGTGAAGAAATAATTGAATTCTGATGAATAGGAAGAGAGATATAAGGGTTTGAAATTTGAAGCAAATTGAAAACCACCAAAATATAACCTTCTATATCTCGTTACTAGTTATCACTAAAACATTGTGATTTATACCAGTTTCAGAGCTAACTATTCTCTACAATTGGTGAAGAAATAATTGAATTCTGATGAATAGGAAGAGAGATATAAGGGTTTAAAATTTGAAGCTAATTGAAAACCACCAAAATATAACCTTCTATATCTCATTACTAGTTATCACTAAAACATTGCGATTTATACCAGTTATAGAGATATCTATTCTCTACAATTGGTGAAGAAATCATTGAATTCTGATGAATAGGAAGAGAGATATAAGGGTTTGAAATTTGAAGCAAATTGAAAACCACCAAAATATAACCTTCTATATCTCATTACTAGTTATCACTAAAACATGGCGATTTATACCAGATATACAGCTAACTTTTCTTTCCAATTGGGTAAAGAAATAATTGAATTCTGATGAATAGGAAGAGAGATATAAGGGTTTGAAATTTGAAGCAAATTGAAAACCACCAAAATATAACCTTCTATATCTCGTTACTAGTTATCACTAAAACATTGTGATTTATACCAGTTTCAGAGCTAACTATTCTCTACAATTGGTGAAGAAATAATTGAATTCTGATGAATAGGAAGAGAGATATAAGGGTTTGAAATTTGAAGCAAATTGAAAACCACCAAAATATAACCTTCTATATCTCGTTACTAGTTATCACTAAAACATTGTGATTTATACCAGTTTCAGAGCTAACTACTCTCTACAATTGGTGAAGAAATAATTGAATTCTGATGAATAGGAAGAGAGATATAAGGGTTTGAAATTTGAAGCAAATTGAAAACCACCAAAATATAACCTTCTATATCTCGTTACTAGTTATCACTAAAACATTGTGATTTATACCAGTTTCAGAGCTAACTATTCTGTACAATTGGTGAAGAAATAATTGAATTCTGATGAATAGGAAGAGAGATATAAGGGTTTGAAATTTGAAGAAAATTGAAAACCACCAAAATATAACCTTCTATATCTCGTTACTAGTTATCACTAAAACATTGTGATTTATACCAGTTTCAGAGCTAACTATTCTCTACAATTGGTGAAGAAATAATTGAATTCTGATGAATAGGAAGAGAGATATAAGGGTTTGAAATTTGAAGCTAATTGAAAACCACCAAAATATAACCTTCTATATCTCATTACTAGTTATCACTAAAACATTGCGATTAATACCAGTTATAGAGATATCTATTCTCTACAATTGGTGAAGAAATAATTGAATTCTGATGAATAGGAAGAGAGATATAAGGGTTTGAAATTTGAAGCAAATTGAAAACCACCAAAATATAACCTTCTATATCTCGTTACTAGTTATCACTAAAACATTGTGATTTATACCAGTTTCAGAGCTAACTATTCTGTACAATTAGTGAAGAAATAATTGAATTCTGATGAATAGGAAGAGAGATATAAGGGTTTGAAATTTGAAGCAAATTGAAAACCACCAAAATATAACCTTCTATATCTCGTTACTAGTTATCACTAAAACATTGTGATTTATACCAGTTTCAGAGCTAACTATTCTGTACAATTGGTGAAGAAATAATTGAACTCTGATGAATAGGAAGAGAGATATAAGGGTTTGAAATTTGAAGCAAATTGAAAACCACCAAAATATAACCTTCTATATCTCGTTACTAGTTATCACTAAAACATTGTGATTTATACCAGTTTCAGAGCTAACTATTCTCTACAATTGGTGAAGAAATAATTGAATTCTGATGAATAGGAAGAGAGATATAAGGGTTTGAAATTTGAAGCTAATTGAAAACCACCAAAATATAACCTTCTATGTCTCATTACTAGTTATCACTAAAACATTGCGATTAATACCAGTTATAGAGATATCTATTCTCTACAATTGGTGAAGAAATCATTGAATTCTGATGAATAGGAAGAGAGATATAAGGGTTTGAAATTTGAAGCAAATTGAAAACCACCAAAATATAACCTTCTATATCTCGTTACTAGTTATCACTAAAACATTGTGATTTATACCAGTTTCAGAGCTAACTATTCTGTACAATTGGTGAAGAAATAATTGAATTCTGATGAATAGGAAGAGAGATATAAGGGTTTGAAATTTGAAGAAAATTGAAAACCACCAAAATATAACCTTCTATATCTCGTTACTAGTTATCACTAAAACATTGTGATTTATACCAGTTTCAGAGCTAACTATTCTCTACAATTGGTGAAGAAATAATTGAATTCTGATGAATAGGAAGAGAGATATAAGGGTTTGAAATTTGAAGCTAATTGAAAACCACCAAAATATAACCTTCTATATCTCATTACTAGTTATCACTAAAACATTGCGATTAATACCAGTTATAGAGATATCTATTCTCTACAATTGGTGAAGAAATAATTGAATTCTGATGAATAGGAAGAGAGATATAAGGGTTTGAAATTTGAAGCAAATTGAAAACCACCAAAATATAACCTTCTATATCTCGTTACTAGTTATCACTAAAACATTGTGATTTATACCAGTTTCAGAGCTAACTATTCTGTACAATTAGTGAAGAAATAATTGAATTCTGATGAATAGGAAGAGAGATATAAGGGTTTGAAATTTGAAGCAAATTGAAAACCACCAAAATATAACCTTCTATATCTCGTTACTAGTTATCACTAAAACATTGTGATTTATACCAGTTTCAGAGCTAACTATTCTGTACAATTGGTGAAGAAATAATTGAACTCTGATGAATAGGAAGAGAGATATAAGGGTTTGAAATTTGAAGCAAATTGAAAACCACCAAAATATAACCTTCTATATCTCGTTACTAGTTATCACTAAAACATTGTGATTTATACCAGTTTCAGAGCTAACTATTCTCTACAATTGGTGAAGAAATAATTGAATTCTGATGAATAGGAAGAGAGATATAAGGGTTTGAAATTTGAAGCTAATTGAAAACCACCAAAATATAACCTTCTATGTCTCATTACTAGTTATCACTAAAACATTGCGATTAATACCAGTTATAGAGATATCTATTCTCTACAATTGGTGAAGAAATCATTGAATTCTGATGAATAGGAAGAGAGATATAAGGGTTTGAAATTTGAAGCAAATTGAAAACCACCAAAATATAACCTTCTATATCTCATTACTAGTTATAACTAAAACATCGCGATTTATACCAGATATACAGCTAACTTTTCTTTCCAATTGGGTAAAGAAATCATTGAATTCTGATGAATAGAAAGAGAGATATAAAGGTTTGAAAAATGAAGCAAATTGAAAACCACCAAAATATAACCTTCTATATCTCAGTACTAGTTATCACTAAAACATTGCGATTTACCAGTTTCAGAGCTAACTACTCTCTACAATTGGGTAAAGAAATAATTGAATTCTAATCAATTAGAAGAGAAATATATAGGTTTGAAATTTGAAGCAAATTGAAAACCACCAAAATTTAACCTTCTATATCTCGTTACCAGTTATTACTAAAACATGGCGATTTATACCAGTTGTAGAGATATCTATTCTGTACAATTGGTGAAGAAATAATTGAATTCTGATGAATAGGAAGAGAGATATAAGGGTTTGAAATTTGAAGCAAATTGAAAACCACCAAAATATAACCTTCTATATCTCGTTACTAGTTATCACTAAAACATTGTGATTTATACCAGTTTCAGAGCTAACTATTCTCTACAATTGGTGAAGAAATAATTAAATTCTGATGAATAGGAAGAGAGATATAAGGGTTTGAAATTTGAAGCTAATTGAAAACCACCAAAATATAACCTTCTATATCTCATTACTAGTTATTACTAAAACATGGCGATTTATACCAGTTATAGAGATATCTATTCTCTACAATTGGGTAAAGAAATCATTGAATTCTGATCAATAGGAAGAGAGATATAAAGGTTTGAAATTTGAAGCAAATTGAAAACCACCAAAATATAACCTTCTATATCTCGTTACTAGTTATCACTAAAACATTGTGATTTATACCAGTTTCAGAGCTAACTATTCTCTACAATTGGTGAAGAAATAATTGAATTCTGATGAATAGGAAGAGAGATATAAGGGTTTGAAATTTGAAGCAAATTGAAAACCACCAAAATATAACCTTCTATATCTCGTTACTAGTTATCACTAAAACATTGTGATTTATACCAGTTTCAGAGCTAACTATTCTCTTCAATTGGTGAAGAAATAATTGAATTCTGATGAATAGGAAGAGAGATATAAGGGTTTGAAATTTGAAGCTAATTGAAAACCACCAAAATATAACCTTCTATATCTCATTACTAGTTATCACTAAAACATTGCGATTAATACCAGTTATAGAGATATCTATTCTCTACAATTGGTGAAGAAATCATTGAATTCTGATGAATAGGAAGAGAGATATAAGGGTATGAAATTTGAAGCTAATTGAAAACCACCAAAATATAACCTTCTATATCTCATTACTAGTTATCACTAAAACATTGCGATTAATACCAGTTATAGAGATATCTATTCTCTACAATTGGTGAAGAAATCATTGAATTCTGATGAATAGGAAGAGAGATATAAGGGTTTGAAATTTGAAGTAAATTGAAAACCAACAAAATATAACCTTCTATATCTCATTACTAGTTATCACTAAAACATTGCGATTTATACCAGTTATAGAGATATCTATTCTCTAAATTGGTGTAGAAATAATTGAATTCTGATGAATAGGAAGAGAGATATAAGGGTTTGAAATTTGAAGCAAATTGAAAACCACCAAAATATAACCTTCTATATCTCATTACTAGTTATCACTAAAACATTGCGATTAATACCAGTTATAGAGATATCTATTCTCTACAATTGGTGAAGAAATCATTGAATTCTGATGAATAGAAAGAGAGATATAAAGGTTTGAAAAATGAAGCAAATTGAAAACCACCAAAATATAACCTTCTATATCTCGTTACTAGTTATCACTAAAACATTGTGATTTATACCAGTTTCAGAGCTAACTATTCTCTACAATTGGTGAAGAAATAATTGAATTCTGATGAATAGGAAGAGAGATATAAGGGTTTGAAATTTGAAGCAAATTGAAAACCACCAAAATATAACCTTCTATATCTCGTTACTAGTTATCACTATAACATTGTGATTTATACCAGTTTCAGAGCTAACTATTCTCTACAATTGGTGAAGAAATAATTGAATTCTGATGAATAGGAAGAGAGATATAAGGGTTTGAAATTTGAAGCTAATTGAAAACCACCAAAATATAACCTTCTATATCTCATTACTAGTTATCACTAAAACATTGTGATTTATACCAGTTTCAGAGCTAACTATTCTCTACAATTGGTGAAGAAATAATTGAATTCTGATGAATAGGAAGAGAGATATAAGGGTTTGAAATTTGAAGCTAATTGAAAACCACCAAAATATAACCTTCTATATCTCATTACTAGTTATTACTAAAACATGGCGATTTATACCAGTTATAGAGATATCTATTCTCTACAATTGGGTAAAGAAATCATTGAATTCTGATCAATAGGAAGAGAGATATAAAGGTTTGAAATTTGAAGCAAATTGAAAACCACCAAAATATAACCTTCTATATCTCGTTACTAGTTATCACTAAAACATTGTGATTTATACCAGTTTCAGAGCTAACTATTCTCTACAATTGGTGAAGAAATAATTGAATTCTGATGAATAGGAAGAGAGATATAAGGGTTTGAAATTTGAAGCAAATTGAAAACCACCAAAATATAACCTTCTATATCTCGTTACTAGTTATCACTAAAACATTGTGATTTATACCAGTTTCAGAGCTAACTATTCTGTACAATTGGTGAAGAAATAATTGAATTCTGATGAATAGGAAGAGAGATATAAGGGTTTGAAATTTGAAGCAAATTGAAAACCACCAAAATATAACCTTCTATATCTCGTTACTAGTTATCACTAAAACATTGTGATTTATACCAGTTTCAGAGCTAACTATTCTCTACAATTGGTGAAGAAATAATTGAATTCTGATGAATAGGAAGAGAGATATAAGGGTTTAAAATTTGAAGCTAATTGAAAACCACCAAAATATAACCTTCTATATCTCATTACTAGTTATCACTAAAACATTGCGATTTATACCACTTATAGAGATATCTATTCTCTACAATTGGTGAAGAAATCATTGAATTCTGATGAATAGGAAGAGAGATATAAGGGTTTGAAATTTGAAGCAAATTGAAAACCACCAAAATATAACCTTCTATATCTCATTACTAGTTATCACTAAAACATGGCGATTTATACCAGATATACAGCTAACTTTTCTTTCCAATTGGGTAAAGAAATAATTGAATTCTGATGAATAGGAAGAGAGATATAAGGGTTTGAAATTTGAAGCAAATTGAAAACCACCAAAATATAACCTTCTATATCTCGTTACTAGTTATCACTAAAACATTGTGATTTATACCAGTTTCAGAGCTAACTATTCTCTACAATTGGTGAAGAAATAATTGAATTCTGATGAATAGGAAGAGAGATATAAGGGTTTGAAATTTGAAGCAAATTGAAAACCACCAAAATATAACCTTCTATATCTCGTTACTAGTTATCACTAAAACATTGTGATTTATACCAGTTTCAGAGCTAACTACTCTCTACAATTGGTGAAGAAATAATTGAATTCTGATGAATAGGAAGAGAGATATAAGGGTTTGAAATTTGAAGCAAATTGAAAACCACCAAAATATAACCTTCTATATCTCGTTACTAGTTATCACTAAAACATTGTGATTTATACCAGTTTCAGAGCTAACTATTCTGTACAATTGGTGAAGAAATAATTGAATTCTGATGAATAGGAAGAGAGATATAAGGGTTTGAAATTTGAAGAAAATTGAAAACCACCAAAATATAACCTTCTATATCTCGTTACTAGTTATCACTAAAACATTGTGATTTATACCAGTTTCAGAGCTAACTATTCTCTACAATTGGTGAAGAAATAATTGAATTCTGATGAATAGGAAGAGAGATATAAGGGTTTGAAATTTGAAGCTAATTGAAAACCACCAAAATATAACCTTCTATATCTCATTACTAGTTATCACTAAAACATTGCGATTAATACCAGTTATAGAGATATCTATTCTCTACAATTGGTGAAGAAATAATTGAATTCTGATGAATAGGAAGAGAGATATAAGGGTTTGAAATTTGAAGCAAATTGAAAACCACCAAAATATAACCTTCTATATCTCGTTACTAGTTATCACTAAAACATTGTGATTTATACCAGTTTCAGAGCTAACTATTCTCTACAATTGGTGAAGAAATAATTGAATTCTGATGAATAGGAAGAGAGATATAAGGGTTTGAAATTTGAAGCTAATTGAAAACCACCAAAATATAACCTTCTATGTCTCATTACTAGTTATCACTAAAACATTGCGATTAATACCAGTTATAGAGATATCTATTCTCTACAATTGGTGAAGAAATCATTGAATTCTGATGAATAGGAAGAGAGATATAAGGGTTTGAAATTTGAAGCAAATTGAAAACCACCAAAATATAACCTTCTATATCTCGTTACTAGTTATCACTAAAACATTGTGATTTATACCAGTTTCAGAGCTAACTACTCTCTACAATTGGTGAAGAAATAATTGAATTCTGATGAATAGGAAGAGAGATATAAGGGTTTGAAATTTGAAGCAAATTGAAAACCACCAAAATATAACCTTCTATATCTCGTTACTAGTTATCACTAAAACATTGTGATTTATACCAGTTTCAGAGCTAACTATTCTGTACAATTGGTGAAGAAATAATTGAATTCTGATGAATAGGAAGAGAGATATAAGGGTTTGAAATTTGAAGAAAATTGAAAACCACCAAAATATAACCTTCTATATCTCGTTACTAGTTATCACTAAAACATTGTGATTTATACCAGTTTCAGAGCTAACTATTCTCTACAATTGGTGAAGAAATAATTGAATTCTGATGAATAGGAAGAGAGATATAAGGGTTTGAAATTTGAAGCTAATTGAAAACCACCAAAATATAACCTTCTATATCTCATTACTAGTTATCACTAAAACATTGCGATTAATACCAGTTATAGAGATATCTATTCTCTACAATTGGTGAAGAAATAATTGAATTCTGATGAATAGGAAGAGAGATATAAGGGTTTGAAATTTGAAGCAAATTGAAAACCACCAAAATATAACCTTCTATATCTCGTTACTAGTTATCACTAAAACATTGTGATTTATACCAGTTTCAGAGCTAACTACTCTCTACAATTGGTGAAGAAATAATTGAATTCTGATGAATAGGAAGAGAGATATAAGGGTTTGAAATTTGAAGCAAATTGAAAACCACCAAAATATAACCTTCTATATCTCGTTACTAGTTATCACTAAAACATTGTGATTTATACCAGTTTCAGAGCTAACTATTCTGTACAATTGGTGAAGAAATAATTGAATTCTGATGAATAGGAAGAGAGATATAAGGGTTTGAAATTTGAAGAAAATTGAAAACCACCAAAATATAACCTTCTATATCTCGTTACTAGTTATCACTAAAACATTGTGATTTATACCAGTTTCAGAGCTAACTATTCTCTACAATTGGTGAAGAAATAATTGAATTCTGATGAATAGGAAGAGAGATATAAGGGTTTGAAATTTGAAGCTAATTGAAAACCACCAAAATATAACCTTCTATATCTCATTACTAGTTATCACTAAAACATTGCGATTAATACCAGTTATAGAGATATCTATTCTCTACAATTGGTGAAGAAATAATTGAATTCTGATGAATAGGAAGAGAGATATAAGGGTTTGAAATTTGAAGCAAATTGAAAACCACCAAAATATAACCTTCTATATCTCGTTACTAGTTATCACTAAAACATTGTGATTTATACCAGTTTCAGAGCTAACTATTCTGTACAATTGGTGAAGAAATAATTGAACTCTGATGAATAGGAAGAGAGATATAAGGATTTGAAATTTGAAGCAAATTGAAAACCACCAAAATATAACCTTCTATATCTCGTTACTAGTTATCACTAAAACATTGTGATTTATACCAGTTTCAGAGCTAACTATTCTCTACAATTGGTGAAGAAATAATTGAATTCTGATGAATAGGAAGAGAGATATAAGGGTTTGAAATTTGAAGCTAATTGAAAACCACCAAAATATAACCTTCTATGTCTCATTACTAGTTATCACTAAAACATTGCGATTAATACCAGTTATAGAGATATCTATTCTCTACAATTGGTGAAGAAATAATTGAATTCTGATGAATAGGAAGAGAGATATAAGGGTTTGAAATTTGAAGCAAATTGAAAACCACCAAAATATAACCTTCTATATCTCGTTACTAGTTATCACTAAAACATTGTGATTTATACCAGTTTCAGAGCTAACTACTCTCTACAATTGGTGAAGAAATAATTGAATTCTGATGAATAGGAAGAGAGATATAAGGGTTTGAAATTTGAAGCAAATTGAAAACCACCAAAATATAACCTTCTATATCTCGTTACTAGTTATCACTAAAACATTGTGATTTATACCAGTTTCAGAGCTAACTATTCTGTACAATTGGTGAAGAAATAATTGAATTCTGATGAATAGGAAGAGAGATATAAGGGTTTGAAATTTGAAGAAAATTGAAAACCACCAAAATATAACCTTCTATATCTCATTACTAGTTATCACTAAAACATTGCGATTAATACCAGTTATAGAGATATCTATTCTCTACAATTGGTGAAGAAATAATTGAATTCTGATGAATAGGAAGAGAGATATAAGGGTTTGAAATTTGAAGCTAATTGAAAACCACCAAAATATAACCTTCTATATCTCATTACTAGTTATCACTAAAACATTGCGATTAATACCAGTTATAGAGATATCTATTCTCTACAATTGGTGAAGAAATAATTGAATTCTGATGAATAGGAAGAGAGATATAAGGGTTTGAAATTTGAAGCAAATTGAAAACCACCAAAATATAACCTTCTATATCTCGTTACTAGTTATCACTAAAACATTGTGATTTATACCAGTTTCAGAGCTAACTACTCTCTACAATTGGTGAAGAAATAATTGAATTCTGATGAATAGGAAGAGAGATATAAGGGTTTGAAATTTGAAGAAAATTGAAAACCACCAAAATATAACCTTCTATATCTCGTTACTAGTTATCACTAAAACATTGTGATTTATACCAGTTTCAGAGCTAACTATTCTCTACAATTGGTGAAGAAATAATTGAATTCTGATGAATAGGAAGAGAGATATAAGGGTTTGAAATTTGAAGCTAATTGAAAACCACCAAAATATAACCTTCTATATCTCATTACTAGTTATCACTAAAACATTGCGATTAATACCAGTTATAGAGATATCTATTCTCTACAATTGGTGAAGAAATAATTGAATTCTGATGAATAGGAAGAGAGATATAAGGGTTTGAAATTTGAAGCAAATTGAAAACCACCAAAATATAACCTTCTATATCTCGTTACTAGTTATCACTAAAACATTGTGATTTATACCAGTTTCAGAGCTAACTACTCTCTACAATTGGTGAAGAAATAATTGAATTCTGATGAATAGGAAGAGAGATATAAGGGTTTGAAATTTGAAGCAAATTGAAAACCACCAAAATATAACCTTCTATATCTCGTTACTAGTTATCACTAAAACATTGTGATTTATACCAGTTTCAGAGCTAACTATTCTGTACAATTGGTGAAGAAATAATTGAACTCTGATGAATAGGAAGAGAGATATAAGGATTTGAAATTTGAAGCAAATTGAAAACCACCAAAATATAACCTTCTATATCTCGTTACTAGTTATCACTAAAACATTGTGATTTATACCAGTTTCAGAGCTAACTATTCTCTACAATTGGTGAAGAAATAATTGAATTCTGATGAATAGGAAGAGAGATATAAGGGTTTGAAATTTGAAGCTAATTGAAAACCACCAAAATATAACCTTCTATGTCTCATTACTAGTTATCACTAAAACATTGCGATTAATACCAGTTATAGAGATATCTATTCTCTACAATTGGTGAAGAAATCATTGAATTCTGATGAATAGGAAGAGAGATATAAGGGTTTGAAATTTGAAGCAAATTGAAAACCACCAAAATATAACCTTCTATATCTCGTTACTAGTTATCACTAAAACATTGTGATTTATACCAGTTTCAGAGCTAACTATTCTGTACAATTGGTGAAGAAATAATTGAATTCTGATGAATAGGAAGAGAGATACAAGGGTTTGAAATTTGAAGAAAATTGAAAACCACCAAAATATAACCTTCTGTATCTCGTTACTAGTTATCACTAAAACATTGTGATTTTTACCAGTTTCAGAGCTAACTATTCTCTACAATTGGTGAAGAAATAATTGAATTCTGATGAATAGGAAGAGAGATATAAGGGTTTGAAATTTGAAGCTAATTGAAAACCACCAAAATATAACCTTCTATATCTCATTACTAGTTATCACTAAAACATTGCGATTAATACCAGTTATAGAGATATCTATTCTCTACAATTGGTGAAGAAATTATTGAATTCTGATGAATAGGAAGAGAGATATAAGGGTTTGAAATTTGAAGCAAATTGAAAACCACCAAAATATAACCTTCTATATCTCGTTACTAGTTATCACTAAAACATTGTGATTTATACCAGTTTCAGAGCTAACTATTCTGTACAATTAGTGAAGAAATAATTGAATTCTGATGAATAGGAAGAGAGATATAAGGGTTTGAAATTTGAAGCAAATTGAAAACCACCAAAATATAACCTTCTATATCTCGTTACTAGTTATCACTAAAACATTGTGATTTATACCAGTTTCAGAGCTAACTATTCTGTACAATTGGTGAAGAAATAATTGAACTCTGATGAATAGGAAGAGAGATATAAGGGTTTGAAATTTGAAGCAAATTGAAAACCACCAAAATATAACCTTCTATATCTCGTTACTAGTTATCACTAAAACATTGTGATTTATACCAGTTTCAGAGCTAACTATTCTCTACAATTGGTGAAGAAATAATTGAATTCTGATGAATAGGAAGAGAGATATAAGGGTTTGAAATTTGAAGCTAATTGAAAACCACCAAAATATAACCTTCTATGTCTCATTACTAGTTATCACTAAAACATTGCGATTAATACCAGTTATAGAGATATCTATTCTCTACAATTGGTGAAGAAATCATTGAATTCTGATGAATAGGAAGAGAGATATAAGGGTTTGAAATTTGAAGCAAATTGAAAACCACCAAAATATAACCTTCTATATCTCATTACTAGTTATAACTAAAACATCGCGATTTATACCAGATATACAGCTAACTTTTCTTTCCAATTGGGTAAAGAAATCATTGAATTCTGATGAATAGAAAGAGAGATATAAAGGTTTGAAAAATGAAGCAAATTGAAAACCACCAAAATATAACCTTCTATATCTCAGTACTAGTTATCACTAAAACATTGCGATTTACCAGTTTCAGAGCTAACTACTCTCTACAATTGGGTAAAGAAATAATTGAATTCTAATCAATTAGAAGAGAAATATATAGGTTTGAAATTTGAAGCAAATTGAAAACCACCAAAATTTAACCTTCTATATCTCGTTACCAGTTATTACTAAAACATGGCGATTTATACCAGTTGTAGAGATATCTATTCTGTACAATTGGTGAAGAAATAATTGAATTCTGATGAATAGGAAGAGAGATATAAGGGTTTGAAATTTGAAGCAAATTGAAAACCACCAAAATATAACCTTCTATATCTCGTTACTAGTTATCACTAAAACATTGTGATTTATACCAGTTTCAGAGCTAACTATTCTCTACAATTGGTGAAGAAATAATTAAATTCTGATGAATAGGAAGAGAGATATAAGGGTTTGAAATTTGAAGCTAATTGAAAACCACCAAAATATAACCTTCTATATCTCATTACTAGTTATTACTAAAACATGGCGATTTATACCAGTTATAGAGCTATCTATTCTCTACAATTGGGTAAAGAAATCATTGAATTCTGATCAATAGGAAGAGAGATATAAAGGTTTGAAATTTGAAGCAAATTGAAAACCACCAAAATATAACCTTCTATATCTCGTTACTAGTTATCACTAAAACATTGTGATTTATACCAGTTTCAGAGCTAACTATTCTCTACAATTGGTGAAGAAATAATTGAATTCTGATGAATAGGAAGAGAGATATAAGGGTTTGAAATTTGAAGCAAATTGAAAACCACCAAAATATAACCTTCTATATCTCGTTACTAGTTATCACTAAAACATTGTGATTTATACCAGTTTCAGAGCTAACTATTCTCTTCAATTGGTGAAGAAATAATTGAATTCTGATGAATAGGAAGAGAGATATAAGGGTTTGAAATTTGAAGCTAATTGAAAACCACCAAAATATAACCTTCTATATCTCATTACTAGTTATCACTAAAACATTGCGATTAATACCAGTTATAGAGATATCTATTCTCTACAATTGGTGAAGAAATCATTGAATTCTGATGAATAGGAAGAGAGATATAAGGGTTTGAAATTTGAAGCTAATTGAAAACCACCAAAATATAACCTTCTATATCTCATTACTAGTTATCACTAAAACATTGCGATTAATACCAGTTATAGAGATATCTATTCTCTACAATTGGTGAAGAAAGCATTGAATTCTGATGAATAGGAAGAGAGATATAAGGGTTTGAAATTTGAAGCAAATTGAAAACCAACAAAATATAACCTTCTATATCTCATTACTAGTTATCACTAAAACATTGCGATTTATACCAGTTATAGAGATATCTATTCTCTAAATTGGTGTAGAAATAATTGAATTCTGATGAATAGGAAGAGAGATATAAGGGTTTGAAATTTGAAGCAAATTGAAAACCACCAAAATATAACCTTCTATATCTCATTACTAGTTATCACTAAAACATTGCGATTAATACCAGTTATAGAGATATCTATTCTCTACAATTGGTGAAGAAATCATTGAATTCTGATGAATAGAAAGAGAGATATAAAGGTTTGAAAAATGAAGCAAATTGAAAACCACCAAAATATAACCTTCTATATCTCGTTACTAGTTATCACTAAAACATTGTGATTTATACCAGTTTCAGAGCTAACTATTCTCTACAATTGGTGAAGAAATAATTGAATTCTGATGAATAGGAAGAGAGATATAAGGGTTTGAAATTTGAAGCAAATTGAAAACCACCAAAATATAACCTTCTATATCTCGTTACTAGTTATCACTATAACATTGTGATTTATACCAGTTTCAGAGCTAACTATTCTCTACAATTGGTGAAGAAATAATTGAATTCTGATGAATAGGAAGAGAGATATAAGGGTTTGAAATTTGAAGCTAATTGAAAACCACCAAAATATAACCTTCTATATCTCATTACTAGTTATCACTAAAACATTGTGATTTATACCAGTTTCAGAGCTAACTATTCTCTACAATTGGTGAAGAAATAATTGAATTCTGATGAATAGGAAGAGAGATATAAGGGTTTGAAATTTGAAGCTAATTGAAAACCACCAAAATATAACCTTCTATATCTCATTACTAGTTATTACTAAAACATGGCGATTTATACCAGTTATAGAGATATCTATTCTCTACAATTGGGTAAAGAAATCATTGAATTCTGATCAATAGGAAGAGAGATATAAAGGTTTGAAATTTGAAGCAAATTGAAAACCACCAAAATATAACCTTCTATATCTCGTTACTAGTTATCACTAAAACATTGTGATTTATACCAGTTTCAGAGCTAACTATTCTCTACAATTGGTGAAGAAATAATTGAATTCTGATGAATAGGAAGAGAGATATAAGGGTTTGAAATTTGAAGCAAATTGAAAACCACCAAAATATAACCTTCTATATCTCGTTACTAGTTATCACTAAAACATTGCGATTTATACCAGTTATAGAGATATCTATTCTCTAAATTGGTGTAGAAATCATTGAATTCTGATGAATAGGAAGAGAGATATAAAGGTTTGAAAAATGAAGCAAATTGAAAACCACCAAAATATAACCTTCTATATCTCAGTACTAGTTATCACTAAAACATTGCGATTTACCAGTTTCAGAGCTAACTACTCTCTACAATTGGGTAAAGAAATAATTGAATTCTAATCAATTAGAAGAGAAATATATAGGTTTGAAATTTGAAGCAAATTGAAAACCACCAAAATTTAACCTTCTATATCTCGTTACCAGTTATTACTAAAACATGGCGATTTATACCAGTTATAGAGATATCTATTCTCTACAATTGGGTAAAGAAATCATTGAATTCTGATCAATAGGAAGAGAGATATAAAGGTTTGAAATTTGAATGAATTCGAAAACATTTCTCAGCCTTTTGTGGATCAACGGTAATAATGATGAATATGGCGATTTCAATCATTCAACAGATAATGTGAAATAGTATATTTATTGTTTGCTCAACTACACTCGTGAGTAATTTATCCAGCACTGTGGATATAACCAGATTTACCAAAATTAATATGTTAGATCCTTTTAGGAGAAAAAGAGATGCGTGTGAGATCTCCCGAAAATATCAGTTTCTTTTCCAGAATTTATCGGGAACGCTAGTCATAATTGTTTTTGGCGTTTTTTAACGAGGGGTGGGGGAGAATTTTTAATTTTTTTTTGAGTTAGTGTTAACAATAGGGAAGGGAGAATTGAACCCTTGACCATGAAATGGGAACGGGATAAACACGTAACAATGGCCTTCCAACAATTAATCCCAATCAGTAAATTTTGTACTAGATAGCCGCAAGCCAAATCGTACAAAAAAAAAGTTTTCTATTGCCGTCTCTATTGGACCATTTAGAAATGAAAAGTAACCACAATTTTTTGATGGAAAACCTTCTCACCAGGAAAAAGAAGGGCATTAACTAGGTTCTGTAGGGTGCTTAGAATAGATTAGACCTACAAAGCACTGCCTTCTATCTCTTAATATCCTACCTACTTCTTTTTTACCTCCTTTTTCTTCTTCTTCTTCTTCTTCTTCTTCTTCTTCTGTATAGAATGGATTTATTTTCTATGAATCAAAATAACATAATGAAGATAGTGTGAACTAAGAAGGCGGTCCCTTTGTAGGGCAGAAGGGCCGATATCTCTTTATTCCTTTACTCTCATCTTTCTTTTTAACCGAGGGAGAAGGTCTCTTTTGTCCTCGTATCTCTTTGAATCGTATTGTACCTTTTATTTTCATTGGCGATCTATATCTGCCAATCGTAAAGGTAAAATATACCAACTCTGTTACTCTACAACCAATGAAATCGGGGAGAGGAGAAAAAAAAAAGAAGCAAAACACTTCTAAGGAGTGTTTGTTGGTTTTAAATATTGAAACTACATGTTTACCCTGGGATTAACTTGTTCTTTCTATGCTCTTGAACTGATTGCCATGTAAAGAGGATGCTGCTGCAATCTGCCCTTTAGCAGGGTAAATTCAATAGATCAGAACTAGGTCAAATCATGCGAGAAATATGCCTGAAGAGAAAAACAAACATCTCTTTACAAAAATTTACATCTGCTAGTCTGGTGGGATTTTAGATCTTAAGAAAATAGCCGACATAAAGAAGATAAAGCGAAGCTAGAGACTTACAAGACTTTTTTAAAATAAAATTCTCAAGGTAATTTACAGACTATGCTAAGTAAAGGAGGATACTGCAATCTTCCCTTTAGCAGGGTACTACTAAATTCAATAGATCAGAATTGGGCGCCACGGTAGCCGAGCGGTTAAGATACTAGACCCGGAATGCTAAGATATATTGTTGGTTTAGTAGGTTCGATTCCCAGGTCTAGGTCTTGGATTTTATTTAATGTTTAATATGAGAAATGTACAGTAAAGTGTGTTAGGCGGTTAGAGGCGAGACCCGCAATGCTAAGATGTATTGTTGGTTTAGTAGGTTCGATGCTCGGTCTCTAGGCCTTGGATTTTATTTAATGTTTAATATGAGAAATTTATAGTAAAGTATGTTAGGCGGTTAGAGGCGAGACCCGCAATGCTAAGATGTATTGTTGGTTTAGTGGGTTCGATTCCCCTGGTCTAGGCCTTGGATTTTATTTAATGGTTAAACCAAGAAATTTACAGTAAAGTATGTTTGCTAGTCGCCTCCGTCCACGTCACCTAATTGGTAGTTGGACGTTAAGCCCGCCTGATAAAAATAGGCGATTACTTTACTTTACTTACTTTCTTTTACAATAGATCAGAACTAGGTCAGATCATGTGAGAAATATGCCTGAAGATAAAAACAAACATCTCTTTACAAAAATTTACATCTGCTAGTCTGGTGGGATTCTAGATCTTAAGCAAATAGCCGACAAGAAGAAGATAAAGCGAAGCTAGAGACTCACAAGACTTTTATAAAATAAAATTCTCAAGGTAATTTTTACAGACTCAGAATATATTTGATTTTATCTGTCGTAAAAGTATCCCTGACCGGTTTCGTACATTCCACCACCATCAGAGGTAAATTAAATCAGTTAGCTGCAGAGATTTCCGACTTCACTTACATTAGCTTCTCATATTACACACTTACTGATTCTCTGGACTAATCTACCTCTATCTCTGATGATGCATGATAACTAGATAAAAACCCACAAATTACGTATTCTAAATTTTAAACCAATCAAATCAAATTTACTTTGAAAAAATATTTGCCAAATTATTCTTTGAATTGTGAATGAATTTTATGATCAGTTATCTACGGTATTCTGATGTCAAGTGGTTAAATCTTACATCATATTATTTTATATAATTTTTTTTTTTTTTTAATGTCTTAAAAATTTCTTTCACAATTTATTATATAATATTGGCCAATCAGATTATAGAACAGTGGAGGATCGTCTTGTAGTTATCATGTTATGTTGATAACGTTAACAGATATCAGTTTATTCTTAAGTGTAAACAAAATTTGAAGCAACAATTGTATTATTCTAAATGATTGCTTTGTAAATCAAAATTTGCACAAAAGTTTGAACTTTTACAATAATATATTTATAATAACTTTGGTGTATCCCATGAATACAATGGCGTCTCAATAACAGCCTATCAGTAATTAGCAATAAATCTAGTTTGGAAAAGAGTGGTAACAAGTTTCTGGAAATGGAATAGTTATGCTATGTTATTCGGGCGACCTTTACCTTCTTGAGGTACCTTTCCTAGGCACTGTTTCTAGGTCAGTAGAGACGTGAAAAGGAATTTTCCGAAACTGGGGGATTGACGTAATCTTCAATCTCACACCTGCCCATCTTGCGGAGATACGGACAAAGGGAATCTTCCTTTGGGGTATATGGAGATGTTCGATAAGACCACTAGGGTGGTCTTATCGAACAGCTAATTCCCTGGGATTTCTTTAGAGAGCCTAGGCTTGGTACGGGAGTTCCTGCCATAATTTTATTTCCGAAAAAAGAAACGGAACAAATTAAGGAGTTCTGTAAGTGAGGAGTGCAAAGAAAACCAAACGACGAACAAAATGTGTCCCCTGCCTAAAAGTAGAAATAATTAAAATTCCATATCTGACGGAAAGAGTTCAAATCGGAGCTATTTGATTAAACATAACAAAATCCCAGGAGATGATTATGAGGAGAGACTGATTATAAACGGCCATCCAATTTAGGATAAAGTGATCTTCAGGCAGTTTCTTGAGGAATCTTGCCATTTGGCACCCTTTAGGATAATCAAATGCAAACAAGAAGCTAGCCCATACCCGCAAATGAGAATTGTAGTAGTAATTGCCTATTTTTTCAGGTGGGCTCCAACTACAAAATTAGGTGTCGCGGACGGAGGCGACTAGCAAACATACTTTACTATAAAAGTTCTCATATTAACCATTAAATAAAAACCAAGGCCTAGACCAGGGGAATCGAACCCACTAAACCAACAATACATCTTAGCATTGCGGGTCTAGTATCTTAACCGGTCGGCCACCGTGGCGCCTGTATTAGAATTGTAATAACCTACTTCAGTGCCGCCTCACAATTCATTCCAGCACATCTCTCCCAACATACTGGAACGGACCAATTGTGTGCACTTACCCAGGATTAATTAATATTCATCATTACTTATTTTGTGTGCCATATTATAATAATTGTATTTATAATATAATGTAATGATAATAATAATGTTTAATAATGGAATTGTTATTATTTCTTGTACCCAGTTGCATCAAAGTTCGTCTGGATTCGTAATAGATTTGATATTACATTTTGAGTTACAGAGGATGCAGGACAAACTCTTCATACACACGTACAGACCAATTCGTAAAAACCCTTTTTTTTTCATACTCGAAGAGATCTCAAGATGAGTACTTCCGGTAAAATCTAAAAATAGAAATATAACACACTTTTTGGGCTAAAAAAAAAAATACATCGTTGCACAGACTAAAAAGCGTATCACTGTGGGATGCTGCATTTAAGATTAGAAAAAAAAGAAAAAAGATTAAAATAAATCAAAGATATAATGAGTAATATCAGATTTATTAGATTAATAATTAATATAATCTAATGGAATAGGCGCCACAGATCGTTACCGACAATGTTCGCTTCAAAATATTCGCGTCCTTATCTAGCACCAATCAAAATTTAGCCGATCACGCCACATTAACCTTTTATTTATTTTTTTATTCATTGTTCGATTCCATGTTTAAGACATTGTAAATGAACTAAAATGAATTTTTTTAATCTCTCTATTAATTAATACAAATTAAGATATATAGTCATTTAAATACATTCTGGTAAGAAATTCAATATTATAATCTACATTTAACATTTAGTTAAATAAAGTTTTGAGTTGGAATGTACAACTGTTGGATTTTCGTAATTTGTGTCGCACTGGATGCTATTTGTGTTCTCTCACTCTGCTATAATAAGGAAAAAAAATTATTGCAGTTTTTCAAAGTTGAATTATAAATGGAAGTTTGCCAATTGGCATTTACCAAAGTTTCTATTTCCTATATTAAGCGCCGCCCTCAATAAATATGTTTGTTTATTGACACCCCCGTACTTGCAAAAAGGACATTTTCCGGATCCAAAACACGTGAAAGTTCAACATCTGGTGAAAAACTTTCAATTTCCGTAAAAGGAAAGCAAATAATCCTCTGCCTCCTCATAACCCCTATATCCAATCGCAGCAGGCGTTCCCCAAGGTTCCATCCTAGGTCCTATCCTGTTCATCACCTACATAAATCCTCCTCCCCAAAACCTCCTCTTGTCAACCTTGCCTTGAACGCTGATGACGTGGCTTTATACACGTCATCTTGGAGAATGGACACCATCACCAACAGATTTACTCCTTGCTACCTACAGACTAACAAAATTCTGCACTAAGGGGGAGAATTAAAATAAACCACGATAAGACTAACGCTATACTCTTCACCAAACGCAGACGGACAAATTAGACACAATAATACTCTGATCCCATGGTCCTACCCACGTTAAGTACCTAGGCCTAACTTTGGACAACAAACTGACTTTCACTGCACACGTTCAGGACAAAGTAAACTCAGAGGCAAACTGGTCTACAGGACTGCTATTTCCTCTACTCTCACGTGACTCCAAAATGACTGCGGCCAACAATATAGTCATTAGGCTGATGTTTTGCTCTACGCCTGCTCCGCCTGGAGCCTGGACCTGTAGTAAGCAACATCAAGAAACTCCAGGACAACATAGGACAAATTTCTCAGACTCTCCAGGACGCACTAAAATTGACGCACTCCACAGAGACTGCATCCATTATCCTCTGGTACACTCCTATATCCAAAATCGTCTGCTGAAACTCCTTTCCATCCTAGACTGCCATCCTAATCCATTCTACCGCAACATAGCCTCCTACAAATCCTTCTATTCCCTACAGGACACAAAAGACTAAAATATAGTCTACTCTAACTTTCTACACAAGCTGCAGGTTTTTCCTTCCTTTTTCCCTGCATTCTTATCCTACACCTTAACCTTTCTTGTTATCCTTACTTGTTATGAAGGTTACAATGTTTTGTACCTTGATGTTTCGTATATTTCTTTTTTGTACATATTTATTGTAACAAAGATTTGTTCTATTCTATAATCTATTTCTTTCGTTCAATATATTATTGATAGTGCTGTGCCAGGCAATATGTTAATACACAAAATCTACATCCAAAATCGTCTGCTCAAACTCCTTTCCATCTTAGACTGCCATCCTAATCCACTCTGCCGTGACATAGCCTCCTACAGATCCTTCTATTCCCCACAGATACTCCTCTACACTCTCTACACTAGCTGCAGGTTTTTCCTCTCCTTTTTCCCAACATTCTGTATCCTTCAAATCTTAACCTTTCTCGTTCCTCACTTGTTATGAAGATTAAAATGTATTGTGCATTGTACTTCATTATTTATTATTATTTTGTATATATTTATTGAAATAAATATTAATTCATTCATTATTATTCATAAATATCTGCTTCATTATTATTACTTGATGATTGGAATTAGGAAATAATTAGATCATCTCAAGAGAAGAAATCAAACGCCACACCATTGTGCGGAATAAAATCAAGGAATTTTTATGATTAGAGACATCTTTATCTCATTGGTATTCCCCAGACGATGGCCTCATAGTTCTCATTGATTATGAAATAGTTCCTTCTTTTTTCTTTTTTATGAATACAGAAATTTGAAATTTAGCTTCTTATCTAGTCGGTGCTCAGCAATTCAAATGTATTGATGTCTGAAAAAACAGAAAAAAAAACAAACTATTTTTATCGCATTTTTTCAGCGCCATTACAATTTATTTTATTTTCTTGTTCCTGTTTGTTTCTAAGGAGCATGCGCCACACTAGCGATATAAACAGGATATGAATGATGAAGCAAACAGCAATAGATGTCTGGAGCAAAGCGCTTGCAGGAATATTGTTTTCTTGACCACAATTTACTTAACAAAAATGTCTTGTTGAAATTCATTTTGGGAGAAGTACGAAATTCCAGTCAAGTGTCACTTCCGTTCATATTAAGAATTTTACTTACATTAATTTAATTACTATAATTAATATAGTTCGCGCATTACTTTTTAATAACTCTTTTGAGAAAAAGCTGTACTTTTAA
Organism: Rhodnius prolixus; assembly: GCF_049639745.1. Classification (NCBI taxonomy): domain Eukaryota; kingdom Metazoa; phylum Arthropoda; class Insecta; order Hemiptera; family Reduviidae; genus Rhodnius; species Rhodnius prolixus. Next base: position 346,474 of record NW_027411584.1, on the reverse strand, counting down.
TCTGAAAATTCCTTAATAAAATTGTTTCAAATTAAAGTTTTAGATACGCGTGCAATGAAAGCTATACAATGTTTTAAAGGAAGTCGTTAAAGCCGTTTTTCACATAAATATTCAGTAAAGCCAATTTCCGGTTGGCTGATTTTTTATTAAAAGCTTATTATCTGGTTTCCATGGTGATTAGTAATATAAAATTTTAAATCTCGGTTTTCCAGTCCCTCGGATCCCGCTTCTTATCAGGAGGTGACTATAACGCTAAGCATCCACAATGGGGCTGTAGAGTGTCCAATCCTCGAGGCTGTTTACTGAACAATGTCCTATCCCAAACGAATTACTCCTTTTTATCTCCACTCAAACCAACTTATTGGCCTACTTCACTCTCCAAACTTCCAGATATTTTAGACTTTTTTGTTTGTACTCCTATCTCTTTTCTACATCCCAACATTGAAACCTTAGATGAACTCTCTTCTGATCACAGTCCTGTATTACTTACCTTAGACACTCAACCTGTATTCAAACAAAATCCTTCGAGACTGATTGACGGAATCGTCAATTGGGACAACTTTCGCTACTTACTGGACAGTTCAATAGACTTTAAAATACCTCTCAAGACTCCTGAACAGATTGACAGTGCAGTAGAAAACTTTACCTCTGCCATACAGCAAAGTGTACGGAATTCTACAACAAATAAAAGACCTCGTACTCTACCTGACCAGTTCTCTTTTGTACCTAGTGACATACGAATCCTTATTACTTATAAAAGACGGATACGATCGTTATGGCAAAACACACGACTACCTTCTTACAAACGTAAATTTAATCGCCTAGCACGTCTTGTTAAGAAGGAGTTGAGTAAGTACAAAAATGAGCAGCACGAAAAATTCACTGCAGCGTTAAACACTACAGACAACTCACTATGGAACACTACACGACGCTTACTTAAGTATAAGTTCACTTCACCTCCAATTAGACGTGAGGATGGTTCTTGGACCAAGACTGACCGCGACAAAGCTGATCTATTCTCTCAACACTTACATACCACTTTTACACCCCACACTAACATATTCGACTCCGAACATACCAGCAAAATTGTAGATGAACTTAATAGACCGTTACCTCTCGAACTTCCTCCCAAAGCTTTCTCTCCTTCTGATGTTAAGTATGCTATCCAGAATCTTCCTAGGAAAAAATCCCCTGGTCACGATCTTATCACCGCCCAAGTCCTCCGGCAAATGCCAAAACGTGCTATCGTTTTCCTTACCTACCTATACAATTCAGTACTTAGAACCACATTTTTCCCGACTCAATGGAAATTCTCCAAAATAATAATGATTCCTAAACCTAAAAAGCCAGTAAACAGCGTTTCGTCCTATCGTCCTATAAGCCTTCTTCCAATCTTAGGAAAACTCCTTGAGAAACTGCTCCTAAAACGAATTTATCCTCTCCTAGAATCACAGGAAATACTTCCGTCCCATCAATTTGGTTTCCGCGCTCATCACTCTACAGTCCAACAATGTCATCGTGTTGTGGATGTAATCTCAACCTCTCTTGAGAATGGACAGTATTGTCCGGGAGTTTTTCTCGACGTTGCTCAAGCTTTCGATCGCGTCTGGCACCGGGGATTGCTTGCCAAACTCAAGAGCATCCTACCAACTACATATTTTCTCATCCTTCAATCTTACCTTACTGGACGCTTATTTAGTGTCGTCTGTGGAAATTCCTACTCTCCTTGTTACCCAGTTCGAGCAGGTGTTCCCCAGGGAAGTGTCCTTGGGCCTGTACTCTACACCATATACACTGCTGATATTCCTACCAATCCTCGTACCTTCCTTTTTACTTATGCCGATGATACGGCCATCCTCTCTCCTCATAAAGACCCGGTCCTTGCCTACCGCTTCCTCCAATCCCATATAGAATCTCTTGAGCCTTGGCTAAAGAAATGGAGAATTAAAATTAATGAAAATAAATGTAATTACATTACATTCTCCCTAAGGCGAACTATCCTTCCACCCGTTTACCTAAACCTCACTCCTCTTCCCACAACAGATTGTGTTAAGTATCTAGGACTCTTCATGGACAAACGCCTAACCTGGAATCCACATACTAGACTCAAACGGAAAGAACTGAACAGACGATACAAACTTCTCTCTAGACTTCTTGACAAGCGATCTAAACTCTCTCTACAGAATAAACGACTTATCTATACTATGATACTAAAACCTGCCTGGACTTACGGAATGGAACTTTGGGGCTCAGCCAAAGCTTCCAATATCTACAGAATCCAATCCTTCCAGTCAAAAACTCTCCGTAGAATCGCTAATGCTCCTTACTTTGTTTCCAATCATACCTTGCACCGAGATTTCCTTGTTCCCTATGTTTCTGAAGCTGTAAGATCCCGATACTTTAAATTCCACACATCAATCACCTCACATCCTAATCCTCTAGTAGCTCAACTTACCACTCTACCAGGAAATCCTCCCAGGCGGTTGAAGCGCAGGTGGCCACGCGATCTTCTAAATGAAGTAAGAGCCAATGTACAGTAGTGAACTGTACCACTTTGGGAGTTTCACCAATGGGTGAATTCTCCCCTCATGTATTCATGTATGTATTCTATGTATCATGTTGTATCAGCTTCACTTGATGCAGAATTATTCTGCAGTTGTGAAAATAAATAAATTAAAAAAAAAAAAAAAAAAAAAAATCTCGGTAATTTTCTCATTAATGAGTGATGCTATTGTAACACATAAACACATCTCACACATAAAAAGAAAAAAAATTTAAAAGCTAGCAAACTGGATTCGAACCTGTGATCTCCGCGTTGGAGTCCCAGTATGAGTTAAACATTGTGCTAATCTTTTCCCTTATTTTATATAGGTACGTAATTTTAATTTGGTAATAGATCAATTTGGGTGAAAACTATCCCATCTTCAGACCCGGAGCACCCCAAAAGGAATATTTTGTATTAAAACTTTTTTTTGGATCGATTATTTAGTTACAATCAACGCATTTTATTGCGTCATAAGCAACAATAATTACAATAAACAACATATGTTATAATTCTCTGTTACCCAGCGGTAACACTCCAATAACATTTTACTTTCTATTGATTCTCGTCATCAGAGAGGAGATCGCGAGGCCACACTGTCTTTTAAGACTGTCTAGAAGTGTTGTCTGGAATTGTTCTGGTTGAAAGTTGTTGTACCAGTGGATTGTGATGAGATTGAATTATAAGATGGAATGTCCTGCAATTTGAGTGACGAAAGGAATGTACAAGTGTGAAAGGTTTGATTGGTGACGTAAAAAGGGGCGTTTACTATGGAGAGAAGAAGTTCAGACTGCAAGGCCTGGTTCCTTAGGAGCTTTAAGCGTTTGGTTGAACCACCACAGTACGATGCCATAAGCCCAGACTGTCTTTAATATACTTACTTACATAAATAAGTCTTTTGTTGTCCAGAGTGAGTTTTGATCTGTTGTCTAATAGTCTTTTCAGTTGTCGGAAGAGTCTGTTGAGTTCTATTCTCTCTTAAGTCTGAGTATGAGGATTCCATGTTAGTCTTTTGTCAAGCCCAAGGTAGCGGACGGACGTTGGCTGCTGTTATTAAAGCTTAAAATTGAAAATCTAAACGACATCAATACCATTAGATCTATACTTTGTTATTAGATCTATGTTAAATTTGTTAGATCGGATATAGATATAACATCCGCTCTATTTCGTTCATTTTGTTTTTGGCAAAAGAACCACCTTAGTTATGACGTATAGCTTAAGATCTGCCATTTTTGTTTTTTCTCCATAATTTAAGATGTGTCAACATCTGAGGTCATTGATGCCCATAAATTTCTGGTCAGTATTCTCTCGTCATACTGTTGACATCACCGGAAAAATGAACTGTAAGATAGCTTCTAGAAAGAGAAAAATTTAAGAGCTAGCTAGTTGGATTCGAACCTGGGATCTCCACCATTGGAATTCCAGTATAGGTTAATGTTTGTGCTAATAATTTCCCTAATTTTTCGTAATTCTGTTCGAATTTACTGGAATAGTATATTTAGTGGGATAATTTCAGCCAAATCTATAATATCGGAAGAGAAAATTATTTCCATTTTTATTTCTTTTTGAGACAAAAGCATAAAACTTTTCTTTGCCGGGATGAGTTCCGGGTACCTCATCATATTTCCGGTAGCTACAAAATTGGCACGATTACTGTACTGTCTCTTGTTGAAGAAAAAGACAGTATATTAGTTTCCTCTCTTATTTCCCCCCCCCCCATTTCCACTATGGTTGCTTAGTGTATGGCCGGTCTTTCAGGTGATCTCGAAGCTAAGCTCAAGCGCCTCTCATGAACTGCTTCATAAGATTTATTTCCAGCATTTCCAGAGACTCTAGCATTTCGCACTACTACGATGAGTTGAAGTGGCTTTTTCTTGCTGTCTACCGCCGTCAGTATTTTTGGCTTCCTTCCTGTTTCAAGTCATCCAGTCTCAAAGGCCTTCCTAGATTTTTCAACTCTTCAAGTTCAAATCCTCGATCCATTCCCGTAATACTAGATCTCGCTCATCCGATCTCTATATTCCCTCACACCGTACCTCAACCTTTGACAAGTCCTTCCTAATACGGGCTACCTCTCTCTGGAACTCCTTGCCTTCATCTGTCCGCCATGCTCCTACCCTATCTATCTTTAAATCCCGTCTATTCAGTTATCTCCTTTCTATCCAGCTTCCTCCGAAATTCTAATTGTTTTAATTTATTTCCTTAATTTCTGCTGTTATTTTTATTTTCACTTTTTGAAAATACTTATTTATTTATTTATTTTCTGTTTAATCACAGGCCAAACTGTTAAGGCCTCTATTTGTACCTGTGTTTATTCTTAGGGGACAATTGTCCCAGAATAATAAATTTCTTTTCTATTCTATTCTATATTTAGAAAAGTAATCTATCCATAAATTTGTAATTCGGTTTTTTGGATTTTGCTCCTGGTGAGCAACACAATAATGATTTTTTTTCAACTTCACAGTCCTCAACAGACATCCGTTTTAAAAAAAAGCATTTCCTTTATCAAAAGAGGAACTTAAAAAATTGTATTAACAAAGTAAACTCAATTTTTGGCAATTTTATTGACAAAAATTAACTGACTATCAACGCACTTTAAAACCACTAATAAGAGAAAATATATCTAATACAAAAAAAAATTCAATTATTAATATTGTATTTTCCAATTAGAGAAAAAAAATTTGGTGAAAACCCAATTTTCACCATTTGCTTAATTATTCAAATTGTAATAGTTAATCAGTCCGCCATTACAAACTGCTCCCCACTCTCCACGATATCAGTAATTTCATCTTCATGTTGATAATTATCTCATTTCGTTAATTAGGTTCAGTTTAATTGAAGTTAATTACTTGTAAATATTTGTTTGTCTGTACGTAGCAGTTAATTTATCATCATATTCGTGGAAAAATCAAAATTGTGTGGGTAAAAGGACGCTAAAAAAAAAAAAAAAAATCTGGTGCACTTTTATATCGCGAACTGGCTAGAAAACAATTTTTACAACCAAAAATGTCCCAAAATTTTGTTGACAATTAAATAATTATTTTTTTTAAAGAGAGAAGGGCTCAGCAGAGTGGTTACCGTATACTTGAATCCAGTTGCTGACCTCTAGATTTTTCACATCTTAGGAGCACGTCTTATAGCTCACTGTCCAATAATAAACAGTGTTGTCTGTAACGAGATGATGCTGTCCAGAGACCGGATGTGAAATAATAAAAAAAAAAATAATACGAACACCAATAAACTCAAGATGTTGATGTCTTGAATTTTCAAAAAATAAATAATGATTTTCCTTTTTTTCTTTTTTTTTTTAAAGGAAAAATAATCAGGTACTAATGATTTATCCTCATCGCAATGTCAGTAGAGTCAGTAATTAAATCAACGTGTACAATTCCGACTGTTTCCGGTGTTCTTAATTATATTAAGAAATAAGGAATGAATCTGACTGTAAAAAAAAAATCACTAGTTTTATAAGAGCCGTTCGCTGCATTCTTTTTTTTTTGCCTATTTTTTCAGGCGGGGCTTTACGTCAAACTACTAAATTAGGTGTAGTGGACGGAGGTGACTAGCAAACATACTTTACTATAAAGTTCTCATATTAACAATTAAATAAAATCCAAGGCCTAGACCAGGGGAATCGAACCCACTAAACCAACAATACATCTTAGCATTGCGGGTCTAGCCTATAACCGCCCAACATACTTTACTATAAATTTCTCATATTTACCATTAAATAAAATCCAATAACTAGAGACCGGGGATCGAACCCACTAAACCAACAATTCATCTTAGCAATGCGGGTCTAGCCTATAACCGCCTAACATACTTTACTGTAAATTTCTCATATTAAACCATTAGATAAAATCAAAGGCCTAGAGACCGGGGAATCGAACTTACTAAACCAGGGGTCGGCAACCCGCGGCTCGCGAACCGCATACGGCTCTTTTATCCAAATTTTGTGGCTCTTCAGCCTGCCCAAAATAAATTGTATATTTCAATTTTATTGAAACAAATGTAAATTTCATTTATTAAAGTAAAGATATTTTTCAAAAAGAATTTTAAATTGAGATTTGGTTTGAAATTGAATAGAATTATATTAAAATACAGTAAGTAATATATAGGACTGCCGCCATTTTCATTCAAATATAGGTTTAGTTATTATTTATTTGTTGATTTACTTTGCAATATGTGAAAATAAATATATAAAACATTTAAATGTTATTGAATATCATAAAATAATAATTTGCGCATACAAATGATCTACAGAGTTTGTTTAAACTATCATCCTTGCGGCTCTTGGTAAGATATATTAAAATTATTTAAGAAGAAATGGCTCTCTACTTAAAATAGGTTGCCGACCCCTGCACTAAACCAACAATACATCTTAGCTGTGAACCTAGTCTATAACCGCCTAACATACTTTACTGTAAATTTCTCATATTAACCATTAAATAAAATCCAAGACCTAGACCGGGAATCGAACCCACTAAACCAACAATACATCTTAGCTGTGCGGGTTTAGTCTCTTAACCGCTCGGATATAGTGGCGCCTCTACTGCACTCATTGATGAACTCCACTTTTTGCAATATCTTAAATTTAATGGACAAACCACTTGGTTCAGTCATAGCTTTTTTATATTTATAATAAAAGATTAAATGTATCGCTGCAATGCCGAATTCTGATGAATAACTAGTGTTTAATTATATAATAGTTGTTTAAAGTAATAAGACAAAGAATAAATAATTAATTTGCCAATTTCGCCGTTAAGAAACATAAAAATGTGCAATAATTATCTAATTACAATTACCACTAACACCAATCGCAATAATTAGTTGGTGATGAAATATCATTTTGTGATAAGAATTCTTATAATTATTATTATTATTTTCTAAATTAGATTAATGCATGTCTAATTAATTAAGATTAAATAAATAAAGATAAAAGTAATTAAAACAGAAGAATAAGGCCCAAGGAACTGTTATGTACGGAGCCAATTAATCGCGATTAATATCACCCTAGAAATTTTGGTCTTATTTCTGACACACAAATCATTTAGATTAAGAAGAACTGTGACTCTTTTATTATCTACAATATTGAATTAAATGGTCATTAAAGACTAAAACAATAAAAGAAAGATGATAAACACGCCTAATTCATTTGTAGAATTAATTAAATAAGCAAGTTTCATCCGATATGCACGCTCAGCTCACAGGACGTTGTCTTAAGATGATGAACACGAAGTATAAGTTTGGAAATTTGAGAATTGAAGTAACAGGTAGTTGTACGCGTGTTTTACTTAGCAACTTCTTTCAAAGGAACGGAAGCAAGAATAGAAAAGAGTGAGAGAGAATGGTGGAGAAACAAGAATAAGTAATGGTGTCTTTAATCTAGAGAGCACAAGATAGCGTCAGCATGTAAGGCATGAACATGCTGATTGATAGGGGAGGAAGGGATTGACAGACTGATCCGGTTCAGATGAATGTTGGACATAATATGTATCCATTGGTTAGATTAACATCTTTAGATCATTTAGCGCAATTAGAGCAGGATCATTGAGCTATACTGATTGTAATCAATTAATCGTTAATAAATTATCTCTAGAGAAAGGGATTAGCGGAATGGTCACGGAGATCACGGGTTCGAAACCAGTTGCAGGGGCCCTTTAGATTTTCTCTTAATTAGGGAGCTTCTTATAGTTCCGGTCCGGAGGCCAGCAGTGTACTGGGAAAAAAAAACTGAGCGTGCTAATGACAGATTGATAGATTCAACTGCGGATTAACATTTATCTCTGAACGTGACGTCATAATTTTACTGCGACTTAAGCGTGCATCTTAAATTTTAAGCCAGTAAATTTTGAACGGATATTTGTTCTATTTTTGTTTTTTGTTTTTTTTTTTTCAGCCTACCATTGAGCAATAGTTTTTATGGCCGTTTTTATGACCTGACCAGTGTAGAAAGTGATTCTAAAGTGAGCCCTACAGCTATAAATATAAAGGGTCCCCATAAAAGTGCCTTACACCTTTTAGAACTAAAAAGGAAAGTAACATGTTTAAAAACGTGGAGGGTTAATAATCTAGCAGTCCAAAATTGAGCCCTTAATGTAGCCCTAAGATCTGAATATTAGATTTTTTTTTAATTTCCCATAAACTGAGAGTACATTAACCATTAAATTTGACCCAAGGTCAGAAAAAAATAGATTTTCACTTTGAAATAGTAGAGGAGGCAAGATTTAAAGAAATAGTAAATTTTTTGTGGCCATTTATGGAGTTGTACCATCATTTTTGTAAATAGGTTAATGTGCTTTTTTTTTTCTTTTTTAAATTTATTTTGTAATTTACAATCTGCATACATTGTATACAATCAGTAAATATATAGAGAGTGATGAACTGGTCCAGGAGGAGAGCAGGAGAAGAGGAACTACCCAACGTTAGCACTCTCTATAGGAGAGAGGAGAATTGGAGGAGGAGAGAGGAGAGATAGGAGAGTATGATGAACTGGTGCAGGAGGAGAGCAGGAGAAGAGAAACTACCCAGCGGTAGCACTCTCTATAGGAGAGAGGGGAATTGGAGGAGGAGAGAGGAGAGATAGGAGAGTATGATGAACTGGTGCGGGAGGAGAGCAGGAGGAGAGAAACTACCCAGCGGTAGCACTCTCTATAGGAGAGATAGGAGAATGTGGGGAGGAGAGAGGAGAGTTAGGAGAGTATGATGAACTGGTGCGGGAGGAGAGCAGGAGGAGAGAAACTACCCAGCGGTAGCACTCTCTATAGGAGAGATAGGAGAATGTGGGGAGGAGAGAGGAGAGTTAGGAGAGTATGATGAACTGGTGCAGGAGGAGAGCAGGAGAAGAGGAACTACCCAACGTTAGCACTCTCTATAGGAGAGAGGAGAATTGGAGGAGGAGAGAGGAGAGATAGGAGAGTATGATGAACTGGTGCGGGAGGAGAGCAGGAGAAGAGAAACTACCCAGCGGTAGCACTCTCTATAGGAGAGAGGAGAATTGGAGGAGGAGAGAGGAGAGATAGGAGAGTATGATGAACTGGTGCAGGAGGAGAGCAGGAGAAGAGAAACTACCCAGCGGTAGCACTCTCTATAGGAGAGAGGGGAATTGGAGGAGGAGAGAGGAGAGATAGGAGAGTATGATGAACTGTTGCGGGAGGAGAGCAGGAGGAGAGAAACTACCCAGCGGTAGCACTCTCTATAGGAGAGATAGGAGAATGTGGGGAGGAGAGAGGAGAGATAGGAGAGTATGATGAACTGGTGCGGGAGGAGAGCAGGAGGAGAGAAACTACCCAGCGGTAGCACTCTCTATAGGAGAGAGGAGAATGTGAGGAGGAGAATACGCGGAGGAAAGAGGAGAGATAGGAGAATAATGGCGTTTAGACCTTCAGACTGTAAGGAAGTCGCGGGGCCACTGGCGATTCAGTCGGCGAGTTAGTGATTGCTAGGAATGTCAGAGGAAGCGAGAGACAGTACAAGAGAGGATTAGTGCTAGTCGAGAGAGCAGTATGGAACTTTTGATATTTAGTCTTGGCGAGTTGGTCTATGAAGGGAATTTTAAGGTCGTTGTGAAGAGTGAGGTTAGTCACCGTAGAAAGGAGCGTCAGCTATCTGTCGGAGTAATTTTGACTGAAATGTCTTGTGCTGTCCGTATGTTTGTAGATTTGGCTATGCGCCTTAAATTTATAAAAAAGGGCACTAGCCACCAAGATAAGTGCAGGAACATTGTGAGGTAAGCCAAGACTCAACCCTAGGGGTACAGAGCAGCGTAATAAGTAATCACTAAGTAAAGAAAAGTCAATACAATATTTTAATTAATATAATATATACATTGTATGCTGATACACATATACATTAATTATATCTAAAAATGTGTATTCAAATAATTATTTTGTACAAACAAAACCGTATACATCACCGTAAATATCATACTAGCTAGCACACAGTAATCAACTGATGATGATTGGACAGAATGTGAAACGAAAATGTATTTAAAATCTAATCAAAACACTCTTTGATTGACTTGAGTGATAAATAATACAAATAATAATAAAATTGAAAATACGTAACAATTATTATTTTGTAATTTTCTATATTGTCCTGTGTTTGAAAGTGATGGAATAGTTTAAAAGATCCCAGATGATTGGTAGGTATTTAATAAAATACTGATGTTTTGATTGAATAATTTATGTTTAGTGATAATAATATTGGGAATTGTACAAAATATATTTTGTAATATATTTTCATTAATTGTTAAATAAATTAATTTAAAATTGAAATGATAAGCAGAATTTCTATTTATGTTACTTGGGGGGAGGGGTAACTGGGGCTACCACAAGAAATTGATTCAGTATGTCCGAATGTTCTAAACTGGGCACGTAATTGGCCCAAGGTATTGTAAAATTGTAATTAGAAATTACAGACAAACCTACACAATTTCCAACATTTTAAACTAACATAAATTTTAAAAGCATTATATTGTGCTCTTAAAATCTAAAAATAATTAATAAATTATTAACTCTTACAAGTAAATATTAAAATAAACAAATAAGTTTAAGCAGTTTGTGCCTAGACTAATTTATAGTGAAAGCCTAATACATACTATACATACGATATGCGTGAAGGAAGATTAATAAACTTATACCTTCCTTCAATACACATACGTTGTGCGGGTTTAACCTTCCTTCAGTACACATACGTTGTGCGGGTTTAATATAACTTCTTTTAGTGTTGAAAATAAAGTTTCGCGTGAAGGAAGATTAATAAAATTATACCTTCCTTCAATACACATACGTTGTGCGGGTTTAACTTTCCTTCAATACACATACGTTGTGCGGGTTTAATATAACTTCTTTTAGTGTTGAAAATAAAGTTTCGCGTGAAGGAAGATTAATAAACTTATACCTTCCTTCAATACACATACGTTGTGCGGGTTTAATATAACTTCTTTTAGTGTTGAAAATAAAGTTTCGCGTGAAGGAAGATTAATAAACTTATACCTTCCTTCAATACACATACGTTGTGCGGGTTTAACCTTCCTTCAATACACATACGTTGTGCGGGTTTAACCTTCCTTCAATACACATACGTTGTGCGGGTTTGACCTTCCTTCAATACACATACGTTGTGCGGGTTTAATATAACTTCTTTTTAGTATAAAAAATAAAAAAGTTTCAATGTTTTTCCTCCCAGAATTTTTTTTTTTTTTTTTTTTTTAAAAATTATTCTCCCTGAAAAAAATTCTTAAAACTTAGGAGTTTTTTTTCAAAGTCATTGAGAAAATAAAACTTATAATCTTAAAAATACTACAAAGAGAGTGTATTTAAATAATTATATAAATTAAAGAAAATTTCAAGTATTTACAATTCTTTGTCGAAGTGTCTTGTTAGCTTTAGACATTTTTTTCTACATAATTAACTTTTTGACGTCACTAGACTATTATTGTTCTAATTTTTATTAATAGAAACTATTATTAATTTTTTTTGTTTTTTTTTTTTGTTGAAGGATATTCAAAATAGGACTACACTTTAAAACTACGTCACAGAATTGTCGGGATCTACAAAGATACAAGTTTCTGTAGTCATTTGTCATTCTATTTTGACAGGTTACACTTAGGTTATAGGTCACATGTTTTTTTGTTTATTAAATATTAATAATTTCAATAAGTAAACAAAAATTATTTAATTATTGGACAGCTTATTACTTAATTGCTCTTAAAACTTATTCGCAACATTATCTGTTTTTTTTTAATAGTAATTTTTAATTAAATAATAAAACAAAAAAATAACCTTAATTTAGTTTAATGTTTAATTAATTTTTAAATTTCATTTAAACAAAAAAAATAAAAAAAATGTTTTGTTTGATGAATGTAGAAATTATAAATAATAACAAATATAATTAATGTCAATAGAAGTTATCGACGAAGTTATGGGTCGTTTGGCCAGTCTACTGATCTTGGTTTTGTTGGTTAGATAAATGCTAGCACGGTTATACAGACCTACAAACATACAGGATGTGTCAAACTGACAACAAATTATTCTATAATTTGGGTGGAAAAATTTATGTCTTCATCTATTATCAGTAAAAGATTATTATCGATGTATTTATTGTAAATTATTGGTAAATTTATTTATTTTTCTTTATTTAATAACACGTCTTGTTTATTTGTTCTTAATATTGGATAAACTATTGCTGTTTCTGATTTAAAAAAAATATGCGACCGAAATTAGTCAAAAAGGAAGCGCGAAATTACTGAATAATTTTTCAATAAATGACTATCGATTTCCTTTAAACATTGTGCTTTGTTTGGCCATCAAATTAAGCATTTTTGACGATCTCTAACTCGTTGTGGGCTATCCGGACAACTGCTCCTAGAAGTAGGACACGGTATGAAGGCTTTATCTATAGCCAGGATTAAGATAATCAACATTTCCACACCTGATCTTCATCTCAGCTTAGAGATGGACAAAGTTAGTCAAGCGCAGAACATCTTAAAGCGATGTTTGATGGAAGGAAAGGAGAGCATTTAGCCCTAGGGAGTAAGATATCCCGTTTTTCTTTTTTCCGCTGCACCTCTTTTAGCTCAAATCCAAGGGCGATTTTTCTTCCTAGAAAGCCTTAGTAAATGTCGATTGGTAGAAAAACTCCTGCATCACCTATATCCTAGATTCTATAACCTTGAGGGGAAGGTTATTGAGAATTTAGCCCTTTGTGATCCTAAACTACCTAAAATTCCACTTTTAGTATATGTACCACCGAAGCGAGTACAATCAGAATGGTAAGAATTTGTAAACTTTGATTTATTTTATTTTATTTATGCATTTTCATTATGCATGCAGTGAAATCTTCTGTAATGGTTTATAAGTAATACGCAGAAAGAGGGTCCGATATGTTCACGTACACCTTTATATTGATGCCCTAATTGGACGGAAACTTGAAACTCTGGTACTTATACACAGAATAAAATAATAATAATAATAATCTACCTAAAATTGGGAACCCCAGGAAGCCTGGGTGGTTACCAGGATGTTGGGTGTTTGGTGCCAGGAAGAGGTTATCCCAATCGGCGTCCCAATCCCTGGGATTGCCCTAGAGAATATACCCTCCTTAAAGCGCAATGTTTAAATTTATAGCCAACTATATTAGGTCAGGCGAATAAGGCGAATGGCCCAAAACTGGAATGTTGTACTTGGCTAGAAACGTCGTCTTGACAGACAATGCAGTGTAAGCCGGCGCCGGTTGTCTTGATTGAGAACCCCGTGACTTGTTCTTCCACAAATCGGGTCGTTTTTTTCCTTAATCTTTCACGGAGTTGAGCAAGCACCTCACCGGTAGTAATGTTGATTAATTATAATCTGATATTTTCATCCGTTTTGGACGTGGAAGGGCGACCTGGGTGGTCATCATCTCCGACGTCTTCTCGGCCATCTTGGAAACGCTTGAACAACTCAAAAACTTGCGCACGTGATACAACATTCATCGCCATAAACTTCTTTTAATAAAAGAAAGTTTCAGTAGCGGTTTTATCAAGTTTTGATGTGAAATTTCACATCAATTCGTTGCTCTACCATGTATCATGTTTTCGGCAAAATGAAACTAACACCTCTTACACAAACGACGGTTCCGGTCAGACAGATTTATCTACAAAAACACGTGAGACCCTGCAATCGAAAGAGAAGGTTTTACGCTGCACAGCTGACAGGTCGTTAAGATTTGGCGCATGCATAGTTCTTCTGTAGCAGCATCAGTCAAAGTTATTTAATAGCTACACCTCGTAAAAAGTAATAATAACCAATGAAAACGGAACACACTTTTCTTAAGAGGAAGAAGGAAAATTAATTCTAGCAATAAAAAAAAAAGAAAATTTCTTAACACCCTTGCAATTTAAAAATAAATTTTAATTAGAGATTTGAATTTGAATTTAGTCTTTTTTTGTAACCTTTTATCTACCAAACGATTTTCAAGAATATTGATTGAGAATTTTCCTTTTTTAAAAACATTTTATTCAATATAATTAATTAATAATAATTAGTTTGAGATTAATGCATTTTATCACTTGACATTGATGGCTTATACTCCTATTTATGAGATAAGCTCTTTGCAATATTTTTTATTTTATTTTCGCAAAACTGATATAGTGGTCTCCATTGACACTAAATTATCCAAATTTAATTGGAGTCATCAGTAAAGATTGCGAAAATTAAAAAATATCTTCTATAAATTATTATTTTGTTAATTTGAGCAGATAATTTTAGTAAAATTCCAAAAGCTAGGGAAAATTTACGGTTGCCGAGCGGTTATAGGCTAGACCCGCAAAGCTAAGATGTATTGTTGGTTTAGTGGGTTCGATTTTCGGTCTAGAGGTCTTGGATTTTATTTAATGGTTAATATGAGAAATTTACAGTAAAGTATGTTAGGCGGTTATAGGCTAGACCCGCTAAGCTAAGATGTATTGTTGGTTAGTAGGTTCGATTCCCGGTCTAGAGGCCTTGGATTTTATTTAATGGTTAATATGGAGAAATTTATAGTAAAGTATGTTTGGCAGCTATTAGGCTAGACCCGCAATGCTGAGATGTATTGTTGGTTAGTGGGTTCGATTCCCGGTCTAGAGGCCTTGGATTTTATTTAATGGTTAATATGGAGAAATTTATAGTAAAGAATGTTTGGCAGCAATCAGGCTAGACCCGCAATGCTAAGATGTATTGTTGGTTTAGTGGGCTCGATTCCCCGGTCTAGAGGCCTTGGATTTTATTTAATGGTTAATATGGAGAAATTTATAGTAAAGTATGTTTGGCAGCAATCAGGCTAGACCCGCAATGCTAAGATGTATTGTTGGTTTAGTGGGCTCGATTCCCCGGTCTAGAGGCCTTGGATTTTATTTAATGGTTAATATGGAGAAATTTATAGTAAAGTATGTTTGGCAGCTATTAGGCTAGACCCGCAATGCTAAGATGTATTGTTGGTTAGTGGGTTCGATTCCCGGTCTAGAGGTCTTGGATTTTATTTAATGGTTAATATGGAGATATTTATAGTAAAGTATGTTTGGCAGCTATTAGGCTAGACCCGCAATGCTGAGATGTATTGTTGGTTAGTGGGTTCGATTCCCGGTCTAGAGGTCTTGGATTTTATTTAATGGTTAATATGAGAAATTTATAGTAAAGTATGTTTGCTAGTCGCCTCTGTCGTCCACGACACCTAATTGGTAGTTGGACCTTAAGCCCCGCCTGGAAAAATAGGCGATTACTTTACTACTACTTTTTATAAGTTGTATTTACTTATTTTCGGTAAACATAAATAAATAGAAAAACAATGTAAATATTTACTCGTATCTATATTTTTAGCAAAGCATTTACTCTACACCAAATAAATAATCCAAATTTTTTATTTTTACATTTAAATTTGTGTTTTAGGGTTCACACAATAAATTTAGTATTAATCTTAAGTTCGAATTGTAAAGACGCCTAATTGATTTCTTACTTTTTTATTGTTTTGCCTAATTGGTCCTTTTGATAAACTTATTTGCTTTTTGCTTTAAGTCATTGGTCAATCACATTTACTTGCATAATTTTGTACTCTGAGCATCGAGTGTTGAGTCATAATTTTGGTAATGGTGGATATAATAATATAATTTTTTTTTCAAATATATAAATATATATATTTATAAAAATATATAAATATATTTTTTAATCTTGAGATTTTCTCCTAATAGAAATTTTTGACAAATCAATGGAAAAAATAACTGCCAGTTTCAGTCATGATATATTTTTATTATGTCGAGCTTTCGACCTAAGGAACTAGGTCATCTTCAGGGCTAATTGACGAAGTAATATTTTACACCATTAAAGGTGTGTCTTCTGTCTTGTCTATTCATGAACCTTGGTTCATAGTCCATAAGCAGACAAGACATAAGACACACCTTTAATGATGTAAAATATTACATTGTCAATTAGTTAAATAATTTTGTAAATTACGTTACATTATACATATTCATTTTAATAATATAATTATTGTGACCACACTATAAAATATGTTGCACAGCCCTGAAGATGACCTAACCCCTAGAGCCGAAAGCTCCGGCATAATAAAGTTTATAATGACTGAAACTGGCAGTTATTTTTTCACCCTATTGAAACTATGAATCAGTCACCAAAAATAATGGAACATTAACTATACGATTACAATACTTCCCATTAAGGGAGAGGTAAGAAGAATATAAAAGATGATTTCAAGGCCCTATAAAAATGAGAACCGCAATAACTACACACAGTTAATCTGTTCCCATTTCAAGAAAGTTCATTGATGCAAAGTAGTTGGAAGATGTTTAGTTGGACCACTTATCTCTTAGTGAAGTGTTCAGTGATGACCGGCCAATCAGTGCAATCTATTGCGCCACTCAATCAACTGTAATCGCTTCAAATATCTTCTTATTTTGGTGACTAAACAATATTTCGTTGTTTTTTTTTTTATTTAACTATTTATATAAATATTTATCACATATTATTTATTAAGGAAAATATTGCGATCGTGTCGGAAAGTTCGAGCTTTGACCGGAAATATTCGTTACTTACAAAACCACCGGAAGTGCCATCATTACTCAATGGTGATTTTTTGTTTTCTAAATTTTCTCTAAACTTCATATTTAGACCATAAGTTTCTATTGGAATAATTTTCTTCGTCGGACTTTTTAGGCTTTAAGTTAAAATTGTTCCTTTAAGTAGAACAAATTGAGGATATAGTAGTACGAGAAAAGTCGTGTGTGTGCACGTCAGATTCCCTTTTTGCAGAAATCGATTTTGGATAAACGACGTTCACGATTAATTGTGGTAATAATACCAACTTAATTAATTATCCCCCTTTAAGATAAGAAGTTATCCCTTTCCTTATTTCTGAGGAAAGGTTATCTAATGATTGTAAACAAAAATTCAATTGGAAAAAAATCATACGTCATCACTTCCAGGATGTTTTTTCCGGTTACTACAGTTTCCAAAATTCTTTAAATCTCACGTAAATAGAGGAAGCAAAGCCCGTAAGCGTAATTTTATAAAGCACGAAGAGAGAGATGCAGAAAAATCCAAAACTTTTTTCATAATTTCAATTTTTTCTTTACGCTAAAAGTTTTTTAAAAAAATCGAGAAAATGGTGAAAAACTGACTAAAAAATACCTTTAGAAATAATTGAATTTTCCGGTAATGTCGAAATTTCTACAAAATTAGCCTTTTTTTAGCATCTTCTTCTTAGGGTGTTTATTGGGGGCTGTGAAGGTTTCTAGAGGCAAGAACGGGATTGAGAATTAGGGTGCAAATGATGCCCCATGTCTTCTGCGTAGGCTAAAATCAACCCCCCCCCCGCACATTTGAGCCTTATTTTAATCTTTCACTTAATAATTCACTTAAATGTAATCTTTCAAAAGAGGGTCTAAACTTGATTGCCGAGAACTACACTGTTCAACTGATAACAGGAAAAAAGCTTATAAAACCATCTGTGTGCCTAATCTGTATACGAATCTTACGGAAGAGCCAATTTGAAAGTGAACCATCCATTGAATAAATGAGGTACTTCCGCTTCAGGAATATTCTATTAACTCGATTTTAGCAAAACATTTAGCCTCTCCCTTACCGGAAATAAGCACTTTAAACCGAAATCCATTCAACTCCTCTCTGGGCAAATGTCCTTAATCGAATTTCCCAGAAGAAGATAAAAAAGAAAATCTTAAAGAGACACCATTTTCGAGGAAAATATCTAAATATTGGAAAAATCTATTCATGGAAATGGTACATCCGGTAAAGTTTTGTAAAGTTGGCCACATAATTTGATTCTAATTAATATTACACTGGTGGTAAGACTGTACCATTTACGTGTATGGGCACTTTAGGCAGGTCTTTACTCCACTCCAAAAAAACTGCTCTTAATAGAATTTCCCTGGAAAACGTCTAAAAAAAAATAATAATAAAGTAATCGCCTATTTTTAGCAGGTGAGCTTTACGTCCAACTACCACAAATTAGGTGTCGTGGACGGAGGCGACTAACAAACATACTTTACTGTAAATTTCTTTTATTAACCTCTAAATAAAATCCAAGAGGCGCCACGGTAGCCGAGCGGGTCAAGAGGCGAGACCTGCAAAGCTAATATGCATTGTGGTACTAGTTCGATTCCCGGTCTTGGCCTCGGATTTTATTTAATGGTTAAATGAGAAATAGTAAAGTACGTTTGCTATTCGCCTCCGTCCACGTCACCTAGTAAATGGTAGTTGGACGTTAAGCCCCACCTGAAAAAATAGGCGATTACTTTACTTACTTTAAAATCCAAGACCTAGAGACCGGGAATCGAACCCACTAAACCAACAATACATCTTAGCTTTGCGGGTCTAGCCTATAACCCCCTAACATACTTTACTATAAATTTCTCATATTAACCATTAAATAAAATCCAAGGCCTAGAGACCGAGAATCAAACCTACTAAACCAACAATACACCTTAGCTTTGCGGGTCTAGTATCTTAACCGCTCGGCTACCGTGGCGCCTAACTTGTTACAATTAACAATCCAGTAAGGGTGAATTGATTTTTCTATAGTCAGATTTTGTTTCACACCCAGAGAAACCTTAAAACCGACACTTCCGGTAAAAACCAAAATTCGAATAATTACACACGATTACAGTTTCCGCTCTAACTATAGTGGAGTGAGAGGAAGTTATAAAAATTTAAGCAAATTGAATATTAACCAATCTTCTTTTTTTTAAAATTAAGTTCTGCTTTTCTTCAAGTTTCAATGTCCTTGGGTTTGATTGTTGTTTACTAAGTGGGTGGGGGTAATGTTCTATAATATGTGGAGGAGACGTATTCGTGTCTTTCCGTTCGTAGCTGAATACTTGAAGACTAGTTGTGTAAACACCAGTTGAACATTGAGCTAACACATGAGTACAGACAAATTATGTATATATACATATATTTAGAGCGAGAGAAAGAGAGAGGGAGAGAGAGTAAGAGGGAGAAAGAGAGGGGAGAGAGAGAATAAACTCTGCTGAACTAATAACTAAGGATAGTTCCTTCGTTCATTGAGATATTAAACAATTTCATTGATAATCAAGCGTCTTATCTCTTAACGGGATTTCCGATATCCTCGTTCTCTAGGCCGCCGTACACACACTCTATCGGCCAATACGGTCAACCACATCTTGATTACAAAAGAGAGAGAGACACAAAAAAAAAAGGAAAAAGAAAAAAAAGTGGGAACAATTTAAATAAGCTGTTGATGGTTAATTATAGCCCAGTCTTACTAAATCCTTCTTCCTGTATTCTACTGGTACAGAAAAGCCGAAACAAAATAAACATATTTTCTTTTGTTCACGACAAAATTTTTCTTGTTGTTGTTCTATTTTTGAGTGGTTGACCGGTTTTTGTTTTGTATTTAAATTTATTTTTATTTATATATTTTGGGCAAAAATAATAAATAAATCGAAACATAAAAAAAAAACCAGTCGAAATGATTGGAGTCGAAATGAATTGTTGGACAAAGCTGTTTGCTGTTGGTGGACTTATCTTGACCAGTGTCTCGCTGTTATGGCCAGTCGTACTGTCAACGCTTATGTACAAGGTATGTACTAAGTTATGTACTTATTAAATTTGTTAAGCTTAAATTTTATTTCATTTTTAATTGGCTTTAAGCGTTGTAAATGCAAGATGTTCTGGAAAATGAGTGTGGGAGGCTAGATGTATTATCCAAATTAGGCGCTTTCTCAGCTGTGTGTTGATCTTGAAAGTGCTGATGGCGTGCTCTGTCTGGCTTCCAGGGCCTGGAAGTCTTCACAGTATGGATGAGCCTAATGGGTTTTCAGCAGTATAAAATGCTGTTTTGAGGATCCAGACGGGGGATTCTGTGCCTGTCCCAGACTCCTAGATGGATATTTGACTGGCCAATGCCTTTAATTTGATACAAGATCTTTGGGTCGTAACAGGTTGACATAGTGAAGCTCTTCTTTTGGACTGGTCTTTGTATCTCTAGCGCAGCTTGTGGGAATTTTCTCTGAGTAGTTGAGTAGCTTAGTGCTTGGTCCCTTACTAAAGACAATGATGATACCTCTTTGTTCAGAATAAGAAATAATCCCTCATTGGTCTCCCTAGAGCAGAAGTGGGCAATCTTTTTCTGTAAAGGGCCACATAGGGGTATTGGTTTATTAGCGAGGGCCGCAGAAGGTTATTGGTTTATTACCGAGGGCCGCAGTATACATATATATATATTTATTGCGGGTTCTTATTTATTAATTGTTTTTATCTATTTATAATACAGATTATTAATTAAAATGAAATTTATTAACAAATCAACAAAAAAACGGCATTAGTTACTTCTATGAAATTGCTTCATATCTTCCTTCATCATTTTTTCTATTAAAAGCCAGACGAAATAAAAATAATGCGATTCCATTTACATTTATATATCACCATAAAATAAATAACTAGAGGAGAAGCGAAAAATCCGCAGCTTCGTCGGCGACAACACGCTTTGTGTCGGTGTAAAAATGGCGTATAGTCAAGTGATCATACAAAGAAAGAGCGCGGATTACTAATATAAGATTTGAACGCTGAGACAATAATTGTACTAGCAAAAATTACCAAACTTTATGTGACTTAAAATTTGAAATATTTTATGATTTAAGTTTTTTATTAATTGCCGTTTTGTGCCGCGGGCCGCACTTTGCCCACCCCTGCTCTAGAGAGTTCATTAAAGGAAACAAGTTTCCTCTTATAGATTGATTCCCTCAGGAACCATAGGATTTTGGAAGGTTCTAGGATAATGTTTCTTTTTCTAACATCCTGTCTTACTTCTTCAGATGATCCCGTATTCTGATACACTGCGCGGAAACATGTGAGCTTGCTTTCACTCAGAACATTCTCTCAGCAATCTTGTCATTTCCGATCTGGGAGGATCTCTTAGAGTTTTTCTCTTTATTGTACTCTTCTTGAAGGGATAGACGCTTTTTACTGTAAAGGGTTCCTAACCCCAGTCAGGAATTTGTTGTGCTTGTGCTTGCCGGTAGTACACCCAAAGTTTTTACCATATAACATAATCCACATTCCAAAGTACGGCAACTTTACTGGTCCTTGTTCTTGACAATGTAGAACAAACACAATATCTTCTGGCTTTAAAAAAAAAAAGAGATGCTACTGTATTCGCCCAAAGACTTCGGATGTCTAGCTCCAAAAAAAACTACCACTTCCTAGGGGATCCTCCACCCCATATGATATATCCTACTATATATCCTCGCAAAAGCGAATTTTCTGCTCCACTCTCTCGCTTAAGATTAATGCAGGGAAATTCAAGGAAATCATATGACCAGACTGCCGTTCAATGAAAAAGAGGAAAAGACGATACCCTAGCTGACCTCAGATTTTTTTCCTTGTTCCAGATGACAACCGTACCATAATCCCCCAAACAGTCTACTGTATCCTCTTTGGTTGCCCATATCATGTCAAATAGTTTCTTTTTCTGTTTTTTAATTAGTGAAAGTCGATGATTGTATCCCTTGGACATCCAACCATAATGACTTGTTGCTTCCCTTGTAAAACGAACAAAGCGATCCAAGAAAGCCATCACTTCCTGTCATTAACTAATCCAGTAGTTCTGATGGAAGCGTATAAACTTCTGAACTTCCGGAGGTCATCATCCTTTGCCCAATAGATTCAAATATTTATAGTTTTCAAATTTGTCTGTCTGACATATCATGGTACGAGTAATTATTTTTTTATTAAATAATTTAACACGAAACAATTTTTTTTTATTAAAATTATTTTCGTTTTCATTGATTACTATTAAATTTTTATTTTATCGAAACATCGATTTCAAATCGACAATAATTGCAACAAGAATATTTAATTAGGAATTGCTTAATGAATTACATAATTGCTTAATGAATTACAATTATAATTAATAACATAATTGAACAATTATTTAAATTGGTAATAATTAATTAAACCATAATTACAATAAAAATTAAAAAAAGAAATTTTGAAAAATACTGCGAATAGAAAAATAAACCAAAAAAAAAAAAAGCAGTTACAATTTTTTAAAAATTAAACAATTTATTTTTTGGTCAAACATTAAATTTATTAATTTAATTTAATTAAAAAAAATAACACAAATTAAATTAATTTTAAAAAATTATTCCTGTTAATATAATTAGACTAATGATACGGCTACGGCTTACTGTCTTAGTAGGGAGTTAGAGGCGATCAAGGGGGGTTTGTCTAGAAGGTGCTACCAAGCTAATTAGGTAATTGATTAGATAAAGCGATTATTAATATATCGATGTACTGTTAATGCAAAACACGATAATGATGTTAATACTGCTAATTACTTCTTAATCTAATTATTATTTGTTATATAAAGGTGTACTACAAGTTCAAACTGGCCGTAGATACGTTGGTACTGTTTGATCATTTGTGACAGAAAAGTTCATATAAACCATAGTTCCGTTATTGTAACCATTATTGAGAAATTGGGCATTTTATAATTTTTTGATGGTAGGCTAGACCCGCAATGCTAAGATGTATTGTTGGTTTAGTGGGTTCTATTCCCCTGGTCTCTAGGCCTTGGATTTTATTTAATGATTAATAAAAGGAATTTATAGTAAAGTATGTTACTAGGTGGTTATAGGCTAGACCCGCAAAGCTAAGATGTATTGTTGGTTTAGTGGGTTCTACTCCTGGTCTCTAGGCCTTGGATTTTATTTAATGGTTAATATGAGAAATTTATAGTAAATTACGTTAGGCGGTTATAGGCTAGACCCGCAAAGCTAAGATGTATTGTTGGTTTAGTGGGTTCTACTCCTGGTCTCTAGGCCTTGGATTTTATTTAATGGTTAATATGAGAAATTTATAGTAAATTACGTTAGGCGGTTATAGGCTAGACCCGCAAAGCTAAGATGTATTGTTGGTTTAGTGGGTTCTACTCCTGGTCTCTAGGCCTTGGATTTTATTTAATGGTTAATATGAGAAATTTATAGTAAATTACGTTAGGCGGTTATAGGCTAGACCCGCAAAGCTAAGATGTATTGTTGGTTTAGTGGGTTCTACTCCTGGTCTCTAGGCCTTGGATTTTATTTAATGGTTAATATGAGAAATTTATAGTAAATTACGTTAGGCTGTTATAGGCTAGACCCGCAAAGCTAAGATGTATTGTTGGTTTAGTGGGTTCTACTCCTGGTCTCTAGGCCTTGGATTTTATTTAATGGTTAATATGAGAAATTTATAGTAAATTACGTTAGGCGGTTATAGGCTAGACCCGCAAAGCTAAGATGTATTGTTGGTTTAGTGGGTTCTACTCCTGGTCTCTAGGCCTTGGATTTTATTTAATGGTTAATATGAGAAATTTATAGTAAATTACGTTAGGCGGTTATAGGCTAGACCCGCAAAGCTAAGATGTATTGTTGGTTTAGTGAATTCGATTCCCGGCTTTGGTTTTTGGTTTTTAATGGTTATTAGCAGAATGCAGTAAACACTAAACACTGACCCTAATCCGTTCCTTTTTAATATTATTACTCCTATAATTAAATTTAATGTGGACTTTTTTTTTCCATGGTTTCAATTCAACAACAGGAATTAAAATTATCACCAGGCACTAAAAGTTTTCAACACTGGGAGAAAACTCCAGTACCTATGTACATAGATATTTATTTCCACAATTGGACCAACGCTAACAAAGCGTACACGGAAAAGCCAAGGTTCAATCAAATGGGACCATATAGATTTTAGTAAGTAATCAAAATAAAATCAAATTTAATCAAGAAAAATTTAATGTTTTCTGGATAAAACTTAACCTTTTTTCTTTTTCCTTTCAACATGTCCAGTGAGCAAAGAACTAAAGTGAACCTGACTTGGAATGAGAATGGTACTGTGAGCTATAGACAGACACGCCACTGGTTTTTCGACCCGGAACACTCTAACGGTACCCTGGAGGATAAAGTTACTACTATCAATATGATCCCTGTGGTGAGTAGGTCTTTCTTTTGTTTTTGTTCAATTTACTGAGTTTTTTCGCTTACAAAAGATGAGAAAATAATTTTTCATCAAGATCTACAGCTTCTAACAGCAGCTCTATAGATAGCCTGCATCTGTAGCTACTAACTGTACGAGCTTAGCCCCATGGTTAATATCGAAAATTAGTATTAAAAAAACAAAAAAACAAACTCACCCCATAGAATTTTGATCTGGTGGCCATGAAGCTGGATGAGGATTATAGGATTCTGCAAAAAAAAGAAAAGGAAAAACGTTATTTGTAAACGTTCAACGCTGTAAAACACTTATAAAGTAGGAGAACTGTGTTAAGTTTTATGATTTCCCAGTTAAGCTCTTTAGCGCGGAACTCGTGATAAAAATTCCTACAGAATTAGCCTAGAGAAAAAGGGAAGGGATTTGCGATTGCTGGTTTTCTACGCGCAGATCGTGGGTTCGAATCCAGCTGCTGGCTCTTAGATTTTTCTCTTCCCAGGGAGTTTCTTACAGCTCCCTGACAACAATGTTGTCTTTAACGAACGTGCAGAGCACTGGAAAAAGCTCTAAGCGCCAATAACCTTAGATGTTGACGCGTCTTACATTAAAATAATTATAATATTGTAAAAATAAGTGCCTATATTATTTCTGCAACTAAAAACATTTCATTATAACACGTTTTCAAGAAAGCGCCCATTTTGTAACATCTCAACTCTTTTCCCTCAAAATGATCTAAATAGCTCAGGGAATACATTAAATTTTGCCTTTAAGATAGGGTATCTTTTGACAGCTTGTAATTAACCAGTTAAGCGCGTTTGACGAGTATACACGTAAAAACCAAATCCCTGTTACGGTGCGTTCGACGTGTATACTCGTTGTGAAAATTATAAAATTGCCATTAACAATAAAAACTAGAAATTTTAATGAAATACAATAAGAATATTATTAGGTGGGGATGTTTCCTTTATCTTACCCAATAGAACTGCGGTGGGAGCCAGCCAAATGATGAGTGGTTGTCACACGTTTGGTCTCCACATTAGAGATTGGGGAATTACGCACACAAATAGAAGCTCTCAAACTCTTGTGCAATGCCCGTTTTTAACCTTAGATAGAGATTCAGACCTCACAGTACGAGCATGATTTCATTTTGCACAGAATTCAAAAAGCTCTTTTCTTCTTTGTAAAAAAGCTCTTGGGTCTCTAGTTAACTAGAGCAATGCATAACGTGAAGTGGTGCAAGATTTTGAATGAGCACAGAATGCTCCTGTTAATCTCAAGCCCCAGAAAAAGTCGCTTGCAGTGACTTATTACGACTGTTGTAAAACTTTTGGTTGTTTTGCCCCCCTGCGTTCGACTAGTGAATACACGTCGTTGTCGTGATTTTAATTCCGCACACTGTGGGGTTATTTTTAATAACTAAATTCCTCCGCTTAACTGGTTAAGTAATAACCTAAGATGTAGCCGCGATTCAATAACTGACATCACTACAAACTCACTAACTGAGGGGAGAAGTTACCCAGTGATAGCACTCCCAGAAGTCGTCTCCGAGGATTAGCTACTCTCTTCAGAAAAGAGAGAAAATCGCAAAGCTACCCCATCTTAAAGGTAAAATGACGACAACTTACTAGAAAAGTTAATGTTCTTTCTATAGAAGTATTCCCTGAGGAGATTAGATGAATTTTGAAGGAAAAGAGTTGAGAAGTTATAAAAATGGCCGCTTTCTTGAAAACGTGTTTTAATTTAAATTTAAACAAAAAATAATAATTATTATAAACTTCTGTACTAACCAATCAATTCACAGATATAAGATAAAAAAATAACAATAAAAACGTTAATTAATTACAAAAATTTTCGAAAAAATATTTAAACAAAATTAAAAAAGAAATCACGTTTTGTGAGGTTTTACTTTAATGGTGAGCTCTATTTGTTGATTGGCTACAGAAATATTAATTTTCCACGTATATAGAATTTTAATCTAAAACAAGTTTTTGACAAATTTCAATTAACTAAGATGACAAATCAATTGTCAATTAGTTAATTTTATTGTTTTTCCTTCGCAGCCACGAGATAAATGTAAAGAAAAATGTTCGATGTAACAATGTTTTGTGTATATACTTTGATAAACCATCGATGTAGTATTAAATTTACATTTCCAGCCTTTTTTTACATTTCGGGAGGAACAAAAAAGAAGGATGTATTTTTTCCTCCAATCAGAATGGCCACATTATTATATACCACCTCAGCATGTTAACGCACCTTAAACATAAAACAGAAAAGAAAAAAACCAATCATGATGGAAAAGTGAAATTATTTTTCTCTTAAATCCATTTTTTCCTGAAAATTGAAAATGATCAGGAGGGAAAACATGAAAATTTCCCACAAAAGGGATATTATCCAATCAAATTAAATTTTATTAGATTTTGATTTTGATTTTTCTTTTTTTGCTCAGTTGACTGAGTTTTTTTGCTTGCAAAAGATGAGAAAATAATTTTTCATCAAGATCTACAGCTTCTAACAGCATCTCTACTCTCGTATAGTTAGCCTGCATCAGTAGCTACTAACTACGATATAGCTTAGCCCCAAGGCTAATATCTGAAATTAGTATTTAAAAACACTAAAAAACAAACTCACCCCAAAGAAGTTTGGATCTGGTGGCCATGAAGCTGGGTGAGGATTATAGGATTTTGTAAAGAAATAGAAAGAAAAACGTTATTTGTAAAAGTTCAACGCGGCAAAACACTTATTAAGTAGGAGAACTATGTTAAGTTTTATTATTTCCCAGGTAAGTTCTATAAAATGGAACTCGTGATAAGAATACGATAAGGGAAGGGATTAGCGATTAACCTGGTTTCCAACGCGAAGATCCTGGATCAGTTGGATTCGAACCCAGAATCCTTAGACTTTTCTCTTCCTAGAATTTTGACGTGAATACATCTTTAAATTTGCTATCATATAGAGGCAATCCAAAAAAACCTAATGATAACAAAAAATCAGGGGGATACAGTTTGGCATTATAGTTTCGAATCTATCGTCTACATCCAAAATTAAATTAGACCACTGGATAGCTAAAGGATCAAAGAGTTCATGACGATAAGCGAGGACTGTGACGCATCGCGCGCGGTGGAGGGGGAAGCGCCGCCATTTTGTGATCATTTTGCTGCGTATCGAGATTTGCTATTTAGTATAACTTTTGACTCGTTAGAAGCTAGGATGTTCGTTTAAGTTTTAATCGTCAGCTGTCGTCACAATCTATCGATTGTATATAAAACATTAGTGTAGAATAGTGACAGTGAATATAATAAGGTGTTAGAATAAAAAAAATATTATCAAAAACATATATAATGTCGGCCTATACGCGTCGAAAAGTCAAAACCAAATACAGAGATCGGTATACGGTTGGAAAGGGCTTCTCAAGAACAATCGAATGGTAATAATAAAACACCATATGACCGAGTCAAGCTGTGCCAGGAACGTAAAAGAATGAATACGGCCGAGCGGATCAACGACGGTGTCAGTACGTCTGCAGCTGGGACCGGTTGAAATTATGCAAGTGTATGATGAAATCGCTTCTACATCGACAACGGACTGTATAGACATAGATTGTGTTCGATCGTCGATTACCCTTCGTAAACTAAACCTCTCTGGAGCGCCCCATATAGCTGGGGGGGGGGCAAAGTGAGGTAACAACCACTAGAAGTTCAGTTCGAACGACAGGAAGCAGATCCAGCTTCTCCTGTTCCGACCTAGGATACTTATTCTAACCTTCTCAAAGGATGAATATATCTCCTGTCTCATAAACTCCACAACCAAAGAGGTATCAGACGACCCAGAGAAACCTAAGAACCACAATAGCCCTAGCCCATAATCCGCCTGAAGACGCATTAGGCAGCAGCTAGTACACGTTTCACTACGATGTTTTTCCTTGATTTCATCCTAAATATATAAATAAAAATCTATATATATAAAAATGAATGTGTGTCTGTTTGTTTGTACTCGATAGATTCAAAAACCATACATCCAATCGCAGTGAAAATTTGGGAAATTATTAGGTATATCCCCGGGAAGGTTTTTGCAAAGTTTTTTTAAAATCAGAGTTGGGGCTCTAGGTGCTCCCGAACAAATATCCCAAAAATATCAAAATAACATTTAATTAGTAATATTTGTTAAAAGTGTAACCATGAAAACCATGAAAAACAGTTTTTTGCAATTATTAATACGAGAATAAATTATACCGAGGATGGTGGAAAATCCATTAAACTAAAAGTACTCAACAATACTATTGATGTTGATAATCGTTGGGTAGTACCATATTCTCCATTACTACTAAAAACGTATAACGCACACATAAATGCTGAGTACTGCAATTCAGTGAAAGCTATAAAATATATTTGCAAATATGTGAACAAAGGAAGCGATATGGCAGTGTTTGGAGAGGAAAATACAACTGCATCTAACGATGAAGTCACCCAATATCAACTGGGACGCTACATAAGTAGCAATGAGGCCGTATGGCGTATTTTATCATTTTCCATTCATGAGCGATATCCAACGGTTGTTCATTTAGCAGAAAATGGACATCGTGTGTACTTTACAACAGAAAATGTACCTGCAAGAGCAATGTCACCACCGCCAACAACATTAACTGAATTTTTCACATTATGTAGAAATGCTACCTTTGCAAGGACACTACTGCACTCTGAAGTAGGGATAATTTTATTGTTAATTTTCATTTCGATGTATTGTATACATTTGATCATTAATAAATTATGTTTGAGGTATCAAAACTGCCTTTTTGTTCAAACACAGCAACGTGTGAACGGGTACAGCTAGTATTTTATATAAAAAATATAACCCGTTACGGTAAACGTATTCACGAACAACACACGGCCGTGAGTCCAGGACACAGCCACAGTTTTATTTTTTTTTAAACTTGTCACTGATTGGTTATGTACGTAATAAAATCTAATATTTGGCTAAAAACAAAAATGGGGATAAATTTGGGATATATTTTTAAATATGTACATACGGCATACTATATTAATATTACGTTCGAAACAATAATTATTAGTGGAGGTTAATTGCTAATAGGTTGATTAGGTGGTATATATAAAACCAAGAGAGGGGGGTTTGAATTGCAATAAACAACTGCGTGTAGAGGGGGTAACTGCCCACCTAGTTATTACACTGCAAACCCTTTGAACCGTTCTCATCTCTTCTCCCCCACTACTCAACACCCGGCTACGGTTACGCCCTCTGTACTACCAAATTAATTAATTAGAAATTGGCAGGGGAAAGAGAGAGACAGAGAGAGAGGGTTACAGTAACATTTCGCAAATTTTAAAGTAACACGGTCAACATGTACCCACACACAGTGAACAGAAAACGGAAATAAATTGGCAGGAGTCACATACACACGACGGAACTGACACACGTCATTCTCGTGATACACATGAAAAGTTTCTGCCTCAATGAATCAATTGCATTCACTATACTTTTCACCAGATACTTTCAGCTGAGTTCAGTTTGAATATGCAAATTCAAAATTGCCCGAAAAAGTGTACGTGTTTGTATATGCCGTTTTCTATTGGCTGATTTATTCAAATGTTACAGTATTGGTATGTATGTATTTACGTGTTTTGTTGTTGAGTTTTCCGTTTTTTTTTAATTTTTCTGGTTGGCTGTGGAATAATGCATTTTTGTACTCTCTGTCTCTCTCTTTTCAATTCATAAGGCGAGAAAGAAAAGTTGCAATTGATTGAATTTTTTTTTTGGGGGGGGGAACTGATTTTCCCGCCGGAAGTACACTTTTAAGGACACCTGAGTTACAAAAAAAATCTTCCGGAAATTCAAAATTCATATTTTCTTGGTCCTTCGTGAACCAAACCTCTCCGGGGCATCCCATATAGCTGGGGGGCCATAGTGAGGTAACAATCACTAGAAGTTTATTTCGAGCGACAGGAAGCAGATCCTCCTGTTCCGGCCTACGTTACTTATCCTAACCTTCTCACACCTCAAAACAAACCTCTGTAACAGGATGAATATAAGAGGTCTGTAAATTAAGTAATGAGACGGATTTTTTTTAAAAAAATTTTTATGCAAAAAGATTTACAATTCTATATTGTCACCTTCAAAATAACTTCCTTCTGAAGCGCACACAGCGCTGGAGACGTTTCTTCCACTCCTCATAGCAGTGCTGGTACTCCGATACTGGAATAGCCTTCAGCCGTTTGAATGTTTTCGACTGTCCTAAAATGAGTTCCCTTGAGGTGATTTTTTTCAACTTCGGGAAGAGAAAAAAAAATTCATAAGGACTCTAAAGTCAGGCGAATAAGGAATCTTGAGGAGCCACAGGAATATTTTTACTGGCCAAAAACTCTGGTTTATTGAAATTGCTGTGTGACAAGGAGCATTATCTTGACGCAACACCCACTTGTTCTTGATGTTTGGTCTCACACGAATGGACCCTTTTTCGAACGGTCAATCAACACTTTTACCGAGAGGTTATTTTGAAGGTGACAATATAGAATTGTAAATCTTTTTGAATAAAATTTTTTTTAAAAAAATCAGTCTCATTACTTAATTTACAGACCTCGTATCTCTTGTCTCATAAACTCCACAACCAAAGAGGTATCAGACGACCCAGAAAAACCTAAGAACCACTATAGCCCATAAACCTTCTGAGTTCATCCATTGGGATGAATGCTGCGAGACCGTCAACGCCTGAAACCCTGCCACGTTTCGTCAGTACGTAACACATTGGAGATAAACAAATGTCAAAAGGAAATCCGTCCGGGGACTACAAACACTTTCTTCTTAACCGAAGAACGGAGAGAAATTAAAAAATAATGATGCGAACAACTCACACGTCTTTCTCTTCGTACCGCTATTACTTACACTTATTATGGCTACGAGAAAGAGAAACAAATTAATTAATTTGAAACATGTGTTTTCTCTGTTTGGCGGGAACAAAAAAATCTCACCCACACGCAGATAGTGGCCCACATCGCTAGGTTTCGCAGCAGAAGAGATTTGATGACTTTATCCTGGGCGTTCACCGGGTTAAACATACGTCTGGATGTTGAGAAAACTGTCAGTGAATTACTGTTCGATGGTTACCAAGATCGATTGCTCAGCATTCTACAATTCATACCTGGACTGACGAAAATGAAGATAACTGATCGTTTTGGATGGTTTTATAAGGTAAATAGTTTTTTTTTGAATAGTGTAGAATAAAAATAGTATTTTTTGGCTCGCAAGCCAGGTTAACCAGGAGGTTATCAACTGCTCTCTGTATCTAAGGAGGCACCTTTGAAGGCACAGTACATGCCGCACAAGTTGAGTAAAGTGCATTATTTGATAAATTAAGGAATAAGTTTGATCCTTTACATGAAAGATATTGATCATTTAAATATGTGGCAGGTGGTTTCCAATTTTTTTTTTTGGTAATTAAACGCAACTCTCCCAAAATTACCAAATAATTATTAAACCTTCTTGTTTGTAACAGATGTGAAATTAATTTTTAGCCATTTTGTGTATGCTTGAGAACATCTAAAGCTCTTAACATTTGATTTTTCTTAGAAAAATCACTCGGAAAACGACATATTTCCCGATATTAAGAAAAATACTAGCTTTACTGTCTTGGCAATATTTTTAGTAGAAAGGGGATGAAAAAATACATAAAAATGACCTATCGCGTGCTCTTCTTTCTCTTTGATAACAAGTTAAAAAATTGAAATATGATTAATAAATACCAGATTTTGAAATGGCCTAGCACCTTTAATTTTAAAGATATCGAATTGCGGTTTCCGGTTTCTTTCATAACTTTTCATACTCTTTGAAAATGTGTACATGAAAATGGGGGTCAACTGCAAACCCTTTTTTTTTGGGTCGCGCGTCAGCCGAGTATGCGGGCAGAAATCTAAAATCAAGTCACATATTCTGAAACTAGAGGTGACGGGCAACAAATTTTTCCTCTACCATTTTTTGGCTCAGATAAACCGTTTAAGCATGAAATGCATTTGAGGCGTTTTAAAATGAACACCCTGTATACAAGGGAAAAATAGGCATTGAAAATTTCACTCTAAAAACTAGGAAATTTAAAAAATGTTAGCTGGATGATACCTGAGGATATTTTTAATCTTTACTATCGATAATTACAATCAATTTTCTTGAATCGATTTTTTTTTCTTTCTAATTTAGAGAAATGGTTCAGAAATAGTGGACGGACTGTTTAACATGGATACTGGCACAAAAGATCTGAATCAAGTGGGTAAGATTCGTTCATGGAATTATAAAAACAAGACTAACTATTTCCGTGGACAGTGTGGCGATGTGGCCGGCACTTCTGGCGAGGTGTTTCCGCCTTGGTTAACGTCTAAAGACCGGATTGGTCTGTTCAGCGGTGATTTGTGCAGGTAAATAATAATAATAAATAATAATAATATCACTTTTTTGATGTTACTGTAAAAGCGTTGAAATCACTTTGCCCAAAAAAAATGGTGCGAACAACTAACACGAAAATGTACTCTATGGACAACACTTTTTCTGGGGAAATGATGGTAAGGTTTCCCTCTACAGTAACATCGAGCGCCCTCATATCTCTGTAATATTAATAGAAACTAAATATGTACGTAAAAAACTTTCAAATTTAAAGAAAAACAGTAAAACGGAAGTGCCTTTGTACTGAATAAATTTAGTTACTTTAAAAAAATGTTATGACGTAAAAGGAATCACGCGAGTGTTTCACAGCAGGGCAGCTAATTTTATTTTTCGGTATTATAATTCACGCGTTAAATAATCACAATTACGTATATAACTAGGAATATTGCGTTACTATAGTAATTCCTAGGAGATTTGGGGCACACTCTCTAATTGACCCAAAAGGCAAATCTAATCAAATTATGTACTTGTCTAATAAAGACATTAATCTGATTTCTAGGTAATTAAAAAAACCTAATTTAGTTAGACGTAACATTTTGGAAAATCTTCTAATAAAAAACTAAATTATCTAAATTACGTCACGAAAATGAAGATCGTAAAAAATTAGAACAAAAGCTCAAAGGCTCTCCTCTAAATTTTTGTCAAACTATGACTTTTTACTAATAATTATTGGTTCTAAAATAGGTTTCCTAAAGTAAAGGAAACTTTTGTGGTAAAAATGTCGTCCCAGAATCCCTCCATCCTTAGGGTAAATTGCCAACAAAAATCGGAATATCTTTTGATCTGACTAGACAATGGAGAATTTTCCTAAGCCCGAAAACACAAATGATAATAAAGGAATGGAAATAGAGGATTTCAAATGTCCTTCTTTAAAGAAAATTTAGGAAAAGCTACATTACGAGGGTCGTTTGAAAAGTCCGTGCAAAAATGAAAACTACTAAATTTTTTGGGGTAAACCTTTTTTATTTTTCAACATAGTCCTCCTTTTAGGCTTATACACTTCGTCCAACGCTGCTCTAGTTTGTTGATCCCTTCCGAATAATAGGATTTGTCCAAGCTCTGAAAAATAGCCATTCGTTTCTGCAATCACCTTCTCGTTTGAATAAAATCTTTTTCCCGCCAGCCATTTCTTCATATTGGGGAACAATCCGAGGGAGCCAAGATTGGAGAATAGGGGGGATGTGAAACGAGTTGGTACCCTATTTCCATTAATTTTGCGACCACAACTGCTGAGGTGTGAGCTGGTGCGTTTTCGTGATGGAAAAGAACTTTTTTGTGGGCCAATCGTGGGCGTTTTTCGTGCAGCTCGGTTTTCAAACGGTCCAATAACGATGAATAATATGCACCTGTAATAGTTTTACCCTTTTCCAGATAGTCGATGAGGATTATTCCTTGCGAATCCCAAAAGACAGTCGCCATAATCTTTCCGGCCGAAGGAACGATCTTCGCCTTTTTTGGCGCAGATTCCCCCTTTGGTAACCCATTGTTTAGATTGTTCTTTGGTCTCAGGAGTGTAGTGATGTATCCATGTTTCATCCACAGTGACGAAACGACGCTTAAAGTCCTGCGGATTCTTCTGGAACAGCTGCAAACCGTCCTTGCAACACTTCACACGATTTCGTTTTTGGTCAAGCGTGAGCAATCGCGGCACCCATCTTGCGGATAGCTTTGTCATGTCCAAATGTTGATGCAAAATATTATGTACCCGTTCATTCGAGATGCCCACAGCACTAGCAATCTCACGCACCTTCACTCTTCTGTCATCCATCACCATATCATGGATTTTATCAATGATTTCTGGAGTAGTAACCTCAACAGGGCGTCCAAAACGTTCAGCGTCACTTGTGCCCATATGGCCACTCTGAAAATTTTGAAACCACATATAAACTGTTCTAATCGAAGGTGCAGAGTCACCATAATGTTTATCAAGCTTCTCTTTAGTCTCCTGAGGCGTTTTGCCTTTCATAAAGTAGTGTTTAATCAACACACGAAATTCTTTTTCGTCCATTTTTTTGAAAATCACTCGACTTCCTCGATTCAAACGAATGCCAAACACAAAGAAATAGACCGATCTGGCTGAAACTTGGTGTGTGTTCTTCCAAGAGATGCTACTAACTAAACATAACCTCGATACGCGCCAGTGGTGCTATCTCTCTGACTTTGCACGGACTTTTCAAACGACCCTCGTATTTTAATATAGAAATTAAAACTCTTACGTTCTTTCCAGGACCATAAATCTTGATTACGAAGAAGACAGATCAGTAAACGGGATACATGGACTGAAGTTCACCGGCGGCACAGATCTGGTGGATTCTGGTTTGAAAGATTCGCAAACAGCATGTTATAGAAATGGTGAACAAGCACCGCTTGGTTTGTTGAACATCACTGAATGTAGATACGGTGCTCCGATATTTGTATCGTATCCACATTTCTATCTGGCTGACAAAGAGGTGCAGACGCAAGTGGATGGCATGAACCCAAGAAAAGAGGAACACAGTTTTGATTTGACCGTAGAACCGGTAAGTGGAAATATCTGGTAAAAACGTGATGGAATTTTATAAATGTGGCTAAATTTTGTACATTAATTTCAGGGATTCCCTTAATAGTTACTTTTGTTACCAGTGTGGGAAGTGGGCACTTCCGCTCTAGTCCTAAGAGAATCTTACAGATTTTCTGTTTAGTTTTCCCTACAAATACGTGATTTCAGTCCCCTGTGAAAAGAGATTTTTACAAATTGGTCTGTATTATATCAGTTTGTCAGTCTCTTTATTTCTTTAAACCCTTTATTCTGCCTGTCCATGTAACCATCTCTCTCTCTGAATGAATGTACCCATATACCCATGCATACCCATACCACATACCCATGTGGCCAGCCAAACTCAAAAACGAAAGATCACTGGAAGTTAAAATTCTACGTATTTTTTTAAAATGTGGTTGCTGGGTAAAATCAGCGATATTCTATATTCTAGTTTCGATATTCGAATTTGATATTCGAAATTCTAGTAGCGATATTCTAGTTTCTGTCTAAAAAAAAAACGCATGATGGAATCGATAAATCGATAAACTATTTTTTTTTTTTAAATTAGTTCTGATCATGAAATTGTTTAGCCCAACATTTCTAGAATATTGGCGGCTTCGCTAAAAACAATTTTACCAAATTTCGCTGTGTTAATTACTATTGGAATAAAGATTTGGTCCTGAAACCCAACTGAAATACAGCCATAGAGATCGAACCATCCTCCACCTTGAGGTATCTAGTACAGTGATGGCGAACATGACACGCGAGCTCATTCTTGGTGACACGCAACTTCAAAGATAAAAAAAATTCATAATTTAAATATTTGCCTCTCATAACGGCCAGAGTTGGTTATTAATAATAATATTAATGTAAGTCTCTAAATGTAAATCATTGGTTTCATAATTTTGGTTTTAGTATTTTAAATGGCATTAAACAAATAATTTACTTAAAAAAATTATAAATATTTCTGATGTGGGACACGCCACGAAAATTATGTTTCTATTTTTTCCAAAATTTTGACACCCCGAGCTCAAAAGGTTTGCCATCACTGAATCTAGTAGATCTAGTCTCCAGGGGGGGTTCAGGGTTCTACCCACTGTTTTCCATCCAGTTTTTTTTTGGGGGGGGGCAGGTTCTGAACATGCAGCAACGTCCGGGAGACAGGGAGGTCGTTTATTCCTCTTCTCGAAACAGTTTCCACTGGGACTCCAGGTAAATGAAAAAGGTCCAGGGTGTTTTTTTCACCAATGGTCTTCTCTGCCTTATAAATCATACTTACTATTCAGGGTAATCTGACCGGGTCTCAGAGACGTTCCCTACTTCCTTTCCTTTTTTGTCACGGGCATCCCAACGTTTGAACCCAACTACAACGTATAGTATCTTGTGGATGTCTTTTATGAGCCTATAGTGCTCTACATATAAAATGGCATAAGGACAGACTAACTGATTTAGCGGCAGTCAAAATAGAAGAGCATACATTTGCCTTGACCACAGTAGAAACTAGAGGATTGGACAATGCAGGTCGCAGGGAGTCCCTCCTATGTAATTAACTTTTCTGCTCAAATGCTCCAAGAATTAGATGAATCCCTATTGATTCATCAAAAGGACGAACACATCCGAACCAAATTTAGGTAGCTGATAACCCTAAAAACTGGAAATCTAACTTATCCCTGCTTCCATCGCATAAGACTACCACCCACACCAGGAAATGAAGAACAAAAAATTGAGTCACAGAGCACAGAATCTTCTTTTCCTCCCATTTTTCACTCGGTCCAGATTCCGAGTGTAAACAATCCACTAAAACCCAGTGTACATTCATTAAAGTTTATCTTATCCGTCGTATTGTAATCAAGAAGAAAAAGCCCTATTAGTAATATGTGGCGCGATATAACCAGTTCAATAGGTTATAGCCACGTGAAAGATAATAAATGACACAGCTGACCCAATATATGAATATATACACTTTTTTATCTATTTACAGCCACTATTAAATACAACAGAATATTACAACTTTATGTGTAATAAAAACCTTTTTTGTACACACAGACAGACACGCACGTTTTAATCATCCTAAAAAAATTATCAGATTACTACGTAACATCTTTACAAATATCTTTATTAATTAAAAATGTGCGTATGAATGACATGCGTGGCTAAAATTTCTAGTTTTTTTTTTCGCAAAGTTTTGAAGAATATTGCGTAATAACCAATAAAATACAACCGAACGACGTAATTACTGATATCTTTTTGAGAATAGTGACGTAAGATCTATGGTAGACATTTGCTCAGACTAGTGGCGTATCTTGGTATCTGTCTATTCTAGAAGTTCTATCAGCTATTGTTAGTTAAAGAGTAAGCACTTATTTTGCATCTAATGATGGTGCTTATTTTAATGCTTACCGTTCTCTACATCAAATGTGGGCGCCACGATAGAATTTGAAGATAAATTTCTGAATTAGAACTTTCAGGCGGGCTTAACGTCCAGCTACCAATTAGGTGTCGTGGACGGAGGCGACTAACAAACATACTTTACTGTAAATTGCTCATATAAAACATTAAATAAAATCCAAGGTCTAGACACCGGGAATCGAACCCACTAAACCAACAATACATCTTAGCATTGCGGGTCTAGCCTATAACCGCCTAACATACTTTACTGTAAATTCCTCATATTAACTTTTAAATAAAAATACATGGCCTAGAGACCAGGAGTAGAACCCACTAAACCAACAATACATCTTAGCTTTGCGGGTCGAGCCTATAACCACCTAGTAACATATTTTTCTATAAATTCCTTTTATTAATCATTAAATAAAATCCAAAGCCTAGAGACCGGGGGAATCGAACCCACTAAACCAACAATACATCATAGCTTTGCGGGTCTAGCCTATAACCTCCTAACTTACTTTACTATAAATTCCTTTTATTAAACATTAAATAAAATCTAAGGCTCAGAGACCGGGGGAATCGAACCCACTAAACCAACAATACATCTTAGCATTGCGGGTCTAGCCTATAACCTCCTAACATACTTTACTATAAATTCCTTTTATTAATCATTAAATAAAATCCAAGGCCTAAGATCGGGGGAATCGAACCGAGTTAATCTATAAATGCACCATTAAAAAAATTAAATAAATAAATAAATAACGCTGAAAATTCCAGACAATTAAAATTTCCCAATAAATTATCAGCTACGAAATTTCCACAAACTGTGAATCACATACGACATTTCCAATGCACATTATCTCAGTTATTTTATTTTATTTATTATTAAATTTATTTCTATATTGTAAATAAATGATAATATCTGCGCAGAATATAGCCAGGAGTATGGCGTGATATTAAAACATTTCATTGAAATTATTAATCAATTACTCACGATATTGAATTCGATAAAAATTGTTGCAAGAGTTACGATATCAGCTGTTCTAATTATAAAAAATATATGTATATTTTAGTGACAACATTTTTATATGCAAATATCTTTTTTCTTTTTTTTTAACAGACTTTTGGCGTACCATTGGATGTAAAAGGACGATTCCAGATCAATATTATGGTAGAGCCGGCAAAGGATATTCTGTAAGTATTTAATAATAATATTTTGTTGTATATAATGGGGAAACTAGCACGCACGGGAAGTAGTTCTTATCTAGAGAAAAAGTCAAGGCCTTTCTTATCCCCAGGACAACGCCTTCCCTTTTTTTTTTGTTTTCTGATCTTCTCTGTTATCAGTAAGGCAGTGATTGACGGCGCCGTGGCTCCCTTTATCGGTAACAATCAATGAATATAGAATCAGTACTCCACTCATGTTACACACGCACGTACAAATTTCTCTACAGATCCAAACTACGTACAGATAATTATTATGAAACGTACCTTTATATTTTTTTATTTTACTTTTTTATTTAAATGTTTAAAAAAATTCTTACGCAAACTCACACGACTATTTCAGAGATAGTCTCTCTTATCACCAATTTAAATATTTATTTATTTATTTATTTTCTGAACTTAGAATTTTTTGTTTAGACAGTTCGTTAATTAAAAAAGACAAACCAAACGGTTACAAAGTCCTATCGCTCGTATCGCTTACTTTCAAACCCTAAGACACTTGGTGATAAGACGCAAATCCCTATAGTAGGGAAGTCCTTGAAGGGTCCTTAAGGAATAGGCACCACTGTAAACTTCCTTTAGTTCAGACAAAGTTAATTTCCCCCCCCCTCAAGATGGTAGTAATAACCGGATTTTATTTTACATTTTAGAACAATATGCTCTGCTTATATCTCAACTCAATATTGTCTCTCTATTCTGTTACAGCATCCTAAGAAATCTACCCAAACGATATTACATGCCAATCCTATGGTTTGATCAACGTGCTTCACTCACTGAACCACTGGCCAATGAAATTGGCTTTATGGTAACATTATACCATGTCTGTAATACCATAGCATTGGCTTTATTAGTGATTGGCATATTGAGCGCCACTGTTGGCATAACTATGGCATGTAGAGAATTGAATTCAACCTTATCAAATAAATTACCACCGTATAGAACCTATAGTCTGGAAGCGAAACGAAAATTACCATTAATTACGAATAATTTGGGTAAAAAGATGGACGAACATAATATTGTAGAGGCAGCGGTGAAAATGATTCCATAATTTTAGTTTTTCTTTTTTTTTAATTACAAAAAATCTATTTTAAAAACAACAGCAAGGAATTGAGAAAAAAATAATATATATATACAGTGGTATCTCGGTTCTCGACCACAATTCGTTCCAGAAGTGCGGTCGAGAACCAAAACAATTTATCCCACAAGAAATAATGTAAACTATGTAGTTTATTTCGTTTCTAAGCCCCAGAAATATTAGGCCGTTTTACTGGCCTAATTTTTATATTATATTTTATGTAAAAACATGTATCTAAACAAGAAATAAGATCTAAAAGTGTGCAAATATAAAAACAACTCGGCTCATCTCGGTGGTGTTCGAGTTCCAAATGTTTGTTCGGATTTCAGGACAATATTTACCTCGAATTTCTTGGCCGAATACCACCGATTTGTTCGTAAGTCAAGTCGTTCGAAAACCGAGGTACCACTGTATCGATCGCTGATTTCATCCGCCATTGTAACCCCAGATTGGTTTCGAACTTCCTTCCTTTTTTTTATCCGTAATCAGCTTCCGTACTTGAAACATGGTCAAGGTCAAATTCTGATCAATCAACATCTAATGGTGGGAAAAAAGTTCGAAACCAGGTTAAAAGGTACAATAAACAGGTCGGATAAAATCAGCCACTTTGTCAATTATGTTCGAAATGATATATTATTATTTTTTACTTCCGTCAAAATTCAGTATCTAATATTTTTCTAATAAAATAAAAAGAGACTAAAATTATACTATTTCTTTGGAAAAAAAGTCACATAATACAACTTTCGAAATAGATAAAAGAAACACGTGTTGTAACTTATAACAATTAGATAAGAAATGATAAGAAAAAAACAAGTTGTAATATCGTACGATACTTGAAATTTAATGAATCACTGAATTAGGCCTATTTCAATGAAGCGTAGGTCCCATTTTAACGAATAACGGGGTCCTTAAGGAGCGGATAGGGTAAATAAAAACTAAGCCTGGTCCATTCATAATTAACTCCAGAGACTTTTTTATTAATTAATTTTTAATTAATGTCAATATTGTTCAATTTTTGTTTAATTACTTATTTGGGTTTAAATTACTTATTTAATTAATTAAAGACCCCCCTTCTTAATTATTAAATGTGTAAGAACACCCATTTAATGGGGGGGGGGGACTCTTAACTCAAGAATTTTGGGAGAAGAGATAGGAGAAGATAAGCCTGGTCATTCATACTTAATTCAAAAGTTATTTTTCTTAATTACTTAATTTTGTTCTTTTTTGTGTTCTTATTTTTTTGTTTAAATTATTACTTATTTGTTTTACGGTGAATAACTGTGACGTTACAGTTTCTAATTATAATTTTCTCTCTCTCTTTCTATTTTAGTTGTGTAAGAAGTATTAATATATTGTAAATATATCTATTAATTGTGTATTATGGAAAATCGATCTTATTTACGATAACTGAGATACATGTAAATTTTACTTTTGCTTAATAATGTCGTAAAATCGATTCCTTATATATTTTTTTAAATTATTAATTTCAAAGGTACTCCTAAAATTTATTCTCGCTCAGGAAGTTTTGAGTATCACTTCTTCTTTTCATAAAATTTATGTATTTTCAATTAAAGAAGGAGAAAGTATTTTATAACAATTTTCAATTATCAGTATTATTATATTTTATTTTTTTTTGTATATTTTTATCATTATATATATATTTTTTTGTATTTATTATTTTAAATTATAATTTTTATTTTAACTATGTACAGTAAAAAATGTATTTATTTCGCATAATGGAAGAAATATAATTTACATAATACTAAAATTGGTTTATTTATTTATGAATATAATAAAACTCACGAAATTGTTGCTACTACGTGAAAAGGTAAAGTTGGTGACAAATCGGTGACCCCCGACAAGGAATTTGTTGATGGAGTACAAGACGAGTCAACTTGATCAATCAAAAACTTTGTGATCAATCTTATAGATTTCAAGGAAGTTCCGTTTTATTAATAAAAAATATTTTTGCTATCTCTTATTCAATAATAATGATAATGAAAGAAGTTCTAATCATACTTTATATTATGTAATTACTAAAAGAATACTTATTCTTTTTACATGTTTAAT
Source organism: Rhodnius prolixus (assembly GCF_049639745.1). Classification (NCBI taxonomy): domain Eukaryota; kingdom Metazoa; phylum Arthropoda; class Insecta; order Hemiptera; family Reduviidae; genus Rhodnius; species Rhodnius prolixus. The sequence goes on along the minus strand of NW_027411584.1, from coordinate 304,238 downwards.
ATCCACGCTAACTTGAAGTAATATCTTCCCCAACTCAAAGTAATATCCACCCAAACTCGAAGTAATATCCACGGTAACTTGAAGTAATATCCACCCTAACTCAAAGTAATATCTTCCCCAACTCAAAGTAATATCCGTCCTAACTCAAAGTAATATCCGTCCTAACTCAAGAAAGAAAAATTGCAGAAGATTAAGATTTAGATTTTAAAAGCAGAAATTCTTGGCCAGTAAGTTGCAGTAAAGTACATGTGTAAAATATTATATATAATAATATAAATAAGTTATATAATATAGCGTGCTACAGAGTGAGGTTCGCATCAAAATCAGCTGACCAGAAATGCCATTTCATACAATAAATTTTCCAGTTGTTTGGAATTTTCTCGAAAAAATGGCTCCAACGATTTTCTACTGACGATTTTTTAGTAAGCTGATTGGTCAATTTTTCCGGAAAATTTTCTATTTAGGAGCGTTACTGAGAGAGAGGAGGTGGTTAGGCTTTTCTTTAAAGCGCCCATTGCTGTTTAATGTTTTGGCATGCCACTTCAATAGTATTAATCTCAGAATCAAATGTGAGACTGAATTTCTAAATTTGATAAAAATCTATTGGACCGGATGTGCTATTCGACCGAATAGAATGTTTCGTATTTTAAGAAGCTCGCAAACGGTTTCTAAGAATTTATTCAAAATTTGTGTAATGATAACTAAGACATAAATCTAAAAGTTTTAATTGAAACAATTTTTTTTTGCCGGAACTTAAATTAAGAGTACCTCGGCGAAGAGGCTGGGCGGATTTCTTGTTGAGTGATTAGAATTTAAGAATGATTCAAACGTTCGGAGTTTTGAAAGGAAAAATTTGTGAGCTCGAACTTTGAGAGTAGTAGTAACAGGAAGAAAGTGTGAATTTGAATTGATTGATGAGGGTTTAAAAGGGAAGAAGTATAAGGGCTTTATTCTGGAATGGCCCTTTTAGGGATTTTACGTTTTATAACATTATTGTGAATTTAAAAAAAAAATGGCGCTTTGCATCTTGCGGAAAATCCAAAAATAAATTACGTAAAGGAAGTCGTTAGAGTTTTTCTAAATTCTCCTCAAATTCTTGTAAACTTCTAGAAAATTTCCTACCTCTGGAGTACTTCTATGGTAGTAAAGGGCTGAATCTGGATCTATAAATAGGAAACAGGGTATTTAGGGAGTAAGTTACATGCCCGAATATAATTGCAACTTTAACATGCATAAACCCGTGGTTTTTATCCTTTTCTTCCTCCGCCTATTTTCTTCCAAATTTAGAAGGCCATGCATGATACCTCACTGAACCACACTCCACAGGTGTTCTCTGTAGAACCAATACAATGGGCAGAAACCAAAATCATAATAATAGTGGTATAAAAGACCCAGAAGCTATAGTAAAAGATCTATTTATTGGGATGGAATGAATAAAGGGAAAGCAGCTCGACTTAACACCGACAATTGGGGGTAACTGATATACCCACCCACAACAACAAAGAGATATAATAATGTACTCACACTAAGTTGACCGGAAAATAACAACTATACATACGAACGGATACAAACACCACCTTCTTTGTTGGGTATTGTGGGGGTTTTTATGGCACTCCTGGGGCGGTATTTTCTATCTATGGACTTAACGTGGTGCATGATCCCATAGGATCTGGAATTGTACAAATATAAATCTTCTTTTTTTTTGCCAACCCTATTTCAGAAACTACTTTAATAATAGTCTTAATCTTTGAAGAAAGTTATGCAGATCTAAGTTCAGAAATAGACCTTAATTCCATCATCTTAAGAATGGCCAATAAGAATAGCGAACACCCAATAATTGTTTTATACAAAATTTTTTTACTTGATTTTTTTTTTTAATTTTACTTTTTGGGAAGGGATTAGCTAAGTGTGTTCCCACGTGGAGATCTCAGGTTCTAATCTAGCTACCACAGCCCCTTACTGTTTCTAGGAGGGCTCAGAAGTGGTGGCTTGCCACCACTGGGCTGAGACAGGCGAAGGAGTTCATCAGAGGCTATTCGCCGAGGCTGACCGCAAAATTAATCCGTCAAGGCCGTGTGAGGCTATAAGGATAATTGTAGGCCTATTAACTGGGCCACTGCAGGCCCCAGAAAACGCATGCATCGCATGGGCACCTGGCAGATGATAGCCTTTGTAAGTTCTGTCAGGAAGAAGAGGAAACGGCACTGCAGGTGTTGTGTCAGTGTGAGGGGCTTGTCTGGGGCTAAGGATGTTACTTCTCGGGGAGGAAAAACCAAGGCCTGAGAGCTTTACCCAGGAGCCACTCACCAGAATTAAGAGTCTGATTAAGCGGACGGGTCTGGTGGGTGAGCTCTAAAGCCGGGGAGCCACAATAGGGGTCACGGTGGCGTAGGCCTTGAGGCCGCCCTAATTTAATCTAATCTAATCTACTGTTTCTAGGAGCTCACTTACTGCTCACTGTCTGTTATTGACGTAGGAAACACTGTACTGATCACCAATGTCTTCAGATGTTCAGAGACGCCTCTTAAATAATAAGAAAAAAGAACTTCCTCTTACTCTTTTTCGATTTCCGATTTTTCAAACCGAAAATTAGATCCCCTGAGTCTCAAAAAAATGGTGTGTGTGTGTGTGTGCACAGTAAGTCAAAAATGAAAAAATCGCCGGAAATTTAAATTTAATATTTCAGTTAGATGTGTTAAAGGACGCCAACAAAAGGTTTTGATCAAAATCGGTCAAACCGGAAGTACCAATTACTTTTCTCGAAGATTTTCTCGAAGAAAAAAGAAGCTTTTCCAATTTCCTTAAGCACAACTCTTTCCTGGCTCAGAAGAATATTTCCTTGGGAAATTGTTTCAAGTAAAAGTTGTAGAACTATTGTAATTATGCGTAATTTGAATGCTAAGTTTAAATAAAGGAAATCGTAAGAGTTATTTTTTGAGAAAATTTGGAAAAACTGGAAAATCTATTATGTAATAGATAGCTTTTAAAGATGGCCGCTCGATGATGAACGAATTAGGGGGGGAGGCCTTCAGTCATTACTTAATGATTTTGTTGCAGAAAGATTTGATGAAAGAGAGTGGCTACCACCTGTTTCTGCATTTGAAGATACATATGGGTGGACAGCGCCACGACGACGAAGATGAGGTCAAAACGACCATGTTGCAGAGTGGTTGTAAAATCAGGTGGCAGACATCTATGAGGATGGGATTCAAAAAGCTGGTTTTGTAAGATACGATAAGTGCCTTAATATTGGTGGCAATTGTGTAGAAAAGTGGATTCAGGCACAGGCTTTTCATTTAAAAATAAAATTGTCTAGAAAAGTGCAATTTAAAGTGTTTTTCTTTTATTTCAAAACGGTACTGACTTAAAAAAAAGCACGCCTTCGTGAAAAAAACCAGATGCTTCCGGTGACGTCGAAATTTGATACGTTCGCAATACATTCCTCTTGCCAAATCAAATTAGCATCCATTCAAAAATCATAATGGAATAAAATGTAAAATCAAATTCAACCCCATAACTGGAAAACAGAAAGATAACGTAATGGATGAGAAGATCTGTGGGTATATCGTTAGCCATATTAACTATTCATTGGCTCCCATATATACGTACATACAGAGAGGAAGGATGTTCAATACAAATAACCAGACATTGCCACCAGGGCGTAGTAGTGGTCAGCCGTCCGTGTTCACTCTATTTGACCACAGCACCACCACCGCGGCGGGGACATATCGATACAAACGAATATTACAAAATGTTATAGATAAACATATCATGCGGAAAATACAAACCAGAAAACTGATTTCCATTTAGCTTTTCCGAATTGTATTTATTATGAAAATTTTAATCAATCTCCATTTTGTTATATTCTTTCCACCACAAATCATTACCATATTATTGACTGCGGATGCTCTCATTGCTTTACGAAGATATATTGAATTATTGTAAGAAATATCCCAATAATTATCAACTATCCCAGAAATTAGTTACAGAAACAGAATACTGATAGCGCGGGGCGTCCTTTTATGAAGACTATCCAGGAGAAATTAGGCCTCCCAATCCCTGGATATCCTTGTCATCTTTGCAGCTTCCGTTATCATGCGGAAAATACAAACCAGAAAACTGATTTCCATTTAGCTTTTCCGAATTGTATTTATTATGAAAATTTTAATCAATCTCCATTTTGTTATATTCTTTCCACCACAAATCATTACCATATTATTGACTGCGGATGCTCTCATTGCTTTACGAAGATATATTGAATTATTGTAAGAAATATCCCAATAATTATCAACTATCCCAGAAATTAGTTACAGAAACAGAATACTGATAGCGCGGGGCGTCCTTTTATGAAGACTATCCAGGAGAAATTAGGCCTCCCAATCCCTGGATATCCTTGTCATCTTTGCAGCTTCCGTTAAGCTCTCAGAATGAGTCAGCAAGGATAGGGTGAGATGGAAACACAATTAAAACAAAATTCTCTACACCAAACTGTTTAATTAACTTCTGACGATGGAAGGAAGTCCGTAACCAGTCAGGATACAAAAAGAAAAAACATGCGTACTACGTACGACGCGTAAAATCAGCAGCAATGTTATCTAGCATTACTGTATCCACTTTATCCCCAAGGATGAGCTGCTTAAAATATTTTTCGAAAAAAAAAAGGAAAAAGGAAAATGCGTTTTCGAATCGGACAGATTTTCTATTTAGAATTTTCAAAGAAAATACACATTTTGAGGGGGTGGAGAAATTGGTGGAAACCCTCATACGACGATTTTTACAATTTTCAAGGTTTTAACTTAAAAAATAAAATAAATAAATAAAAAATCTGTACATAATCAGACTTTGAGTTGCAAGAAGCTTCTAGGAAGAGAAATTTTGTAGATTCGAACCCAGGATCTCCGGATGTTCTTGAACTTAAAATATTTCTAGCTTAAAGAAATGAGTTACAACCTTGGGAGGGCCAGGAATGGAGCTAACACAACTTTCACTGGCCCGGAGCCTGACCTAGAGATCACCAAGGGTTTGGTTCGTGCGGCTATCAGAGGTTTGATCTGGAGGGAGCACGAGGAGAACTGGGTGAAGTGTCCTGGGGTTAAGCAAGACTGTGATGCCTTGGCTGTGTAAACAAAGAGCTAAAGAGACCCTGTGCTTAGGTAGAAATCAGATTACTCTGATTCACAGGCCTATTCTCTGGGGCATGGCAGGTTCTGGAAGTATCTGTGTACAAGGTAGGGGCTTATTAGCTCGGAACCGTTGTGTGCAGATTGTGTCTGGATGAGGAGGAAACGGCCTCTTACTAGCTGTTGCGCTATGAATCCTTTGGACCAAAGTAGAACCAGTAGGAAAAGTCTTCAACCTCTTTAGTAGGGAAGGTTTCGTACACTAGATCTAAGAAGGCCTCTTGTGGCTGCGGTGCCGTGGGGCGCAGGTCCCGTTCCGTTTCTAAATCTAAATCTACAACCTTGGCGAACAGTAGCAACAGAAACACGTACGAATCTTAACTTCAGCTAAAAGTCAGTCGTAGAATTAGAACAGCATATTGTACCTAGACTCTCTACTAGTTAACTCCTTTTCGATAAATTTACCGTAATAAACAACTTTCTGTCACATAGCCCTAAATTGTACATATGCTAAAACTATACAAACATAACGGGCAACATAGTGGGGCCCCCCTTCTACCTCCAGCTGTAAGTACATTAGTTTGAAAGGCAAACATGTTTACACATGTTCGTTACAACTACATATGTTTGTTTGTGTGAGGATAGTGTAATGACAAATGATATCTTTGGTCAAACTAGGTAGTTTTACCTGTGTGGGGTTTACTTTAAACAAACTAATGGGCTTACAAATTGGGGTCAATTTAACTGTTCTGCTTCTTTCCACCCCCCTCTACTCACTCTTACTTCTAGCGGAAGAAAAAAGTGCCAGGTGAAAATTTCGCTGGCGATCTCACAAGATGGCAATGCTATCAATGTGATTTTGTTGTGTTGGTCAACCTGATCTCTCAAATAGTAGATCTCTTTGTACGGCTTTTGAAAGAAAAACGAGTGTGTCTATTGAGTGTATTTCTTTGGAATGGTTAAATTGGTGTATCGTACCGTCATCGGATTCTTCTTTTTTGAAACGAATTATAGCCAAATTGAAATTCTTCCAAACTATGGTAGATCAGTTACCTAGACAACCATGGTTAAAGGGAACTGTCACTAATAAATGGGTTGTTACGACAATAAGCAGGCTGAGAGCGAACCACGCGGTGTGTGGATCGTATCTTCACAGGATCAACAAAAGGTCCTCTCCTCTTTGCGTAGATTGCAATGAGGAGGAGGATTTCAAACATACATGTAATAATGATATGTGCACGTTATGTGGTAGAAAGGAAACGAATGTTTGACGACATATATACAGGTATTTAGATGCACCATTTCGCTAAGAAGACATATTCTCCACCAACATATATGTACTTAAGTCTATAGCAGAGCTAGCAAGGAAATATGAATGAATTTAAAAATTGTAGAATGAATGGAAGAAAATGATTAGAGAAGGATTACGGTGATTTTAATTTCGGTTAAGCTATAAGGATGGCAGGAATATAGAGTACTGATCCATCCATTAGTTGTAAGTTTGTATGTAAATAGTTGTATATAGTATATTGATGAATGTGTGAAGCGAATGTATTTGTAGGTAAGAATGGAGAGTGAGTGATATTCTAGTGATAAGCACCTAGACGATGCTGGCTCTATGGCGGAAGCCAATGCTAAAAAAAGGCGTAAAAAAAAACTTCCAAAAATTTGTAAAGGATTTTGTCCGAAATCTGTTGCTTCATTTTATAGCAGCTGGTTAAGATTAAAGGCTAAATTTACCAGCTGGACTCGAGTCTCTCTCACGAAGATGATGAAGGATCAAAACAGCAATAATCAAGAATCAGCACATCAGCTGGCAGCTGAAACATCTGAGCCATCAAAAGAAAACCTAAGGTTTGTAGTTTAAATACTGATGAGAAAACTTTGCACAAGAAGGATGCTGTTTACTGTACTAGTTTCTCGGTAATATTGAGCTGATAAATTGCGCCGATTTATTACTTTGGCTGTGACGTAGCTTCCTATTATATCCCAAAAATTAAACATCAATCAATATAACGAGCGGAAACTGGTGGCTCTACACAAAAAAGAACGACGAAATCAATTTTGTCTGCCAGAAAGATCAATGCCTCCTGTATTTATACCGGAATACCAAAGTGGCAACTAATTCTAAGTTTTTACACTAATGATGGTTTTGGTTTTCGAGACCGTGGTTGATTGATGTTTTTGAGGAATATTGAGGTGCGGTCATAAATACAAAAAAACAAATTTTGTTACTTCATACCAACGTTTCGGTAATGTTTAGCTACATCATCAAAACTGTTGAATCTTTAATTAAAAACTAACTTTTCTTAGAAGGAAAATTATGGACCATACCAACGGTAAGGCTGGCAAACATTACAATAAAAAATTGCAAGAGGCAATTTCGTAAAATAAAAAAAATATTTGAAAAGACGTGTCCTAAAGTTAACATACTTCATTGAACCCTTTATAAAATATATGACTTCCTTTCATTATTAGGAGCCGAAATAGACAGAGACAATGTGACACGATAGATACATGTGGAGCAATCTTTTCCATAGTTTTCCTAATTGAATAAAGAACAACTCAGAGAATTACCAAGAAACCTGTCAAGAAAAGGAAATAAGGACGTAGTGAAGGCGTAAAAGTATTTCTCTTCTACACAGGAAGTTTAACAGTCTGATATGAATTCCAAAATGTCCTAAGAATGTAAAGGATTCTTGTTAATGTCACATTTAACGTTGCTTAGTAAATCAAATTCCTTTTCAACTTGAGTAAAGTTATAACATATTCCAAATTTGGAATAAAGGATACGATCTAAAAAAAAAAATTCTCACTACAGAATCTCTATCCAGCCAGAGATCCGTGTTCATCAATTTTTCATCAACTCCTCATAAGGACATTTATTATTTTATTATAATAGAGTAGATACTTTATTTTTAACTGTCCCCTGAATATATTATTAGGTGCGCAGCAGAATATTATCTTTGATTTCATATGTCATAACAAGCATGCTTATTCCTGACCGGTTTTGAACTTACATCCACCATCACAGGTTGAGTTTACTCACTTTCGGGTAGAGATTTCCGGCTTCACATATGTTACCGTCTCTCAATTGTTAACGCGATCACTTTTTAAGAAAATCTAAGGGCCAGCAACTGAATTCGAATACCTAAATCTCCGCTCTGGGAAACCAGCTAAGGGCGGGGGTCCTTTATCTTATTTAACAAGTAATTAAGTCTCAAGTGCCTCTCATGAACTGCTTCATAAGATTTATTTTCAGCATGTCCAAAGATACTCCCATTTCGCCAATCTACGATGAGTTGAAGTGGCTTTTCCCCTGTCTATCGCCGCCGGTACTTTCTTGGTTTCATTCCTTTTCCAAGTTATCCATTCTCAAAGGCCATCTTATAAAATAAATGTATTTATTTATACATAGTATAGGGTGATCCATTTAAAACGCACCAATCACTAATAACTTTTTAGGAAAGCGGAATTTCGAAAAAACCCATTAAGTAAACTATACGTTTTTTTTTTGGTCTAGTTTCCAAATTTTCTACCTCCGATGCTGTATCTTTATTTTTGGCGGAGTTACGGCTAAAACCCTGTTTGGAGTTTCATAAGGACCACTGGTTTTGACAATGATTACAAAAACTATATAAAAAAACTGTGAAAAATGACGTTACCCCGTTTCGATATCCCTAATATTAGTTGAGATATTTAAGATCAAAGTTACAATTTTATCTATTCGTGAACGGTTTTCAATATTAATTTTCCACCCTGAAATACACGTTTTGGGAGGTCCTCTGACTGCAAAAAATGTTATTGGTGACGCAAAGAACAAAAATGATAATAATTGAAGATTTTAAAACATGTAGTGTGATGTGATGGTTGTGGGTGAATCAGGATAAATTTGTTTTATCATCAAATAAAAGCAATCATCACAGAATGTTAATATACCCCGTATGCAAGACTTCTTGATCTATGATTACGGTGGGAATATGTTGCCAGGGATGAGTGGGTGTTGGTCTAGTGGTCATGAGCGTGGTTTTGTAAGTGGGAGATCCCCAGTTCGAATCCCGCGGGTGCAGTCATTCACAATACTTAATACATCATAACACTTGTTTAAATAAAATGTAGTCATACATGGGATTAGAACTGGGGACCTCCCACTTACAAAGCCACGCTCATCATCATTAGACCAACACCCTGGCAAGATATTCTTACCGTAATCATAGATCAAGGAAGTCTTGCATACGGGGTACATTAAAATGATGTGATGGTTGCTTATATTTGATGATAAAACAAATTTATTCTGACTCACCCATAACCAACACATTACACTACTTTCATTAAAATTTTCAATTATTATTATTTTTGTTCTTTACGTCACAATTAACATTTTTGTAGTCAGAGGACCCCCTCAAAACGTGTATTTCTGGTGGAAAATTAATATTGAAAACCGTTCACGAGTTGATAAAATAGTAATTTTGATCATAAATATCTCGACAAATATTAGGGGTATCAAGACAGAGTCAACGCCATTTTTCACAATTTTTTATGTAGTTTTTACAGTCATTGTCAAAACCAGTGGTCCTTATGAAACCCCAAACCGGTTTTTAGCCGTAACTCCGCCAAAAATGAAGATACAGCATCGGGGGTAAAAAATTTGGAAACTAGACCGAAAAAAACATGTAGTTTACTTTGTGGGTTTTTTCGAAATTCCGCTTTCCTAAAAAGTTATTAGCGATTGGTGCGTTTTAAATGGATATTTATTTATATATATACGAGGGTCGTTTGAAAAGTCCGTGCAAAGTCAGAAAGATAGCACCACTGGCGCGTATCGAGGTTATGTTTAGTTAGTAGCATCTCTTGGAAGAACACACACCAAGTTTCAGCCAGATCGGTCTATTTCTTTGTGTTTGGCATTCGTTTGAATCGAGGAAGTCGAGTGATTTTCAAAAAATGGACGAAAAAGAATTTCGTGTGTTGATTAAACACTACTTTATGAAAAGGCAAAACGCCTCAGGAGACTAAAGAGAAGCTTGATAAACATTATGGTGACTCTGCACCTTCGATTAGAACAGTTTATAAGTGGTTTCTAAATTTTCGGAGTGGCCATATGGGCACAAGTGACGTTCTGGACGCCCTGTTGAGGTTACTACTCCAGAAATCATTGATAAAATCCATGATATGGTGATGGATGACAGAAGAGTGAAGGTGCGTGAGATTGCTAGTGCTGTGGGCATCTCGAATGAACGGGTACATAATATTTTGCATCAACATTTGGAACATGACAAAGCTATCCGCAAGATGGGTGTGCCGCGATTGCTCACGCTTGACCAAAAACGAAATCGTGTGAAGTGTTGCAAGGACGGTTTGCAGCTGTTCCAGAAGAATCCGCAAGACTTTAAGCGTCGTTTCGTCACTGTGGATGAAACATGGATACATCACTACACTCCTGAGACCAAAGAACAATCTAAACAATGGGTTACCAAGGGGGGAATCTGCGCCAAAAAAGGCGAACACCGTTCCTTCGGCCGGAAAGATTATGGCGACTGTCTTTTGGGATTCGCAAGGAATAATCCTCATCGACTATCTGGAAAAGGGTAAAACTATTACAGGTGCATATTATTCATCGTTATTGGACCGTTTGAAAAACCGAGCTGCAAGAAAAACGGCCCACGATTGGCCCACAAAAAAAGTCCTTTTCCATCACGACAACGCGCACCAGCTCACACCTCAGCAGTTGTGGTCGCAAAATTAATGGAAATAGGGTTCCAACTCGTTTCACATCCCCCCTATTCTCCAGACTTGGCTCCCTCGGACTACTATTTGTTCCCCAATATGAAGAAATGGCTGGCGGGAAAAAGATTTTATTCAAACGAGGAGGTGATTGCAGAAACGAATGGCTATTTTTCAGACTTGGACAAATCCTATTATTCGGAAGGGATCAACAAACTAGAGCAGCGTTGGACGAAGTGTATAAGCCTAAAAGGAGACTATGTTGAAAAATAAAAAAGGTTTACCCCAAAAAATTAAGTAGTTTTTATTTTTGCACGGACTTTTCAAACGACCCTCGTAAATAAATATATATATTTATTTTTAGCGCTCTAAAATTTCATTTAAAGATTTTAATATAAGTTTAAAATTTATTTTTTAATAAAGAAATGATTTTATCACCTCCATAATCATTAACATAATGTTGCTTTTTTTTCAGCCAACAAATAACCAAAAATAAAACAAAAAAAAAGCAAAAAGCAAAAACAAAATAAATATGCAAATTGTTTTAGAAGTTAATTTGCACGCAATACATACAGATGATGAAATATAATCAACACCATCAACGTTTAACGCTGGGGAAAAATAATTTTGCATTGCAAATGGATTTTCCATAAACTGTAAACTGGAAAAAATAAGTACAGAGTGAAAAAATTAAAAATTGAAAATGAACAACATGAGAGATAGAATGAACTGGATACTACAGTTTGAGTGCTATTGCAAGGAGTGGGTTAAAAGAAGATTTTTTTTTTTTTAAGTATTACGATTGCAGGATTTACCGGGGCACAATCACGTTCTCAAAATGGCAGTGTTAGAAAATGTCGAAAGAAGTCGGAAGACAGCTCCTTCGAGAGCTCGAATTCTAAAAATTTTTAGATACCCAACACTTTTTCTTGAGGGGGGGGAGATTCAAAGACGTTACATCCATTCTTACGACAAGTACAATATCCTTCATCAGTTTTTCACTAATTACAGAAACTAACTTCACGGTCATAGGACTATGGTGCAAAAATTTGGTAGAAATCAACTGGATCCTGGAAAAAAGTTCAACTTGCCACGTTCATTTTCCGGTAGGACTTCTATCCATCCTCTTGTCTTCAAGAATACGAGGTGTGTTCAAAAAGTAACGGGAATTTTTAAATTTCGCGGGTTTGGAGAGTCTGATTGTAAATTTTTTTTTTCTATTATGTTGGTACACATGCCCCTGAAGTACGATAAAATTTTCAGTAATATTCATTGTTTACTTCTTAAGTGGCAGCCGTTAAGGTTAGACGTGTTTTTCGAGCTTGGCGATTTTTGTTTGTTAAAAAAAATGGATCAAAGAATTTGTATTAAATTTTGCGTAAAAAATGAAATAAAGTGTGTGAAATGTTAATAAAGGCATATGGCGAGTCTGCTATGAGTAAAACAAGGATTTACGAGTGGTATAAGCGTTTCCAAGATGGCCGCGAAAACGTTGAAGATGACGAACGACCTGGACGTCCAAGCACATCAACAACCGATGAAAACGTGAAAAAAGTGAAAGAAATGGTTATGAACGATCGCCGAATTACAATCAGAGAAGTCACTGATGATGTTGCCATATCAATTGGCTCATGCCATGAAATTTTTTCGGATGTTTTGGGTATGAAACGTGTGGCAGCAAAATTTGTTCCAAAATTGTTGAATTTCGAACAAAAACAGCGGAGAATGGAAGTTGCTCAAGAGTCACTCAATGAAGTCGACAACGATGCGGATCTACTGAAACGTGTTATAACAGGTGACGAAACATGGGTTTACGGATATGATGTCGAAACTAAGGCTCAATCGTCCCAGTGGAGGCATTCTGGATCGCCAAGACCGAAAAAGGCTCGACAAGTGCGGTCGAATGTGAAGGTTATGCTCACTGTGTTTTTCGTTTTTAATGGCATAGTGCATCATGAATTCTTGCCACAAGGTCAAACAATCAATAAGGAGTACTACCTACAAGTTCAACGCCGTTAGCGTGAAGCAATCCGAAAAAAACGCCCGGATTTGTGGCAAAACAATTCATGGATTTTGCACCACGATAATGCACCTGGTCACACTTCATTGCTTGTTCGTGAATTTTTGGCCAAAAACAAAACTTTAACGATGCCCCAGCCTCCATATTCGCCAGACATGGCTCCATGTGACTTTTTTCTATTTCCAAACATAAAGAGAACATTAAAAGGCCGTCGTTTTACAAGCATAGATGACATTAAAAGCGAATCGCTGAAAGAGCTGAAAGCTATCACAAAGATCGAGTTTCAGAAGTGTTTCGAGGATTGGAAAAAGCGCTGGCACAAGTGTATTGTATGCGAAGGGGACTACTTTGAAGGCGACAATATTAATGTAGATGAATAAATAAATATTTTTTTCAAAAAACGAAAATTCCCGTTACTTTTTGAACACACCTCGTATCTTGGCTTCTCATAGACAAACGCCTTACTTGGAAACCACGCACAAGACTGAAGAGACAAGCAATGAGAAAACGTGTGCGAAACCTCTTTACTGTAAGATGTTTTACATTAATTTACTTACTATGAGAAGATCTAAACTACCAATGGAACTACAAAGAGTACAATCTCAATTAAACCTCCCCATGGACCTAAAGACTGGAGCTCAGACAGACAACCGGACAATGTAGACAATTTCAGTCTAAGCACAAATCTGGCGCTAAACACCGATCTCACCATTCCTTAGGTAAAGGTGCTAGGCCAAGAGAAAATACCGGAAATACCATTCTATTTTACGGACTCTCCTACCAATCCTGACAATCCACCACTCTGACTAAAAGTACCCATTAGTCTCGATGTCTTCAGGCGTGGCTTAACGTCCAACTACCAATTAGGTGTCGGTGGACGGGGGGGCGGAAGCTCATACTTTTACTACAAAACAATATTTTTCTAACAAATAAAAAGTATTCATACACGGGATTCGAATCGGGGATCTCCCGACACAGAAAGCCACGCTCTTGACCACTAGATCCCCGCCCCAACTGACAATAAAGTGGGTATCACGTCGAGATTGCTACCATTCTCTTGCTGTTCACGACTAACTAATTTCCTTGTCTCATCCTATTTACTTATTGGGTTCTTAACTTCACATAGTGTTAATTTCTAAGAATATAAATAGGAATTTGTAGTAAAGAGAGAGTTTAATAATAAAATTATGAGATGTCCTCTCTGGTTACTTAACGGGGCTTAACATTCAACTACCAATTAGGTGTCGGTGGACGGGAACGGAAGCTCATATTTTAGTATAAACAATTTTTTCTAACAAATAAAAAGTAGCCATACGCGGGATTCGAACCAGGGATCTCCAACACACTAAGCCACGCTCTTGTCCACTAGACCAACACTCACCCCCGTAACCGTTTTTATAAGCAATTAGTCGAAGCGTTTTCGAGGAAATGCTTCAGTACTTCCGATTCATTGTTTTTTGTCCAAAACGGGTATTTAGCATCACTGGTATTGGGCGAAATATCGAATTTAATCATTCAGCGATTGTCTTAACTTTACATAGTGTTAATTTCTAAGTAAATAAATAGGAATTTGTACTAAAGAGGCAGTTTAAACATAAAATATGCGATGTCCTCTCTGGTTGGGAGGATTTCTAAATAACGCACCGGTACCCGCTACTGAGGTGTGGAATAGACAGGAAACAATAGTTACCTGCGTTTCCAGATTGTTTTACAGTAAAGTTAAGGACTTATTAAAACTGCCTACAACAGTGCAAAGTTTTGTACAATATCAAAACCATGGGTACTGTCGACAGATACGGCCCGATCATAGCAGTTTTACAATTTCTTTTAGCTTCTTTTTTTCTTATAACATTTAGCTTAACATTAAAAGGAAGTTTGTGCGCAGAAACGCGCGCGTTTGTCTGTCAGTGAATATACATTAGTAGTAGGAAAGTGAAGCTAATTTGTTTACAAGATTCAATTACGAGGAAACCCCTTATCCAAGCAAACAAGCAAGCCCAACCTTTACCAATCTCCTGCTTTGTAGCTTTACTCCCCCCTCTCACTACCACCTCCCACCCCCCTCTAACAACAATAACAATAAAGAGATTTTACAGCTTGCTAGAGCTATCCCGCTAAATAAATAAAGGAAGCCATGGCAATCTTCTCTCCCGCCAAAGCAAAGCACTGCTAGCCGGGCAAGGTTTACTACCACTTTGCCGCTTCGATAAAATAAGAACTCCTTGTTACTTAAGTCTACATTTTTTTTTATTGATTATATTTGGCGAAAAAAACGTTACAGAGAATGAGAAATATTGTTGAGAAAAATGCTTGACTTTTTTCTCTTACTACCACAATCACAAGGTTCTAACACGTACGCTTTTTCTCGCAAAATTTAAACATTTGAGACACATTTAATCCATACCAACATTATACATTTTGGAACCGTACATTACGCTAAAACGTAACCTCACGGGGGAACCTAACCCGAATCCTCCCTACCTAGAGAACTACCTTAAAACAAATTTATCTTTAAAAAAAATATATTTATATATACAGGGTGAACCAGTAAGTATTGTCCATAGGCCTACTGTGTGCAGTACATCTAAAGTGGAGTACAATGACGTATTGGCCAACTTCATATTTTCCACTGTTCTTGAGTGGAACGTCACTTTAAATTTTTTTAAATTTACTTACTGGTTCACCCTGTATATCAAGTAATAAATGTACGCGAATGAAATGAACATAATAAGTTTACGGAAACACCTAAGATAAGGCAAAAAATCGATTAAGTATTCCCGGAAGGGACTTGTTCAGGAGAAGCTTATCGTCAGCTCGAAACAGGTACAGTTTAGTTGTGCCAAGAATATAACTTGTACCAGACTACTGGTGTTAAGAATAGAATAGTTTATCTACAGGAAAAAAAAAGGCCTTATATTGATACATCGAACCGTATAACATAAACTACATACAGCATTAGTAATAAACCGTCTGTCGGAAGTTGACTGTTATCGGCAAGAAATGAAACGTCTTCTAAAACTTACAGAACTAAATTAAAAGAAAAGCGATCTGATAATGGAAGAAAATACATAATTACAATATTAAAAAATAAACGACCACGCGGATATTATAAGCTCTTAATCACAAAAAAAACACCTACAAAGTAATAATATAATTACTAATAAAAATTAATTAGATATGATTAACAATAAAAAATAATAATTAGTAATTATTACAATAAATTATAAGTTAACCTACAGGAAGCTCAAACGATTACGTTGACAATAAAAAAAGAAAAAAGTGCCATTTATGACTAATTTAAAAAAAAAAAAAAATCAATAAAAATCAACAACTTTGGTAACCCTTAGCAACCACTTATTTTTGTTACCATGGTAACGAGACTGTTTATAATAATGGCTCGTTTACAATTTAAACTCTAAAATAAAAAATAACCTACAAGCGAACAAATTTAACTATATTTAACTAAATATATATTATATATTTTATATATTTAACTTGTGTTAAATGATTACAATTATTTTAAACGAAAAACTACCCCTAGCTACTTTATTTTATATATTTATTTAATTTTTTTTTTTTGTTCAGGAAGTAATTAAAACTTTAAAGTTAATTTTATTTAATTTTGATTAGACTTTTGGGAAATTATTATCTATTCAACAAATTTTGTGTGTGTGAGTGTGTGTTCATATTATACTTGTGAAGTCTAGGCTAACTGAATAATATAAATAATAATTGGAATTTTGTTCGCTTTAAGGTTATTTTTTATTTTAGAGTTTAAATTATAAAGGAGCCATTATTATAAACAGTCTCGTTACCATGGTAACAAAAATAAGTGGTCGCTAAGGGTAACCAAAGTTGTTGATTTTTATTGAGCTTTTTTAATCCTCATTTATTTTCATTTCCTTTTGGTTGCGTTTCGTCGTATACACTACTTAGAGGAAAAAAGGACGTGGCGCTCAAGGCTTTATTTATTTTGTATTTATTCTATCTTCTTTCTTCACCCCACTGCACTGAACGCTGGCGAGCACTATGTGAACTCATTGAGCGCGGGTAACTGTGGACGATTGGTATACGGTATGGGGGGTAGAAAATATTAGCCAAGTATATGGGAAATCAACTTTCACCAAAAAAGTTAAAAACGGGGTATTGGTGAACATGAAGCTGTTGGCTAGTTAGCCAATATGGGTGCGCTATTGACAATAACTATATTTGTCCTGAATTTGGCCAAATATTCATTCGGTTTGGATTAAAATACAAGCAGTATCGTTGGACCAAAACCAATGGTCGATCTCTCTTTCCTTGTTTGTTTGTTTGAAAACCACGAATAAGGTTTTCGGGGAGGAATATATACACACAGTGTGTTTATAAAACTGGTTTTTAGCGATGACCATATGTTTTTGTCCGGTTGGAAAAAAAAAAAACCTGCAGAGCGGGGGCGGCGGGGAGAGTGTAAACGGGGGAGTTTTCCATGGGATCGACAGGATATGGGAGGAAATGGGTACGTGCCGCCGCGCGCGGGAGTATATACTCCTATAGCAAAATTCCCCCGGTAAAAACCAATTATTTTCATTATGCAGTCCAACAAATATGAACGTACTCATACAATGCACATAACGCATTCTTTCGCCCACCAACACTACGTCACCAAACCGAGCTCCTACCCCACCCCCAGCGTGAGTGTTTGGTCAAAGGTGGGGAGGGGGGCACTTTCAATATACGCGTACCGACCCTTTAGCTTGTAATAGTTTTTCATTGTTCAATCTATCTCAGCCTCACTCACGCCGGCTCCGCACCCGCCACAAACTTAATCGCGAAATAATCATGTTTCAGGACATTTCAGGAAACTTCTAAGCTGGAAAGAAATTCAGCATTCCGTTAAAATGCCGAGTTTCAAAACATGTATCAGTTAAAAGTTCCGAGAGCCGTAAAAATAGAGGAAGTCGTGTTTGACTCTTTTCCCGCCAACTCTCGTTTTGTGGTTATAGGATTTGTAACCTCTCCACTGTTATTATAATCTGCTTTTATAATTTTATTAATATTTACATTTCTGAAATTTTATATAAAAGAAAAAACAGCTGACTGAAATCTGCTAAATATAATCACATAAATACCTTAATTTTGTTAATGAAATAATAATATTATTGTACCAAAAGGACTTTTTCAGAACCAAAAAAAAAGGACGCCAAATTTAATAAATTAATCTCTTTTTTGTACTTTGGATGATGTAATTTTAGATTTTTTATTCACTCATCGCGCGCACAAGTATTGCAATCGTGTTGATTTTATAGCCGGAAGTAACTTCCGGAGTGTGAAAAAGTAGTATTTTACAAATTAATCTGCACATTTTGGGGATGAAAAGGGTTGCTGCCAAGTTTGTTCCTCGAGTTCTGACTGACAATCAAAAAGAACATCGAGTTGAAACATGTCGTGCTTTGAAACAACAGCTTGAAACTGATCCAGACTTTCTGTCAAAGGTCATTACTGGTGATGAGTCATGGTGCTATGGTTATGACCCAGAAACAAAGCAACAGTCGAGCCAATGGAAGACGTCATCTTCACCCCGACCAAAAAAATGTCGTCAAGTCAAGTCAAACATCAAAACAATGCTGATTTGCTTTGAT
This sequence comes from Rhodnius prolixus, assembly GCF_049639745.1. NCBI lineage: Eukaryota > Metazoa > Arthropoda > Insecta > Hemiptera > Reduviidae > Rhodnius > Rhodnius prolixus. The sequence continues at coordinate 285,753 of NW_027411584.1, read as the reverse complement.
TTGCCAAAGGCATCAGTAACGAAAAATCTTAGAAGTTTAAATTTATGATTTTTATTTAGGAACGAACCATCAGGGAACAAGAAAATAAGCTTTTTTGGATAAAAAAAAAAAAAAAAGGCTTTAAGGAAAAAGCTTGGTAGCTACCGAGGTGGTTTACTGGAGAAGGGCAGCACGAATGTCAAGGCTTGAAAGAGTAAGAAAGAAAATGTGCTGCAGAAGGTGGAGGAAAAGAAATTTAGATGGTACAGCGATATTAAAAGAATGGAAGCTTGAAGAATGGCTGAAGAGATCCTAGACTGGGAAGCCGAAGGAAGAAGAAGAAAGGGCAGATCCGAAGAAAAAGTGGATAAATAGCGTCCGAGAAAGCCTCTACGAACTGAAAGAAGAGAATATCCGGGTTAGATCCAGGTGGAAGATGAAATTAAAAGAAATAATTGGTTGAAGAAATCCACAGTATAGAGGAACTCGAAATCAGCCAATCCGGGAAATAGAAATTAAGGGATTAGAATTTTTTTTTCCGTTTTTACGAATTCTCTGGAAAACTGCCCACAACTGGGACTACCCATGGCCTATTTTCATGTCTAGAACTTTTCTATTTTTTTTTTTTTTTTTTTAAAAAACCTACACTCCTTATAACCTCCCACACTCGATCAGGAAGTATAGGGTATGATTAAAACAGTTGAAGTCGAATAATCTCTACACCAAACTGATTTAGGCCTTGGCTGATAACTAAAGTCCAAAACCGGATTAGAGGCGACTAGCAAACGTATTTTACTATAAATTTCTCACATTAACCATTAAATAAAATCCAAAGCCTAGAGACCGGGGAATCGAACCCACTAAACCAACAATACATCTTAGCATTGCGGGTCTAGTATCATAACCGCTCGGCTACCTGTTTGGCGTCTGATTTACATAGTTTTTAAGGATATTTTTTTTTTTTTATATAAATGTTAACTTTAAATTTAATATGTATCATTTTAAAGTCAAATTCTTTTGTGCACTATTTGTGAGTTGTCACAGATTTAATAACGTAAACGGAAGTAAGAAAGTGTATGAATATTTACACCGACTTTTTTTTTCTTTGTTAAATATAAAACTATTTTAAATAATATAGTTGTAATAAATAAATAAAATATAAATATACAAATTAATTTCAAATAATAAATCTCAAATTGGACAGAAAGGCACACCTTTTTGGGTTATGCCAGTGCCAACTATATTAATGTTTAACCAATCTCACTTTATAATACCATAATATGTTTATGTAGTACGCAATGTCAACACCATTATACAAACTGTTTATGCACACACATTCACACACACACACACACACACATGACCATTCTCTCTCTCACTTACTCTCCCTCTCTCTTCCCCTCTCTCTCTCACCCCTCCACTAGCGTTGCTCTTTAATATAACCCAGGGTTTGAGAGAGTTTATTACCACCAGAATATATATATAGATATACCCACCGCTTCCTCATCAGACCGCCCCATTCCATGCGCCATTCCATTGGCTGGAAATATATACCTAGTTAGATTACCCATTTACAAACCCCCCCTACCCACAGTTGTACCTAGTTTATACCCTGAGCTTGTTTTCCAAACCCTCTCTTCCATAGTTATACCTAGTTAACTATATTTTTCCCTTCCCACTTTAACCAAAATACCCTATATAACACTAAAACTATACACACATATACGCACATAACCATCACTATAAAGGCACTTTAACTAACGCTAATTTCATTATATAATCCCCTCCACACATTCAATACTAGTATATAACAGATTGTTAATTTAATATAAATATTATAATCAACTCTCATGCATCCCCCACCTTATCCACCAAACGCTCATATATGCAACCATTACCCACCAATGCTAACTCCCGAAATTATAATATGGTGGTAAAATATGGATATAGTGTTGGGGGGAAGGGTGCTTTTATTAAACTCCCGACCAAGCCTTTAGCATCGCGTTGTTCACGTTATTTCTAACAATATTATTGTAGTAATTATATTGGCCTTATGTTTATTTTCTACCACTAATAGAAACATAAGATACTAATAATTTTATCTTCATTCTCAGAATTTTCGTCTTACCGGAAATCACCGGAAGTACATGTTTTAAGTACCTCTACCAAAAAAAAAATAGAAATAAACTAATTTTGGATAGAACAATCAAACCCCTATTCACACATCCTGTAATTTTCACAGTTTTCTTCAGACTCCGAATTTCGAAACCAATTTAACCTTCGCAGTGTGTGGAAACCATGATGTGAACACCAAAAAGCAAAGTCTCGAGAACTCCATATCTCGCAAGTACAGTCCTAAAACAAATTCTCTTAGGGGAAAAAAAGTTATACATGTTGCACGTTCCTTTACGATTTAAAGTTTCCTTTTTTTTTAAAAAAGATTTTTACAAATTTAAGCATTATTCGCTATCATATGTTTTCCAATCTCTAATTTTAGGCACAACATCTGAGGTCATTAGGGCATGGAGCTAGTTGTTTTTTTTCAGTGTAATGCCGGCTTCCGGACAGTGTTCTCTCGTTGCAGATCACACTGTCCTCTGTCTCTGGAGCTGTAAGAAGCTTCTAGAAAAAGAAAATCTAAGGGCCAGCAGCTAGATTCGAATCTGGTTCGAATCTCCGCGTTTGGAAAGCAGTACGCTAACACTTCCCTATTTAATAATAATTCTTTCCCAGTACAAATGAACTAAGTATAATTCCTGTGCCCTTCACATTTAAAAAAAAAAATTATTTCGTTATTTACAATCTGTATAATATAGTATACAATAAGTAAATAGGGAGAATCAAGGATAAATGGATGCGTGAAAGGCAGGAGAAGAGAAACTACCCAGCGGTAGCACTCTCTACAGGATATGATTTTTAGGCCTTCAGACTGCAAGGAAGTCGCAGGGAGGGCCCTTCCCATAGAATACAATTCTAAAATACTTTGTTTTTTAAACTAGGTTTCATTAATTTTAATTCTATTAATTTTTACAAAATGTTTTAAGACTCCTTTACATTTTAAATGACTCTCATGCACATCATGTAACCGAATCATTCAGTAAAGCGAGACGGAAACATAGTTGAAATCGAAAGCTCAACATTGAACTCATTAATCTCTAACTGTGATGATCGATCAAAGACTATAAAACCGCTCAGGGGAACAATAACATGCATGCAATAATACAAAGTTGTTCATCTATGAGGCAAGAAATGAAAAACAGGAAGTCTGGAGCAAATCATAGAAGCAACAGAAAAGGTCAAAACAAAGTGACACATCCGGTTGAGAGATCTTTTTTGCGTAGTCGAAATTTTAGCAACGTACATTCGACTTTAGATCTGAGATTCCGCTGAAAAAGAGACTATTTAGATGGAAGTCTTAGGCCCTATCTCCTAGAAGGGGTGGGGGCTTCCTTAATCGACTTTTCATCAAACAACATTTCAAAAAAAATGTTAAAAATAATTTTAAAAAGAAATTACCTATTCTTTAAAAAAATAAAATACAGTTTTGAAAGATACAAATCAAATTCGTACGAATTTGTACGTAAAATTTTTTTCCCAATTTGAAACTGTGTTTATTCACTTTGTTTATTATCCAAAATGTCCCAATAACATCCTTTATCACAGTGTTTTTATAGAAAAATAAATAAATAAAAGAAGATGACCAATCAAACAAAACAAAAATAAAAAACTAAAAAAAATTGGACATGTATGTTCCTGTTTCCTGTTATATAGTTAAAATGGCGATTCTCTCATCAGCCGAAATAAATAACCCAAAAGAATCAAAAAAACAACAGCGTGGAAAGAGTGGGAGGGGAATTGTCCCCAATGTGGAGGGAGGGGATAAAGCTTGTCAATAGGGTCCTATAACAGTAAGGGAATAATGAGAAACAGGGGGGAGACTAACTGACTCAAAAATAAAATAAAAAAACCAAAAAAAAACAAATGAATAAATAATAAAAATACTCCTCATTTTCTCGTATACAAGTTACGAGACAATGTAGCCAACCTAACTCTGGAAAAAATATCAAATAAAAAAATATAAATAAATAAATCAAATAAAAGCCAATGCTGCAACAATCGTATATACAATTTTTTTTTTTTTTCATGTATGATTTATATACACCATATCCAATCATAAAAATCCAATCAAATTCATATTCCGTCACATATATTATATAAAATGGCATTATTTCTCTCTTACTAAGGTTAATAAAAATATAAAAACAACAAAAATGAGAAATAAATCAGTTAAATTAAATTAGTGGAAATATTTAAATTAATTATTAATAATAATCCAAATTATTGTGGGGAAAAACGTACCCACCCCCCCTTAAACGTACTCTTAATATGACATGACTCCCACTTAGCCTGAGATTCACGTCAATTTAATTTCCTTAAAACTCGGCATTTATACTAAAGAAGCAGAATGCGAAAAGAATAAAAATATAAAGATGAAAATAAAGTTATTTACGAGGGTCGTTTGAAAAGTCCGTGCAAAAATAAAAACTACTTAATTTTTTGGGGTAAACCTTTTTTATTTTTCAACATAGTCTCCTTTTAGGCTTATACACTTCGTCCAACGCTGCTCTAGTTTGTTGATCCCTTCCGAATAATAGGATTTGTCCAAGTCTGAAAAATAGCCATTCGTTTCTGCAATCACCTCCTCGTTTGAATAAAATCTTTTTCCCGCCAGCCATTTCTTCATATTGGGGAACAAATAGTAGTCCGAGGGAGCCAAGTCTGGAGAATAGGGGGGGATGTGAAACGAGTTGGAACCCTATTTCCATTAATTTTGCGACCACAACTGCTGAGGTGTGAGCTGGTGCGCGTTGTCGTGATGGAAAAGGACTTTTTTTGTGGGCCAATCGTGGGCCGTTTTTCTTGCAGCTCGGTTTTTCAAACGGTCCAATAACGATGAATAATATGCACCTGTAATAGTTTTACCCTTTTCCAGATAGTCGATGAGGATTATTCCTTGCGAATCCCAAAAGACAGCCGCCATAATCTTTCCGGCCGAAGGAACGGTTTTCGCCTTTTTTTGGCGCAGATTCCCCCTTGGTAACCCATTGTTTAGATTGTTCTTTGGTCTCAGGAGTGTAGTGATGTATCCATGTTTCATCCACAGTGACGAAACGACGCTTAAAGTCCTGCGGATTCTTCTGGAACAGCTGCAAACCGTCCTTGCAACACTTCACACGATTTCGTTTTTGGTCAAGCGTGAGCAATCGCGGCACACCCATCTTGCGGATAGCTTTGTCATGTCCAAATGTTGATGCAAAATATTATGTACCCGTTCATTCAAGATGCCCACAGCACTAGCAATCTCACGCACCTTCACTCTTCTGTCATCCATCACCATATCATGGATTTTATCAATGATTTCTGGAGTAGTAACCTCAACAGGGCGTCCAGAACGTTCAGCGTCACTTGTGCCCATATGGCCACTCCCAAAATTTTGAAACCACTTATAAACTGTTCTAATCCATAATGTTTATCAAGCTTCTCTTTAGTCTCCTGAGGCGTTTTGCCATTCATAAAGTAGTGTTTAATCAACACACGAAATTCTTTTTCGTCCATTTTTTGAAAATCACTCGACTTCCTCGATTCAAACGAATGCCAAACACAAAGAAATAGACCGATCTGGCTGAAACTTGGTGTGTGTTCTTCCAAGAGATGCTACTAACTAAACATAACCTCGATACGCGCCAGTAGTGCTATCTCTCTGACTTTGCACGGACTTTTCAAACAACCCTCGTAGATCTACATTTAAACAATGAACACACTAAGTTGAAAGTAAATAGTATTATTATTATTAGTATTATTATTAGTAGTAGTATTAGTATTATTATTTAAGGCACGACAACATCTAAGGTTATTGGCGCCTGAAGCTTTCTTCAGTGCACTGCCGGCCTCCGGACAGTGTTCTCTCGTTACAGACAACACGGTCCATCATCGGACCCGTGAGCTGTAAGAAGCTTCTAGGAAGAGAAAAATCTAAGGGTCAGCGGCTGGATTCGAACCCGGGACCTCCGCGTGGTAGTCGAGTACGCTAACCGCAGAGCTAATCCTTTCCCTAACAGTCATTATTATTATTTTCATTGTTATTATTATTATTATTGTTGTTATTATTTAAGCTTATATTATTTTATAATAATTTTATTATTCCTCTCTTATTAATACAAAGAAAATTAAAAACAAAAAGCCAAACAAATTGAACAAACATACTTATACATGATTATTAATTCAATACGATATTAATAATAAAAATGAATTCTACTCGACTTCCAATCCCCCCCCCCTAATTAATGTTCACCCAATGAACATAATACCTGCACAACTCCCCCCACCATTAGAATTTATTTTATTTTCCAATCATTTAATATTTTCCAACAGCATTAGCCAATATTTATAATGGACTTAATACATACGTTACAAAGTATTAACATCATTATTCTAGATATATATATCTGTGTAGAAAATAATTAATTAGGAGTTATTAATTTAATTAAAATAACCGGTACTAAGTGATTACATTATTTTTGTAAAATTTAAATGAATAATATGTATTGATTTTTTTTAATTTAATTTTGAGTTTATAAAGCAAACAATCATTTGTAATAGTGACGCTAGATAGCACTAGTGAACACTATTAGCACTCTCTAAGGCTGGAAACATAGTAGAGCGGCGAGCAAAGCGGCGCTGATAGCGAAGAGCGAAGCGGCAAAAACAAAAACTAGAAATAGATAGAGTTGCTCTATCTTCGCTTTGCTCGCCACTATGCGCGGTCCCATATGTTTACTTGTGTTTGATTTCGCCGCTTCGCTCTTCGCTATCAGCGCCGCTTTGCTCGCCGCTCCACTATGTTTCCAGCCTAACCGTGTTGTTGGGACACAATCGCTTTCATAGCCATATTATTATGCAATTACTTTCAAATTTACTTGCGGTTTCTCTTCGTGCGAAAGATTACATAGAGATCTTTAAAACATTACATTTCTATTACAACAAATCATGAGATACTAAAATCTCAAAAATGTGCTAAAACAATTTTTTTCCAGAAAAAATGTTCAAATAAAAGTTATTGGATCTGAAAACGAACCAATTAGGAAATCGTATGAATAAAAAAAAAAAAAAAAATCTCAAAAAGTTCAAAAAAAAATCCATTTTATAAAATTAGTACTTCTGATTTTAATCAAATTTTCCTACAATAAAAAGTTAGAGAGGAGCATAAGTTAAAAGAAAAATCTTTGTATTCATTTTCGAGAATAATTTGAAGAAATGAAAAAGATTCATTCTGTAAATTCGTATTTCCCGTTAAGGGATTCCGATCGCTAAGTTACTGTAAGGTCCCCGCGGTAAAATCCTTAAAAAAAAATATATTAAATTTCAGACTACGGAGATTAGCTATAAGAGCAGGATTGCACTTTAATGTCACGTAGGGAAGATCTAATTACACCAAATTTTCTCAAAATCGGGCTCAAATTTTACAGAGTTATTAGTATTAATAGTTTAGTGAGTGCCTTACACGCGTTGATGATATTTGAAACGATCGCAATACTTCCTTTTAGTAAGTGTAATAGTATGATGGCACTTACAAGATAAGTAGGAAAGCTCTAATCTCTTTATTCTGCCAAATTTGATCAAAATCTGGTGTAAAGATTTTGCACAAATTATTGGTAATAAATGTTTAAAAGGGGGCCTTACACATAAGGGGCTAACTCCTCTCCCATGGAATGTGTATCATCAAGTCCGCCAAAAGGCTCATCTACCAGAAATTCCGAATCGAATGACACGTCATGTATGAAAATCGGTTCACTAGGCGCTACGTTATTTTTTAATAAAATAATAATATTAATTAATAAAAAAAAATTAAATAGACAAAAACAGCGTGGGGGGCCGTATTTAAATTTTCTCTGAATTAAAAATTACAAAGGAGAGGGAATAATTCTCCCTTCCAACATAAACGTCACACAAACAGGCATGTGATGGTGCAAAATTTTGAGGTTATAAAGTGTGTTGTAGAAGGGAATTAATGACTAGTTTTTATTTGATTGATTCTTTACTTCTAGTTTTTAGTATTAACTTAAAAATAATACTTCAAAAGTAAGTTTGCAGAGAATTATCTGTTATTATGGAAGTTTAACGTTAAAAAAGAAAAAAGTTCACGTGTAAAAAGTAAGATTTGCATGCAGAATACAAGAAAAATTGTTTGATTACTAAAAGAATCTAGAAAAATCAATTCCTGGCATATGTTAAACAAATAATATCAGTATAAATTGTTAAAATTTAAAAGATTTGTAATCTTAATCTTACCTTATTGCTGTTCAGCATTGTAGAAAGTGCAAACCCAGCAAGGAAATAGCCAAAAGTAGTAAAAAGTTCCACTGCACTAACACAACCACTGCACAAAACTAACCACCCGAACTGTTGAACATCTATTAAGAACAAAATTAATTGTTATCAAGAAATTTTGACAAATTGTGAACAAGAAGAAAATTACAGATAATCCTATAATTTATCCCTATAAAGTAATGGATAAAGGACAAGAGCGATTAGGTATGTAATTGATTATAATTTCTATTTTCTCCTATTATTCATGTAATAATGTTGGAAATTTTGGCCGATGCTAACAGTGAAAGGTACTAATCGCCTATAACTATTTCTCAGTTTTTCCAATGTTTCTTTTAATAAGATCAAACAATTTTATTAAAATTTCCTATACTACTTCACGCACCAAATCACTCGCTTTTATTTCCTATGGAAATGGATTTAAAAGGTGATTTTTTTTTAGAGAAAAACAACTTTAAGCACTGTCCTAAAGTTCAACTTTAGTAAAATGTATGGTTTTACCAGGGCTCGTAATATTAAGGAGCGTTAAAAGCAACTTTAAGATTGCTATTTTGAAAAAAAAAAAACTCCAGTTCACCATTAAAAGAATAGGTACCTGAATTTGTGGAAATTTTCTAGATAATGTCTCCAACAATTTCTATATAATTTAGTATGCTAACTGTTGTGTTATAAACAATCCCTTTTATTCAAAGCTTTATCCGAAGCGATTTTTGGGGCAATAGAAATAATACATATCTGTTAGACATTCTGTATTTAAGCTTTTAAATTTGCAATTGCATTTGAATGTACAGAGTGGAAATTCAAACTAATTGAAAGTAATTTTTTTTTTACAGCAAAAGGGCTTTTTAGGTCATAAAATATTAACCAGATTCAACCCAATATCACTTGTAAAAATCACAATTGTCCAGAATACTTTACTATCGAAATAGAACATTCCAATAGTCAGGTATGCCTCATTACTGTGATTAATTATTAGATCAAGAATTTCACTTGAATTACTTTAATTTTGTTGCCTTCTATCTAAAAACAATTTTTCATTTTAACAACTTCATGTTTTCCATTTAAAATTATTGAGAATTACAAAAAATCTAAGTTGGGCCATCTATATTTAAAGAAGATTCCATCTTCCAATATTCAGTAGAACTAAGAAATCCGTTTATAGAACGGATTACTAATAAAAATAATCTTATTAGATTTGTAAAAAATAAACAAGGTTTTCGTATGTTTTAAACATTTTATCTTTAAAATTGTTAACAATCACTGAATTAGTTCTTATAATTTTTTTTTAGTTCGCCATATTTGAATTTGGAATCTTAATGCTAAATGTTTTTTGGAATTTTCTTAATGATCCTTGATGAAAATGTATAACTTCAATATTTGTGAATAGCTTAACGATTCGTGTTATAAACTATTGTAATTAACTTCAATTTATATTAATTTAAATTTACTTACAAATCGAGATTAAGTTCATCTTATGATTTCCAGGACAGGACTGGTCCAATGAGAGGGGTTAGAGCTTAAACATCTAATTATATGGTATTTACCAAAAATTTAATTATTTTAAGTTATTTTAACATTTAATTCATCGTATTATTGATTTTGTAAGAGAATTTTATTCCGTTATTTTAAATTTTTTAAAACAAATATTCTGAATGTTAATTTCATTGCCTTTTGTTTCTTGTAGGTTGGTATCACTTTAGATCACTTCGTTCTCTTTGTGGTGGTCTCCTGAAATTAAATAATTTTATTTAAATGAGTTATAATGAAGTTTTAATGTCAGTCATTATTGTAAAGTGAAAAGTTTAAAAGATTGAATTTGTGTAAAATCATTTTTAATGGAAAAAGTAATCAGTTTTCTAAAACAGTTTTTTTTTTAATTGTAAAATAAATTATTTTAAATCCAATCAATGAAAGAGGACTTTTCTCAACTTTTTTTTTGGTATGTACTAACTATTTCAAGTATTAATACTTTGAAAATGTTCATTATTCACGATCATTTGCAACACTCAATGTTTCTATTTTTAATTTTATTTGTACAACTAAAATAAGTTTTAAACAAGAATTAGGTTTTATAAGTATGAATTGTGATGTGTTGAGAACTTTCCCATTTTTTGAGATATGATTGCGGGTGTACAGCTGGGTATCTCTGGGTACGAAAATGTTCGTGATATAGATTTTTTTCACCAATAATATTTTCATTTCTAACTTAATACTTAATTATTTTGCTTCTATTTTTTGATCTGTTACGTTGTCAGATATCATTCGTGTACTTTATCAGAAGAATTAAAATGACTTGTTCATTAAATAATTGCACACATTTTATTTTAAATCATGTTGTAAAACATGGAAACCTACCATGTTTGTCTTTTAAATACATTTTCAGAAGCTCTTCATGAAGGGCGATTATAAATTTTTCCCAAAAAGAGTTCTTGCATTTTAGTTACCAGAATATAAGTTATTTTATAAATCTTAAGGTAATATCTTGCTGATTATTTTGCTCAAAACGTTCGTTTTGTTAACTTTTTTGACTCATAATCAATTAAGAACACTTTAATTTTTACTAATTCCATAAAAAAAAATGATTATTAAGGTTTGTACATTGATAAGTCACTTAGTTTCAATTATTTAGTGCTTGATTCACACAAAATTAGTACCCATCTAAAGCTTAAAGAGGCCTGTAAGAAGTTGATTGCCATTTGATCTATAAAATTTGCATGTTCCAATAGATGTATATTATTATAATTAAGTACTTGGTAATTCCTGTACCGTACTGCATCCTACACTCTTATATTACCTCTCTGTTGGTGATCTAATTGGTGAATCCTCTTCCACTTCTTTCAACGTACAGGATATATTCCCCACCAGTCTTTGTTACGATATGATGTCATGTTGAGTGGCTGCTGAGAGCGTTTTCTTCCTCTTGGTTCATAGAGGTTACGGTTCGAACAACTCCACTCTGTGAAGATGTTTCCTGAGCCTGTCTTGTCCTTTAAGAAGGCCATTCACGAGTAGTTTTACACTATCTCTAAAATTGTGACATTTCACCTTTTTTTTTTGTCTTGCCTTGATTTTTGTGATTTTTGGTTTAAGCCTTGATTTTTCTACACATAACCGATTAAAATAATTTCTTTAAAAAAGAACATCGTATTATTCATTAGCACTCTACAGACTAATGAGTTTAAAGATTAGTATAGTATGCAGTTATTAAATTGCACGTAGATGGTTTTTAAGTCGGACCTTTACGTTCACAAAGAGCAACTTAACTCTTAAATCATGTACGTAGGCTGCTGCGAAAATTCCCGTAAATCACAAAGTAAATATATTTTAGTTCGGTTTAAATCTATTCTAGGGATTAGGCGTAATTATAATTACTATGTGCTTTTATTAGCTGGTTTTCAGTTTTAAAATAATCCTAAAGCCGGAAAGATTTTTAGTTCTATTTTCTAATGAATTGTAGCAATTCTTATTAGTTTTAAATTAAAATGCTTCTTTAATTAGAAAGCAAAGATTGTGGCAGAACTGCCTTGAAGAAATGTTTTAGGGTTAACTGTTAAGGTCAGATTTTGTTGCAGTAATTTTAAGCGTACAGGAAACAATTCCGTTAAAAACGTCCATCGCACCATGCTGTTGAAATCAAACGTCTGGATTTTGGAGTTCGCTAATTTTATGGCGTCTCTGGACTTCTTAGTCCACTAGGCTTATTTTTATACATATTTGTATAGTTATATGTGTTATCGATATGTCTAAAGGTTGAGCGCATGACATTTTGACATGCAATCGTATAACCATGTTGTTTACCTGCTCTTTGATGATGGTAACTAAAAAGGTAACGGGCCTACAATTGATAGGCCCATCACGATCAATCTCACGCTTGGTAGGCGTAGCGAAATGTGGTAAGTTTTTTAGCCAGACCTTGTAGTTTCAAATAAAATTAAATGTAATAGAAATCTGTTATGTTCAAAATTTTCTCTAATTCATTATTTCTTGGCGAATTCTACTTTTCAAAAATCTTATTTGGCTAAACTTTGAGTTCTAATATCTCGACATGGAAAACTTTGGCACAATTGTAGACTTTAACTATCTCTAGAATTGAGAGAAGTATGATGATTGTGGATGCAATAGTAAAGGAAATATAGGAAGGTAAAGTTATGTTACTTTTGGTTTGCCTAAACTTGGAGTTCTACTATCTCGACTTCTACTGCATGGAATTCTATGCATTTTGGCACAATTGTAGACTTTAACTATCTCTAGAATTGAGAGAAGTGTGATGATTGTGGATGCAATAGTAAAGGAAACATAGGAAGGTAAAGTTATGTTACTTTTGGTTTGCCTAAACTTGGAGTTCTACTATCTCGACTTCTACTGCATGGAATTCTATGCACTTTAGCACAATTGTAGACTTTAACTATCTCTAGAATTGAGAGAAGTGTGATGATTGTGGATGCAATAGTAAAGGAAATACAGTTATGGGTTTTCGTGCACTTTTTTTTGACTTCAACCCTGTCCTACTGGACCGTTTTAATTTAACTCTCTCCTTAGCAGTGCACAAAAGGTAGGAATATATTATATTCCTACTGAGTGGACAAATACAGATATTTCTTTTATGGACTCAAGACAGGAAATACTACTTTTTTTAATAAAGTAAAAGGAATTAAAAAATTAGATTGTGAACACTCATACGAACCTTCCTGTAATTATCTGGCTTCTATCTTTTTCAATTTCATCAAACTCTGGATTTAAAACATATTTCAATCTTACTTAAGTTTATGGTTAGACTGAAATGTTACTTCAGAAGAACTTACTTAAAAGTAAGCCTTACTTGGAACTTACCCTTACTTGGAACTTTCCTGTACCACAATTTTCTTCGAAAAATTGTTGAAATGAAGTTTACAGACTAATGTGAAGTTGAAAAAAAATAATTCTAAATTCTATTTTAGGGAAAAACATCTCACAAGAGTGAAAAAATCGATTCATTTTTCGGTTCAGGAAGTTTCTTTGTACTTGTTTTGTTTGATATTTAGTAATTTTTTTACTTTCAATCCTCCTAAATAGTTTATAGTCCGAATAAAAGTTGTGAAACTTATGCGAGCTATGTGGTGTTTATTTTTGAGAATCTAAATAGAAAAACAATAATTGTAGATATTATAAATTTGATTTTCTGCCATGATTAGCTAGCTCCTTAATTAGCTAGCTACAACACACAATAAGTTGCTCCCAGGAGAGAATCTAAGGACAGCTAGAACTTTTGCAATCTGAGTCCACTTACCACTGAGTTTATCTCTTCTTACAAAAGATAGAAATCAAAAATAAATGAATTAATATTTATAACTATACATTTATTTAAATTATAACTTACATTGATCATAGTTTACATTACTATATTTACATTTTTAATTTTTTTTTTTTTTTAAATAAGACTAGGTTAATCAATTAAAAATTAAGCTTAATTTTTTTTTGTATTAAATTGACCTTAACATTTTTATTTGTCCATTAACGAGTTATTAATTTTTAATAGCGCTGAATTACATACAATTTATTAGAGAATAACTTTTATTATTATTTTTTTTTTAATTTATTAAAATACATAAAACATTAAATAGTTTTTTATATATATATTCTTTTATATAATACAAAAATTATACAAATCATTCAATAAATTATTAATTACCTCTAGCATTTTACCACTGTTTAAATAACCTCGTAAGTAGTTTTGTACAGTTTGATAAAAATGACATTTATTTTAAGTATTTACAATATTTTTTCATTATTCGAAAATTAATTTACAATTTTAATAATAACTATTTAAAAGTTAAAATAAAATTAAAATAAAAAATGTGTATTGCACAACTTTTTTAATATATTTATGACTAAAATAATTAAATAAATTAACTTTATATACAGTGACTCCCATTAATATTGGGACAGTACATACAGAAGTTAAAAATTGACGAAAATTAAAAGTGGCACCCATTTATTCAAATTTTTATAAATTCATTTCATTTTATAATTACTATTAATTAAATAAAAACTATTTAAATAATTACATAAAAATGTTTTGGTAGATTAAAAAATATATATATTATAATAAGTGCAAATTCTACCTCTCATAAATATTGGGACACTATTATAATTTATAGTTTGTCCAAGGTTTTGCCCGAATATTTATACAATTTGTAAATATTTACCTTAAGCATATATTCAATATGAAATTAATAATTAAATTAGTTTATATAAATCAAGCCAGGTGTAACATGTCGCGCAAAAATACAAATACAACGATTGAACAAAGAAAAATTGTAATTTCTATGCACAAAGACAATAAAAAGTGTTAGAGGGACAGAAAAACTGATCGGACCTAAAACATCTATTGCGTGGAACATCATTCAGCGTTACCACAAAGAAAAAAGAATTGTTTCAACCCCACAAAAAGGCCGTCCTCGACTGCTCTCTGAGAGAGAGCAGCGTTATATATTAAAAGAATTAAAAAAGATCACCGACTTGGTGATCCAAAACTTCAATGTGAAATTTTTGACATGTTCAGAAAGCAAAAAAGGGGCAGAAACTGTTCGGAGAGTGCTAAGAAAACTCGACTATCATGGTAGAATAGCCTGGAAGAATCCTTTTGTCACTAAGATAAATCGTATTAAGAGAGTGAAATTTGCCGAAAAATGTTTTAATGGAAATAGTGACTTTTGGAATGATATACTCTAGCGATGAATCAAAATTTAATGTTTTTCAGTCAGATGGATGGGTTATGGGCTGGAGGAAAGCGAATGCTGAGCTCGAAAAGAAGAATTTACAGCCAACATTAAAGGGTTTTAAAGCTCCACCTCCGGGTGGAGGTGGGTCAGTTCTGGTTTGGGGCTGGATGTCCGCATCAGGATTTGGAGAATTAGTGTTTATTGATGGAATGTTGGACAAAATAGTTTATAGTAATATATTAAAAAATAATTTGGAAAAAGTGCCAAAAAATTGGGTATTTTAGGGTCTTTTAAATTCTACCAAGATAACGACCCCAAACCTACGGCTTGGGTGATACGTCAGTGACTGTTATATAATTGCCGAAAAGTTTTCCAAACCTCTCCGCAGTCACCAGATCCTAATCCCATTGAACATTTATGGCAATATTTAGCCAGTGCTTTAAGAAAAACGAATAATATCTAACAAAAATGAATTAAAACGATGTTTCCTGGAAGAATGGGAAAAAAACACCACCTGAATTAACCAAAAACTTGTTTCACCTATGCCTGATCGTTTGAGGGCTATTGTAAGTCAAAAAGCAATTATTAAATTATTACCAACCAATTATTAAATAGTAGGAGATTTTAAATATTGAACATTTAAACTCTAGCACTTCTGGTGTCCCAATATTTTTGAGAGCCTTATTTCACACTTTTTCAAAAAGTACTACCTAACAGTTTGGAATTTCATCGATTTATACAGATGTTGCTGTTATTTAAAAAAAAAAAAATTCCAAACTTTTGTATGTTGTTTTCATTTTCCTTTTAAATCATTTTGTAATAGGTGTCCCAATATTAATGGGAGTCACTGTACATAGATTATCTAAAATATATCATGGTTAAATTTAAGTTCAATTTTTTTTTTGTGTGGGGTGTGAAATTAGAACTAATTTTGCCAGATATTAGAACATATATTAATTTTTCTTTTTTTATTACCTAATTAAAATCTTAAGTTATTAATTATTTTTTAAATTAAATCCGAAAAATTGAAAAAATAACATTCTTTTAGGACAATAATTTATTTATTTTTAAGGGAAATTCGTTTATTGCTGGATGGCAACACTGTTCTTTAATAAACTTTCTTCGGAGATGATTGAAGATAGTTTTGGGTTGTCTTTTAATTTTCATCATGGTGTAGTGATTTGAAAATAGTAAATAAAAAAATTGAAACTAATGAAAAATATGAAACAGAAAATCTTTAAATTGACCCTTTTAAAAGTAGTGTTAAGAAAATATATAAGTTCCAGTAGTTAGATAGATTATGGTTAGATTATACAGTTTATTTCTTTTATTTCACATTCAAACTGAAATTATTCAAGCAGGATGCAGTGATATATATTGATTACTTAGTGAGTAGATTTCTTGTATTCAAATATATCTTTTTTTCAATTAAAAGTCTGCAAATAGGTACTCCTTATTTAAGTGTTCGAAGTTAATACAAAAACTTAGCCTTGATTTTGTGCTGATTTCTTCAAACTGTTTCATTCAAGGATAAAATTAAAAACATAAGATTCACTTTAAGCTTGATTATTGAAATGGAGAAATTGTGGGTGCGATTTTATTTCGTACTAGGCGATAAACAAAAGAAATTGGGCCTTTGTGTAATTCAAACCGAACATGCAATGTTTTCTTTAGGGCTTCAAGATTATGATACTTCAAAATAATATCTACCGGTCTTTTTAAAAAAATAGTATTTTATTAAAGTTTACTGTATAGGATGTTAAATTTAAACTAGGTGATTTATAATACAAAATATTTAGCTTAACTAAACTATAATATTCTGCAACCTTCTTGACTTCATTTGCATTCTGGTTTTCTGAGGTAAAAAGTCTGTTAATTTAATTTTTTATTAACTCAATTCTATCAAATAAGTTTGAAAATATATTTTCCAAATGAAAACTATTTTACGAATTGCATTCATTTAAAAGGTTCAGTATTATGCAGAATTAATTAGGATACGTTTAGTTTGCCTTAATTGCCTATATTTTGCATCCTGCACTATAATTACATCGTTGATTAAACTGTTGAATTACTTGTTAGGAATCATGGTAAATTCTTTCTCTTTAAAAGTTGACTATTGTCATAGCTATTATTTGCCCAGCGCGAAGTGAAATTACAAAAGACGTTTTTCGAAAATGCGAAATATAAAAGTAACATATTCAATTTTACAGATTATTTAATTATACAATGTTTACACTTATTACGTATTTCTTTTTTCTTTTACTTCTCTGTACTTAAATTAAAAAAAAAAAAAAATAGTTACTCCCTAAGCTACTTCTAGATCTTCGTCAGAATCTGAAGCACAATGCCTCTGCGGTGTTACATCAACTGGCAGTGATCTACCCAAACCTACAGCATCTTCTTGGAGTTTTCGCAGCCGTTCCTGTTCTTCTCGTTTCTGTTTCCGCCATTTTGCACGGCGATTTTTGAACCATACCTGTTGTGAGAGAGAGAGACAGAGAGAAAAAAAATGTACAAACAAACCTATTTTAAGTATATTTGAAGACAGTATATTACGTTAAAAATATGTATGTAATGGTGAAAAATATTGTTGCTAGATATAATTTCTGTGTAAAATTATTTCTGTAGTCAAAAAAAAGAAAAAGGAAAATAGATTTTCCACAGAATATTCTAGCGAATAATCCTACTTTTCGTTTAAACACACACAATTGTTATTCTAGTAAGGATTGAAAATTCCAATTAATGTAAACACCATAAACACAATGAAATAGCAGAAATTTTCATCTTGTTGAAATATTAAGCTGTCCAAATATTCCAGATCAACGAAACATTACAACATGGATATCCAACAATATCGCTTTGCATTTTAAAATTGTTTTGAATAACCTGATTGTAATTTACAATTACAATACGATTTTGATAGCCGTGCTGGTAAAGTCCCAAAAAGTTTTACGCTTTATGTAATTCTAAATTGAATAGTAATACTCTTTACTATTAATAATGGACTGTACTGTTTATGTGGATTCTAGCCATTTTTGATCCGACCACTCTCTTCGTTGTCCATACCACTCTTCAGGTCCCCAGGTAGTGGAAAACAATATTTAAATTGGATATCCACTGGTATGTGTGCATATAGGAAACCATTGTTATCTCACTAAACATTATTGCATTGTTCTGTGTGTTGGGTTTTGCTAGAGAGAAAGAGAAAGAGAATCTCAGAGAGCAATAATAGAATAATCCGGTACTGTGGGGGGTTCATTCTGTGCTGATAAATTGGTTACATTACTCTATCCTTTTATATTATATTCTGAATTTTTATGCTATTTTATTCAGTAACGGAAAATTTAATTAACTGTCATTCAACTAAGAATCTAGAAACAAAGAAGAGATCTGATTATCTTAGTAATTTTTAACTGGTGTACTATTGTTCAGGGACTGGTAGTCACTCAAGTTGGACATGAGATTACAGATTTCTAAATTTCTAAGCTAAAACACAAAACCAAACGTTCAACTCCGACAGCTTTAGATTATACAGGGTGATCCATTTAAAACGCACCAATCGCTAATAACTTTTTAGGAAAGCGGAATTTCGATTAAACCCATTAAGTGAACTATATGTTTTGTTTTGTCTAGTTATCAAATTTTTAACCCCTGATGCTGTATTTTCATTTTTAGCGGAGTTACGGCCAAAAACCTGATTAGGGTTTCATAAGGACCACTGTTTTTGACAGTGATTATGAAAACTACATAAAAAAAAAAAACTGAAAAATGACGTTAACCCCGTTTCGATATCCCCTAATATTAGTCGGGATATTTAAGATCAAAGTTACAATTTTATCTATTCGTGAACGGTTTACTATATTAATTTTCCACCAAAAATATACACGTTTTGGGAGGTCCTCTGACTACAAAAAAATGTTATTGGTGGACGCAAAGAACAAAAATAATAATTGAAGATTTTAAAAAATTTAGTGTAATGTAATGGTTGTGGGTGAATCAAGATAAATTGGTTTTATCATCAAATAAAAGCAACCATTACAACCACCCAGTATGCAAGACTTCTTGATCTATGATTACGGTAAGGATATCTTGCCAGAGTGTAGGTCTAGTGGTCAAGAGCATGGCTTTGTAAGTGGGAGATCCCCAGTTCGAATCCCGCGTATGACTACACTTTATTAAAAAAAAAGTATTATGATTTTTTTAAGTAATAAGAATGACTGCATACGCGGGAAAAAACAAATTTATCGTATTATTTTTCATTTTGCGTCACCAATAAAATTTTTTGCAGTCAGAGGACCTCCCAAAACTTGTATTTGTGGTGGGAAATTAATATTGAAAACCGTTCACGAATAAGATAAAATTGTAACTTTGATCTTAAATATCTCAACTAATATTATGGGTATCAAAACGGGGTTAACGTCATTTATCACAGTTTTTCATGTAGTTTTCATAATCCTTGTCAAAACCAGTGATCCTTATGAAACCCCAATCGGGTTTTTGGCTGTAACTCAGACCAAAAAAAACATATAGTTTACTTAGTGGGTTTTTTCGAAATTCCTTTTTCCTAAAAAGTTATTAACGGTTGGTGCGTTTTAAATGGATCACCCTGTATACATAGGAAATAAAACTAAAATGAATTATATCAATAATGATAGTCCAATTCATTCGAAAAAATAAAAAAAAATAACTACAGATCAAATGCAACCAAAAAGGCAGTGTGGCAAGCCTTAACTGATTGTTTCCACGATAGAGTGTAGCACTTGGATCACACTCCTTTTAAACGCCATGTATCTCCGTTATCTTAACAACCTTTTCAGTGTTAAAGACACTCGCCTGTATTGAAATTTTTAGACTAACAAAAAGGAAATAAGATTTTTGCAACTCTGCATAACGTTAAATGTCAATAATTAAAACAATTCGATGCAGAAGAATTTATTGATTCTGGATAAATTGTTAAAAGAGTCCATAATATTCTTCTTTTTTAATCAGTGAAGAATAATCATTAATTTGCGGGAACAGAAGGTCTTGTGAGTGGTTCTCACCTGATTTCATTAAATATTCTGAAAGAAATATTAAAATTTCTATCTTTTTAAACTTTTCAACAATTCTTCGTCTTTTAAAATAACAACCCTAACCTTGTATTGCATTGTAAGGATTTAATAATTCCTAAATTTTGCCTCATGTTTTACTCCTTCCCCCTTTAAGTCCCTTTTGTTATTAAAGCGGGTTGTTATAAAACAAAACTTTGCCAAGACAATAACGTCTTACAAAACTTAGTCCTCTTTAGCGGTCCTTTTGGGGGGTAGTCTTATGGTTGGAGTAAAGGCTTGGGCTAAGACGGATTTCATTTACCATTTACCGAGACCTAAGTTCAACCAACAAGGGATATACCTTGTAAAAGTGGCTAAGATTGACGGAAGTGGACCAGAAAGTAAAAAATAATGAAATTTTAATACATTTAGTAAGACTCCAGGTTTTATATTGGTAAATTCTCATTTTATTTTAAAGTGAATAGATATTTCAACTTTGGTGTAACGTTTTGTTGTTTAAATCGCCAAAGACCGCTTTTGAATTTTATCATAAAGAATTGTATAGAGGATATAATTTCTTTTTCTGTCGCTAAAATATAAAGATGAATTCCAAAACGTAGAGCGATATCTCTTTGAGAATATATACGCTGTGCATTCTTAATAATTCAATAGTCAATTATTCTCATGTAAACAGAGATAATCTGTTTCTGTAAAATATGTTCCTGAGCCCTGAAGATGGCGGCGTAGATCGAAAGCTTGGCGTTAATACGAATAAAAACACTATGACAAAAAACATTGTAATCGCCTATTTTTTCAGGCGGGGCTTAACGTCCAACTACCAATTAGGGTCGTGGACGGAGGCGATTAGCTAACATACTTTACTGTAAATTTCTTTTATTAACCATTAAATAAAATCCAAGGCTTAGAGACAGGGAGTCGAACCCACTAAACCAACAATACATCTTAGCTTTGCGGGTCTAGCCTATAACCGCCTGACATACTTTACTGTAAATTTCTTTTATTAACCATTAAATAAAATCCAAGGCTTAGAGACAGGGAGTCGAACCCACTAAACCAACAATACATCTTAGCTTTGCGGGTCTAGCCTATACCCGCCTAACATACTTTACTGTAAATTTCTCATAATAAACATTAAATAAAATCCAAGGCCTAGACCCCGGAAATCGTACCCACTAAACCAACAATACATCTTAGCTTTGCGGGTCTAGCCTATAACCGCCTGACATACTTTACTGTAAATTTCTTTTATTAACCATTAAATAAAATCCAAGGCTTAGAGACAGGGAGTCGAACCCACTAAACCAACAATACATCTTAGCTTTGCGGGTCTAGCCTATAACCGCCTGACATACTTTACTGTAAATTTCTTTTATTAACCATTAAATAAAATCCAAGGCTTAGAGACAGGGAGTCGAACCCACTAAACCAACAATACATCTTAGCTTTGCGGGTCTAGCCTATAACCGCCTGACATACTTTACTGTAAATTTCTAATATTAACCATTAAATAAAATCCAAGGCCTAGACCCCGGAAATCGTACCCACTAAACCAACAATACATCTTAGCTTTGCGGGTCTAGTATCTTAACCGCGCTCGGCTACCGTGGTGCCTAACTATGACAAAAAATTGGCAATATTCTTTTTTTACTTCTCGTTTCGTTGGTTACTTGGTAATACCAATAAAAACCATCTTGTGAACGGCTCTTGAAACAATGCTTACTAGTAAGAGCACGACAAAGCGGGGAAGGATATTTGCAGGAATCAAATATCGTGAGAATGTGGTACTGAAGTTAGTTAGGAACTTGATTTATTTGGGGGTGAATGGACCATCTTATAGAGCATGGTAAATCCAGTGAACATCCCTCATTTGATGGGATTTTTGTGAGTTGGAACAGAGGGAATCTGCTTTTCATATCCTCCTTGGAGATACTGTTGGCTCTCTGCGCCAAGAGGATGTTTTTTTTCCCCACAAGGAAGTCTGGATGGTGAAGATTCTGTACCTTGTAAGAGGGGTTTCAAGCTTTTTTTTTTTCTTTTTTTTTTAAGACGAAGACCTATCTTAAGATATAATACTAATAATCGTATTTAGTGAGATGATAGTACCAAAACGGAATACTAAATTGAAGGCATCTGTTGGTAGTTTAAGGTATTCTGTGTTTTCTCTCGAACACACACATGTACACAGACCATGCGCATTTTTACTGAGTTCAAGTGATCTCAACACGTTATTTCCGGTGACAATTCTTCTTTTTTACCAAAAATTTGGCGCGCGAACGCAATAATTTCCGTTACCACAGCTGTAAGTGAAATTAAAAAAAAAAAAAAAAATCTTTCTCTTACTCCTTAAAAGTCTTGAGAGAAGGAAAGTAAGAAGAGAGACAATGTTGAGCCTTGGCTTAACAATAGAAGTGGCTCTCTGGGTAAAACCTCTTTTAAGTGGGTTTAAAGTGTCATGCGCAGGATAGCCTCCCGACATAGCGCTACCCTCTCCCACAAGACCATTCACAATTCACCAACTCGCTAACAATATGGCCGGCCACCTCCTCTCCTCCTCTAGTTGATCGGCCCTCCACTAACACACGCAGATTTCCACTGTGACAGCGATCTCTCCAGGCCCCCCATCAACTAACTCTCACCCCTTTTTTTTGATTCAATCATCTAAAAATAATAAAGCCAAGTGTATTACTGGATGAGGGGGGGTGTCGATTATTATTTCAAAGTCGCTTACTACCCTTTTTTGAACCCTTTAAAATTTTGAGACCCTTTTCTTACGTAAGCAGGGACCTTCTCCCCTCTACTTGTTTCTTAACTGTAGTTAACTTTTAATATGTTTTCCAGTAAAAATAGATCTTCCTAAATTTTACAATTATGATTTTTTGTTTAAAAAAAAAAGAAAAAGTAAAGTGAACACTAAAACGATTATGGGCGCCACGATAGCCGAGCGGTTAAGATACTAGACCTGCAACGCTAAGCTGTATTGTTGGTTTAGTGGGTTCGATTCCCTGTTTCTAGGCCTTGGATTTTATTTAATGGTTAATATGAGAAATTTACAGTAAAGTATGTTTACTAGTCGCCTTCGTCCACAACACCTAATTGGTAGTTGGACGTTAAGCTCCGCCTGAAAAAATAGGCGATTACTTTACTTTACTTTAATAACACGATTTCTATTTAACCGCATTTAACCCAATTAAATTTTCTGGAACTTTCATATTTCTACTAAAAAGTAGTTGATTGCGACACTAAATAGTAGCTATTGAGTAAAATCCTACTTCCGATTTAGCCAATTTCCCTCCAAAATTAATTTTTATTGTAATTAATATTTAATAGGTGATTAGTTTGGCATTTTAGTGGTAAGCCCAACCTCCACTTCCGTCCAGGAGAGAGCTCTTAGGGTGCGTTCCACTAAGCGTTCGCAACGATCACGCTCACGACCGTGGTTTTGCCCGTTCCACTTGCTTGCGAACGCTACAATCGAAAACTCGAAGTGGAATGGACTATGGGGCGTTTTAACTGTTCATGTAAACATTACAAATGGAGGCGCCACGGTAGCCGAGCGGTTAGAGGCGAGACCTGCAAAGCTAATATGTATTGTGGAACTGGGTTCGATTCCCCTGGTCTAGGCCTTGCATTTTATTTAATGATTAATAAAAGAAATTTACAGTAAAGTATGTTTGTTAATCGTCTCCGTCCACGACACCTAATTGATAGCTGGACGTTAAGCCCCGCCTGAAAAAATAGGCGATTACTTTACTTTATTTTAAACATTACAAATGGCGACCTAGAAAATAAGTCAGAAGCTTGAAGAGGTTGTTTTTTTAATTTTAACCCCGTTTATAAGCAGTTATAATAAACTTTATTAATTATTGGTAAAGTTGACTTATATTAAATTAAAACTGTCCGGTAGGACAGTTGTATAAGGGTTGATCGTCAAAATATATATATATAATTCAATTTTTTATATTACATTTTAGAGGAGTATTTACAAAATTTTACGTTTAAATAAAATTAAAATGTCTTTTGCGGCAACAGTAAGATATTTATTAATGCAACGTAACAATGCTTTAGAAAGTTCTTCATCTAGTTCCGATGAAGAGTGGAATGCAATTTTACAAAAATCGCAATGGTGAAAAGCGAAAACTTAGGCCCCGTATTATTAACTATCAAAGTGTAATTGATCGTTATTCAGCGATTTAGTATGTAAAGGCATAAGTAATTATTTATTTATTTTTTGTAGTCTTTCAAGAAACACATTCTATTATTTACGTGAGATAATATACTTTCATTTTACATGAGATAATTGTTTTGGTCTCCATCTTTTCTTTGAAAAAATTGCGCCAAATTTTTTGAACGCCCACTTCGACCCAGCTCTTAAGGTGGGGCGTTGTGAGCTTCGCGTGAGCGAAAAATAATGACGTCATTAGTGACGTTTTCGCCACGACCCCTATGACTGCGATCGTCATGTGTAATGGTTGAAGGTATATTTTGATCGTTGTGAGTGCTTAGTCCACTTCCAAGTGATCTGGAAGGTGATGAGATGATAAATGGCGGACAAGAGGATTGGAATGACAGTGCAAGTTGTGATGAAAACGTTTATAGCGAGTTCGTGCAACCTGGACCTACAAACGGAATTTCCAGGCTCTGTGTGGATAGTTAGATTTGAAACGTAAAATGGAGCGTTAACGATAGTTAATTTTAGACTGAAGCGATTGAATTCGTTGAAGATTGGAGCGTTTCGTTGAACCCCACTTTTCAATACCGTACGTCCAGGCGGGTTTTAGTATAGAATTGTGAATCAGTCGTTTGTTATTAAGTGAAAGTTTTGAACGTTGGTCTAGTAGTCTTTTAAGTAGTCGATTAGCGCCTGTTAATCCTGTCTAGTTAGTGTTAAGCCTGTCTAGTTCGTTTAAGTCGTGTGTGCGAGTTCCAAGACAGTCTTTTGGCTAAATAAAGCCCAAGATAATGGACAACATTGGCAGGGGGAATTGGAATTGAGTTATAGAAGATCGGAGGAAGAGTGATGTGGCGGAGAGTAAAATATGGATAAGTAAAATACTTTTAAACTTATCTTATTGTTAGTGTACCACCCCAAATTTTGAAATTGTTAAAAGTGTGCCGCCGCGACAAACAAAAAAAAGGGTTAATATGATTCTGTACGGCAAGGGAGAAAGAAAGAAGAATAATGTACCCATTAGGAGTAGGTACAACCTCGCAAAACAACATCTTGGAAGCCTTATAATGTTTTGGAGAAGTCTAGGGGAGAGTTAATACTTGTAAAACTAAATAGCGACGGCGATAGAGTAGAAGTGGTCTGTCTGTGTTTATGTTCAAGTGAAGTAGGTCTAAGAAACGGTTAACGGGGGAAATCCCATACATCCCCGTTGAGTGCAATCGTGGACAAACACTTTCTTGTGGGATCATATGTGGGAGATGGATCTAGGGATCTCAAGTGACAACCTGACGCCTCTATCAAAACTATACAACAAAAGAAAGAGAGAGAGAAATACAAAAAATCTCTTGAATGTAGTTGACTGTATGTTGTTTCTAGAGACGATAACAACAACAACATTAACTAACAATACAAGTGGGGGATGGCAGTTCCTGGGGGTGTCACTAGAGAGAGAAAGAGAGAGTGTGAGTATCATCGTATCAAATTTGATGGCCAAAGAAATACAAGTAGGTACGCCTGGAGGATTGTATGTGTTGTAAACGACACCCTGGAAAAACTGAAGAGAGACCGAGAGGCGGCACGCATTAAGAGAGAGAGGGTTTCCATTTCCGTACATGTTGCCCACTCCCAGAACATCTCCGCCTCCAGCTACTGCTTCCGCTTTGTGTTTACTTTAACAATCCATTAGGATGCTGCCCTCACCCCTAACGTTTCTTCAGATAAACATTCTGTCGATATTTGTTTTTTATTATCTCTTATTCCTAGCCGTCCCTTTGTAAGTGCCCTTTTTACAAGAATCGTCTTACTATTAAGTCGCGCGAGTGTCTAGCCACAGTTTTTTTCCCCCATTTTCTGCGATTTTCGCTAAGATCATTTCCGGTTGTTGTCTGCTTGTAGTTGACTACTCACATTTTGGGTACACATTTGGATAAGTAAAAGTTGGAAAGGGGGAATTTGATTTCTGCTTTGAAAGGTCAGAAGCTCGAGGGAACTCGCTCCCCTTATTCCCTCTTTTATTTTACTTAGCTTAGGTGGTGACCTTGAGAGCCATTAGGCGACGTAACAACTATTCTACTCCAGGTTGTCCTAAATAAACTTTACTGGAATAATGTTCCAAATAAACAGGAAACCAAAAAAATCATTAAAGCCGTTTTAAAATTTAAAAAAAGAAATTGTTCAACAAAGAGGCACTTCCGGTAAATTGAGTTTGACCTTATTCTGAAGACCTATCTAACTAAGCGCGATTTTCCTTTTTTGGGGAGGGGTTATACTGAAACCGGACGGAAGACAGACGCATGCACTTACTGGACCTCCCAAAATGGATATTTAAAAAACAGGAAATCCTCAGGTTAGGCAATGCTTTCTATTTAGAAGATTAAGAGGAAGTAAAAAAAAAAATACGCAGCCTTTTTATAGACCATTATTTCCGGTAAAAAGAAAATTGCGTCAATTACAACTCGATGGAAATTATAAAATTATTGTTCATTATTTTTTAGTGACTGATTCATAGTTTCAATAGGATGAAAAAATAATTGCCATTTCAGTCGTGATACATTTAACATATTCTGCCGAGCTTTCGATCTATGGACTAGGTCATCTTCAGGGCTGTGGAACATATTTACAGATTGTTAACAATAATTCTATTAAAATGAATATGTATAATATAACGAAATTTACAAAAATTATTTAGGTACCTAGTTTACAAAGTAATATTTCTAGAAAGATAGACGTATCTAAGACAAAAAACAGTCTAAATTTCAAAACTGAAATCAACAATTTAAACAACATATACGGCCTACTTACTACAAAATACTTGATAATTGGCAACACTGACTCCAACACGACATAACACATATCACACACAGGACCGATCACACACAGTCCATGAACAGACAAGACAGAAGACACACCAACCCTGTGTAATGTAAAAATATTACTTTGTAAACTAGGTAAATAATTTTTTGTAAATTTCATTATATTATTCAAAAATTCATTTTAATTTAACAATCTGTAAATATGTTCCACAGCCCTGAAGATGACCTAGTCTCTAGGTCGAAAGCTCCGGCAGAATAAATGTATCATGACTGAAATGGCAATTATTTTTTCATCCTATAAAATTATTGTAATTGTAAACGGAAAATGAAGCTTAGGTTTTCAGCGGTTCTTTTGCGATTGATTAAGATCTAGACATAACTTGATCTCTTGTATTTTATCCCTCAGTTACTCTGTACAAAGAAGAGGGAGAAGGGGAAGAATGAACAATTAAAGTGACAAGAAAAGTCTATTGTCATCACATACTCCACAGACTTGAGTGGGGCGGGGCCAACCACTTTACAAAGAAAATAAGAGATGAACTCAGGTACAAAAACAGAGAGATTGATATAAGTGGCTCCTCTTTGTGGAGGTAAGGTGCTACAAGGGTCTTTACTTGTGTTTTCCTTTTTTGTAGACCGCCACTCAAGTGGATTAACGGGGCGGTGTCTCTTTTTTTTGGGGGGGGGGCACACTTGGGTACCGAGAATAGGGGTGGTCCTTCAGCCACCCTTTGGTCCAATATACGCCCACACAGGATGGTTCATTTCATGCGTATGATCTGATCAACTTCACAAGTGCGGGCGGGCCCTTCTGCTCGCTATTATCGTACACAAATAGCTCTACTTCTATGTCTCCCTAGTGTTGTCTTTCTAAATGGTATAAAACACTTTCAATCAATTTAGTCCTCGGCAATGCCATGCTCCACTTTCTCCTAGACTTTGTCCTGAAGTCGGCAGTTTATCCTTGAACTAGATCTTCTAGTCGGTTTAAGCTTTCACTTAAGCACCAACAAAAGAAAAGAACCATTCAACCCTATCCTTACTGGATCTATGGAGAAAACTATTGGATTATCTTCTTATTCACTCGCCCACAAAAAAGCTAAAGCTTAACCACCCACATAGTTGCTTCGCTTAAGCTTAAGAATTCTATCGCGATAGTCAGCATTCAATTCTCTGCTAGCACTAAAACGTACCGTAGAGAGGTAAACAAAAAAAATATTAGGCGTTTTTACTTCGTTCTCACAAAAAGAAAGTACTGTTGTGAAGATTTCCGCTATTGTAGTGCGAGACGGTAACATAAGTAGAAATTTCTCTACGTTAAACTTATTGATCTAACCTCTGATGATGCCTGAAAGTGCGAACCCCCTCACAGACACAATAGATAGTGCTACGGCGGGTAAACTCAAAATCATTGCATCTAGCACTGCAGAACAATCCCCCATTTTTTATTAATTGAATTTTTTTTCCGCCTTTTTTTGGCATTGGCTTTCGCCATACAGCCAGAATCGTCTAGGTGCTTAACACTAGAATATCACTCACTCTCCATTCTTACTTATAAATACATTCGCTTCACACATTCACCCCTCTACTATATACAACCATTTACATACAAACTTACAGCTAATGGATGGATCAGTACTCTATATTCCTTAGAGCTTAACCTAAATTAAAATCACCGCAATCCTTCTCTAATCATTTTCTTGCATTCATTCTAATCGGCTATAACTTTTAAATACATTCATATTTCTTTGCTAGCTCTGCTACAGATTTAAGCACATAGATGTTGGTGGAGAATACGTATGTCTTCGTAGCGTAATGGTGCATTTAAATACCAGTATAAGTCGTCAAACATTCGTTTCCTTTCTACTACATAAAGTGGACATATCCATTATTATATTGAATTTCTCTAAACCTATCAACTATAAAGAAATGGAAAACTTCGAAAAAAATTTAGACTGATTTTGATAGTAACTATAAGCTTTAAAGATGACCTAGCTCTTTGATTGGAAAGCTTGGCAATAATACAAGTAGGTATACAAAGAAAACTATGGCTGTAAATGGCAGCAATCTTTCTTCGTCTTGGTGTAAAATTAAATCATGTTTTTGAAAAATCGGAATTCGGGGAAAAAAAATCGAAATGTTGAGTTAGAACATCGAGAATTGTAGCGAGAGACATTGGGTGTTCGCACAGGATATTGTTTCATAGGAAATTAATCGAATATAATTGTAATCGAATGAGATTATTATTTCTTCAGTCGATTAAACAATACAGCTATTCTAGAGATAGTTTGTGTTAGTAGTGGTAATCGTAATAACGAGCCCAGATTACTTCCAGTTTAATTGTCTTTGACCTTTAATTCTCCCATCTCCAGTGGGAATGAATAAGCGAATCCTGGACGCGTTGTTGTTTTTGGTCCGGTGTAAGCAAACACCGGCACCCTTCTTCTTCCAAAGCAAACTTATACATGGCTAAAATTTTGGTGTTCAATTTTACACACACTACTCTCTGATATGTTTAAGGTGTCAGCTATTTCATGTAACTTTATTTTACGGTCTTCCGGAACAACTGCCGATTTTTGGGTGACCAGAGCGTTCAGCAGTAATAGCGTTCAGCGTCCAGTCTAGTAATAGTTGTTTTTCCTGGCGCAGAGTCTCCATGGAGGTAATCAAGCCACCGTTTTTGGGATTCAACCCATTAGAAAAATAATGTTTAATCTACACACGAAATTCTTCTTTTTTTTGATCCATCTTTTTAAAAATTACAAAAAACTGGGGTCACTAAAACCACTTGTAACCTGTAAAAATCAATTATCATAATGTCATGAAATGTTGACATGTATTGTTTGAAAGGATGCTTACTATCCTAGAAATCATAAGACTCTGTTAACATTGTTGCTGCCATCTACATATGTCAGACCCTGAGACTTATTGGAGTGATCTGTTATATTGTGATTTGTGGCACTCTATCCAAACTCTCCGCCTTTAAACTGCACTCCTCTCTAGCGATACACATGTTGGGATGCTGGACAGGCTTGCTATTCCAAGTCTGGATGTATACTCTATCCAGATATACATCCAGAGCACCCACAATAAACCGAGTGTTTAGTCTCATAATAGTAGGTTGCTCTCTCTCTCTATCTCTGTCAGTATTCCTCCCGATCCTGATTTAAATGCATAATGGATAAACTATGTGCACTGTGTGGTTGCTTGGCTCGTGATTCTGTTTCCCCCCTTTCAAGCAATGGGTGAGCTTCCACCCCTGAGATTCACCCTGAGAAATAGGGAGAGGGGATAGTGTGCTTGCAGGGCATCCCCGGTTCATTTTGCTTTTCAACACACATACAATGCACAGTATCACAATATTGATAGGGTTTCTCGTCTAATGCACAAACATTTATTTGTTCATATTACTGTGAAAACACGTAACTACACTTTGTAAGAAAAATATACGTAATAACTCTACAGCCGGTGTCAAAAATTCACAGATTTTTTTTTGTAAATTAAATTATTAACTTTGTACTGTTTAATTATACTGAAATTAACATGATACTGAAATCTAACTTCACTGATAAGTCTATCCAAATACCTTCTCTTTTTTTAAGAAGTACAAAAAATATTAGACTGAAGTTCTTTTAAAGCATGTTAAGTATTGTTTGGAGGCTTAAACTGTAGCCGCATTAATTAATAGTAATAATAATAGTAATCGAGACCCGCAAAGCTAAGATGTATTGTTGGTTTAGTGGGTACGATTCCCGGTCTTGGACTTTATTGAATGTGTTAATATGAGAAATTTATAGTAAAGTATGTTAGGCGGTTAGAGGCTAGACCCGCAAAGCTAAGATGTATTGTTGGTTTAGTGGGTTCGATTCCCCCTGTCTAGGTCTTGGATATTATTTAATGTTTAATATGAGAAATTTATTGTAAAGCATGTTTACTAGCCGCATCCGTCTACGACGCCTAATTGGTAGTTGGACGTAAAGCCTGCCTGAAAAAATAGGCAATTACTTTACTTTAATAATAGTAATAAAAGTAATAATACTAATTAAAAGAATTTCGAAAAAATGGCATAAATACTTTAATCTTTACAATAAATATTTAATAGCGAAAGGGATTAATCTTTGGCACTAAAACTCTCCACCTGTTCCTCAGAGAGGACTTTTCCTGCTTTAACAACCCAGAAACCATCCAGGTTTTTTTTGGAGGGGGAACTCTCCAGGAAGAGAAAAGGGTGCCGGCAGGTTGGGCTCCTTAATAACTCTCCCCCTGTCCTAAAGACAATAAATGTTCCCCCACCCACATTCTAAACACCAATAAAAAGCGCCTTCATAACGGTAATATTATTTTACAAAATTTTTTTGGAAAAGTATTGGTATCGATAATCATACAGATTTTAGATCGATAAATTATGCTTTAAACATGGGCTAATATGGAAGCTGTGCATACACAGTTGATAAATGAGGCTCATTGATGCTGCAATGTGCATATATTAAAGTGTTGTGCTTACATAAACTGTCCGGTTAAGCTGGTACCTATGTTTTGCCAATCTCCATTGTTTAATGTGTGCCAACGCTCCACAATCATTACTGGAATGAATTATAGATTTCATCTATGAACTTAATACAGAAATGGCGGCAATCAATATCGATTCATTCATTAAGAAAAAATATTGAGTAATTGAGTAAAAGCTAATATAAATTCATATTAAAAAAAAAATATGTATGATCCGAAAACTGACACACTTCCTTTATCTTTAACGGAAGTTATCAAAAACTATAAAAATTTATTTAAATGGCATTTCCGCTAAACCTATTTTCTATAAGTTCGAAATTTTGATCCTGGCATTTTCCTTAGTAAATATTGTAAACAAAATTTACAAGTACGATGGCGTAGGAAGTCTAAAGAAAACGGAGCCCATTTCGGTGGGGGGGGGGTGTAAAAAAGTGATTCAGTGAATAAGCACTTCCGGTTGGCTCATTTTGTTCAAAAGCTGATGCCGGAAACCCTAATCGCTTTAAATCCAATTCGTATTTCCTGCGATCCTTCGTTTTTATTGGCTACACACACACACACACACACACAGAATATTTGTGAAAGTACTATTTACTTCCTCTTCCCGTAGTAAGTGAAAGGAATCTGTAGCAGAGCTAGCAAGGGAATATGAGTGTATTTAAAAGTTATAGGCGATTGGAATGAATGGAAGAAAATGATTAGAGAAGGATTACGGTGATTTTAATTTCGGTTAAGCTACAAGGATGGCAGGAATATAGAGTACTGATCCATCCATTACTTGTAAGTTTGTATTTAAATAGTTGTATATAGTAGAGGGATGAATGTGTGAAGCGAATGTGTTTATAATTAAGAATGGAGAGTGAGTGATATTCTAGTGATAAACAGCTAGACGATGCTGGCTCTATGGCGAAAGCCAATGCCAAAAAAGCTAAAGAAAGAAGTTATTGTTTACCGAATTCCAAATTTTTAAAAACACGATTTAATTTTACACCAAGACGAAGAAAGTTTGCTGCCATTTACAGCCATAGTTTTCTTTGTATACTTGTATTATTGCCAAGCTTTCCAATCAAAGAGCTAGGTCATCTTTAAAGCTTATAGTTACTATCAAAATTAGGCTAAGATTTTTTTCGAAGTTTTCCATTTCTTTATAGTTGATAGGTTTAGAGAAATTCAATATAATAATGGATATGTCCACTTTATGTAGTAGAAAGGAAACGAATGTTTGACGACTTATACTGGTATTTAAATGCACCATTTCGCTACGAAGACATAATATTCTCCACCAACCTCTATGTGCTTAAATCTGTAGAAGAGCTAGCAATGAAATAGAATGTGTTTAAAAGTTATATAATGAATGCAAGAAAATGATTAGAGAAGGATTACGGTGATTTTAATTTTCGGTTAAACTATAAGGATGGCAAGAATATAGAGTACAGATCCATCCATTACTTGTAAGTTGTAAATAGTTGTATATAGTAGAGGGATGAATGTGTGAAGCGAATGTATTTATAAGTAAGAATGGAGAGTGAGTGATATTCTAGTGATAAGCATTTAGACGATGCTGGCTGTATGGCGAAAGTAATTTCATTGTTTCCGTGCAGAATCTTGAATAACCGTTTAATGGTCCCCAGAGTCTGAAAAAAATGTTTTTTTTTTTTTACATAATTGGTGTGTGCATCCGCTGCAACTTAGAAACCATAAAATTGCCGATAGGTTAAAAGTTGATTGTTTGCTGAATTTGCTTGTTTTGCTAAATACTCAAAATTCTGGAACTACAGGCTTCTGTTTGGAAAACTTGGTCCAGGCAAATTCGTTAAAGGACAGTTCAAGGTCAGGGAGGGGGTTTTTCAGGTTTTTTAGTCCGATGTGCCACATTACTATTTCTTGCAGTCTTACCACCTGTAATAAGAATTAAAAATATGACGCTAAATTAAGAGGCTAGCAGCGTTTCAGTTTCTGTGGAAGATTTTTTTTTTTTTCTGGGTTGTTGGAGATGGAAGAGTCTCTGGAGCGAGCTGGAATTTCCATGGATCAGATACTTGGTCCTATGGGTAAATATTCCAGCATATTCCTGAGCGTCCAGTTTTTAACCTCTAAAAGGAAGTTTTAGGTATCAGAAAATATTGAATCCTCTCCTTTGGCAAACTCCTCACGAAACTAAAGTCACACCTTATTCAGAATAGGCGCTTTACTGTTACGTAGAGGGAGCCCTAACCCTTTCATCCTGCAAAATTTTAAAAAGTCAGGCTAAGATTTGCAGGGTTATTAGTAATAATAATTTTTGAGGAGGCCTTGCTTACATTGGGCTAACTCCTCACCCAGCAGATGTACTGCGTCGAGACCCCCAAAAGGCATATCTACATAAAATTACGAATCGAATGACACCTCATCCTTGAAAATCGGTTCGCGCGTTTAGGCGCTACGTAGTTTACAAAAACAAGGTAACAATAACAAGAACAACAACAATTTTTGAAAATGTTTTGCACATTTTTGGCATAGTTTTTCTCGAAAACTAATTAATCTATGTTATTACGAAAAAATTACAGTCATAAAGGAGGATTTGCCCTATATTATAAAGAAAATTTGGGAATTTTATCTTTTATAGAAAAAGAGAAAAAAATTGTCAAAGTTGGGTGTTTTTCAACGTTACGCTTTTTCGTGCAGTTTTTGATGATCAACCCTTATACAACTGTCCTACCGGACAGTTTTAATGAGAAGGAAGTGATTGCTTGTAACAAGTTATCAGTCGGTAGATGGTGGAGACTTCAATGCACCTCCTTAAAGGGAAGGGAATACATGGCCGTCATTCACAGGAGTTCCAGATGGCTGGAAAAAAATATTCCAGCATCTTCCAGAGCGTCCAGTTTAACCTCTAAAAGGAAGTTTAAGATATCAGAAAATATTGAACCCACTCCTTCGGCCAACTCAATCTCCTGGGAATCGATAATAAAAGTCACACCTTACTCAGCGTGAGAAGGAATTGATTGCGTGTTACAAGTAATCAGTCGATAGATGGTGGAGACTTCAATGCACCTCCTAAACGGGGGGGTGGGTGGTCGCCGTCATCCACAAAAGAGTTCCAGATGGCTGGCCAGCTGACCAATACGCTCGACGTGGGAAATCTTATTGCCCACACTTGCGCCGCTTAAGACAGAGAGTTTCATTGTGACCACTGTATCCATACAAGTTGACAATCTCTTGTTTATTTTTGGTCTTTCAAAGTCCATGCGATCCATTAAAGCAGCGTTTCCCAAACTTTTTTGGCTCACCGTACCACTTTATAGTACATCATGGTAAATTGTACCACTTCGTAAAAATGATTGTATTTTCCTCTTCAAAATTATTAGTTAATTTACAGAGTTCTTCTTTAGGATTATTAAATCTTCTAAATTAATATCTTTTAAGCATTCAACTACCTGTAAGTACCAATTAAATGTAATGTTGCTTGGATAGAGCTTACTCACTACAATCAAGTCTCTTTAAGCAGATTTTTTAAATAGTTTATCATTTAATTTCTGTCACATGATAATTCTATTAAATTTTCTTTATCTTTTATCGATAATGATGTAGCTTTTCCTAAATTTTCTTTATAGAAGGAGCTTTGAAATCCAATTATCATTTGTGTTTTCGGGTTTTGGGAAAATACTCCATGAAAGACAATTTTAATCCTGTTAAATGTGCTATTATATTTTCTCGTATATCTTGAGGCAGACTTACTTTATTCCTGTACATATTAACAGCTTTACTGTATTTTTTTTTTTTTTTTTTTTTTTTTTTTTTTTTTTTTTTTTTTTTTTTTTTTTTTAGGGGCGGTCCCCGAGCGCTAGCTCATACCCGCCTCACGTACACACTCCTCCGTTCAACCAAACGACCACAAAAACAAACACAAGTCCCGGCCAACAAAGCAACAAAGCCAACAGGCACTGACAATCACAACAATAACAACAACAACACAACACAACATCAACAACAATCACGCAATTACAATTAAATAAAACAAATAAAATCACACACACACTCGCACACACCCAACACAAACTCGAAAAACACACACCAAATCAAACACCCAACAACAGCCTCCAGCCAACCAACCAGATCTACTTCATCTACCAACCACCGAGGTCATCCGCCTCTCAAAGGCTGCCTGCGCGAATTCGCGGAAAGCCACATACGCGGACGCGTTCTCCAGTAACAAGGAGAAAACGTCTCCAGCTACGCAGAACGGAAATCCCACCCTCCGCCACATAATACAGCGCAAATCATCATAAAGATCGCATTGCATAATAATGTGCTCCGCTGTCTCTGGGTCTCCACAAGCGTAATATGGGTCCGTTGCTAAGCCCATTTCGAACAATTTGGCGCGCAACATACCGTGTCCCGTGACCAATCGGGCAACTGCATATGGCATCTCAGTGGAAACCAGCCGCCTACCTCCAGCAGCGTCGGGGACGAAACTAAAGGTTGTTCTTCCCTTAGTTGACGCTCGCCACCTATTCCTCCATTCCCGATTCAATTCCTCTTCCACTTCGCCATACATTCTTTCCCTAAACCATAACCGGTAATCTTCGGTCATATCAGCCACCGACAATCGTAAGGCTCTTAACATGGGGACACGCACTTCTATGCCCCTTCGCAAACCAAATCTCACCGCGGCCCTAACCACCTCCAAGTCCAATGGCAAGCACCCCGTGAGCACCTGCAAAGCCTCCGTGGATGTGGTCCGGCTATAACGCCCCATGAGCAACAGAATAGAACGTTGCACGGCCATAAGATGCATCCTCACAATCGCGGTCCCCACCCGATGGGCCCAAACCGACGCACAGTAGGTCACCTGAGCGACCAGAACCCCAAGGTATAAGGTACTCACTACCTTCCTTTTCAATCCCCATTCTTTCCTCGTTACCGATTTCAATTGTCCGACAAAAGAACTAGCCTTCCTTCTTAAATCCCTTACATGTGGCACAAAGCTTAATTTCGCATCCAGAATCATCCCCAAGTATCTGACCTGTGACACCCAACTCAGCCTATCGCCACAGTATCTGACTACTGGCTGACGGGTAGGGGCAAGCGACCCCCTCAACAACATCGCCACCGTCTTATTCGGAGCAATCCTTATTTTATTATGCTTACACCATGTGCAAACATAATTCAACGCTGATGTCGCATTAGCCTCCAATTGCGCCCTACTATTACCTCCTACCACAAGAACTAAATCGTCCGCGTATGCGACCCTACCCAGCAATTCCGGAACGTCACCAGCCAACAGATCGTCGAAGACTATATTCCATAAGATCGGCCCCGAAATAGAGCCTTGCGGACAGCCTCGCGTAACATCCCGAGAAACCCGCTGATAATCTGATCGCACAAAAACCTCCCTGTCTCGCAAAAATGACGCCACCATACGAAAGATATACATCGGACAGTTCATCTCTCTCTTAATCTTTCCAAGATTCCCTCCCCCCATAAACAATCGAAAGCACCAGAAATGTCCGTAAAAATACCCGCGATATATTTATACTTCAGGACTATGTGGTCTATCAATGAGCGAATCGCGTCCTCCGTAGACAGTCCCCTCCTAAAGCCGAATTGGGAGGCCTGACTAAGGGTACGTTCACAACGGAGCTGTGAGCATAGATGATAGCGGAGATGATAGCAGTGATGCATCAGCGCTTATAGAATAACCTAGTACATTCTTATGTGAGCGTGCACAACGAAGCTTCGACTAGTGACTGATACGCGCTGCTATAAACGAGCATAGATGATAGCGGAGATGATAGCAGTGATGCATCAGCGCTTATAGAATAACCTAGTACATTCTTATGTGAGCGTGCACAACGAAGCTTCGACTAGTGACACATACGCGCTGCTATAAACGAGCATAGATGATAGCGGAGATGATAGCAGTGATGCATCAGCGCTTATAGAATAACCTAGTACATTCTTATGTGAGCGTGCACAACGAAGCTTCGACTAGTGACACATACGCGCTGCTATAAACGAGCATAGATGATAGAATTGAATTTTTCATTTTTCTGCTAGCTGAACTCCAGTATCGGAGCTTCAAAATGGACGTCGAAAAATTATTTAGTGCTGTCTTTACTCATTATTTTTTGTTATTATTTTATTATTTACTTTTAAACAATATTTTGTTTTTTAAATCGTGCTTACATTTATTTTTATGTGTATTTATTTGTTTTTCCTCAATATAACCTTACCTCAGAGTTATCACTAGTTTTTCTTCTATAGTTATAGGATTTCCATGACAATTTTTCCTACGTTTTCTTAATTTTGACCTTATTTTTTCTAAAATATAGTCGAATGTGGGTGGACCCATCCTCACATATTCAAAAAAACGATCCGGATAATTTCTAAGTTCCTTATATAAATAGTGAAATTCGCCCAAAGTATTTCGTTTTTTTATTTATGGTATGTACATGATATTTTCTACATCTTTTTTTTTTAAATATACCATTTGGTTGCTGCTGAACATAAAAACTCTTCTTCACTACTCGACATGTTGCATGTATCACAGCTCCGTTGTGCACACTAATCAGCGATTATATTTTACTCTATCAGTTATCATCTCTGCTATCATCTATACTCACAGCTCCGTTGTAAACGTACCCTAAGACCTCTGCTTTCATATATCGTCGTTAATGTATAATATTATTTAATTAAAATAATTTTTATGAAATAGGAAAAAAGACGTATCTATGAGATTTTTATGATTTAATTTTTTTTATGTCCGCCATTATTGGTTATTTTTCGCGTACCACCAATGGTTGGGAAACGCTGTATTAGAGCACAATATCGGACAACACTCCAGAGTTATCTGCGTGGTTATAATAAAACTGGACTAGGATAATAAACCAGTTATTGGATACAATAAACATGTGAGCTATGACTGGATAAAATCAGTTTTCAATTAACCCCTTTTTCTATAATCCACAAACACAGAGCTATAAAGCTATTATTTTTACTGGTATTTGCCCAACGGGTAGATTGACAAGAGAAAATAAACATTATTTAAAAAATTACATATTAGAGGATAAATAAAGTGTTAAACAAAAAAGCTGGAATCGGGAAAAATGGAAATTAATTTTTTCCCAGCAAAAATCACAGAATTAAACAATTTTCCCTTTAGACTGGTTTAACAAAAATATCAGTATATATATCCGCCGACAACAAAAAATTATTATTCCAGTAATACTGAATTTAAGCCGCTTGATGTTTGTTCTGGGGGTAGAGGCCATGGAATTGGGGGGGGGGGGAATTGCAGAATGGAATTAGTAGAATATATATTGTGTATATATATGTAAACTTTATTTATTTTTATGTACGCTAGAGAGCGCCCCAGAGTCTTGCTTTTAAATACACGAACCAATCCCTCTGTGTGTTTGTATGATTTATAAAATTTATCCCTTCATATTTTTTTGTGGGGGTTGGGGCGATACAAGACCCCCCTTCTTTCCCCAGAATGGGGTTAAATTAAATTTCTAGCTAGTATAATACTCTCAATGGGGGGGGGGCATTTTTTATTTTTTATTTTTTTTCTTGTTTTTAATACAACAGTTTAAAAACTCATACTCTGGATACAGGGGAATTAAAATTCCCCTGTAACACATGGTGGACCCATGGGTTGCTCATAAAATACCCAGCTCTGAGATTTAATTAAATAATACCGAATGAACTGCTTCCCTCTTTTTATATATCCCAGTAAATTGGGTCGTAGCCTATTTTTGTTTTTTGGGGAGCCCGAAGTTATTATAAACCAAAAAAAGAAAAAAAAAGGAAAAGCTGTCGGGAAATTCTCGTTTGACTTTCCACTTATCAATATTTCCAAAAGTTCTAACTCTGAAAATTATTTTCTTAGTACATTTTTTTTTGCTGCTCTCAATTTGTTGGTCACTCCGGGATTCTGGGTAATGAACTTGCTGATCAAAATAGCAAAGGGAGGAGCTGCGATGATAACAATGACTCCTCAGCCCATTATTATCCCTGTATCCTATCGACGTTATAGAACAGAGCAGTGGAGCAGTTGGATTTTGGAAGGAACATCGGAAACGGTGGAGATCCCCGAGCTGAAA
The DNA here is from genome assembly GCF_049639745.1 of Rhodnius prolixus. Lineage (NCBI taxonomy): Eukaryota > Metazoa > Arthropoda > Insecta > Hemiptera > Reduviidae > Rhodnius > Rhodnius prolixus. Next base: position 246,060 of record NW_027411584.1, on the reverse strand, counting down.
CTGCCGCCAGGCTAAAGAGAAATTCTTGGCCTGTCAAAAAACGGCTTTAGTTGGTTCTAGCAGTTCCCGGGATCGACCAGTTGGTTCAGTTGTTGGGTGGACATGCGAATTTAGGGTACCAATCTTTTCAAATGCGGTCTTACCTAGTCTCGCCAATCTGCGCCTGCTGTGATGAGTCCAATAAGACTGTGCGGCACTTTGTGGAGGTGTGTCCCGTTTATTCTAAAACTAGATTTCTCATCTTCGGGAGGTCAAATGTTTCCCTAACGGTGATTGTGGTATCTGGTTATCTTTACCAGAAATTTCTAGGTTTAAACAGGGTACTGGGCGATTGAGTCCCTAGTGTTCTGTCACTACTTTATTAGTTTACTGTACTGTTATCCGGAAACTCTTAGACGGATCTATTGGTCTTGAAGCCCTGGTATCTCTCATGAAATGCATTTTGGATTACCTGCGCTCCCTTCCCCCATTTATTAGTATACACGTCAAACACGCTCAACTGGTTAAATAAAATTGTTGGAGTCGTATTCCAGAAAATACTGAAAAAATTTATCCAATAAAGTCAAGTATTTCCGACGTGGATTGAACTGCTACAAGCGAGCGATTAAAAATGACGTGTACATTGTAAATAGCGTTAAACTGAAGGAATTTCCGCTGCAAAACGTTCTATTCAAATCCGGCCGTACAGATTCTCTCGTTCCTCGATTTTATGCACTCTCTCCCTCTCTCTCTCTTCTCTCTCACTCACACACCCACGCGAAACTCACCACACCTAACTTGGTTACAAAACCGTGGGTTATTTTGAAAAGCTGGTACCAATCGGGTTTTTTTCCACAATTTAACAATAACAATGGGTATATTTGGGTTAAGGGCTAGATCGAAAAGCAAGCAGTAAGGTGGATTGGCCATGGAACAGGAAGCTTCCCCCCTTCACCGCTACAACCCACCAGATTTAGATCCCTTTAATATCCGGCGATTCGGCCAGTTATAAAGCTCCTATACAGTTTGGGTAGGTTAACATTTTTTTTTTTTTTTTGAAAAGTTCATTAATTTTGCAAAAATCTAACAGCTTCCGGCTAAACCGTCTTTCAATTCGTTAACAGCTCGCACTGACATACAAACCTCCAAAACAATAATTTTTTGTTTTTACGTTAGTCCAGCGAAAGGTTTATAAGGACGAAGTTTTTTACTCCATTAATATGCACGCTCACACGTATAAAGTTTACCTAGTACACTTCCGGCTATTGCAGTGTATGAATACAGACACACAAATATACAGAATCAGGTACTTTTCACTTTTTTTTATTTTATTTCTGTAAGAACACAATCGTACACCCGCTTTTGTGTTTATAGGTTTATATAATTTTGTATTTCGAATTTTTCACTTCAACAGAAATAAAAAACGGAAAGCGTATAAAAAGCATTTCCTGTTTAAAGTTTTCACCGGGAATGATTTCCGGTTTTGAGCTCCTCTGAGTACGATATAGTGAAATTTACAAATTGCTCTCTCGAGTGTCTGTATTTGTTTGTCTCTGTGGGTTTGTTAATTTTTTATCTTCCGATACTTGAAAATTGACGATCTCAACATCCGATTCGTACAAACTTTCTCGCCAAGACGAAATACGAGATCACAAAGTTCCCACACTGCTCTCTCTACTTGTTCTAATGGTTTTCGTTGACTTGCTACCTTTACTGCCATTCCAAGGCCGACTGAATCACCAGTGGTCTTCGAGACATACTTGAAGTCTTAAGATCATCCTTATCCTCAATATCCTGTAGAGAATGCTACCGCTGGGTAGTTTCACTCCTCCTGCTCTTCACGCATCTTTACTCACATTTACATACAGGGTACTTTGGGTACATTTATATACAGAGTGTAAACTGCTAAATAAATCTTTAAAATTCTATTCTAAATAATCTATTCTTGGAAAATTTTATTAGGGGCACTCTTGGGAGGGGAGGATGGATGGATTGCCTCTAAAGTGTCATTTCGCTAAACTGTACGGCTCTATCTTTTGTGTTTTTGATAAGGAATATTTGTTCTTAAAAGGCGCCACGGTAGCCGAGCGGTTAGAGGCGTGACCTGCGAAGTTAATATGTATTGTAGTACTGGGTTTGATTCCCGGTCTTAGTCCTTGGATTTTATTTAATGCGGTTAATCTAAGAAATTTACAGTAAAGTATGTTTGCCAGTCGCCTCCGTCCACGACACCTAATTTGGTAGTTGGACGTAAAGCCCGCCTGAAAAAATAGGCAATTATTTTACTTTTTACTTCGTGAATATGTTGGGAGAAGGCACCCCAGTGGTGTCACTCCATTAACGAGAATATACTGCTCTTATGATGAGAGAAGATCGCGGGGCCATCTCCACTTCAATCTTCTTGGAGGATCACCTAGTATTGCAGGAGGAAGGTAGGCGTTCTATGAGTGGTTTAGGGGCAGCTGCTAGTAGAGGAAGGAAATTTTAAGAAACGAATTTTAGCAAGATCTTTAACGAAAGGGATTTTGAAGTTTCATTATGTATGGTGAGGTTAGAATTGTAGAATGGAGCGATAAGTAGTTTTCGTAGTATTTTTGGACTGTAATGTCTGGAAGCGTAGTGAGTTGGAACGGTTTAGTCCAAGGATGAGCAACACGCGGCCCGCCAAGCATTTCTAAAATTGAATTTATTTTATCGACTTTCTCCCATCAATATATTGTTATAAAATTAATTATAATAGAATGGTAGTACATACTAAACCGAAATATTTTTTTATGGCGAGTTACTTGTCGACGACGTTTTCAAACATGCAATACGGACGCCATGCGTTTCGTTCGAAGTTTCGTAAATTATTAATAAGAGTTAATCTATGTGCGGCCCGCCAAAAAAAATTAAAATTTAAATTGGCCCATTGATTAAAAAGGTTGCTCACCCCTGGTGTAGTCGATCTCCACACTTCGATGCCGTATGATCAAATAGGTTGCAGTAACAACAGGTATAAGAGTCTTTTGTTTTGTAGGTTAAGTTTCGAACATTTGTCAAGTAGTCTGTTTGTAGAATCGGCCGGAATTAGATACAAAGCATTTTATGTTATAATTATTGTTTACGAGTTAACTTGAAATACCGGAAATGCGTTTCACCACAATAGAACGGATGCTCCGGAAATAATTATTGCCCAAATAAGTAACTTTGGAGAGGGGAGTATCCCAGAAGGTACACAAGTTCAAAGAGAGTGAATTTAGGGCGCTAACTTGTCTACCAATTAGTATCCTGCAAATCCTCATTCTATTACGAATAACCTTTTTTAAATTTAGAATGTTCAAACTTGCCGTAACTAAAACTTGCATTTGATTTTTTTTCCCAACAAACTATACATGAAATATAATCCTCCCCCCTCTTTGCAGGTTTGTTTTTTTTTTTTTTATTTCTTAATTAAATTTCCCTATTTGAGTAGTAAGCTAACAACACTGCGACAATAATTCCCTGAGTACCATCCCCCCCCCACTCCTCGCAATATCCAATGGAGCTCACAGCCTCTTTATACCACTCTTTAATACCCTTATTTAACTTCGGTTTTATAACTTTTACCTTCAGGGCAATTTGCGGTTATGGGTTTTAAATACAAAGCCCCCCTACACTCTTCACCGCGCACTCCTGTCCCCCTGGGATCTGGAAACCCTCCAGTCTCTACAAAATGCTATTTTATTAGCTCCATTTTAATTAAACTAAAATATAAAATTATATATAATTAATGGGAGTCTTTTCCTCCCTTCTTGAATAGATTAAAAAATTGTAGATATTGATTTGATATTGTTAAAACTTTTATCGCTTTAAGAAGGAAATAGTGTGTTATTGATATTGTTCTTGTGTTTCCGGTCCCCTTCGTCTGATGTTTAACTCTTCCGGAATCCTCATTCAGTCGAACTTCCTTGTTAAGGTTAGCCCTTCTCAGAGATAAGGCTTTCCTTTAAATGGCCATACATACCCGTATATTTGATGCGATCAGCTGGCCGGAAGTGACCTAGTAGAATTTTCCATACGTTAAAATTTAAAATTAAAATTTTTTTTAATTTGTTTATATATTTTGCAACTATATCCTGGTACAATAGGCAAAAGGGATGGGAGATAAGGGATGGCGCAAATACACATACACATAAGTATATATATATATGTGTGTGTGTGTGTGTACATACATACACGCGCACATGCATGTTGCGCCAAGGGCGTGAGTGGAGTGAATGACGACCATTCAGTGATGGAAGCCGTTAGTTCGTGTTGAGATGATCAACACGGCGGCCACCGCCGCTTCAGTCTGCGCTGTGGATTTGAAGGAAGTGTTGTAGTAGACATGTTGTGGGATCAGAGGATTGTAGTGACTGTGTAGATTTGAGTGAAATTTTGTGTATCGAGATTGGGCTATTTCAGAGACTAGAGGAATATTTAGATCAGAGTGTATAGTATGATTGGAGACGTAGAAGGGAGCGTTAACAATTGCTCTTAGAATTTTTGATTGTAAGGTCTGAAGTCGGTTGATGTTCGATTTTTTGGCGCTTCCGTAGAGCTGTATTCCGTACGTCCATATTGGGGCAAGTAGATCGGTGTATAGGGTTCGTTTGTTCGTCAGGGTCAGTTTTGATCGTTTGTCGAGTAGTCTTTTCAACATTTTATACCTCAGATTGAGGTCAATTTGTTTGAGTCTCGTGTGGGGGTTAAAAAATTTAAAATTAGTTTTATTTTAACTTTGTGCCATGATTATAAATACAAAAAACTACATCTTTTATCGAGTTAAGCGTGGCAATTTAGTTTTAAAAACTTTCCCACAGTGTTAGGAATTAAAATCAGACAATGACGTGTATACACGTAGAACGCAGGGCAAAACTTTACAACGTCGTAATAGTCACTGCAAGCGACTTTTTCTGCAATCTCTCTCTGCGTGGCTTGAGATTACAGACAGAACATTCTGTGCTCTTTCAAAATCTTGCACCGCTTCTTCACGTATGCATTGCTCTAGTTAAGTAGGGACGCAAAAGAGCTTTTACAAGGTAGAAAAGAGCTTTTTGAATTCTGTGCAAAATGAAATCATGCTCGTACTGAGAGGTCTGAATCTCTATCTAAAAGGTAAAAAACGGGCATTGCACAAGGGTTGAGAGCAGGGCCGGATTTACCTATAGGTTAACTAGGCTTCAGCCTAGGGCCTCGAGATCAAGAGGGGCCAACATTCAAATTGTTAGGAAAATTAAAATTGCACTATTTTAAAAACATAAGATATTATATATTAACATTTAACATATTGATGAATATCACAATAGTGATAGATTTATTATCTCATGTAATTTACAAACTTAAAAATGGGAGGTGAAAGGGCCTCATAAGTGGAATAGCCTAGGGCCTCTTTTCATCTAAATCCGGCCCACGTTGAGAGCTATTTGTGTCCTTAATTCCCAATCTCTAATGCGGAGACCAAACATGTACCAACCATTCATCATTTGGCTGACCCCCTCCGAATAAAATACTTGGCAGTTCTATTGGTAAAGATAAAGGAATCATCCCCACCAAATAATATTCTTATTGTATTTTATTAAAATTTCGAGTTTTTATAGTTAATAGCAATTTTTACATTTTTCACAACGAGTATACACGTCAACACACGCTTAACAGGTTTGGGAAACCTTTGCCCCTAGAAAATTTTTAAAATTTAACGCTTTTCCTGAGAGGGCAGAGAGAATGAGGTTTGAGGACTAATAAAGAAAATTGAATATTAACTGAAACCGTAAGAGTTTCAAGAATAGTAGTACCAGGAAGTCGTGTGAGTCTTCAACACCAGAATTTTTCTGTCTCAGGGGACATCAAAAATGCATATTTCCGGTGGGAAAAAAAAACACGAGATCAAAAATCTAATAAGATCACTACACAATAATATTTCTTTACTCAGTAGTAGTATTATGAAAGAATAAAGATAACACGTAACTGAATATCCTGCAAAATTATAATCAGTGGCCCCGCCCGCCCCCCCCCCCCGGGGGGGGCCACTGAAGTATTTATAATAAGTTAATATAATCATAATAAAGTGTATTTTTTCAACTTTCAGGAGATAAAATGAGAGAGGACGAGAGAAAAAAAACCGAGAGATTGAGAAACGCCTGGAAACAGCCAGAGTTTTTCCACGATTAGAGGTAACGTCAGGAAATCATAATTTTCTTTTATTACATTTTTCTCTTCTTTTTATGTATATAGATATAAAACGATTTCCCAGAAAAAGCAATTATTGAAAGAAAAATACACAAGATTTTTCATTTTATTCAACCGAGAAGAACAAAAAACTTTTCCGTTTAAATTTTTTTTACTGTTAAATATTAGGGATAATCCCAGGTTATGGATTTATGGTGTAACATCTTGTTTCCAGTCTCTGGAGAAATCTTTGCGATAATGTTAAATTTTCAACTCTTTTATTTTTTAAAGTTCCCTGAGTTCGCATTAAGGTCCAGTGTGCCGCAGTGTTTGCGAGTAATTTAATGTTCAACTTCCGTTAACCAGCAATAAAACAGAAAAAAGAAATAGTTGATAATTAAATTCTACGGTACCCTTCAGCTCCTTGTCCAGTGATGGACTGTGTAGTCTGAAACGAGAGAACACTGTCCGGAAGCTGGCTGTGCACTAAAAAAAAAAAAGCTTCGGGCGCCAATGTTGACGAGTGTTATTTCAAATCAGTACCGTTTTGAAATAAAAGAAAAACAAAGTGCCCTTTTCTTGGCAATTTTATTTTTAAATGAAAAGCCTATGCCTGAAGACACTTTTCTACACAATTGCCACCAATATTGCGGCACTTATCGTATCCTACAAAACCAACTTTTTGAATCCCATCCTCATTGATGGGTGCCGCCTGATTTTACAACCACTCTGCAACATGGTCGATTTGTACTCTTCACCGTTGTCGTGGCGCTGTCCACCCAGTTGCATCTTCAAATGCAGAAACAGGTGATAGCCACTCTCTTTCAACAAATCTTTCTGGATCAAAATCTTCAGTAATGACTTAAGGCTTCCCACCCCACAATTCGTTCCACATCATCGTGCGGCCATCTTTAAAAAGCTCTGACCGATTTCCATATCATTTCATTGCTCAATAATGTTCTCTCCATTGCACGATGAATTTCAAACCAGATTTCACTAAGAAAACGAATCACAGCGCGTCATTTCTCAGTCGGCAGGATTCTCTGAATCGCCGGAGGCATTTTAACGTAAACACGGTCATTTGTTTCCGTTTAAAGCGTCTGCTTTCTTCCTGACAGATGTAGGTACACAGTACAGGTAGTCCTCGACTTACGACGTTGATCCATTCCCTACGCGGCGTCGTAAACCGGTTTTTCGACGTAAGTTGGAACATACATATACAGTACAGTACAGTACAGTACTGTATTACCATAATAACAGTACAGTACTGTAAGCACTTAGCCTAACCTAACACAGTACGCTACATAATTATCAAAAAAACACATAAAATACTGTACAGTATCTTTAATAATGAAATGAAACAGTAATAAAAAACAGTAGTGTACTGTAATAAAAATTTCATACTGCTGTACAGTACTGCACACCAAAACACGTACAGTAGTTCGCGGGCTTTTTATTATACTGTACAGTACTGCACACCAAAACACGTACAGTAAATCGCGGGCTTTTCATAGTACTGTGCAGTACTGCACACCAAAACACGTACAGTAAATCGCGGGCTTTTCATAGTACTGTGCAGTACTGCACACCAAAACACGTACAGTAAATCGCGGGCTTTTCATAGTACTGTACAGTACTGCACACCAAAACACGTTCAGTAAATCACGGGCTTTACATAGTACTATACAGTACTGCACACCAAAACACGTACAGTAGTTGGCGGGTTTTTCATAGTACATACTGTACAGTACTGTAAAACGTCGTAACTCGAGACCGTCGTAACCCGAGGACTACCTGTGTATATCGAGAATTAGTCATAGTCGCAATATATTCCCGGTTTACAACGAGAAAATAAAGCACTCTTTTACATAAAAACTAAATAAAATATATGTAAGAGAAGAAGTGGAAATACATAAAGAAAGGAAATAAACGTACTTAAATAAATAAAGCCGAAATAATATATATATTTAGTGGTGGTATAGGAGGATGAGGGAACAGAGATATTGAATTAGAGTAAAGGAGTTAAGTGTATTTGGCGGTCTAAGCTATTCATAGAGAAGTGAAATCTGATGTGGAAGGCGGTGGTTGGATGTGGCGGCCGCCTACAGTAGCTACAGTAGCTATCCTAGTGGAGGCGGCAAGGTGGTTGTAGTAGTAGGGGGAACAGATTGCACAGCCCAGTCTGGTGGGAAGATATTCCAGTTGATACAGCTGTTCGGCATTCTGCGGCCGAGCCGGCTAGTCCCCCACCCCCAATCCAGCATCACCGACCGGGCGGGCCCTGGCATCGTCTTTGTTTTTCTTCGTGATTAAAATTAGGCAACCAAGAGATCCCTTCCTAAACCCTCCTCACTCTCCCTAAACTCTGCCAGCTTTAGTCTATTACACCAGGGATATCCTGCCGATTCTCCCAGTAAATTCCCCATTTTGTTAGCGTGAATGTATATACGAGTATATACTGATTCGGATCAATAGGAATTTAGAAATACGCCGAGTCACTGGTCCCGGCTTTCTAGCCGTGTAATTCGTATTCAAGACTTTTTCAATATAACGACCCCGTTTATCGCTGCGAATGCTGTTGTCAAAATGTTGAGAGAATAGAGTTTTCCTTTTTCATCTTTTAGTTAATAAATATTTCCTAAATTCTCTGGTGCAAGTGTGAAACCAAATTTAGCGAAAATTCTCTCACGATTTTGTCTCAATACTATTCTAAATGTTCTTACTCATATCTTTGATTTCCTCTGTCGTAATACGCTTGTCTATTGTATATCCTTCCGTTTTCGCATTATCATCCGTCATCAGAGGTAGATTAAACAATGTGGTATAGAGATTTCCGTTTATTTTTAAAGTAGATTGTCTTAAAATAAGGAAGTCAAAGGTTACAAATTGCACTTAGAAAAAAAAAATTCTGAACTCTCTGAAATATTTGAGAAAATGTTAGGAAATATTTTAAACAAGTACTATTTTTATAGACAAAAATTCATATGTACTTACTCCAAATTACAATTTCACACACAACTACACTGTTGAAAAAGAAAAGAATGTGAATAAACCTTAACCTTTTTTTTTAAGTGCAATTTGTAACCTTTGACTTCTTTATTTTAAGACAATCTACTTTAAAAATTTGTCTACTGGTCCATCTAAAAGAGTTTTCAATGAATTAAACAACTTGGATCACTGCTGAGTGCTCGTGAATACGTTTTTTTGCAAAACAAACGTAATTTCTCATAAAGAAGTAGTGCTGCACGAGACCGAGACGAGGCGAGACTTTATGCAATCTCGATCTCGGTCTCGGTCTCGGTTTTTTGAATTTTTGTTTAAGTATTAAAAGCGGTTTGCTATTAATAATCTTTTAAAAAAATGTTATTATTTTCTAATAATTATTTTAATTTATATATTGGTAATGAAAATGTGTGTAAAAGAAGACAACTACTTACACTTCAATGCATCATATATTACTATTACTGTTATATATCTTTGTATAATTTCAAACAAATGTTAAAAACGCGCCAAATGAAAGACCCAAATAACATATCTGCTTCCTATAACAAGTCGATTCGTGAAATAAAAAATACACCCAACAAACTTCCCACTCCATTAGTTATGGCTGTTGGTGAAGATAAAGAATCTGATGAATCACCTTTTGACGATGTCGACGACTGCATCAATATTTTTGCACCATTTGCTCAAAAATCAGCAAATATCACCGAAGCATGGAAGACAGAAATAATTAATTACACCAAATTAGACCAAGCACCAGTAGACGTTGACATTTTAGAATGGTGGAAAACACTTGAGAATTCCTTCAAAAATTTGTCTAGAATGGCGAAAGATATTTTTAGTATCTGTGCAACTTCAGTGCCATCGGAAAGATTATTTTCGCAAGCTGCGATGATAATGACCAATAGAAGATCTTCTCTAACTTCAGACTCAGTAAAAGCTCTTTTATGTATCAATGCTTGGGCAAAGTGTATCATAAAAACGAAAATTTGTGGCAATATTTTTTAGGTGCATAGATAGTCTTTTTTTTCAAATTCACTAATTCCAAAATTCTAAAATATAATTCAAATAATATCAAAGTTCAAAGTATTAGATTATTAATAGTGAAATTTATGAAATTGAATGAATGAATGATATGAATAGTGAAATTTAGGGAATTTATGTAAAAATTATGTAATTCGAAGGGGGCCGCCGTGGCAGCCGAGCGGTGCGAGACCTGCGAAGCTAATATGTATTGTGGTACTGGGTTTGATTCCCGGTCTTAGGCCTTGCATTTTATTTCATGGTTAATACGAGAAATTTATAGTAAAATATGTTTGCTAGTCGCCTCCGTCCGCGACACCTAATTGGTAGTTGGACGTAAAGCCCCGCCTGAAAAAATGGGCGATTACTTTACTTTGCTTACTTTACTTGTGTAATTCGAAGTCAAATAGATGTAGTAATATTGAACATATATAATAAAATCGCATCTTTTAATAATTAATTCAATACCCGTAATAATTATTTATTAATAAAGAACACAATTTTATAATTTTGTAGCTAAAAATTAATATTTGAAAAACCGAGACGAGACCGAGATTTCTCGACGAGATATATATCATGTACCGAGACCGAGACTGAGATTTGTCTCGTTTCTCGTGCAGCACTATAAAGGAGATAAAAGGAATCCTGGAAAATGATATACCGGTTTAGAAAGCCCATTTAGGCAAGGAAACTTTTACATAAAAAGTGCCAGCACCTAGGGTCTGATAATGGTCAGACGTAAGGGCCTGATGAGTTTTCTTAAAAAATTTCGATTACCTTTATTTTTCCAGCATCCAGGAGGAAGATTGAGGCTGTTTGGAGAATAACTTATGCTTCGAAATGGTGTCAATTTTTCAGAAAATTTATCTGTCTTTCTAATCGTGTCATCAGAATCGAATTCGGACTAAAAATTTCTGAGTAATAACATTTTTATTGCAAAAAAAAGTAACGATTTTAGAAAATATATTTAAAGTGTCGTCACTCAAGAACAGTGGAAAATATGAAATTGGCCAATACGTCATTGAATTCCACTTTAGATGTACTACACACAGTAGGCCTATGGACAATACTTACTGGTTCACCCTGTATATCGCGAGTTTAGGAGAACTTATTATTTATTTATTCAGTCTTTATTTATTAAAATAATAATAAAAATAAAATACATTCCTGGGGTTCAAAATAATTATAAAGACATCTGCCATGGTCAATGACCGTCGGCGGAGTGGTTAATACAATTTTCTTTTTTTTTTCTTTTTATTATTATTATTAAAGAAACCAGAGAGTTAAACAAAAATTTGGTAAATAAAAGTTTTCAAAAAATCATTTGCGAATAATTAATAATAAAAGTTTCCAACTAGCAATAATCGCACCTCAGGAGACCTTCATTGGTTACGATATTGCCACTGCGCAAGATGCCCCGGATAAATTTTTGCTTTATATTTTAAAAATGTATAATAGTATATATGAAACCGGAAATGCCCCAAATTGTTTCAAGCAGTCTATAATTTTTCCATTGCACAAGAAAGGGGATATTAATCTTCCAGAAAACTATAGAGGAATTTCCTTTGAAAACACAATAGGTAAAATTTATACTGGACTGTTATTACACAGGATATCCAACTGGATTGCCGATTGTAATATACTTAGAGAATTCCAAGCAGGATTTCGTAAGGAATATTCTACAATAGATAACTTATATAATTTAATATCATTAATAAAAATGAAATTAAGCGTGAAAAGAGGTAAGATATACGCCTTTTTCGTGGATTTGTCCGCTGCCTTTGACCGAATAGATCGATATGCTCTTATATATAAATTGTATCAACAAGGGCTTTCTACAAAGTGTGTTCGAGCTATTAAAGATTTGCTGACTGATACTGATTGCTCTGTATGGTGTAAAGAAGGCATTACCCAAGCATTTAGAACAAACATAGGCGTTAAGCAGGGATGCCTTTTAAGCCCATTGTTGTATTCTTTATTCATCAATGATCTAGAGGAGGCTATTGAATGCGGAGGTATCAGGGTGGGCGATGCGAAAATAAAATTGTTGGCGTATGCGGACGATCTGGTCCTTTTGGCAACCGATCCCAAAAGTTTACAAATTATGATTAACGCGTTCTTCGAGTATTGCAATGCTTGGAATCTGAAAATTAACCTAACAAAGTCACAAATATTAGTTTTTCGAAATGGGGGAAGGCCCTCGAAAAATGAGAAATGGAAATTAGGTAGCGAACTAATACAGGTTACTAATAGGTACAAATACTTGGGAATAATACTAACACCTACACTCTCGTTTAAACCCCACCTTCATGATAAACTTCACAAATCAAAAATAGCACTAAATTCAGTGTGGAATTATTTTATGAAAAACCGAGATATACCATTTTCTGCTAAGAGAAATGTATTTAATACAGTTTCTAGGACAGTAATGTGCTATGGTGCACAGGTGTGGGGAGGAAATATGTTTGAAGAGGCGGAGAAGCTGCAAAGATTCTTTTTAAAAAAATGTTTTAATCTTCCGCGGTCCACCCCGACATATCTGCTGTATCTGGAAACAAACTCGACACATCTCTTCATCTACACGCTCAGACTGCACTTAAATTACATAGTTAAAATTACACAACTTCCTGCTAATAGATACCCTCTCTTAATGACAAAAGAATTAATAGCAAAAAATCTATTTTGGTATTCTGATTTAGAAAAACTCATAAATAAATTTAATATAACTGCGGATATTTCTTTTGAGAATATGAGCAATTGGAAATCTGAATTTGATAAAATACGTAACCGTTTGGAAACAATATTTCATGCAGAATTCATTGAAAGGGCACAGAGATCAATTTCAAACATGATGTACAGAGAGCTGAACTTTGAGCATAAGTGTATTAGCTATGTGTACGACAATAACATGAGCGATAGTGTTTGGATCATGAAGGCCAGAAGTGGCCTGTTGAACTTAAACTTTAAAATCTATCAACATAGCGAACATAGCTCACTCTGTAACTTATGTAACTTGTCTCAAACGGAAGACTCTTTCCACTTCATAGCTGTCTGTCCCAGATTAAAAGAAATAAGATTAAAATGTTTAAAGCAGGAGATATTGCAGAAAGATGTGTTAATAAAATACTTAAATGGAGAGTGCGGCTGGAATTCAATTGTCAATTTCTGTAAGATTGCCTCAAGATTACGTCAAAATGTAAACTCTACGTATAATTTGAGATGATTATTTCTCTATATTACTATTATCTATTTTAGCTATTTATTTGTTTTTATTTCTTTTCTTTTTTGTCTTTTCTTCTCATTTAAGTATCTTTTATTATTTAATTAAATTATTTTTTGCTTTATTTTGTTTTTATTTTTTGCATAAGTTTACAATTTATTTTGCTTTTGCTTATTTGGAGAAGTTTTTCTTTTATTTTCCCGTTTGTATTGTTTTTGTGTAAATTTTCCATCTCATTTCTTTTGTATTTTGTACTTTTTATTTGGTTTTTGTATTTTACTAGTAATGTACCAAATCTGTTTAATTTAATGTATGAGATGACCGACTCCCCCGATGGTCGATGGCCAGGAGGCAGTCTTGAATAAAGACTATTATTATTATTATTATTAATTAATAATAACCTTTTTCAGAAAGTAATGGATTACCCTATAAATCTAACATTTATTTCTATTATGTAATTTAACCAATACTAGAACCGTATAGTAATCGCCTATTTTTTTCAGGCGGGGCTTAACGTCCAACTACCAATTAGGTGTCGCGGACGGAGGCGACTAGCAAACATACTTTACTGTACATTTCTTTTGTTAAACATTAAATAAAATCCAAGGCCTAAGACCGGGAATCGAACCCAGTACCACAATACATATTAGCTTCGCAGGTCTAAACTATATACTAAACTATACTAGAACCGTATATACTTATTGCTTTACAATATTGTGCTAACCGAGGCCAATCAGAACCATTTAATATTTCTAATATTTCCACATTTGTTATAGAAATATTCCTAAAATATTTTAGTCTGACCTCACTCAGTCATATATATTGGTAGTTTGTTCTAGGAGAAATTGATAATGTATATTTTTCCGGTAAATAAAATTAGAAACAGGAAAATCTGCATGATTACCATATATCCTCTTATTTATGATAAGCGGAAGTAAGAGATAGTAACTAATGAAATAACTGCAGGAAGAAAGTCTTTTTGTATAAAGAAGATAAAAGTATAGCGGAAACCCTTTATATCAAGACCAGCCATATAGATCGTTAAACTTTGTTAATTAATAAAAAAAAAGAAGGTATACAGGTACAAAAAGAACCTTCCTCATTCTAAATTTATGAAGAAGTATAATTGAACAAAAGATAAAGTTAATACTAAAACCCTCTTTCAGCCTTGTTCAACTTTTGTTTTATTAAAATTATGAACAAGTAAAAAAAAAAAAAAGATGGCTGTTGTAAAAAAAAGAGCTCCGGTTTCTGGGGGGGGGGGGGGGGGAGAGGCAGGCGGAAAACAAAAGTTTGAAAATAAAATTCCCAGTAATTAATTAATTCTAGTGAAAAAGTTTGGAGAACAAAAGAGAGAGTTACCTACCTAACTGTTATAAAGATGGCCGGCACTGTGGGAGGTACGACGGGCGGGTAAAGGACCAGATCACTGCCAGTAAAATATCCTTAATTAATTATAATTGCAAAAAGGAAGACGAAACTAAAAATAAAATACCAAAAAAAAAAAAAAGAAAGAAAAGAACAAGAAAGACGGGAACAAAGAAGTGGAAGTGTTCGAACAAAAAAAAAAAAACAAAAACCTGGAAGAGTAGGGGAAGGAAGTTGCGAGGGGCAGGTGGTGGGGAGATTTTAATGAAAGTTAAATTTCATTATCAGGTTGGCTTTGGCAAAGGGGCTGTTTCTCTTAGGGACCTTAGGCGAGCTGGCAGGAGGGGGCCCCACTAAAATTTTAATGTACTTTTCGGGTTTAGATTTAATGTTTACTGTATGCTGTCTTCATCAGCATCCAGTTTCCGGTGTATCTCTTTGCCAAACACGGAAATAGCCACTGGCCACGGTAGTCTTCACACTGGACCACTGGCTAAGTCATTTTTGACTTAGTGTTTGACAATATTGAAAGTTCAAGAGAGTTTTTTTTGATCGATATCTTTGATTTTCTATATCGGAGCACGCGTGTTTTTCTGTATCTCTCAGTGGACCTTCATCCATTATCAGTGGTCGACTAATCCAGTTTAGTGAAGGTAGTGATTTCAATTTCACTTATGATTTCCATCTTGCAGTACTCTTGCTGATATTTGTGTCCTTTAAAATATTAATGAATCATAACTGTAATGGTGATGAAGGTATTATACAGAGTGTATACGGAGGAGTGGTCGAAACTTCGGGAGGTGATTCTGCAGCTCAAATGCAACAAAAAATATTCTCTTCACTTTGGCCCGATTCTCAATAGTGTCCAAGATATTTGCATTTCTAACTTTTTCGACCATACTCGCGTTTTTCACCATAAAAACGGCCGTAACTTTTCTATCCTTTATCCTACAACAAATCGGCTTATTCCAAACGAAAGAGCATTAAATTTCCTATAAATTTGCTTGGTATAGAGCCTCAAAACGATTCTTATAACAATGAAATTTTTACTTTAATGTTTTAGACAATCACCTCCCGAAGTTTCGACCACTCCTCCGTATACACCCTGTATTCTTCTCTGAAGAAGGTAATATACGTATTTACCGAAACGTTGGTATAAAGACAGAAATTTATTTAAGAATTTACTGACCCCTCCTCCAGTATTCCCCAAAATAAATATTATTAATGATTTAAGGCGCGTCAACATCTAAGCTTATTGGCGCCCGGAGCTTTTTTATCAGTGCACTACCGGCCTCCGGACAGTGTTCTCTGTCCAATACCGTGAGCTGTAAGAAGCTCCTAGGAAGAGAAAATCTAAGGGTCAGCAGCTGGATTCGAACCCGGGACCTCCGCGTGGGAGTCCAGTACGCTGACCGCATAGCTAATCCCTTCCCTTTATTATTATTATTATTACAGACGCTGTCGACTACTTAAAAGACTCTTAGACGAAAGATCAAAACTCTCTCTGGACAAGAGAAGACTATTTAGACTTCTATTTTAAAAACCCATCTAGATGTCTGGGAATAGAGCTGTGGGGTTCCAACCAAACGCACCATATTTTCTAAAGGATTCAAATATCTACAATCTAAAATACTTCGATCCATAGCAAATACTCCTTTTTATGTCTCCAACCTGAACCTTAACATTCCTTTTATCAAGCACAAGACGCCAAAACCGGATACAGAAAACTACACTTCAAAATCTTTCTTCTTCTACAACTCTTCCTGATAACCCGGACAAGAGGTCTTAAAAGACAGTGTGGCCTCGTGATCTCCTTCTTTCTAGTGAAGAGAGTGACTAATATCCCAATGTTTAGGATTTTTACCACTGGGAAAACTTCTCCACTCGTTTCTATCTACCATTTACTTCAATCATTGTTACTTATAGCGCCAACGCGTTGATTGTAGCAAAAATAAACGCAAAAAAAATTATTATTATTATTATTATTTAATAATTTAAAGGCGCGTCAACATCTAGGGTTGAGGTCCTCTCCTCTTTGCGTGCATTGCAATGAGGAGGAGGATTTCAAATATAATAATGATAAGTCCACGTTATGTAGTAGAAAGGAAACGAATGTTTGACGTCATATACAGGTATTTAGATGCACCATTTCGCTACGAAGACATAATATTCTCCACCAACATCTATGTGCTTAAATCTATAGCAGAGCTAGCAATGAAATATGAATGTATTTAAAAGTTATAGCCGACTAGAATGAATGGAAGAAAATGATTAGAGAAGGATTACGGTGATTTTAATTTAGGTTATGCTATAAGGATGGCAGGAATATAGAGTACTGATCCATCCATTAGTTGTAAATTTGTATGTAAATTAGTTGTATATAGTAGAGGGATGAATGTGTGAAGTGAATGTATTTATAAGTAAGAATGGAGAGTGAATGATATTCTAGTGATAATCACCTAGACGATGCTGGCTGTATGGCGAAAGCCAATGCCAAAAAAAAAGGCAAAAAAAAAATCTAGGGTTATTGGCGCCCGGAGCTTTATTCAGTGCACTGCCGGCCTTCGGACAGAGTTCTCTCGTTACAGACAACACTGTCCATCGCCAGACAGTGAGCTGTAAGAAGCTTCTAGGAAGAGAAGATCTAGGTCCCTTCCCTCGCCAAAGATATTATATTGTTATTATTATTATTATTATTATTATTATTACAGACGCTGTCGACTACTTAAAAGACTCTTAGACGAAAGATCAAAACTCTCTCTGGACAAGAGAAGACTATTTAGACTTCTATTTTAAAAACCCATCTAGATGTCTGGGAATAGAGCTGTGTGGTTCCAACCAAACGCACCATATTTTCTAAAGGATTCAAATCTCTACAATCTAAAATACTTCGATCCATAACAAATACTCCTTTTTATGTCTCCAACCTGAACCTTAACATTCCTTTTATCAAGCACAAGACGCCAAAACCGGATACAGAAAACTACACTTCAACCTACAATCTCATATAATATCCTCTAGTTCAAAATCTTTCTTCTTCTACAACTCTTCCTGATAACCCGGACAAGAGGTCTTAAAAGACAGTGTGGCCTCGTGATCTCCTTCTTTCTAGTGAAGAGAGTGACTAATAGCCCAATGTTTAGGATTTTTACCACTGGGAAAACTTCTCCACTCGTTTCTATCTACCATTTACTTCAATCATTGTTACTTATAGCGCCAACGCGCTGATTGTAGCAAAAATAAACGCAAAAAAATTATTATTATTATTATTTAATTATTTAAAGGCGCGTCAACATCTAGGGTTGAGGTCCTCTCCTCTTTGCTTGCATTGCAATGAGGAGGAGGATTTCAAATATATAATAATGATATGTCCACGTTATGTAGTAGAAAGGAAACGAATGTTTGACGACATATACAGGTATTTAGATGCACCATTTCGCTAGGAAGACATAATATTCTCCACCAACCTCTTTGTGCTTAAATCTGTAGAAGAGCTAGCAATGAAATAGAATGTGTTTAAAAGTTATAGAATGAATGGAAGAAAATGATTAGAGAAGGATTACGGTGATTTTAATTTAGGTTATGCTATAAGGATGGCAGGAATATAGAGTACTGATCCATCCATTAGTTGTAAATTTGTATGTAAATTAGTTGTATATAGTAGAGGGATGAATGTGTGAAGTGAATGTATTTATAAGTAAGAATGGAGAGTGAGTGATATTCTAGTGATAAGCAGCTAGACGATTCTGGCTGTATGGCGAAAGCCAATGCCAAAAAAAAGGCAAAAAAAAAATCTAGGGTTATTGGCGCCCGGAGCTTTATTCAGTGCACTGCCGGCCTTCGGACAGAGTTCTCTCGTTACAGACAACACTGTCCATCGCCAGACAGTGAGCTGTAAGAAGCTTCTAGGAAGAGAAGATCTAGGTCCCTTCCCTCGCCAAAGATATTATATTGTTATTATTATTATTATTATTATTATTAAACATGTGTGCTTCGACGAATAAAATCAAAGATGTTAACCAGCGGACCTTATATTATTGTATATTATTTTAAAATTAATTTCTTATAATTGTTAATTAAAAATGACCACTTTCCAAAAAAACAAACAAACTTTAAAACAAAAACGGTGACGTATAATGGCGCACACGTGAACAATAATATGAACATGGCAGTAAAACAGGTAGAAATTAAAAAACCACACCTGTCCAGGTTCGTCCAATTTTTTTTTATTTTTTGTTAACTGGGAGAAAAATGAGTTTAAAAAAAATAAAATAAAATGCATTTTCACATTTTGCCTTCCTCCCCACTCTTCTTCACTGGCCAAAATTTATGTGAGTGTAAAAATTTGTGAACGTGTTTGAACAGGTTTGTACAGGTTTTGTAACGGTTACGGAATAAATGTTTTTTGGTTTTTTTTGGGGGGGTGGGGACCATATTTACTGTTTAATAACCTCAGTAGATGGGGGGAAAGGAAGGTGGGGGGGACCCAATCGCAGCCAATTTAAAATCGTAACAGAGAACCAATTAAAAAAAAATAAAAAAATTTTGCGCTGTTTTGTGTTCTTGTTTTCGCTCCATGATTGTCACTAAAACATAACAACAACCTGTTAGCCTTTTTTTGTTTTTTTTTGGTATTTACCCTAAAGCTAGAAATGTATCCATGCAGACTCTGGCCAAAAGGGGTTTATGGGGGGACGCTTCATCAGTTTTTTTTTTCTCCCCCCCCTGTAGATCAAAATGCAATGATATCCGGTTTGGGTTTTTTGAAACGGGGGGGGTGTACGCTACGTGTTTTTTGTTGTTGTTTCTCTCTCTCTCTCTCTCTCTCTTTCCAGGAATATATTGTGCAATTTGTGCATATGTGGGTTGGGAATTGGTTTTAGTCATTGCTTTAGCGGTGTGTATCCGTGCGGTTTACTTTGACAAACATCCTTGTCCTGTCATCCAAGGTGGAGTGGAGCCTTCCTTCCTTCCTCCCTCTCTCTCGCTCCCACCAAATACTCACCGTTGCAGAGAGTGAGTGAGACAGCTGATCAGCCTCGTATAGGCGAGAAATTGATGGGAGGTTATGAGGAGGAGTTCCGGCCCCCACCCATAGTTCGTGCTGTATATGCACGTGCGTATGTATGTAGGGGAAGCCTACATATATAGTCCTTTACGTGCTTACTACATTGGCCGACTTTGATTGGTTCACTTAATTAAAGCACCCTACAAATACAGGATTAATTATAGATCATGCTTCCTGCACATACAGGCCCTCTCCTCTCACGCCCACCCACAGGAAAATGGTATTCCTCTATTCTAATTCAATTTTATAACACCTAAAACTCGTTAGTTCAAATTTTACTAAAAAATATAAAACCATTTTACTATAAAACAAAATAAAAACAACCCCCCACTACTATTCTCAAAGTTTAATTTACAAAATTTTCTTCAATCTTTACGATATTTTAATTATGTAAATTAATTAAACGCTTACAAAAACATTTTATTATTTGAGAAACTGCAAAATTATGTGCAGAAAATTATGCAAAAATCTGTGCGCATACGAGATGTGGCTATTAAATAACGAGACTGATGCTGCTACAGAAGAACTATGCATGCGCTAAATCCTAACCTGACCTGTCAGCTGTGCAGCGTAAAGCCTTCTCTTTAGATTGCAGCGTCTCACGTGTTTTTGTAGAGAAATCTGTCTGACCGGAACCGTCGTTTGTGTACTAGAGGTGTTAGTTTCCATTTTGCCGAAAACATGGATACTACACATGTAGTAGAGCAACGAATTGTCGTGAAATTTCACATCAAAACTTGATAAAACCGAACTACTGAAATTTTAACTTTTATTAAAAGAAGTTTATGGCGATGAATGTTTACCAGGTGCGCGAGTTTTTGAGTGGTTCAAGCGTTTAAAAGATGGCCCGAAAAGACATCGGAAATGATGACCACCCGGGTAGCTCTTCCACAATCCAAAACAGTTGAAAATATCGATTATAATTAATCAACATTACTACCGTAAGGTGCTCGCTTCAACTCCGTGAAAAAGTAAGAAAAAAAAACAACCCGATTTGTGGAAGAACAAGTCACGGGGTTCTCTCCATCAAAACAACGCGCCGGCTTACACTGCATTGTCTGTCAAGAGGACAAGTACAACATCCCAGCTTTTAGGCCATCCGCCTTATTCGCCTGACCTGGCCCCCATGTGACTTTTATTTGTTCCCCAAAAATCAAATCTGCATTAAAAGGAACACGATTTGCCAGTCCGTTGAAGCAGTGAAAGAAAAAGCGGCACGCGTCATACAGGAGCTCGAAGCAAAAGACTTCCAGCACTGTTTTGAACAATGGTAAATTCGCATGAAGCGTTGTTGGGATAGGGGAGGGGTGTATATTGAAGGGGACAGTAACTAAATATGTTTAAATTTAAAATAAAATGTTTTACAGCAATAGTCTCGTTATTTAATAGCCACACCTCGTATAATGCATATAGGAAGTTTACAGTAAAGCCTAAGGAGCCATTTCCGGAAAAGTGTACGATCTTGTGAAAGAAAAAATGACGTAGTTTCCGATCGAGAAACTTCTTTTTTTTTTAACTCGATTTTTGGCACAAAATTTTTTTTTTTTTAGAAAATGTGGAGTTTCGGACTTACAGCCATCTTCAGAAGTTTGGGGAAGAGATTTCTACTTCACTCAAATATAATAATTATTATTATACACAGGGAAGGGATTAGCTATGCGGTTAGCGTATTGGATTGCCACGCGGAGGCCCCTGGTTCGAATCCAGCTGTTGATCCTTAGATTTTCTCTTTCTAGGAGATTCTTACAGCTCACTGTCCGGTGATGGACAGTGTTGTCTGTAACGAGAGAACACTGTCCGGAGGCCGGAAGTGCACTGAAAAAAGGCTCCGGGCGAAAATAACCTGAGATGTTGACGCGCCTTAAATCATAATAAAAAAATAATAATAATAATACATTCTATAAAATGCGGGATTAAAATAATATGGAAATTTTTAAAAAGTTTTTCCTTTCTAAAAAGACAATGAAAAACAGGAAACTGTCTGAATAATGGTAATTTTAAAAGAAATTGATCGCTTTTCTTTATAAAGAAAATAACTGGAACGATTTTCGTCCAATTTTCCATCATTACTGTAAATATTCACTGAATTTCGAATTTCATTTTCCTACAATACGCGAACGTGATGAAAAGTTATAAGAAGGAGATGAAAAAACAAAACAAAAACATAAAGAAAATTCTTGGAAAAGGAATCTGGAAAGGCTAATTTTCTTTGTTTAGAGGGAAATTTATGTAGAGTAGAAAACTTGGAAGTATATTATATCGAATATATCGCCTCCCCCCGGGGGAGATAAAAACTTTGCCCTGGAAATAGGGAGCATATATTCAATCTGGCTGGCTACATATAATAAGAATATTGCTATTCCTGTCTGCAGTACTGCGTGGATATGAGGGGGCGAAAAGGGAATGCCAGGGATATGAAGTGCTATGATGATGAAATACGAACTGCTTGAAGAAAAATATTGGCATTGTGATTCAGTCACAAAATGAAACACGCATATCCTCTCCTTAAGTTTGTTTTTCCCACCATGCGTCGCATATTAAATTCTTCTTCTCCTCACGACTGGAGAAGATCCTGAGGGTACCCCAGTTGCTGCACTTCTTCGGCACACAATTCTTGCTTCTCCAATGAGTTTCATACTTCCACATAGGACCATTCCAACTCCTTATTGACTTTATTACAAGTCGTCCGTGTAATATACAGAATCACATATTATTAAAATATATACGTATATATATATATATATATATATATGTGTGTAGAGATTCTTTCTACTGCTTCAGCCTCCCTTGGAGCGCCACATTTGTTAATAAATACCACTTTCTGATTGAAACATGATGTTGGAAATTTAAGATCCTGCAGTGTGTGTATGTGGAGATTGGTAGGTAGTACGTATGTGGAAGATTCATCTCTGGCGCAGCTTCCAATATTCAAAATGAAATATACATCATTACTTTTCTACGAAATATTTTCTAACCAATCAGGATTTCTTTATTTGTTCTATTTTTTTTTTTCTGTTGTTTTTCTTGAACTCTGGAGGATCTCAGACTGAGTATTTCCGGTGTTATACTCCGACATCGAAATTTGATTCACGTTGTGCTCGAATTTTTTTTTTTAACTACATTTTTGCGTAACTAAATTTTTCAAAATAATTAGTATTTGCGCTAAAGAGTAGTTTTGCTTCAAATATAACTCGTATAATCGATCCCAGGTCCGAATCTACCTGCTGGCCCTTAGATTTCCCTCTTAATCGAAGCTTTTTACAGACTAGAGAACACTATCCAGAGGCCAGCAGTACTCTGACAAAAGTCCGGGTGCCATTGATGACCTTAGATACAGGCGCGCCCTAAATAAATAAAAGAAAGAAAAAAATTGTTTTTAGTAAATTATCACACTTCCGGTTTTTCTAACGTTTTCCTTTGTAGGTTTGGTGACATTTAGTGGTACATAAAGGGACTTTATTTAAAGGGAAAGCCCCCCTAATCTTCTCTTTCTCGCGAACAAGGGCCCGCATCAAATCCTTGCAGGTGAATGATTCTATTGAGATTTAAAAAAGTTAAGAGTGATCCAAGATTTACCCCCCCCAAAATCGTTTTTGGTAATTAAAAAATAACGTGAAAAAAACGATCGAAATACTTCCTGTGATTGGAAGTAAGAGAAAGAACGATAAGACGATGTGGAATTTAATCAAAGAAAGGAAAAAAAAAAACGTGAGCCAGAAAAGAAATGTAATTCCCTGACGTCATGACATCAGCGATAAGTCCTCGGAGATTACGATTTTACAGGAAGTGGATTTATTTCCTGCCAGGAGGGTAAAAAAAAAATAAAAATGAAGGTTTTGGACTTCCTTAAATAAGAAAATAGAAAGGGTAGAAGTATGTAGCAAAAAGGTTATATAGCAAAAACTGTCCTTGAATCTTATCCTGATTTACGTACAGGTTTACGACTTACTTTAATATAAAATATATTAAAGAATGTAGGAAATAGAGTGAAAAAGCATGTCAGAATGGGAAATGCGGGTTGGTGAAATGTGAAAAAAAGCCATCATCTTTTCCAGAAGATTTCCCTTTACTAACCTGCCAGGGGGGGGGAAATAAATACTTTTCTAAAATCCTTACGCTTAGATCCTTCTCTAAGTCAAATTTCATCTTCACTGTCCTGGAGCTGGGTTTTTATTTGGTTCTTCTCCCCAATCCTACTGGTGAATATATTTTGTTGGGATGTAAGGGTTTCTTATCCCCAATCCAACTGGTGAATATATAATATTTTCCTTGGGTTGCAGAGGGGTAATTTTCTAATAACAAATTGGCAAACATTTTTTTTGGTTTTTAGCAATATTTTTCTTTTGTAAATGGTACTTTTTTTTTAAAAAAATCTTTTATTGTAATTTACCACTGCAACAGTTGTTACAACAAGCAAATATGGTAAAAGAAAAAAGAAATCAAAGAAAATCATGAGTGGAGAAGGCACCAAGTGGTGTCACTCCAGTAACGTGCTTTGCTCTCACGGTAAGAGTAGATCACGAGGCCATCTTCTCTTCAATCTCCTTAGAGGATTACCCTGGTAATGTGGAGGAAGATAGATGTTCTATGAGAGGGTTAGGTAGGATGGAGCTGCTGTAGAGTGGAATGATGAATTTGAGAAAACGAGTGTTAGCAAGATCTGTAATGAAAGGGATTTTGAGGTGATTATGGATAGTGAGGTTAAATATACATAGAATGGAGCGTTAAGAAGTTTTCGAAGTATTTTTTGGACTGTAATGTCTGGGAGGCGTAGTGAGTTGGAACACTTAGTCGATCCCCCTTACTTCCATGCCGTATGACCAAATAGGTCGCAGTAACAGTAGATATAAGAGTCTTTTGTTATGTAGGTTAAGTTTCGAACGTTTGTCAAGTAGTCTGGCCGAGAAGTTTTGTAGCGTTGGTTAGTTTCTTGTCTTTTCAGTCTAGTATGGGTACTTTTAAAGAGAAAATTTGTAATTTTGAATTTTCCTCAGTATTTTCAAGAAAATTTAACAACGTGTACTAAGGTAAAAGAGAAAAGTCGTTTGAACCAAATTTTCTTTACGTCCAAATTCTGTTCCTTTAGTCTTAAGGAAAAAAAACAGTTCAAAATCATGAATCAAAGAACAAAAAATAAAATAACCCAAATAATTGATATGCTTATTTAATCAAGCGCGAACATGAGAACACAAGGAGAACCGCTTGGCGATCAAGTACGTAATCTTCTTGATCAGGTGGGAATTAACATAATTGAACTGTTGTCAGATCCGGTAACCGATACAGGTAACAAAAGCTAAAACAAAACCAAAAAATTAAATAAGAACTAAATCTTATTTTCAGATCCTTTGTGATCCTGTAGAAGATTCTTAAGAGGTTCCCATCAGATTATAAAAAAAAAAAAAAAAATGGTTAATAGCATTATCTTGATGTTATCTCTGGGATGCTGTGGGATACAATCTCCTGGAATGTCTATTTTAGGTTCGAAGTTACGTTAGTTTCACTGACCAGAGATAGTTTGCGGGATTCTTTGTTCTTCTTCCTGGAGACGGCTCTGTGGGCTGTCTGATTTTGAGGTGCGAATTTGTTCGAAATCCCGCGTGTAGTTACTTTCATTTGTTTGTAATTTTGTAAAAGGCTCCCAAAATATCTGAGGTCATTGACTTCCGGAACTTTATTTCAGTTTATTGCCAGCCTCTGGGTAGTGTTCTCTCGTTACAAACAACAATCACCATCATCGGACAGTGAGGTGTACGAATATTATTTATATGTAGATTATTATTTATATATAAACTTTAAAAAAAAGCTACAGTTTAAGTGTGGGTGGAGAGAATCTGTATTTTGCAAATGGAGGTAGATTGAATAGCACACAGGGGATAACTGCAGTGGTGGGGGTAGCGGATAAAATGAAGCGCTTTCTACCCAGTTGGGGAAGGGGCAGGGCGGGCAACGGCTCTTTGATATGATAATCGTTGCCATGACGACCGTCCCAACACAGATCTACCTGGAATAATGAGCCAGGGCTGGAAAAAAGCAAAAAAAAAGCACGCCAAGATATCCCTACTTCCGCTTTGCGTCGCTTCACCAATTTCACTTACATATATCACTTTCCTTTTCTTTTTTTTCCATTTTTTGCTTTGTTCGTTTCCTGTTTACTCTATAATATTCTTTCCTGCTTTATATTTTACTGATATTGGTTACATTCTTCTTTATACCGCCAGGCCTGCCCGATATCGTCGTTTGGGATATTGTAGACGATTCAGCAGTCCCCCCACTTCTCTGGCTAAGTGATATTTCCGGGGGGATAACTTTTATTTTTTCTTCTTCCAACTCGATGAACATTGGAAGAACCAAAAATATTGAAGGCTTCCGAGAGGAGAAGTACAGGAAGGAAATCTTGGGCTCTTTAAAGAAAACAGCTGCTTTAATATAAGAAATACGAATTCATTTCTTTACTTCCTTTATTTTCTACCAAATCCAAAAGGCTGTGTATTTTACTCGTATTTTAACGATATCCTTCCTCTTTTCATCTTTATTCTCCGCTTAATTTGAAGGATGAAAGCAAAGCAAAGAAAGAAAAGAAGGTTATTGCTTTTCAGGAAATGACTTAATAAAAGGAAAGATGCTGTTATTATTGTTATTAAAGGAAATCCAACTATGTATAATATTCTTTATATCGTAGCGATCTGTTGTGACACTCGACTTTTGTTTATTGCCCATTTCTGGGTTGTTAACTTTTAGGAACATTTTAATTTTAAAGCACCACAAAATGGCCTACCCCCTAAAAACGAATTTCCAAAGCAAAACAAAAAAATGATTCAAATAATAACTTTTAATCTACGAACTTCACAGGAAATTGGGAGGAGATGAAAAATCTTAAGAAAAGTGAGAAAAGTTCATTCAGTATTGGTGGGGTACTTCCGATCGTCGGGGTTTTGTGATCGCTAGGATGGGCGTCAGGTTCTCTTGGTAGGGTCCAATCTATGTATCAGCTTCCTGATTAAAGCCAGTTATAACAATTTAAAGATTTTACCTTAAAATCAAATTTTTAAGCGATATAAGACAGATAGGTAATTGTTAATACGTAGATCTAAAAATCTTTACTTCAAACAGTTTTCCAGGGAAATTCAATTAAAGGCACTTTTTGGGGGGGAGTGGTGGGGGATGAATAAATTCCAAATTTTGAAGAAAATCAGCTGACCTCAGGCGCCTTTTACTGAAAATATTTTTCAATATTTTAAAATTTCCACAGAAACGTTCCTAGAATTTCAATTTCACTTCATACATTTCCTATACCAACTGTGGACAAAGTACGCTACCTTGGACTGCACCTAGACAAACGGTTGACATGGAATCCCCATACTAGACTGAAAAGACAAGAAACTAACCAACGCTACAAACTTCTCGGCCAGACTACTTGATAAACGATCTAAATTCAACTTACAAAACAAAAGACTCTTATACCTGTTGTTACTGCGACCTATTTGGTCATACGGCATCGAAGTATGTGGGGATCGACTAAACGTTCCAACTCACTACGCCTCCAGGCATTACAGTCAAAATTACTTCGAAAACTACTTAACGCTCCGTTCTACATTTCCAACCTCAACATTCATAATGATCTCAAAATCCCTTTCATTAACGACCTTATTAAAACTCGTTTCTTAAAATTTCATTCCTTTACAGCAGCTCATCCTAATCCTTTAATTGAACACTTAACTTCTTCCTCATTACCAGGCAATCCTCCAAGGAGATTGAAGAGAAGATGGCCCCGCGACCTATCTCCTCATAACAGTATAGTGATCTGATCTCGTTAATGGAGTGTCACCACTGGGTGCCTTCTCCAATCTTCAATCAAGACACTATATTACATCGCATTTGCTTCTTGCAACCACAAAAAAACTTAATACAGTGATTACGAATGTATAGATCACAGCTTCCTTTGAAACCATTTCTTCCTTTCCGGAAAATTCGATTAATGAGTATTTTGTGAGCGTGTGGGTGTTTAGTTTCCCTCTAAAATGCCCTGTTTTCCGGTAATCTACCTTCATAGCTAATATCTACAGTGTTGAGGAGTTAGTTAAATGTATTGTTAGATACGAGTAATTCTTCCCCCGGAAGTACCCCTTTATTCAATAGATGGTTTACTTTCACGGAAATGGCTCTTAAACTACGTATTGGTTGTTGTATTTCAGTATAATGTACGCTTTTACGAACTATAATGTTGCTGAGAATATGAATATGGCTTAAATATTTCGAGTTTATTAGAATATTAATGAGTTAGAACCTTAAGTATAGCAGTAACAGGAAGTCGCACGAGTCTACACTCCAGATTTTTTTTTATTAACTGGAGAAATCGATATTATGTGTAACTGTGCTCTTTTATCGATATTGCCCTTAATTACTAAATCAGTTCTTTTGAAAAAAAGACTGAAAATTAAAAAGTAAAAATAATCGTTCGATCAAAAAAATTTTCCAAATGTGTGTGTGTGTGTGTGTGTGTAAGTATTATTACATAAATTAGACTGGTAGGATTCGACTAATAGGATCATATAGTCGAATGATTTTATTTTCCTAATGATCGGATATATTAAGAGGAGAAGATGAAAGCGGAAAAAAAAGAAATAGGAATCTGTCTGTCCGTATGCACATCGTAGTCAAATAACAGTATATGATTGATAAATACCCTTATAATATTTAGTGTCGTGTTATTAATGAGTTCAAAAACGGAAATGATTAAAATGTGTAAAAGGGATGATGACGTAAGGTATGTGGGATGGTGTGACGGAGATAGGGCGGCGGGGGGGAACTGATTCACTGGAGTTGGATATAATATAAAACTTCCCCCCCTATTTGTACCGGAAGTTATAAGGTATTGTCAGAAATCAATATTACAACAATGACAAATTGTAGAAATACCTTCCACAATTGTAACCTTTGATATGATCATTGCAAAGCTCTCCCTCATCTTATGTGCAATCACCCTCTCAAATCGTTTCCCTCCCTCGTCACCCTTCCCCTCTCTCAATTACACGAAAAATAGATGTCAACTAGTGAAATCAAATCCTTCTTTTTTTTAGTCGACTTTAATTCCATCCTTATAAATGATAAATTAAAGCCATCAATGTCAGCAAAAAATTGAATTGAATAATAGTTATCTCTGTTCTTTTAAATCATATAGTAAAGGAATGATTCAAAAAGATAGAAATTGGGGAAATCTTTGGTTTATCTCTTGATCTTAAATTTACGCAGAACTGGAAAACCATAAAAATCTGGTGCGACATACTGTTATTGCGATTTATGTAATTTTATTTATTTTCATTTATTATTTTTTAGTAAAAATTTTAAGTTTTAATTAACTTTATTTAAGTCGTGTGAGTGAGTGTACTATTTTTTATTTTTTTCAGGCGGCCTTTACGTCCAACTACCAAATTAGGTGACGTGGACGGAGGCGACTAGCAAACTTCCATTACTATAAATTTCTCATATTAACCATTAAATAAAATCCAAGGCCTAGACCGGGGGAATCGAACCCACTAAACCAACAATACATCTTAGCTTTGCGGGTCTAGCCTATAACTGCCCAACATACTTTACTGTAAATTTCTCATATTAACCATTAAATAAAATCCAAGGCCTAGACCGGGGGAATCGAACCCACTAAACCAACAATACATCTTAGCTTTGCGGGTCTAGCCTATAACTGCCCAACATACTTTACTGTAAATTTCTTTTATTAAACATTAAATAAAATTCAAGGCTTAGACCGGGGGAATCGAACCCACTAAACCAACAATACATCTTAGCATTGCGGGTCTAGTATCATAACCGCACGGCTATCGTGGCGCCTGTGTGATTGTACTAAACGGATTTAAAAAAATATACACGTATATATATATAAAATTTACAACTCTAAAATCTTTTTAAATGAAGCCATCAGATTACTGGTTTTCAAGAACCGGTTTTGTGCAGAATTGAATAATTATATTATGATTCAGCAAGAATTTTTTTTTTTTTTCTGTCTGTCTGTCCGCCTGTTTTGTTAATGTAAACATGGTTTATTGTCTCTGGACCCCTTTAAGTTGCCCCAACTGTGTGTGGGGAGAGGTTTTTGCTTAAGTTTTAGTAGTTTAAAGTCGTTTGAAGTTGGTAAAGATGCTGGAGAATAAAGAGGTAGTTCTTATTGAATTACCTGGTAAAGTTCTGGTTAATAAGTTGACAACTTTTTTTTTTTTCTCCTTTTTTGGTGTTAGATACTAGGGGAAGGAGAGATTGTGAGAGAGAAGGGAGATAGGGGAAGCAATGTTTACCATCAATGAGGTAGTAATATCGGTAAAGTCAGGTAGCTCTCTATTCTGGCCGATGTCGTATTTGTCTCCACAAAAGTGTTTGTCTAAGCCTAGTAGTTCTTACTTCTTGCTTCTTTTGGGGTGTCGGAAAAGATTTCTTTGAGCCCACGCCACACTACTTGTGGGTTAGGGAGTACCACACGCAAACAACACTCAAAGACCCACAAATATCCTTCTTCTTCTTCTTCTTCACATCGTCCGATTTCTATAGGAGTCTGTCTTGTTCCTCAAACTACTTCTCTAATAATAATAAATCGTCAAACATTTCCCAAATTAGTTATTCACTCAAATATTCTTAATGTCTACCACAGCTTTACCTATTTATCTTCTAGTTCTTGTTCTAAAAAATCAATATTTATATTTTATTAAAGTTTAATGTTGTCTTCCTTTTTTGTACGGCATCATTCTTTTCTTCTTCGAGCTCGTTCACCAACTGCTTCTAGCTTGTATTTATCTTCTTCCTGAGCTAGCACTAACTTGATTCCCTTTTGTACGTGCTCTAGCAAACTTCTTTCTTTAATAAGAGAAGCGTGATTATTAATACCATCATTTTTTTTTTTTTGCAACATGGACATTTCTGAGAAGATATTTTCAGTAGCAAATCCAGCCTATGATTGTGCTGAAATTTCTGTGCTCATGGTCTTGTGAAATCACCAAGTCTGGGATGAATTTAACTCTTAAGCTCAGTAACCGTAAATTTCCTTCAAACTCTGAATTGTTTTTTAGTGAAAACAACGTCTTTTTGTGATTTTTAAGAACTTCGGCGTGATTGGCTGGCGGTCTTGACGCCAACGTGTAAGACTACATAGAAGTACCATTAACACGAATTGTTTCTAAAAGAACACTTCTCATTTTTCAAAACTAAGGATTCCTTAGTTCTAACGATTTTCAATTCTTGGGATTGAATACTCTTTAGTTTAGATAGTTTGGATGAACCCCCACATTCGAGCACATAGAATATGATAGACCAGGAGTCGGCAACCTGCGGCTCTTTTATCCAAATTGTGAGGCTCTTCAGCGTGCCCAAAATATATTGTATATTTCAATTTTATTGGAACAAATGAAAATTTCTTTCATTAAAGTAAAGATATTTTTTCAAAAAGAATTTTAAATTGAGATTTGGTTTGAAATTGAATAGAATTATATTAAAATGCAGTACGTAATTAAGTAAGACTGCCGCCTTTTCAATCAAACACAGGTTTGCTTATTATTTTTTGTTTATTTACTTTGCAATATGTGAAAATAAATATATAAAACGTTTAAATGTTATTGAATATCATAAAGAAATAATTTGAGATTACAAATGATCTACAGAGTTTGTTTACACTCTCATCCATGCGGCTCTTGGTAAGATTTATTAAAATTATTTAAGGAGAATCGGCTCTCTACTTAAAATATGTTGCCGACCCCCGCGATAGACCATAGTCGTTTGTTTTCTAGCTAGTTTTTTTTTATGTCCAGTCGTTAACGTTTGTTCATCTCTATAAAATCGTGTCTGGAGGTTCCAAGTTAATCAATGTAGAGACCCAAAGTGGCGAACTACATCAAAAGTAGGGTGTAGGAGTTGATTGCTCATCAACATGGAGGAATTGTCCCGCAGTTGAAGCTTGACTTGAATGATTGATTTTCTGGTAAATGACTCTGCGGGTTTCTAAGAAAGAGGACGAGATCAGAAGAAAGTGCATGGTTGTTGAGAAGCAGAGTAGAAATGTCTGCAATAATAAAAATCCAGTGATGCCAATTTTTGTAGTGATTGCTTTACGTCCAACTACCAAATTAGGTGTCGTGTACAGAGGCGACTAGCAAACATACTTTACTGTAAATATCTTTTATTAACCATTAAATAAAATCCAAGGCCTAGAGACCAGGAGTAGAACCCACTAAACCAACAATGCACCTTAGCTTTGCGGGTCTAGCCTATCTATAACCGCCTAACATACTTCACTGTAAATTTCTCATATTAAACATTAAATAAAATCCAAGGGCTACAGACAGGGAATTGAACCCACTAAACCAACAATACACCTTAGCTTTGCGGGTCTAGCCTATAGCCGCCTAACATACTTTACTGTAAATATCTTTTATTAACCATTAAATAAAATCCAAGGCCTAGAGACCAGGAGTAGAACCCACTAAACCAACAATGCACCTTAGCTTTGCGGGTCTAGCCTATAACCGCCTAACATACTTTGATATAAATTATTCATTATTAAACATTAAATAAAATCTAAGGCCTAGAGTCAAGGGAATCGAACCCACTAAACCAACAATGCACCTTAGCTTTGCGGGTCTAGCCTATCTATAACCGCCTAACATACTTTACCATAAATTTCTCATATTAACCATTAAATAAAATCTAAGGCCTAGAGTCAAGGGAATCGAACCCACTAAACCAACAATACATCTTAGCTTTGCGGGTCTAGTATCTTAACCCACTCGACTATCCATGACGCCTAGATGTTATTAAATAAAGTTTGTCCTATTACACAAATCTAAGGTATGATTAGTGAAAAAACTAAATAAATCCCCTACCTCCACTCGTTCTTCTTTGAGATCAACTTTAAGGGCTAATTGTTCCCTGAGCACTACATCTGGATAGTGGGTCTTATCGAAGGTGGCCTCCAGTTGTTCTAGTTGTTCTTCGGTGAATATAGTCCGATGTCGTCGTTTCCTTTTTGGAGGTGGTGCCTGTTGTCCTACGGCCATAGCTACAGCTCCTACATAACCAGGATACAGTCCTGGATACATTCCTAAAACAAGAGAGAGAGAGAAAAAAACAAATAATACAATTAAGAACTTAGCGTTCATTGTTTAAATTTTCTATCATAATCTGAACTGTAACAATAAAATGAAAGAAAATAAATTTAATTAAAGAGTGTTTGGCATTTCGAGGAAATACATACATATTACCATATTTGTTAAGTTGCACTTCCTGTTCTTGGATTTCCTGCGGAAACCGTAATATCGGAAATGGCAATGCTACCAAATAGGAATTACCCAGATTTTTTTTACGCAATCTGTTTTCAAACACACACTCGCGAGAGGTAAAGTAATGTTTCGCGCTCTTACTTAGGCCTTCATCTGACAAGTGCCAAGAGGAAGTGAAGTGAAACAATAAAACTAAATACACGAAGTAAAAACTCTTTACTCTAACTCACATGACTGTCTACAATTCACTTGGTTCTAAACCATTTATATTTATGCAAACTCAGATTTCTTTCCAAAATAATTAATTTTTAATATTTTATACGTCAGTATAAAGGAGAGAATCCAAAGTTATCCAAATCCGGTCTGGACCCATATGAGCTCTCGCCTTCCTTAAAAAAGGATAAAAATCCACCAGCCCTGGGTCTGAGCCATCTAAGATTGGTAGACGTTCGAACAAATCAAGCAACTACCTTGTAAATAGTTTCTGCAGAGAGAAAAAATCTAATGGCCCATCAGCTGGTTTTGAACCCGGGTTCTCCGCGTTGGTTCACCTTCAAGATGAATTGTTTCCAATTATAGAAAACCCCCAAAGGAAATTAATTTATTAATTTATAAAAGATTTATTTATTCATTTAATAAAAGGGAAATAATGAAGGCGTTGAAGCCGGCATTAATGTTGTTGATGAATGGAATATAAAATAACCTTCTCTCTGGTGAACAGCGTTGCGCGCACATTGCTGCGGGCTAATATTCTTACACTGTTACACCCCCCGCTTTGGCACACTAGTGTGTTGTTTGTTTTCCCGCATTTTTTATTTTTAGTAAATATCACCTCCTTTCTATTAACGTTTGATCGTAATTTGACGATTAAATATTCTAGAATTTCCCAGTTTTCCCTTCAACATTTTAGGTAGTAAAGCGATAGTATCAAAATTTCGGGAAATGATCTTTGATTACCACCCAAAGTGCTTGACACCTAATCGAAATACCAAAATTTGAGCTCACCACATATGTATTTCCGCTTTTGAGTTGTACTTTTTCGTATTATTATTATTTTTTTTCTTCTTATCCCGATGGATTTGTTGGCCATCCGCTATTGGAGCACTTCTTCTTCCGCCTAGGATGGTTATCCTCTTCCTTCCAAGTTTTCAGAGGACGTGAATTTCCCGGTGGGGGGGGAGAAAACATAAAATAAATCGCAATACCTTCTTCTAACGAAGGGTAAGTGCTTTCACTTAAAAAGGAAAAACTTGGAAAATATATAATTTTATTCTTAGTAAGCACAAGGGAATGAATGTACCTTACAGGAAAATCCTAGGAGTGATTGTCGAGGAAATCTCAAAGAAGTGAACAATCCGTGGAGTGAAGTCCGGACTTCGGATTGAGGAATTCTATTCAAACTTGCGATTTTAAGAACAAATATAAAAAAAAGTAAAGTAAAGTAATTGCCTATTTTTTCAGGCGGGCTTTACGTCCAACTACCAAATTAGGTGTAGTGGACGGAGGCGACTAGCAAACATACTTTACTGTAAATTTCTAATATTAACCATTAAATAAAATCCAAGGCCTAGACCAGGGGAATCGAACCCACTAAACGATCAATACCTCTTAGCGTTGCGGGTCTAGTCTATAACCGCCTAACATACTTTACTGTAAATTTCTCATATTAACCATTAAATAAAATGCAAGGCCTAGACCAAAGGAATCGAACCCACTAAACTAACAATACATCTTAGCGTTGCGGGTCTAGCCTATAACCGCCTAACATACTTTACTGTAAATTTCTCATATTAACCATTAAATAAAATCCAAGGCCTAGACCAGGGGAGTCGAACCCACTAAACCAACAATATATCTTAGCTTTGCGGGTCTAGCCTATAACCGCCTAACATACTTTACTGTAAATTTCTCATATTAACCATTAAATAAAATCCAAGACCTAAAGATCGAGAATCGAAGCCACTAAACCAACAATACATCTTAGCGTTGCGGGTCTAGTCACTCGGCTACCGTGGCGCCTTTTAAGAACAAATACAACCCTCCTTATAAAAATCAGTAAGGACACTTTAGGGGGGCACCTTTTTTTTTTTACCCACCCAATCGCAAAATTGCCCTTAATTCAAAGTTTACTGGTAATAGGTTTCAAGTAAAAGTTCTAGGTCTAGGCATAAAAAAAAATCCTCGAAACCATTGAATATTTGATTCAGTAATCACGTGTTTGGTGGGGGTCAAATGTTGGGATTTTGGAGAAAATTCGTGAGTTTGAACCTTTTTTTGGATGACAGTGTAAGTCTTCCGGTCTAACCATATTAATTTTAAGAGGATCAGTGTTGTTTAATGTAGGGAAATTTTTTCCCCCTTTTCTCTCTTCTTTTTTTTTGCCTGTTATGTTGGCTACAATGTAGGTCTCTGGAGTGTTTTATTCCCTGGTGATGGTTTTATCTCTCTCTCTAGAAAATCTGTGCGTCTTCTGAGGGTTGTGGTATGTATGTATATAGTATTTTCTTATTTTTTTTTTCGTCTAATATTTTTTTCCACCGCTTACTCAGCTATAAAAGAGATCTAGACTAAGTAGAACGGACAAAGCCGTTGGTGTTTCACTAGTGAAAAGAACACGTAGCAGTGCTAGAAATATGTTCAGATGCAAATCTCCTTGTCAAGTGAACCGTACATCTTTAAACCTCCCTGAGTTTATTCTGGGTTTCTCCATTGGGTAGCTCTACTCAACTCCTTAAAAAAACCATAACATCTTTCCTGTTTTTTACTTCTTTGCCCGACAATACGTAGACTCTCTCTCTCTCTCTCTCTCTCTCTCTCTCTCTTCGAGCTCTATCATCCGTTTTCTTTCTTGCGTTCTCTTTCTATTTTTCTGCGACTCTTCTTTACTTTAAAGGTGTTGTGGAGAGGGGAAAGAGGAAGAAATCTTTATTCGCACTTCCTGTGACAGCGGAAATCCACACGCACACACACACACACTTACGCACAAAGAAAGAAAACAAAAACTTTAATGCTCTTCAAATAAGACATAACGCGTCATAAACACTTAGCCTTATAAGTTATATAAACTATTGTGGATATTTTTTCTTATTTTTTTTAAGAAAGTTGGTATCACTACTTTCTTCCTGCTTTTCTTAATAGGAGGTAATGTGATCGTGTCGAATTTTTGGGGTTTTTTAAGTTTAAGACCGGAAATCAACCGATTTTAAGTTCCACTGATTTCCTTTTTATTTTTATTTTTTTTAACCATCGATTGAAAAGGCAATGGCCCTACAGTATAGCCGGCGATATAGTTCAGTATTTTTAAACTCCTCTTCTGGAAGACTCAGTACAAGGAACTGAGCTATGATTTAGGAGAAAAT
This sequence comes from Rhodnius prolixus, assembly GCF_049639745.1. Taxonomy (NCBI): domain Eukaryota; kingdom Metazoa; phylum Arthropoda; class Insecta; order Hemiptera; family Reduviidae; genus Rhodnius; species Rhodnius prolixus. Next base: position 209,601 of record NW_027411584.1, on the reverse strand, counting down.
AAGTTTATTAGCAATGAATACTCTCCTAGATCAGATCTACTGGACTATGAAAGCGAGAGGCTAACTTTTGTATCTTAATTTATAAATTTCTTTAGAGATGGTGAAGGTTCCCCTCCGTTCTTTGTGCGATATGTCCTTGCCAAAGAATACTTTCCATTTTCTCGCTGTGTGTCCGGCTCTTAAAGAGTTACGCAATCATTTTTTTCTCGGAAAAGGAGAGTCTCACAAAAGAGCAGCTAATAACATATCTTCCCACGCGGAGGTCCCGGGTTCGAATCCAGCTGCTGACCCTTAGATTTTCTCTTCCTAGGAGCTTAAATCATTTAAAATAATTACAATAACAATATACTTAAAACATCACAAAAATTGCTTTAAACTTTGATTATAATTTAAAAATCAGAAAAATATTACAGAATGTATTGCATTATACCATTATTTATTAGAATTTAATTGAATTAGGTAATTATGACGGAAATTCCAAGCAAATTTACAAAAATTTAATAATTGACTTCCATTTAAGAGAACCATTTAGATAAGTTATTTTTTTGTTTTATTATTTATTTATTTATTTACTTTTTAATGATTTAAGACGCGTCAACATCTAAGGTTATTGGTGCCCGGAGCTTTTTTCAGTGCTCTGCCGGCCTCCGGACAGTGTTCCCTCGTTGCAGGCAACACTGTCCATCACCGGACAGTGAGCTGTAAGAAGCTCTTAGGAAGAGAAAATCTAAGGGATTCGAACCCGGGACCTCCGCGTGCGAGGCCAGTACGCTAACCGCATAGCTAATCCCTTTCCTTTGAAGTATATTATTCTAAGCAACAATCCCTAACATACTTTACTGTAAATTTCTTTTATTAACCATTAAATAAAATCCAAGGCCTAGAGACCGGGGGAATCGAACCCACTAAACCAACAATACATCTTAGCTTTGCGGGTCTAGCCTATAACCGCCTAACATACTTTACTGTAAATTTCTCATATTAAACAAATAATCCAAGGCCTAAGACCAGGGATCAAACCCAGTACCACAATTCAATTTTTTTTATTTATTTATTTAATTTAAATATATATAATTTGAATTTATTCATAAATAAATAAGAATAAAGTTTAAATCGACAATTTATTATTGATTAATTTGTGAAACTTTATGTTATTATCTAATTCTAAATGATAATCAAAGCAACCGTTTATATAATATTACTTATATAAACAGTCAATAGATTACCTGGACAACATTATCATTTAATTATATATTGATACTATTATTATATAATACAAACACTGTATAGGTATATATTGCAATATATACGAGTATATCTTCGTGTGTAGAAGGAAATATACGCATGAAGTAATGTGTGTGTATGTGTAATGTGAATTGTATTCGCAATATTATAGTTTACAACTTATTATATGTATATATATGTATGGGACATCTGCAAGTTCAGTATAGTAATTATAGAATACGTTCACAGTAATTAATATTGGTTAATTTAAAATGAAATTTTCTAAAAATAAAATAATAATCTGACCCTATATGCTAATTCAAACTGTTTAATTATATTTTCATAAGATTTAACGGTTAATTAATAACAGGTGTGTTTTTAGGTATTAAAAGCTTTGTGAATATTTAAAATATTATCTAAAATAATGAAAATTCATTGCCTCCTTTTATAGAATTATAGAACTGATTTTATTTATCCACATTTTTTGCACCCGAGTATTGTTGGTTAGTATAATCGTTTATGTTCATCTTATTGGATTGATCTATGTGGGGGTCATTGAATTTAAATAAATAAATAATGTTTAGTGAAGTTGGCAACCCTGTGAACAGTCAGCTGTTTGATTAGTATTTACGTAAATATAACCTTTAAGGCCTTAGTTACGTTGGCGTGTCGGCTGGAAGAATTGTAGTTTGGAAGGACAGGGTTCTGTGATACGATTTTTTGGTGAACAGCCGTCAGAAATTTTCTCGCGGATGACAAACGATACGGTGCTAGTTGCAGATACGCGTGGGTGGGGGGGATGGTTTAAAAAGTGGCCGCAATAAGCGACGAGCATTGCTCCTGAAGTAGTGCCTATAGTCGTAATTTTTCCGGAGCATATCAACAGCCTAAAAACTGTTCAGCAATGATTGAGAACAATGTTCTAGTCCGCGCTGTTAATGGAAATGTCTGGAATGGCCGGCCGAGTAAAGGCGTGCTTCTTCTTCTTCTTCTTCTTCTTCTTCAAGACAACGCACGACCTTAAACGCCACAACTGGCGCTGAAAACTATTCGCAAAAATGGGTCCGGAAGCTCCTACTTCGATTTCACTTCAAAGTACCGTTAAGTACCGTTTCAGTGCACTTAATCATCCTGTATCTTAAGTATAATTGGGAAGTGGATGAAGTGTGGCTGAAATTCTAAGCTTTAAGAGAATGCCAGCAACGGAAGTACAACTTTACTGAACGAATTTTTAATTTTCAGTAATTTTTTTTTGTTTTTCTGTAAACTTCGTTTATATATTACATAAATACACTCATAGCGGGTTTGTGTATTGGATATGAGCGTGGACTAGTAAGTTTGAGTCCTGCGTATGGCTACTTTTTATTTGAAAAAAAATGTAAAGTATCCCAAACCGTCTACGACGCCTAATTTAGACCTAAGTTGGACGTTAAGCCTCGCAAGAAAAAAAAAAATAGGCGATTGATTTACCAATATAAGTTACACTCTAGATCAGGGGTCCCCAAATTTTTAACACAGGGGGCCAGATCCACTGTCCCTCAGACTGGAGGGCCGGACTATAAAACAAACTATTTTAAAGTAAAAAACGGAAACAAATAGAATATTTCAAATAAAGAACAAGTAAATTTAAATCAACAAACTGCCCAGTATTTCTGTGGGAATTATGGACCTGCTTTTGGCTAATGAGATGGTCCAATGTCCCCGGTTTAGTTATAGTGCTTTGCCTTTCTTCCTACTTCTGGCTGTTATTTTACACTGTTTTCGGAGCCGTGACGCGTCCGTCCCGCGTCATTGGAAGTAGTACTGTACAAGAACGACACAGCGCTTTGCGGCACCGCCACACATACGAGTATAGTGCTCCTCCTCTCACTGACCACCAATGAAAGAGATGCCCCTTCCGGAAGTGGCCCTCGGGCCGTAGTTTCAGGGGACCCCTGCTCTAGATTGTTGTAGGTTAGAATTATTTATACCATCAATTTTAAATTCTACAAAAAAAAACTAGTAAGCATTTTAAATAAAAAATAACCTTCCCTCAAGATTAAAAATAAAATATAACCATTGGAAGAAGGGTTTCTCAACAATTTCCTACCACTTTTGTTTTCCTTAATATTCCCTCCAATACCCAAGTGGCGGGTATTTATACTGAAACGATTGCGGCGGCGGCAATAGGGAAGTTTATAATATAGAAGGCTGTGTAACAAAAACAAACCCCCTATCCATGGAGGACCTATCCCCTCCTCCGCCTCCACCGCCACCTCCAACACACACACACACACACACACACACACACACATATACCCAGATCGTCCGCTAAACCTCACTGTTTATGCAACATTCATAGTTTAGTGTGATTAGGTAAATGTGTACAACTTGATTAACTGTATTAGAAATTTGCCTGCAGCGTCTAATAACACTAAACCACTAGAGTATAACAACCACCCTTATTAAGGGCCTTTCTAGGGCATAAAACCTTACATTCTGTGCGTGTTCCTTCTAGTAACTAGCCCCTTCTAGTAAATCCTGTTGAAAGATTAAAATGCACTGAAAATGATGTTTACATCATGCAAAACTCCCCCTCTGCAGTGAAGGAAACCCTAGCGCCGCTCCCGGGGACGAAAAAATAAAGAAACGAGAAGCCCCAATGGAGGTATTTAATGATTCACTGAACAATTCCAGAGTTTGGTTGTTTTTCTCTTCTCTTTACATTGTACTCTCCTTCGGAATCCCGTACGATTGCAGGAAGTGGGTTTTTTTTTTTTTTTACATCGCCAGGGGACAACTTAGCTACGATTTACAAATCTCATAGGCCTCATGAGTGAGGTTTTTGTTAAAAAAAATGTAATTCCATTTTAAATTTAAATAATTCTCCCAGTTGATTGTGTTCTTTTCCCTTTTCCCTTTTCTACTTTTTTCTATTATTCTAGGTGAGAAACTAAAGTACAATTAGAGAACGGATTAGCTAAGCGGTAAGCATAGGTGGAGATTCCGGGTTCGAATCCAGCTATTATCGTCCCCAGGGCCGGATTTAGATGAAAAGAGGCTCTAGGCTATTCCCACTTATGAGGCCCTTTCACCTCCCATTTTTAGGTTTGTAAATTACATACAGAGATAATAAAATACATCACTACTGTGATATATGTTGTATCAATATGTTAAATGAAACATGTTGCTATTGGTACTGCTTTTAGAATAGCGTAATTTTAATTTTGCTAACAATTTGAATGTAGGCCCCTCTTGGATCTTGAGGCTCTAGGCTGAAGCCTAGTTAGCCTATAGGGAAATCCCGGCCCTGATCGTCCCATTGATTTCCTCTACCTAGGAGCTTCAAAGTACACTGAAAACAAAGTTCGAAGCGCTAAAGAATTTAGCTTCAAAACATGAAAAATTACTTCCAAAAACTACTCTTTACAGTTCCATGTATTCGGCAAGATTCGTACCTTTGATTTGATTTTGGTTCAACAGTAGCGGCATGTAAATTGTTCCCCTATTATATCGGGAATCTAAATATATTAAAGACGCGCCTGGAGGTTTTTTTTTTTTTTCTCTCCAGAGTCAGTTCCCGCTCCCAGCAATCGTATGGGATTCCCCAAAAGAGTACAATTTAAAGAGAAAAACAACTGTTGTTCATTCTTTTTGGTGGCTGAATCATAGTTTCAGTAGGATGAAAAAATAATTGCCCATTTCAGTCATAATAAACTTTATTATGCCGAGCTTTCTACCTAGGGACTAGGGTCATCTTCAGGGCTAATTTACAATATACTGTTTTACATTATTAGAGGGTTGGTGTGTGTCTTCTGTCTTGTCTGTTCATGGACAGACATATCACGACTGAAATAAGAAAACAAACCATACTCTGGAATTGTTTAGTGAATACTTTCAGTGGGGCTTCTTTCTTTTTTCGTCCCCGGGAGCGGCGCTAGGGTTTCCTTTACTGCCGCTACAGACAACGCAGTCTATCGCTGCTTATAGTGAGCTATAAGAAGCTCCTAGGAAATAAAAAAATCTACTCCGTCATTAGCTAGATTCGAACCCATGATCTCTGCGGCGTTGGAATCCAGAGTATTCGCTAACCACCCAGCTAATCCGTTCCCTAATAATTTTTCTCTTAACTGCAGTAAATAAAGTTGATTTAAAAAAAAGTAAATAAATAAATAAAAATAAATAAATTAGCTAAACCGTATAAATTACGTTAACCATAATTCATGCTCTGAAAACAATAAATTTATAATGTGGATTTAAGTTGAGTTTGATTTAATAAAACAACATTTAAATTAGTGTCAAAATAAAGCTTTCAATTAAATAATAATTAACAAAAAATAAATAAATAAAATTAAATAATTAATTGACGTAGTAGAATGAACAGCAAAAGCGCTTACATTTTTTAATTTATTTGTATTGTTTAATTAGATATTTTTAATTGTTTTTTTTAAACTTTTCGTAAAATAATGCCCACCTGTTTATTTTGTATTTAATGATCTCATTGTGAAACAAAATATTTTAACTTTAGCTGTATATTTTATTCATAGAAATTAAATTTTTGATGTGGTAAATACGAAAATAATAATTAGAAAAAAAAATTAATGTACGATGTAAAACACTTACGTCATTTCCTCACATGTAATATGATTTTCTATTACGTGCCCGGAAATCGTTAAAAAAGGTTCCAAATTTTAATCATTAAAGGTGGTACAACTGTTCAAATAATTTTCCTTCAAAATTTGTGAATTTTACTTAATGCTTAGTAATAAAGAAAAAATGTAAGCCACTCATTACACTTAATTTGGCCATACAGAGGGAATCTTAACCTCAATTTTTCTCCCTTTTTGGGAGGGGGGGAAATATTTTGTTTCTTATGAAAATTTTAGAGCCTAGAAGTGAGCAAAGAGTATGCGAAGTTAAAAAGGAAGTAGCTGGTACCGTTTTCAAAAAAAAATCGTAAAAAGTCTATTTCAAAATATCAGCTTTATAAATTTTCAGCGATTTTCCTTCTTTTTTTTTTAGTTAAAACGGTTATTTTATTTATAATAAAGAAAACTGTTTTTCCGACTCTGGGAAGCTGAAAACAGATTTTTCTTTTTTTTGTTTGTTTCCGGTACAATCTCTTAATTCGAAAATTTGTAAAAATATCACGATACCATTTCCTGCTACGTAGAGTAGAAGAGAAAAATGTTTTTATTTTTCTCTTCTTTCTCTTCTTTTTTTCTCTTAAGGAAAAACAATTACAGGAATCATTCTCTGAGAATGAAACAAAGAAAGAGATCGGTCTGTTTGTATGTACGCATGGTAATCCATTGTAACTAAAAAACACGAGAAATCGCAGAAAAATAACTCTTCTTTTTTTTTGTATGTATCTCTTTGGCGTCTTTTTGGCGCGTAGATTTTTTTGGGTAAAATCATTCGACCGGAAATACCACTTTACGGAAATATCACTTCTTTGTGATTTTGTGCAGAAAAAAAAGAAAAAAAAATGGCTTCTAAGATTTTTGTTTCAATTTTATATACACGCTTACTGTACTAAAGGAGTTCTTTTGACGGGAAGTCTGGTCAGAGAGAGCTCTCAGTTTTTTTTTGGGGGGGGGGAATTCTTTTCCTGGCACTTCACGTTTCCTTTTTAAAGTGACAGCATCCCTATTAATAAATCTAATAAACTTTTTTTTAAAAAAAAAATTCGAAATTTAAAGGAGAGTACGAAAGAATGTCGTGCGAGAAATCATTACAGTTTTATTCTTACATTCACTTCAGGTAAAAAAAAAAATCATGCAATCATGGCCAAATTTTATGCACAGGAAGTGTATATTTTGAGATGTTCTTTGACGGAAATAGTAGTTATTATAAAGAGGTCCGTGTGTGGGTTTTGTGAACAAAATATTTTGAATCTAAGAACAAAAATGGTTATTTTTGTTTTTAGATTCTACTGGAGAAACCGTCTGAACTTAGCGAATAAAATCCATTAGGCGGAAGTTCCATTTTACCGAATGGATTTTAATCCCACTAACGCAAGTTTCTTTTTACTGATTGGATTCTTTTTTGGGGGGAAGGGGTCTTCCCTAAAAATGCTTACAAAGATTTCCTTTAGCCTTGTACTTATCTTAAAATTCCACCAATAAGAGCACAAATGGTAACTTTTCCCTTTTAATCCAGCTAATGACCCGTAGATTTTTTTTATTTCCTAGGAGCTTCACTATAAGCAGCGATGGACTGCGTTGTCTTTAGCGGCAGTAAAGGAAACCCTAGCGCGCTCCCGGGGACAAAAAGAGAAAGAAGGTATTTAATGATTCACCAAACAATTCCAGAGTATGGTGGTTTTTCTCTCTCTTTGCATTGTACTCTCCTTGGGAATCCCGTACGATTGCAGGAAGCGGGGACTGAAAAATGCTATCCCAGCAAAAAGTAATATCCTAACTTTAATGAATTTATTCAAACTGGTAGATTAAGTGGATTGCTAGGATTGCAAGAACAAAGGAAATACGGGCTCATTTGACTGGACGAATTATTCTCTCTTTTTTTGTTGGGATTTGGAGCCGACAACGGCTCCTATGATTCTTCTGCTAAAGCTCCCTATCATCATGATCGTGGATATATAAAGTTTATTTGAATGATTTGTCGAAGAGAATTCATTTTAGGACAGTTCTAAGGAAGGATTAGTTCACCTTTAAAGTTGCCATTTTTTTAGGTTTATGGTCTTTCAAAGGTGTAAATTATGGTGTCAAAAATTGAAACATGGTTTGAAATTACGAATCTGAAAAGATCATAATACAGTTTATTGGGAATTTTGACAATTGTTTTAAGAGAAATTCGAGAATAGTGCCCACCAGATTTGTTTTCAAGCTAACTCCTCTTCCACTCGATTTACACCATCGAGACCCCCCCCCCAAAAAAAAGGCACATCTACATAAAATTCCAAATCGAATGACACCTCATTCATGAAAATCGGTTCGCGCTTTAAAGCGCTACGTTGTTTACAAAAAAAAAAGGTAACAACAACAAGAAAGAACAATTTTTGAAAATGCCGTTATTGCTCATTTTCAGCAACTTTTTGGCAACTGGGTTGTTGCAAAAAAATTACAGTTATAAAGGATGATTTCCCCTATAATTTAAAGAAAATTTGAGAATTTTATCTTTTACAGAAAAAGAGAAAAAAAATTGTCAAAGTTGGGCGTTTTTTCAACGTTACGCTTTTTCGTGCAGTTTCTTAGATGATCAACCCTTATTACAACTGTCCTACAGGACAGTTTTAATCACTATGTAATACAATCCCGAATGTTCAACGTACACAAAAAAATTTTTTAATAGACAAATAATTTTTAAGTGAAATATTGAGGTTATAATTACCTAAAAAATCATGCGCCGGTGGGAAGACTGAAGCTGCAGCTGCTGCGGCCGCTGCAAGATGTCCAAAATGTAGTGGATGTCTGATACTACTCTGCGACGCTACGGTAGTATCCATTTGTTGTTGTTGTTGTTGCTGCTGTTGTTGTTGTTGTATAGGTGTAATAGCATTATTACTACTAAGACTACTACCATTACTAGCAGTATTAACGGCCGGTCTTGACAGTATACTATCAATGGTAAACAATCCTCTTGGTTTGCTTAAATCGGCCGGATATAAAGCGCCCATTCTTTTAGCGTTGTTGGCCACCGTAGTCTCGTCTTCGTCTTCTTCACTACCTGGGCCGCTACCACCCGTAGGGCCACGAGTCAAGCCCAGCTCCACCGTTGTTCTATTCTCGTAGAATGTAGGCGGCCTATCTTGATAGCCGGCTCTGTACTGAGCCCTATAACTGAACGGAGACATGTGAACGTAATTTTGTTTTCGGGGTAACCGATACGGGAAGGTAGTGGAGTGCCGCGGCCCTCTCACCCCTCTTTTTGGCTGAAAGTTTAGTTATAACCAGTTGGGTAGGGGTAAAACTGGCCGTGCCTTCAATCCCAGTTCACCTGGCCTTATCCCCTCCCCAACTCGCCCATGTATGAGAGAAACCTCTCTCTCACTCTGTCTCTCTCTTAGTCCCCCCCTTCACTAGAAGTACCACCAAAAACCAAAACCACCTTCTCCTACTTGACGGTTATAACCATCACTACACAGAATAATGGAATACAGCTATTGGCCGACTGGATGGGGTAGTAGGCGTGGCCAACAGAAATACCACTCCCCCTAGAGAGAGAGAGAGAGTGTGTGAGAGAAGAGTCATCCAAGGGGGGCGCTCTCTCTGGTGGTCGTGTATATCCCTTCCACCCATTTATACTCATCGTGTTACTTCTCTTTAACTTTCCATCCCATCATCATCATCATCCCATTTTGGCCTCCCCTACCTCACACACACACACACACACACACACACACACACACACACACACACACACACATCTACAGGGAATGATATATCATATAAGACATACTTAATGCAACCAACTCATTTCCTGCCACCTCCCTTCAGTTGGGGGAGCATTACCGGCTAACATCTTGCTCCTCTAATTGGTGCCACACTTTAATTTACTCTTTATTAGGGAGGTTACTATCCTGTTTGCAATGCGGCCAGAGGTTACAGTAGGCCTATACAATATTTACCCACTTAGTTATTTACTTTTGGTTGGACACTTATTACTTCTTTTTTATGTTTCTATTTTTTTTTTCTCCTGCCTTTCCTTCGTACATCCTTTCCCTTTCGTCCTTTGCCCTTCTAATGTTTCATCCTAAATAAATAAACCGTTTAAACATTTTTTTTTTTTAATTATTTATTTGTATTTTTAATTGCTTGTAGAACAAATAAGTCTTAAAGTTACCTAAAAATCTGGTGTACCCTAACAGCCCTTCTGTTTCTCGGACATTACCAGTTTATACGAGCCCTTTTGAAAGCTGTGATGTTCACGCAGCACAATCTTATAATAAATAACAAGAAATTGAGTCGCCACGGTAGCCGAGGGGTAAATATACTAGACCCGCAAAGCTAATAAGTATTGTTGGTTTAGTAGGTTCGATTCCCCGGTCCCTAGGCCCTGAATTTTATTTAATAGTTAACATGAGAAATTTACAGTAAAATATGTTAGGCGATTATAGGCTAGACCCGCAAAGCTAAGATGTATTGTTGGTTTAGTAGGTTCGATTCCCCGGTCCCTAAACCTTGAATTTTATTTAATGGTTAATATGAGAAATTTACAGTAAAGTATGTTAGGCGGTTATAGGCTAGACCCGGAAAGCTAAGATGTATTGTTGGTTTAGTAGGTTCGATTCCCCGGTCCCTAAACCTTGAATTTTATTTAATGGTTAATATGAGAAATTTACAGTAAAGTATGTTAGGCGGTTATAGGCTAGACCCGGAAAGCTAAGATGTATTGTTGGTTTAGTAGGTTCGATTCCCCGGTCCCTAGGCCTTGAATTTTATTTAATGGTTAACATGAGAATTTTACAGTAAAGTATGTTAGGCGGTTATAGGCTAGACCCGCAAAGCTAATATGTATTGTTGGTTTAGTAGGTTCGATTCCCCGGTCCCTAGGCTTTGGATTTTATTTAATGGTTAATACGAGAAATTTATAATAAAGTATGTTAGGCGGTTATAGGCTAGACCCGCAAAGCTAATATGTATTGTTGGTTTAGTGGGTTCGATTCCCGGTCCTTTAGGCTTTGGATTTTATTTAATGGTTAATACGAGAAATTTATAGTAAAGTATGTTAGGCGGTTATAGGCTAGACCCGCAAATCTAAGATGTATTGTTGGTTTAGTGGGTTCGATTCCCGGTCTCTAGGCCTTGGATATTATTTAATGGTTAATAAAAGAAATTTACAGTTAAGTATGTTTGCTAGTCGCCTCCGTCCACGACTCCTAATTGGGTAGTTGGACGTTAAGCCCCGCCTAAAAAAAATAGGCGACTACTTTACTTTTTAAAAAGAAATTTTGATTGACAACCTTCTAATAACCAACAAACTGATGCTAGTCTTCTTTTTACAAATCATCAATATCATCAATAAAAAGTCTCAATTAAACTGCTTCCTGCATAAGACTATTTTGTGGTTATGAAAGCAAAAAGTTGGGGGGGGGAATGCGTCCAATACAAAACTTCAAAGTATTCAGATGTTTTAAAATAAAATCTTAGTAGAAGCAGTAAAAAACCGCAGAAGGTTATCTTATCAATGAGTTGCGAACGATTCCATAACACAGCTATAGTCTTAAAAAGTGCCACCAAAATTATCACCTTAAAAATCTATCACCGGACAGTGAGCTGCAAGAAAATTCTTGGGAAGAGAAAAAAATGTAAGGGTTAGTTGCTGGATTCGAACCCTTGGATCGCTGCTTTGAAAACCAGCATACACTAATCACTGATCTAATTCACTCTACATTTATTTGTAAGGTTTATACATTCTTGGATAGTGGGCAAGTAAACAGTAACGTTATGGTGAATTTGAATCGTCCAACTACTTCTAAATTCGTTCAAATTGTTGCAGATGCAAAGAGGAGCTTGGAAATAACTAGGAGTAAATTATTTAACTTAAGAGGGCTTGCTTAAGAAATTAATCGAGACTCGAACAGTAAGTAAAACGATGAAATGGAATTATTTCTCACATTCTTTTATTTTTATTTACACATGTTTTATTTGAAAAAATTCGCCAAGAGCTTACGTATAATTGCGGTTAAAACTGTGCTCAACTGATTCCGGTAGTTCCTTCACTAAAATTGAAGTTATAGAAATGTTTTTTATCACTTGACAGGCACCACAATAGCCGAGCGGTTAAGATACTAGACCCGCAAAGCTAAGATGTATTGTTGGTTTAGTGGGTTCGATTCCCCGGTCTCTAGGCCTTGGATTTTATTTAATATTTAATAATGAAAAATTTTATTTATACAATTAAATCGATTAACAACTCCACTTTTTGAAATATCATAAATTTAAGTGCCCAAAGTGTTCAGTTCTAGCTTTTTAAATTTATAATAAATTTCTCAAATAATAAAGATTAACGCCATTAAATGGTAAAACATTTTTTGGCCATTAAATAATAAATAATTTATTTCAGAAGTCATTTTGATTAATTCCTTGCTCTAATTTAAATTGTTGTAATAATTCAACTCAAATTCAGTAGCAGCCGCTGAATGCTAAATTTATTTGAATTTATATTTTAAACAGAATTACAAAAAAAAATTTACATTATCTCCTCGCATTTCTCCACTTTTATGGAGTTAATCTAGTTGTGCAATGAATGGCTTAACTAATAATATTATTACAGAAATTATAAAGCAAGAAAATTTTCCTTCTTATTATCTTTCCTTGATAATATGGTTAATATGGTTAAACTGACTTACACGGGTTATATAAACAGAAATCATTGTTTACACTAACATAAGATTCTGCTTGTTTCCAACTGTGATTAAGTAATCCCCAAGTCCTAGAATTGTTAATGCTAAGATCTACATGGTAATTATCCTAGAATTTGTGAATACCTTACCTGGAATCTACATATTCAGAACCTTTGGTTCTTTTTTTTTTGGGTTCGAAACTTTTCCATGGCAAATAGCTTTCCTGGGTTCAAGTGGGCGTTCAATTCAGTGGGAGTTTCAACGATAAGTTTTCCTCTAAGTTGTTCATTTAGTTACAACGTGTTTTCGGCATTTTTCTTCTTCTTTGGTTTGAGAGGACGTGATCAAATGTCATATCTTCGATGTTGCGGATCAGTTGATGCTTTAGGTGCTCCTATCTCTTAACTTTGGTAGTGTATCGATGCGCATTTGTAGTCGTCACTGAGCTGGAGCAATTGATGCTTATTCAAAGCAGGGCCGCGTCTCTTTCACTATCAAATGCTTCGAAGACAAAGAAAAAAAGAATCTTGAAACTAAGAAGACAATTCCATTCAGAAAACTAACCACTCAAGATCTGAGGCTTAGCTTCCAGTAAGGGCTCTAAGGGAGGATCAATTTCAATGTTGTTCATTATCCTGTTGGAAGAGCAATGGAGTTCTCTCACTCTAAATCGGGTATTTCTGAGTCCATCTTTGCTTATTAAGTCCCAATTGAAGGAATCAATGGTTTTCCACTGATTCATGAATTCATAATTAAGAATCTCCTAATAGGTAACACAATTCAGGTGTTGAGTGGACATGCGAATTTATGGTACCATCTTTTTTTTAAATGCTGCCTTACCCAGTCTCGCCAATCTGTGCTGGCTGTGGTGGAGTCCAATGAGAGACTGTGCGGACTTTGTGGAGTTGTGTCCAGTTTATTCTGAAACTAGGATTTCTGGTCTTCAGGAGGTTAAATGTTTCCCCGACCGGAGATTGTGGCATCTGGTTATCTTTATCAGAACTTACTAGGTTTATTCAGTGGGCGATTGAGTCGCCATGCTCCCTAGAGTCCTGGTCACTACTTTATTAGTTCATTGTACTGCTATCCGAAAACTCTTAGACGGATTTTACTGGTCTTGAAGCTCCCGGTATCTCTCATGAGATGCATTTTGGTTACCTGCGTTTCCTTACCCCATTTTTTTGGTGGAACCGCCCTTCTAATTCAATCGACAATCGCCTTTTCTGAGCCCTCCTGGTCTTGAACGACCTTTCTCTTTTTTGAGCGAAGTTAAATTAGTCTATTTGGCTTTCATCTTTCCTCCAATCGTATTAATTGGCCAAAACTATTATTAGCCTTCATTTCCCAATTGTTTTTAATGATCGATCTATTTCTGATCACATTCCTAGATCGATTTTTTTTATAATGTAAGTGGTGTTTTCTATTCTGTTTGCAATTATGATTACTTACAATTGACAATCGCAAGGGCAATAACTCAATTTTCGTTTCGCGTAACAATTTGATTGGCAGGGAAGGGATTAGCTATGAGGTTAGCATACTGGACTCCCACGCGGAGGTCCCGGGTTCGAATCCAGCAGCTGACCCTTAGATTTTCTCTTCCTAGGAGCTTCTTACAGCTCACTGTCCGGTGATGGACAGTGTTGTCTGTAACGAGAGAACACTGACCGGAGGCCGGCAGTGCACTGGAAAAAGCTCCGGGCGCTAATGACCTCAGCTGTTGATGCGCAAAAAAAAAAAAAAAAAAAAAAATTTGATTGGTTGATACATTGACAAGTCGACCAATGGATTTTTTTTTAATTTTGAATTTTGGCCGTTTCCAAACGACATAGTTGCTGGTGATGGAGAAAAACGTCAGTTAGCCTTAGAAATTTTTTTATTTTGTTTACTTGTGTGGAAATTTTCAGAAAATCTAGAAAAATAGAAACTTAAACCTCTCTCATAAAGTGAGTAAAAGTAAAAAAATAATTACAGATTGAACTTGCAAAGTCCACCACCACCTCACTTATTTTTTTAAAATTCTTCTCCAGTCTCCTGAGGGAAAACAAAAAAATAGAAATAGAAAGTTGACACACAAAATCGAAAGCGACGGGGGCTTAAAGTTAGGTCGTTAATGCCGAAAGAATTGTGAAAAATGTCGGCACCAGCGACAACTTGGCTTAGGGTACGCTTAGCGACGGTTACAGGCTCTCCTTGCCCTTAATGGAACGCTTTACTTGCCGTCTTAAGCTGCAAGCCCTTCTGCTCGCCCCTTACTTAACTCCTTCTTAATACCTAAAACTTGAAAATAAGAATAAGCATTATTATTTTTATTTTTTCCCTTCTAACATTTTGACTTTTTCAGCTTTTTTTTTTTGCAAGCTTCTTTCTTTACTTTAGTTCTTTTTTTTTTTAAATCTTTTGAAATCCTCTTTGTCCGGGGAAAAAAAAGAAGCTGTGGTTCGTAATTAAATCCTTAGAAGGTTATTTATTAACAGATTTTTCTCCCCCCCCTACGCGCGCAGATTGGAAGAGCGTTAGAAAATTGAGGACTGAAAAGGGTTTTCTAGATTAAAGGAAGAGGGAAATTATCTACAGAATTTTCTCAGACTTAAAAAGTCTTTTAATAATCTTTCTTTTTCTTTTTTAAGTACTTTACTTAAATTTGAAGTAAGTGCAAGTATTTCTCATCTGTGAAAAATTTTTATTTTAAATTTCACCCAAAAAACGATTGTTGATAATGATCGATCTATTTCTGAACAACTAATCACATTCCTAGATCGATTTGTTTTATCATGTAAGTAGTGTTTTCTATTCTGTGAGTGATTATGATTACTTACAATTCACAATCGCAAAACTAATCAATTTTCGAAATTTCTTTGAAGATGATTATTTGTCCAAATTTGTGTCTGTCAGTCGATTTGTGTGTTCAATACAATGAAATAACGTAAATAGCGGAAAAAGACAAATTTCAATTTTTATTTTTTATTTAGATGCCACAGTCAAATACAAAATATTTTTTCCAGTTTTGGGGATCAAAAATATGTGGAAAATTATTTTCTTAAATTTCCTTTTCAGCTTCCTTATTATCTCGTTTAAATCTTTTGGCTTTAATTTACTAATTATTTTTCCAAACTTACGTGAATTATCAAAAGATTTCTGGTTAATCTTCAATTTACAATTAAAGCTTTAATCTGTTTTCTATCTCTTGGGCAATTATAAATTTTCCTTACCTTATGTTTGTGACCGTATGAGGTTTCAAAAAATAATACTAAAGTAAGCCTAGCCCTAACCAAAATTTTGCAGGCACCCTCCAAATAAAATGGTGGCCATCTCACCCGACTTTACCAAATGATTATTTACAGTCGACAATTGCAAGGGCTATAACTCAATTTTCGTTACACGTAACAATTTGATTGGTGACAAGAAAGTCGACCAATGGATTTTTTTCAATTTGAATTTTCCACGTCACCAAACTGCTGGTGATGGAGAAAAACCTGACGTCCGTTAGCCTGAGATAATAATTCAATATGAACTAATTTTCTTTAGATTTTTTTCCTGACTTAAATTTGAACCACACACAGCGAAAAATTTCGCACTATGATTCGCTAGTCCGGAAATTGATGGATGAATTTTGTTGTGGCGGAAGTTGAAAGAGGTATTAAAAAAACTATTAAGAGCCGATAGTGGTGAGGGAAATGGTTGTGTGTGAACCAGCCCAAACTGAATAGGATCATATGGTCCACTTCAGCTGACATGACCCACTTCAGTCAGCACCGTACTGTAGACAGCTCATCTGGCCCGCACTTTAATTGCAGCTTCCATGTAGGTTCTTCTTCCCCTCCACTTAGTGGGGAGCTCTGTTAATTCATAATTTCTTATCCAGTAGACGGAGGACTATATCTTGGGGTTTATATCTACGCCGGCCCTGAGTACTTGTATTGTTTACTAATGATTGCGCCAGTAATATAATTGAGAAGATTGCGGAGAGGCAGCGTTGAGAACAAAAAGCTGCACTAACCACACCAGATCGTTTTATATGATAATTAGTTTAAAAGTGGTGAAGAAATGGGAGCAGCTTTTGGATGTTTGGGATAAAGTGGTGTTTCCTGCACTTGACAGTGAAAGACCCAATAACTTGGTCCTGCACTTTCTCCAGCTCTCCCCCCCCCCCACACACACAGGAGCTATTGTATTAGCCATACCCCTAGGGTGGGTGTGAATGAAAGCCCAACGATGGGGGATCTTTCTTCTATTTAACCCAAACCACGATTGTAATACCATTTCCTGAACAATGTATGGGTGTACTTCCTTCCGTGGCTATCAAAACATCATTGTACTTGACTTTACCACCTTAACTAGCTGCCCCTTATCACGGCAATCCAATCCTTATCACAACTCTCATTCACATCCAATTTTTCTCTCTTCAACAATGCCTTTTAATAAAGAATTTTTTTCCCTTTCAAGTTTCAAGATTTAATTTTAACTGGCTTGATATTTAAAAAATATCGTATTGACCTCACATATAACTTTGGTACATATTTAATTTTTAGATATTAATTGCCTCATAATTTACACTTTTATGTAGTACTAATACTTGTAATGTCATAAGGTATGCTTTACTTCCAACTACCAAATTAAGTGTCGCTAACGGAGGCAACTTGCAAACATACTTTACTATAGATTTCTCATATCAACCATTAAATAAAATCCAAGGCCTCTAGACCACGTGAATCGAACCCACTAAACCAACAATACATCTTAGCTTTGCGGGTCTAGTCGATAAACTCCTAACATATTTTACTATTAAATTCTCATATTAACAATTAAATAAAATCCAACGCCTAGAGACCAGGGGAATCGAACCCACTAAACCAACAATACATCTTAGCTTTGCGGGTCTAGCCTATAACTGCCCAACATACTTTACTTTAAATTTCTTTTATTAAACATTAAATAAAATCCAACGCCTAGAGACCAGGGGAATCGAACCCACTAAACCAACAATACATCTTAGCTTTGCGGGTCTAGCCTATAACTGCCCAACATACTTTACTGTAAATTTCTTTTATTAAACATTAAATAAAATCCAACGCCTAGAGACCAGGGGAATCGAACCCACTAAACCAACAATACATCTTAGCTTTGCGGGTCTAGACTATAACTGCCCAACATACTTTACTGTAAATTCCTTTTATTAATCATTAAATAAAATCCAAGGCCTAGACACCGGGAATCGAACCCACTAAACCAACAATACATCTTAGCTTTGCGGGTCTAGCCTATAACTGCCCAACATACTTTACTGTAAATTTCTTTTATTAAACATTAAATAAAATCCAACGCCTAGAGACCAGGGGAATCGAACCCACTAAACCAACAATACATCTTAGCTTTGCGGGTCTAGCCTATAACTGCCCAACATACTTTACTGTAAATTTCTTTTATTAAACATTAAATAAAATCCAACGCCTAGAGACCCGGGAATCGAACCCACTAAACCAACAATACATCTTAGCTTTGCGGGTCTAGCCTATAACTGCCCAACATACTTTACTGTAAATTTCTTTTATTAAACATTAAATAAAATCCAACGCCTAGAGACCAGGGGAATCGAACCCACTAAACCAACAATACATCTTAGCTTTGCGGGTCTAGCCTATAACTGCCCAACATACTTTACTTTAAATTTCTTTTATTAAACATTAAATAAAATCCAACGCCTAGAGACCAGGGGAATCGAACCCACTAAACCAACAATACATCTTAGCTTTGCGGGTCTAGCCTATAACTGCCCAACATACTTTACTTTAAATTTCTTTTATTAAACATTAAATAAAATCCAACGCCTAGAGACCAGGGGAATCGAACCCACTAAACCAACAATACATCTTAGCTTTGCGGGTCTAGCCTATAACTGCCCAACATACTTTACTGTAAATTTCTTTTATTAAACATTAAATAAAATCCAACGCCTAGAGACCAGGGGAATCGAACCCACTAAACCAACAATACATCTTAGCTTTGCGGGTCTAGCCTATAACTGCCCAACATACTTTACTGTAAATTTCTTTTATTAAACATTAAATAAAATCCAACGCCTAGAGACCAGGGGAATCGAACCCACTAAACCAACAATACATCTTAGCTTTGCGGGTCTAGCCTATAACTGCCCAACATACTTTACTGTAAATTTCTTTTATTAAACATTAAATAAAATCCAACGCCTAGAGACCAGGGGAATCGAACCCACTAAACCAACAATACATCTTAGCTTTGCGGGTCTAGCCTATAACTGCCCAACATACTTTACTGTAAATTCCTTTTATTAATCATTAAATAAAATCCAAGGCCTAGACACCGGGAATCGAACCCACTAAACCAACAATACATCTTAGCTTTGCGGGTCTAGCCTATAACTGCCCAACATACTTTACTGTAAATTTCTTTTATTAAACATTAAATAAAATCCAACGCCTAGAGACCAGGGGAATCGAACCCACTAAACCAACAATACATCTTAGCTTTGCGGGTCTAGCCTATAACTGCCCAACATACTTTACTGTAAATTTCTTTTATTAAACATTAAATAAAATCCAACGCCTAGAGACCCGGGAATCGAACCCACTAAACCAACAATACATCTTAGCTTTGCGGGTCTAGCCTATAACTGCCCAACATACTTTACTGTAAATTTCTTTTATTAAACATTAAATAAAATCCAACGCCTAGAGACCAGGGGAATCGAACCCACTAAACACACAATACATCTTAGCTTTGCGGGTCTAGCCTATAACTGCCCAACATACTTTACTTTAAATTTCTTTTATTAAACATTAAATAAAATCCAACGCCTAGAGACCAGGGGAATCGAACCCACTAAACCAACAATACATCTTAGCTTTGCGGGTCTAGCCTATAACTGCCCAACATACTTTACTGTAAATTTCTTTTATTAAACATTAAATAAAATCCAACGCCTAGAGACCAGGGGAATCGAACCCACTAAACCAACAATACATCTTAGCTTTGCGGGTCTAGCCTATAACTGCCCAACATACTTTACTATAGATTTCTCATATCAACCATTAAATAAAATCCAAGGCCTCTAGACCTCGGGAATCGAACCCACTAAACCAACAATACATCTTAGCTTTGCGGGTCTAGTCGATAAAAGCCTAACATATTTTACTATTAAATTCTCATATTAACCATTAAATAAAATCCAAGGCCTAGAGACCAGGGGAATCGAACCCACTAAACCAACAATACACCTTAGCTTTGCGGGTCTAGCCTATAACTGCCCAACATACTTTACTGTAAATTCCTTTTATTAATCATTAAATAAAATCCAAGGCCTAGACACCGGGAATCGAATCCACTAAACCAACAATACATCTTAGCATTGCGGGTCTAGTCTTCTAACCTTCTCGGCTAACGTGGCGCCTTAATTTTCTTCCATAGATTGGCTATCTTTAACCCAGATAACTCTTGAATTTTTTTTTTAAACTAGACAAATCGCAATGAAATGTCCGACGTTTTCATGTTGGCTTAGATTGCGCATTGTACATGGAAAATAATCTGTCTTTTTTTTTTTTTTTTTTTTACACAAGATTTGGACAATGAGGCAGAATCTGCTGTGCAGACCCATACGACTTTCTATTCTTCTATTCCAAAAGTTCTAATTCACCAAATTTTCTGCAAACTCCAAGCATTTGAATAATATTTAATTATGATCACTTTAAAAAAGAATTTACCCAACCGCTTTAAATTTACCCTAGAAGTATCATTAACGATGTTTTCAGGAAAAAATAATTGTAGTAAAATTCATAGATTTATGTGCTCGAAATCACTAAGCAGATGAGAGCTCAAAATCTTTGTAACACGCAAAATGTCCGGTTGAAAATCTTTATTCCGGATATCCGGACCGATCGCAAAATTTTGCTCTTACTAAGTGACTATCGATAAAGAAGTAAAGTTTTTCGATGTGTGTACTTTGATTGTTATTCGATTTACTTTTACTTTTGACAATATTGTGCCCTCTTAAAGAATATTGCCAGTGAGTCTCAGAGAACATAATGGACCATGATCTGCGATTAATATTAATCAGTGAGTACTGAAGTAAGAAAAAAGGCGATTTGGACATTTCTTTTATTTTTAATTTATTTTAGTTTTTTTCTTTGTCGGAATAATCAAGATGTTGAAATACAAAATAAGCGGGACAAAGGGCGTGCGGCGCACAAACAAAATCTCTTACCTGGTACTATAAGGGTCAAGTACTGCTATAAGAAGGTAGTCAGATCTATGTCAACATTACGTATCCCTTTAAGGAAGGAGGGAGTTAGATTATTTGTGTAAGAACTGCACCTGGGCTTTATGTGTCCACTTAACGTTAGTGAAGTGGATACAAGATTCTAAAGAAAAGGTGCATGTTTAAACATGTAGAAATTCTATTCTCTGTCTGTTGGACTGAACTGAACGGAAATGCAAGATTACATACTTGTAGGAGCCACAAGTATTTTAAAGTAGTTTCTCTTACTGGACTGAAACTGGCTAAGGATTCTCTCTCTTTCTCTCTCCCAACTACTTGACTGGAAATCGCCAATTCCTGGGCGAAATGTTGAATCTAGCAAGCTTAGGATTGAATAGAAATGGGTTAAAGTAATTCTTGATAGGCTCTTTGAAACAATGTCTAGTCTAGAACCTAAAGTTTGTACAAGAATGCAATATGGGCCATTTAATGAAAGGTATCAGAAAACATGTTTACACTTCCCAGGGGTAGCCAGAGTTTGTTAAGACCAACAAGAAGACGGGCAGAAAAAGAAGGGTTTATCCCATTCATAAGTTTCATAGGTTGGGAAGCCGGTAAAATCGTCGTCTAAATGATAAGTAATCAAAAAAGTTAGGCGCCACGGTAGCCGAGCGGTTATAGGCTAGACCCGCAAATCTAATGTGTATTGTACTCCCACAATTCCCAGTCTTAGGGCTTGGATTTTATTTAATGGTTAATATGAAAAATTTATAGTAAAGTATGTTAGGCGGTTAGAGACTAGACCCGCAAAGCTAAGATGTATTGTTGGTTTAGTGGGTTCGATCCCCTATCTAGAGGCTTTGGATTTTATTTAATGGTTAATATGAGAAATTTATAGTAAAGTATGTTGGCGGTTATAGGCTAGACCCGCAAAGCTAAAATGTATTGTTGGTTTAGTGGGTTCGATTCCCGAGGTCTAGAGGCCTTGGATTTTATTTAATGGTTAATATGAGAACTTTACAGTAATCACTGTTCGTTCAGATTGGTAATATTGCCAAGAACATTTGATATTGTGCCCAAATGAAGCTGTGAATATTCTTAAATGATGTGCCTAAGCCAATTCCTTTGTTAGTCATTTGTGGTGTAAGGCATTAAATCATAATCATTGCTGGCTGGCTGATTGTGGCTCCTACCCTTCTTAGTTATTCTGAAGACATCCCCACCTTCAGCAGCGTGCTGGAGAGAACCACCTCTATTCCAACTTCGGGACAAGTTTCTAATTCACACTTCCTTTGATATATTTACAATGATAAAGTTTCATAATTAAAATACCCTTTTACATAAATTTCCTTAGGTAATAATAAATTTATAAAGTGGCTTCAATTAAATCAGCTAAACAACAAAAGTAGATTACTTGGAATAAGTGACGTGGAAAGGGAGGTAAAACCGAGGATGTTTTGTGGGTTGACAACAATGGAGAGACGCCAATACGGTTCTACAAGGTCCCCAAGGCTTCCCTCACTCTGTCTCGCTCGCTTTACCCCACCCCACACACCGACTCCCAGGATTTAATTATCAAAGTTGTGGCTAACTCCGATAATCACTGTACTGTTAGTACTAGGGCTTCTCCTTGGATAAACTATACCAATTATACGTAATCGATAAAGTCCGCCGACCTTATACCAAACTTCCACTATTTCCGCCCTGGCCACGGACCTCACTCTCAACGTCATCATTGATGCCTGTTGTGTTAGTTCCACTCTACACTCACACTCCTCGTGGGGGCTCTGAATTTCATCGTCTCCGTGTAGCAAACAAACCCGTTTGCCCAATCGCTCTCTCTCACTCTCTCTCTCTCTCTCTCTCTCTCTCTCTTTCTCCTCCCACTTCTATTCATTTTCCAACCCTTTGTATGAAAGCTCTTCCCCCCCAGTCCTTGGTGTGATTGTAGATTGCAACTACAATGAACTAAACCAAAAGGGAAGGTTAAAAGCGGGTTTTATTTATAATTACTAACTCAGTTAAGCTAATTATTTTATCAGCTTTGATTACTTTAAATAAGCTTTATCAATTTCTTCTTTTTTTACAACTTTTATTGAAATTTCGCAACTGCAATGATTGTTGCAAATGTGGTAATGTGGTACATGAGTGGAGAAGGCACCAGTAGTATCACTCCATTATCTTGAAGATATGGTTAGTCTGCTCTTATGATAAGGATTAGATCGCGAGGCCATCTTCTCTTCAATCTCCTTGGAGGAACACCTGGTATTGCAGAAAAAGATAGTTGTTCTATTAGAGGGTTAGGATGAGCTGCTTGTAGAGGTATGAAATTTGAGAAAATGGAGTTTTAGCAAGAATGGAGTTTCTTTATGGATGGTGAGGTTAGTTACATAGAACGGAGCGTTAAGAAGTTTTCGAAGAACATATTTTTGACTGTAATGTCTGGGGGCGTAGAGAATTGGAACGCTTAGTCGATTCCCATACTAGTTAATTTATTTATTTTTAAAACATTTCCCCCACACTAGACTTGAAAGAACAGAACTAAACAGGCGCTGTCGACTACTTAAAAGACTCTTAGACGTTAGATCAAAACTTTCTCTGGACAACAAAAGACTGATTTATACTTCTATATTGAAACCCATCTGGGCGTATGGAATAGAGCTGTGGGGTTCAACCAAACTCTCCAATATCTAAAGGATTCAATCGCTACAATCTAAAATACTTCGAATTATTGTACACGCTCCATTTTATCTCCAACCTGGACTATACACACTGACCTTAACATTCCTTTCGTCACCCAAGTTGCTAAAACACGATTCAGAAAACGCCACTTCAGCCTGCAATCTCATATAAATCCTCTAGCTTAATATCTTTCTTCTAGAACTCTTCCTGACAACCCGACAAGGCGTCTTAAAAGACAGTGGCCTCGTGATCTCCTCTCCAGTGAACAGAGTGACTAACCATATAATGTTTTGGAGTGTTACCACTGGGTAACTTCTCCACTCGTTACATTATTTATTACGCTATGGTATCATTGTTACTTATAGCGCCAACGCGCTGATTGTAGCACAATAAACGCAAAACAAAAAACAACAATTTTGTATTTGATGGGAAAGACTCCCAAATGGGTTCCAAGAGGAACCTGGTTCCATGATAATAATCACGTAATTTAATTTTAGTTCCGTTTCAACTTCCGCTCAACCTATTGCGGCTATTACACAGCTGATGAAGACGCTCATTAGACTAGAAAGGCAAGCTTATCAGAACCTCTCCCTCTATAAATTGGACTTGAAAAGCATTTCCCTGGCAAATCGTTGGAGAAAAAAAAAAACTGAAAAAGATCTATTCAGTACAGTGGCCCTTCCCCTTGGGAAATGGTGTACAAAAAAAATGAAATTCTTTAATGATATCTCCACGTTCGGCGAGCATACTTAAAGTAAAGTAATCGCCTATTTTTTCAGGCGGGGCTTAACGTCCAACTACCAATTAGGTGTCGTGGACGGAGGCAACCAGCAAACATACTTTGCTGTAAATTTCTTTTATTAACCATTAAATAAAATCCAAGGCCTCTAGACAGGGAAACGAACCCACTAAACCAACAATACACATTAGCTTTGCGGGTCTAGTATCTTAACCGCTCGGCTACCGTGGTGACTACCTTTTTTGATTACCTATCATTTAGACGACGATTTTACCGGCTTCCCAACCTATAAACCCTTCTTCAGTACCACAATACATATTAGCTTCGCAGGTCTCGCCTCTAACCGCTCGGCTACCTTTGGCACCCAGAGTATACTTAACGATCTGCTTGTTCAATAGAATCCAGAAGATCTGAGCGGTTGCTCCAGATAGAATTACTTACAAAAGAATCTTTGATAGCATTTTACCATAAAATGAACATCTTCCACCCTCTTGGCACGAGAATTACTTCTAGGAGAAAAATTGGTGGTAAAAACAATTCTTCAACTCTCTTTAGGTAGGTCATTAATTTTCAAAAAACTGAGTTTAAATGAAAATTCCTGCTTTTTCCAAAGAATTATTCACTTACCCAAAAAAATGGTACCGAAATTATCCAGTAAACTGTGTTTATATAAATCACAAAGTAGATTTATTAACTGTAGAAGAATATTAATCGAGATAGAACCTTGAGACAGGCAGATTCAAGGAAGTCATGTGAGTCTACACTCCAGTGGATAACAATACATTTACCTTCTATTTCAAAGATAAATTTACTTTGGGAGATAAAAGCCTTAATGGAGTCTCCATCATTTACACTAAGTGTGTGTTTGGAAACTGGCACAGCTTCCATTAAGGCAACCTTGTAAGTAACCTAAAACGTTTCTAAGTTACTCCTTGAACTGGGCTAGTAACTTTTACCCAACACTTCTTCGATCTTCTTATACATTGTATTCTTCTTCTTCGTCCTACTTCTATACATCATTCTCAGTATTACTGAAGTGTGAAATACAATAACCTATCTGTGCTTTACTAAGGTTCTTCAGAACAGCAGTTACATCTAAGGGCTCAAAAAGTTTGTCTCGGACCCGCATTTCAGTGAACTATCCTGTTTCAAATTAATTTAAAATTTACACTCCAAGAAAATTGTTTTTTAGGATAGTTTAGGGGTCAATATCAATAACAACTCTTTAAAGAGATCTCTAGAGCTAAGGATCTCTATATTAAGGTACAATTAACCCTCATACTAAACTTTTAAAACTAAAAATTTGTGTAAAGGATATAATTAATGAGATGTACTATTATTACAAACTTTAATGTCTCCCTTCATTCAGCTGAGAATTCAATGAAAATTTTACCGAATTGTACAGAAAATTTAGCTTTATAAATCATTTAAATTTCAATATTTTAGTGTTAATAATTAATGAGAAATTAAAGGGTAAATTTTAAAGGTTAGCGAATTTATTCAAATTCGTACAAAAATCAAACCTTAATATCTCTTATCCCACACATCAGAATTCAATGATTTTCTTACCGAATTGTAGGAAAAACTTAGCTCTATAACTAGTATTAATGGCAATGTTTTAGTGATAACAGGTAATGAGATATAGAAGGTTAAAATTTGGTGGTTTTCATTTTGCTTCAAAATTCAATCCATTATATCTCTCTTTCTATTGATCAGAATTCAATGATTTCTTTACCCAATTGTAGAGAATAGTTAGCTTTATAACTAGCTTAAATGACAATATGTTACTGATAACAGGTAATGAGATAATAGAAGGTTAAAATTTGGTGGTTTTCATTTTGCTTCAAATTTCAAACCTTTATATCTCTCTTTCTATTGATTAGAATTCAATGATTTCTTTACCCAATTGTAGAGAATAGTTAGATTGGAATAATTGGGAAAATGAATAATCACATTATATTACTATTAGAGCATTCTTGTGTCGAATTCAAGTATTATGGTATAAGTACAGTATAATTTAAAATAAATAAATTGGTTTTGTTTTGTTTATTTTTGGGATGTTAACTACTTTTTATGACTATTGTTTTACAGTAATTATCGACTAATTAGTTTACGCTACTGCCACGGTGAGGTTCTATGACGAAGAATTTTGGGGTACGGCGCTGATCAGCCTCGATAAACTAAAGAAAACCAGCTACTATCATTTAGAGAGAGAGGTAGTTGCCATTTAATCAGACGCCTTACTCTGGCTTTCAAGCCTTACGGCAGTGTCAGACAATCTCGATGAACTTTCTTGTTAATATTTGGAACCCTAGGGCAAAAGCCCTAATGTGAAAATGGTCTTTTTGGTCCTGAAGGAATCCCATGGTATTTTCAGTGAATCTGTTCCTTTTACGTCGTATAAAAATCCTGAAAAAGTGCAACCTAGTGCTTGTGCATTCAATCCTTATCCAGGGGTCCTTCCTCAGATTTTTCCGTCCAATCAAACAGGCAGAACTAGAGAGTTCTTCGAACTAAAAGTATTACTACAGATCCTTTTGGTCGCGGTGTCAAAGCTTGACTTGCCAAACCCTCAGAATCTAGTCTAAATTGTTTGCCCAATTTTCATCTGATAGATTCATGTTGTAAAAGAGTTAAGCCATTTAATACTGTCTATGAGCTAGAATTTCTTAAAAAATGTTTCAATGTTTATAAGAATTATATTTTTTGTAGCATAGTATTAGAAACATTTTACTTTCCATAAATTTTCGAGGGGGGATTCAACCTCTAAAACCCCTTTTAGGTTCGCCTAGATTGTGAGAATCTTTTATTTTAGTTTTGCTCTTGACAAAAGACGATACATGCTAAGATGGTACTGAATTTTGTGATGGAACAAACAAGAGTTACATTTAGCAGAATAAATTGATATTTTAAACAAATTTAATAGAATTTTTACACAATGATATTTTTTTTTAACATCTGCATTTAAATCATAAAGACCAAGAAATAGAGTAAATTGCTCTCAGAGATGGGCAAAAATTTAATCAATTAAATTCCAATTGGAATAAACGAAAATTTAATTTTAATCATTTGAGTGTGAGTGTGAGTGGTCCTACATATGTCTAGTGAGTCATCACCATTGTTAAATGTAAGTGTAGGGTGTACCTATATAGGTCTAGTGAGTGACCAAAATGGTTAAATGTGAGTGTAAAGTGGTCCTATGTAATTCTAGAGAGTCACAACATGGTTAAATGTGAATGTAAAGTTGTCCTAATATGTCCAGTGAGTCACCAACATTGTTAAATGTGAGTGTAGGGTGGTCCTATATAAGTCTAGTGAGTCACCAATTTGGTTAAATGTGAGTGTAAAGTGGTCCTATGTAAGTCTAGAGAGTCACGAACATGGTTAAATGTGAATGTAAAGGTTGTCCTACACATGTCCAGTGAGTCACCAACATTGTTAAATGTGAGTGTAGGGTGGTCCTATATAAGTCTAGTGAGTCACCAATATGGTTATGTTAGTATAAGGGTCCTATATAAGTCTAGTGCGGCGTCAAGAAGGTTAAATATGAGTGTAAGATAGTCATATAAGTCTTGTGAGTCATCAATACATTTAAATGTACGTATAAGTATAAAGTGCATTTATGTTTACAAAAATTGCCACCAGAGTTCTCCACCGGATGGAGTGTAAAATTAGCTTACCGCCTATTTAATGGCGGCCTACAAGTCTAAAATATGCCCATTTCTCTTTTATCTATTTCATGATTAAACAACACAAATTCTGAAGTTTTTTTGTTTCTGATAACGATAATTGTGCAAAACATGAAGTATTATTCCAAAAGAAATATTATTTATAGGATTTTTAAAGAGATTTTTTTTTTATTGCTTTAATCGAAAGTTTATCAAATACCTATGGGAGAAACGTTGGGAAAAAATTTTAAATTAATTATTTCATTGTTTTAATTACGTTTAAAGTATTGACCAATCACAATGCAGTGTGGTTGCTGACTGTGGGCGTGTCTCGCCCACCTCTAGAGTAATCACGCCCACCTTCAGTGCAATCACGCCCATCTCTAGCGTAATCACGCCTCGTTCAATGATAACCAGTTATGGCTGATCAAAGCTTATTAACAATGGAGCTTCAATACCTTTCACTTATTTTTCTAAATCTTTTATTATTTTCTCATATTTTATTACTTTTTTTTTTTTTTGTGATTTTAGATGTAATGTCAATGTTACGTAGTTATTGAGAAATAATGCTATCAAATTATTCGGAAAAAATCATTCTCAATTTTCACGAATTTTTCATGAGTTAAGATCGTTTTCAGCAATATTCGACAGTTTCACTTTACTTTCTCATGAAAAGAATCTTGTATGAACACTCACATGACTTTTTCTTACCATAATTTACGAATATAATTGAATTTTATTGTAACTTAGAATTGCATAATAAAAAGAAAAAAGTGATCAATTTAATAATAATGTTGATAGATAGCGACACATTCCCTGTGAACCAAACTATTAATTAAGCAATAAGTACAAGCCAAACTGACATTTAAGCTTAAATACACCATTAGATCAGCTTCAAATGAATCCTTTTGGCAAATTCATGGTAAATTACAGAAAAAGCATTTATTTAAAATTGCACTTTTGGTGTATTGATTTTCTTTCTTCTTGGAAGTTTGGTTAGAAATTTAATAATCGAATACTTAGAGGTAGTAAAACCTTAAAATATTTTAAAATTGAAGTTTAGAAAACCTTGTTTAACCCCTCGTAAAATGAGTGTATAATAAGATGGTCCTATGTAGGACTAGTGAGTCACCAACACGGTATATGTGAGTACAAGGGTAGACCTATCTTGGTTTAGTGAGTCCAAGCCTGAATAAATTAATCGAAAAGTTTTTGTTGGTGATACTCCAGAAAGGTGGCGTCCCCAAAACGTGGTCCGAACCATTAGTTGAAAAAGTCATATGGTAAGTTACTTTGATTAACGATTAAATTTGAAATTTAGTTCACCAATTAGTTGTCAAAATACGATTAATTTCGCCGATTAAATTATGATTAAAATTTAAAAAATATTTAATCAATTGCATTTAGGATTTAATTCAATTTTTAATGTGCCCATCATTGACTGCTAATTCTTATTAGTTCTACAAATAACCACTTTATAATGGCCAGCAGCACATTACAGATAACCATCCAGAAGGTAGCAACATATCCAGGATTCTTATTTATTCATGCAAACGAATGTGTGTGTCTCTATAGACTCGATATGAATCATACTTGTGTACTTTATTTTATGAATAATGTTACAATAAAATAAAAAACAAGTAATTTCTTCAGTCGGTGAAAAACGAAAGATCAGTTTTGGAATCAATGTTAACTTAACAGGTGAGTGTAAAGTATGGTTATATATATATTTTTCTTCTTCATCTAGATTATTATGTATGTACCTTTATTGAATTGGTTCATTTATCAATAACTTTTTGTTCTGAAAACTATTTATACTATTCACAACTTATTGTAATATTTTATGTAGTAAAAGTAGACGTGGTTTCGGTAATTTCTAGATTCGAGATGTATTGGACAACGCATTTAAAAACTGGACCAAGAAGGGTGAATCATGCTGCTGCAGCCGTTGGTGAAACAATTTACACTTTTGGTGGGTATTGTACCGAAGAAATATTAGTCTACAGAGTGAAAGAACCAATTGACGTTCATGTATTGAACATCAGTAAGTCAGGATTAATGTTCTTTATTACTTTATCAAGATAGTTAAGGAAACTAAGGCCCTACGCCATAAATAATAAAGTAAATAAATAAAGTTGTAAATAGTTCCTTCTGCCGTAGAATGAATTATAAGAAAACTGTTGGTTCGCGTGGCAAAAATGCTGAGAAAGGCTTAACGAAGTTAAGATGTGTTTAATTTCATTTTATTTGGATTAGATTATGCATTTTTATTTTTATTATTATTTTTGTACCTGAGATAATTTAATTATACTTTTGAAAAACTGCAGGCAGGCGCCTGGAAATTAACCATACTTTAATAATGAGTTTTTATGTGAATTTAGCAAAATATTTTGAAAAACATTCCTCCCATTTGAACTTTATTAACATTTTTTCAAATGTTTAGATTATCTAGAATGGCATCAGCTTCCAAGGCCAAAAAATGGTAGCCCACAATATGCGGTTACACCATTTCAAAGATACGGTCATACAGCAGTGTCATTTGGTAAAAATATTTACATCTGGGGTGGCAGAAACGATGAGTCCGCTTGTAATAGACTATTCTGTTTTGATACAGGTATTTTTGATCTGATTTTTATTTTATTGGCGTATATTAATTTGGTACTATATTAATTGTGCACGATGTCATGCTATTAAATTATCAATCATTTTCTTTGAATTCCTTTATTTCCTGTAGGGACATCTCACTTATTTTAGGTATTAGTTATTAAGGTTTTTAACCTATAAAGGGTCTTTAAGAACACAAAAGCATGATTGTACTTGATGGTTGCTTAACCTTTTTCTAAATAAACTTCTTTGTGACTACGAGTCATGACAGTGAGGATTTCCGTTAAAAATAATAATATAAGTACAAATTTTTTCTTTTACTAAATGAAGTGTTATCGATCTTTTCTTATAATCCATTTGCTCACTTGAACTCTACAAATCCTTGCCCTAGTGCTAGGATGTTCAGCAGTTTATAGTAAGAGATGTCATGAACATCTCGAAACGATCTTGAACCTCGTTCGTAAATCTTTCTGTCTTATCTTAGTCTTCTTTCAATTTTCTTAATGATCCAGAGTCTAGAGAATCTCAATCCTTTTGAAAATTTGTGCAAAATAAAGTACAGATACTAACAGTATGATGGTCTCTCGCATCCACTTCTTGCACCATGTACAGATGGTGTTGATCTCTCTTCTAGTGGTTTTCAGGTAAGCAGCCACAAAAGCAAACCTAGTCATCAACATCACCAGAACCTTTAAATGATACTTTCCCAGATACATCAAGTACCTCTTGTAGTGTCTTGTATTTTGACCTTATAAATCTCTTAGCGCGTTCCGATGACCTCTCATCACCACCCAAAATCTCTTCAGTACCCCAGCCTCTACTTAAGAAGTCATGTCGAGATTGCACAGAATAAGTACTAGACCCTTCCCTGTTGGTTTATCAATTCTTTCACTGCTCACAATCCCCGAATAAGCTAGGATCCAGAAAAGTTTAACTATCTTTTCCTGAGCTAGCTGATCAAAACGTTTTCTGTGTTCTTCTACAGACTTTGAACCCCTGTTGGGTTTAGCTAGAACCTATAGGGCCTTACTATCAGAGAAGTTCCTTGTCCCAATGATATTGTTCTGTATGCCCTCCAACACCATGCAGTATAACTGCTTTGACTAATTTAAGTATTATTTGATAAAGTACATTTAGCTATCACCTTCTAGTTAGTATTTGTGATTTTTGTTTATAGAGACTTGGTTGTGGTCTTGCCCAACGACTACTGGTGTTCTCCCCTGTTCAAGAGATGGCCATTCAGCTTGTATTATTGGAAATAGTATGTATATATTCGGTGGATACGAGGAAGAATTTGAAAGATATTCCCAAGAAGTTTATGCCCTTGACTTGTTAACCATGCATTGGACTTACGTGGTTACGCAGGTATGTTTTAGTCTTTTTTTGTAGAATCGCATAGCATCTGTAAGTGTAAGTGCCAGCCCCCTGTTCTGGTGAAATCATTCATTTTGCAGTATTCTCAATTCACCAAGTTATCTGGTGAGATTCAGAGGTATCCTTCAATCACGGGCTTTAGGTACTTTTCATATGGCCTAGTAGAAGTACCTAGCCCTTTGGGACACCAATAGGAGATAGAGAGTCAATTACATTCTTCTTTTTTTCCAGGGTTCACCTCCTGATTACAGAGATTTCCATACTGGAACCGCCATTGGAAATAGGATGTACATATTTGGTGGGAGATCGGATTCAGCTGGACCTCATAGCTCTGAATCAGATTATTATCCTAATGAAATTGTTTATTTGGATACAAGTACCATGACATGGCATAAACCAGAGACAAAAGGGGAATTACCGATTGGTAGAAGAAGTCATTCTGCGTGTAAGTATCCTTGAATTATTAAAGTATCTGTCAACATCAGTTAGATTAGTAGTGGGACGGGTAATGAAGGCAACAAGTGCTTTGTTGGTAATCGCCGTTTCAAGTCCGTTTAATTATTCTTGAAAGTTCTTCAAACTAATCTAATCTTCTACTTCTAATCAACCCTTTGAAAAATTCTGTAGTGCTAAGTGTTACTAGAAATTCCTTTTTTTCGACTCCATCGCTGACTTGCAGCACTAGGCTTCAGTTAAGCACTTCTAGCAAACTATTGACCCAAATTGTACTCATCAATGGTTATTATCTAAAGTTTACGGCTAAGGACTTTGTTTATTTGTTATAAAGATAATTTTGAAAATTCCTTTCACTTATTTTTGTAATGCTCAATTTGCGAGATGATACCTGTAGACATCTTATTAGCTTTACTAGAAACATTTCTCCTATTGACATCTCTGCATTCATCTGAGCATTCGTGATAGTTATCTAAATTAAATTTTTATTTCACTACAAAGCTGTTCATTTATGGTTATTTTATAGAAACCTGGTTCTAAAGCTGTTGTAAGATGGTTGTTTATTTTGTTTCAACTATTTCTTATAAGTTTCTAAAAGTTTTAATCTTTATATTTAAAATTCGATTTATTAATAGAAAATAGGAATTGTTTAGTAGTTTAGTTTAGTTGAATAGTTTTCGTCCAGTAGTTTTTCCTTTTGTTATTGTTTCGTTTTCTTCCGTGTATTCTTTTTTCTTTTGTTTTTTATTATAAGTTATTCTTTAAATGTGAACTTTATTTTATGTCTGAGGTAGAAATAAAAATAATTAAGTTCTTCTACGTTGCAACAATAATAATTACAAAATGTAAAATGTATTATTATGATCTGATTTGCATAACCACAGTTATTATCGTTCATTATTTCCATGAAATTTTCCTGTCTGACTCTAATTCAGAGCTCCAGATGGTTCTTGTAGAAATAAACTTTTTTCTATTGAAGTTTGTGCTTTATTGCAATTTTTTGGTCTATTATTTTTTTGAGGATCTGTATAAATTATAATTACCTGTAAAACTAATAATTACTACTAAAGAAATAACTATTTTATTCATAATTGCAATTAAATGGTAACATCTGATTCTTATTTTCAGTTCTGTATAAAAACAATCTATACATATTTGGAGGATTCAATGGGATATTAAACGAACACTACAACGATATGTATAGTTTTTGTCCCCTAACAAGTACATGGAGACTGGTAACAACGCTGGGATTAAGTCCGAAGAAACGTAGAAGACAAGTATGCATCGTGATCTACGATAAGATGTATCTCTTTGGAGGCACAAGGTGAGGTTTTCTTGCGTTGAATGTGTATGATGTAATCTGGAAATTGTTATTTGAAAACTCAAGTTTCTTTATTTTCATTGTTTGAATTTAATAAGAAAATTTGTTTTCGTTAATGAAATTGTTTTAAACTCAAAAGTCTGAGTGCTGTTTAATGACTATTGTTGAAAAAATATCATTCTTTTTTACTAAATTTAAAGGATGGCTTTGCGGATAGCCAAGTTAGAAATGGAAATGAGAGAGGGTTTTCCTCTGTGCGTTTCAATAAAAGATTTGGCCATGTGGTTGGCATTTGCGCTAGCAATTTCTAACATCTCTAGAGGAGGCGTTTAGCTCGATTCTTTTTTTCTCTTTGAATTCATTTGTATTAGCCATTTGTGGTAGCCAGCCATTTTGTTATTGTGTGCATTCTGCCTTTAAAAAGACATGTTTCTAGTGCTACAATTCAAAAGGATAAGTTAAGCGAGAATATTTAAGCGCAGCAAAACTCATTAAATCTAAGTGTTGGATATTTGTTTTTGCCAATTTTGTCGCTTTTCGTTATCTGTAGATGGAGTTAAAAATGAGTTAGAGCAGTTTTAAAAATTCGAGTCATTTTGATCATTACGAACCAGATAAATGAATAATAATTCTTTTTTATTTTTTGGTTTAATATATCATTATTTAAAACAATATTTTTTTTAAAAAAAATCATATTCATTAATATTATTGTATAATATATTTGATAATTTTTTTTCAATTGCTCATTATAATCGGCTGAAGAATTATTTGTTTCCGCTTAAAACCAGAAAACAATGCACTCTATGATGGTTATGGTTTTTTCGACCCGTTGTTGATAGATGATTTTTGGTGAATATCGAGGTGCGGTCTTAAATAAAAACAACTTTTTTGCTTTATACCAACGTTTCGGTAATTTTTACTACCTTCTTCAGGGTATTATAAAAAAAGTTTGTGAAGTTTAATGTAGAGCTACGAGTATATCATCATAACTGTTCACCAAATTTTCATCAATATTCACCAAAAATCATCAATGCACTCTATATTTAGCTTTTTTACTTTCAGTTCAATGCGTAGTGGTAGCAGAGTGGTTAGAGGCGAAGAGCGTAAAGCTAAAATGAATCTTGGTACCGGGTTCGTTTCCTAATTAAGGGTTTTGAGTTTTTTAAAGTATATATCTTAGAGAAATTTGTAGTAAAATATGATCGCTATCCATCTTCGACCTTTACACTTGTTCGAAGGTAACACGTTTCGCTCTCTTCAAGAAACAGGCATTTTAGTTTTTTCAGTTAAGTTTTCCCTTACAGAGAGTTACTTAGAATTCCTGAACTCTGTGGAAGCATTGATACTTCGCTATTACAATACAAACCGATGCCAGTATTTTAGTGCATACTGTTTTTTAATTTAGGGTGTGTTAAGGTCAACTTCTATTCGAACCCTGCAGCTAGTACTTAGATTTTCTCTTCCTAGGAACTTCTTACATTCATCCGGTTATGGAAAGTGTTGCAGGTAACGAGATATCACAATAAGAAAGCTTAATTCATTCTTTTTATAGAACTCCAATAAAGCGTCAATAGTCTCCATGAAAACCCTGTTTCAGAGAAATTAAAAAATGATTGTTCTTAGAGGTTTGGGACTTTTTGGTAATTTATGAAGCACCCCAAACTTCCAAAAAATTGCAAATTGCTCTTTGGATTATAAAGGTTCCACATACCTGAACACTAAACAATTTTCTTTATTAAAAAAAGAACACTTTCCCAGACGAGGGGTCCAAAACAGATATTCCCGGTGGAAAACTCAATTTGGAGAATTTTTCTCGTTAGCAATAGGTTCTTTATTTACTTTATAAAATAAAAAAAACTGATTTAATATGTAATTATTTATTGTTTCTGACAAGATATTGTGGCTATTTAAAATTCGTCTATCAAATCTACCATCTTATAAAATTTGTTAAATATTTTTTAGCCCAAATCCAATTTGTTTGGCCGAGGAGGATACAAACGAAATGGCCCAAGAGATGTTGTTAATGGACCACGATGATCTACATGTGCTTGATCTTAGTAAGTATAAAAACTGCTATCTTTAAAAAAAAGAAGAAAAAAGATATAACAAATTTTAAGGATATCAATTTTAATTCAATAAGGATTTAGTTGATTTTTGTATTAGTTTTTAAAATTTTTCCTACTTAGTTCTATTACATTCTTGAATCTAATTGAATTCCATTGAATTTTTGTAATTTGTTGTTTTGATAATTGTAAATTTTGAAACAAAAATTAGTATTAACCCTCACACGATTCTCCATATTCTCACTTACAATTTTTTCTTCAGATTCTTATTTTTGACAAATGTTAATTCTTACTAACGCCATACAGTTGGTAAAACTCTTAAGATAAGATAAGATAAGATGAAATTAGGGCGGCCTCAAGGCCTACGCCACTGCGACCCCTTTGGATCTATTGTGGCTCCCCGACTTTAGAGCTCACCCTCCAGACCCGTCCGTTTAATTAGACTCTTAATTCTGGAGAGTGACTCCTGGGTAAAGCTCTCAGGCATTGGTTTTTCCTCCCCGAGAAGTAACATCCTTAGCCATACAAGCCCCTCACACTGACACAACAGGTGCAGTGCAGTTTCCTCTTCTTCCTGGCAGAACCTACAAAGGCTGTCATCTGCCAGGCCTATGCGATGCATGTGTTTCCTGAGTCTGCAGTGGCCAGTTAATAAGCCTACAATTATCCTTATAGCCCCCCGGCCTTGACGGATTACTTCTGCAGTCAGCCTCGGCGAATAGCCTCTGATGAACTCCTTCGCCTGTCTCTGTCCAGTGGTGGCCAGCCACCACTCCTGAGACCTACTCTGCACCCACAAATTAATGGCCGCAGTCTTGACACACTTCGAAACCCCAAAACAGGGCTCCGGGCCAACGAAGTGTCCCGCAGAGCCTTCCCGGGCCAATAAGTCTGCCACTTCGTTTCCTTTATATCCTGAATGACCAGGTACCCACACCAGAAAGACCTTATTTTGGTCACTAATTTCCTTCAGGGCACCCAGACAGTCCCAGACCAGCCTTGAGTTGACCTGGTAGGAACTAATTGCCCGTAGAGCAACCTGACTATCCGAGAAAATTACGACCTTGGAATTAATAATTCCTCGCTTTTTAATCTCGGTAGTGCAGAACCTAATTGCAGCTAGCTCAGCTTGAAAAACTGTAGCTAGCTTGGTAAAACTCTTACATTTAACGATTATGCTCTTTAGATGGAAGTTTTGTAAACAATAATAACTTTACAGGTTAAAAAAATGTTTTTGGAAAAGTTTATTTATTTTTATTTTTTTAATAATAAACAATAATCGTTATACAAAAGTTGAACGTACTCTTGAAATGCTGTTTTTTTGATACTAGAAGTGATATTGAATAGTTTTTAAATTTGGATAAATAACAGTAATTAATCCTGTTAATTGATTTGTCTCGTTGGAGCTCATACTTTGTCGACGACCGGTTTCAGGGATTTAGTTGAGTCCAGCAGTGTACTATGATACGGAAACATATGGGAAGTGAAATTCTCTACACCAAACTGAATAATCTACTTCTGATGGTGGGTGAAAGTCCGATACCTGTTAGGGTTCATGCTACGGTGGATAGAATCAACGATTTTACACAGATCTTTGAACCTACCTCGTTTTCTTCAATAAGCCTTACAGCTTTTTTACTTCCTATACATATCTTTACAGTTATTCCTGTGAAATTTTTTAAAAATTATAAACTAGCAAGTGTTTCTTTCGTTGTATTCTCTTTGTTAAAGATATTTTTTTGTTTATGTTTCAGGGCCAACACTGAAAACTCTATGTATGCTATCAGTAATAACCTACAATCAGGAAGTTCATAAAGGAAGTTTACCGGAAGATGTCATGTGAGGAAACAATTTATTTTCTGATTAACTTTTTTTAATTTTGAAAATGTTTTTTGGGAGCGTGATTTGGTTAAACAAAATAACGTAACGTAAGACATGTTACTTGGGGAGAAACATTATTATTCAGTTTTTATCTGAAAATTTTTCATACCTGGCTCAATTGTTGAAAAAAGAAAATACGCGGGGGGGTTTTGGGGAAGTGAATAAAACCTGTAAAAATAGTACTATTTCTCTTTATTATTTACATGATTTATAAAAAAAAATAAACATTTCCAATACTTGACATTTTCATGAAAATCGGTGTTTTTTATGTTTGTGGAAAGTTCATTTTTAGAACACTTGCCATCCTAGTTATCTTAAAATGATGCTGAAAACTAAAACTTATAGTCAGTGTGTAAGCTTGGACCGGAAATTGGGATAAAATCTCTCAACCGAATTTTACTCAATGAATGCTCAGTTTTTTTGGATTTATTGTTTTCGTAAAATAACTTGATTCATCCTGACCTGACGATTATCTAATTATGTCCGCTATCGTGCTGTCAATGTTTACATTGATTAAAATTGTATTTAGTTTAAAAATATTTATATTTTTTCTGTCTTCTTTCAAATGCTTTATTACATGAAAAGTGAAATTATGTAGTATTATTGTTGTGAAGTTTCTAAGTCATTGATTTAAAGTCGCAGATACAACAGTTTATGTAGTTTTTGCTTTCCAAGAAGTACAAATGAATAGCAGAGTTTCAAGTTTCCGTCCATTTAGGACATCAATTTCTTTATATTGATACACCTCTGAGGGTCCAATTATGTCCTCCGCCCTGAAATGTTCACTATAATTACGAATTATGCATTGTGGTACTGGGTTCGATTCCCGGTCTTGGCCTTGGATTTTATTTAATGGTTAAATGAGAAATAGTAAAGTACGTTTTCTAGTCGCCTCCGCCCACGACACCTAGTAAATGGTAGTTGGACGTTAAGCCCCGCCTGAAAAAAATAGGCGATTACTTTACTTACTTACAACAGTTTATTGGTAAAAATTGTGTCATTCTATTTCTGCTTCTTAATATTTATCGTTTTATTAGGATTTTTGTAAATTCTTATTTAAATCTCATGATGGGATTGTGGTTAACTTTAGATTTCCTATACAGGCGATGTCATGAATAAGCGTAAACGGGGCTCTTATTTCCTTATTTGGCGGTTCTCTCTCTCGTTTGTGGTATGAGAGCTCTGACAAGCTGAAATTAGAGAAGATCTTCTATCACAACGATCAGAAAGTAAAACTTCGGGCCTCATAAAGTAGGCTTTCTATCCAATGGACCTTTTTAATGAATTGGTACGATAAACTTCTCTTTTTTTTTTTTTTTTGTGCCCCATTATCTTGGAAAAAAAGGACCCACGTCATGTTCCACTCTAGGGCTAGCCTGAGCAACCTTTTTATCCAAAAGGTCACTTGCATATTATTTGAAATGTAGGCAGGCCGCACTACTTAAAAAACAAAATAGTCCTCCCAGTCATACTCCATTTCAGAAATGATTTGTTTCCTGGGCTGAATAATATCTTTGGTTTTGCGATGCAAATCACATTTTCTTATGTTTTTATTTTTCTTTTCTTTTCAATAACGTTCTTAATGAATGATACGAGCGAAATTTGTAAAATAAAACTATAGGATCGTATTATTTATTTTTATGGACAGACAAAGATTGATAGAAGGACCGCCTTTGGATGGTGACCTTTGAAACTAAGGGGAAACCAATAATAAAAATATATTATGTTATAAAGAAAAATGTACTGCACTGGGATACAATTCTATCTAAAAAAGTAGATAAAAATAGTATGCAATGTATTTTACTTTTCACTTAATTGACAAAATAAGGAATCATTTCGCCCTAAAGCCAATCCTCCACAGACGTTTTACATTACAATATAATTTACACAAATATATCTTACTAAATTTATAAAATTATATTGTTAGAAAATTGTTTCGTCGAAAAGCTGCTTAAATTATATCTTATTTGACTTTACTTCTTACGTGAGATCAACTAGCTCGAGCCTGAATATGGTGCAGTTTCTCATTTTAGTCTCCAAATTTGTAATCAATTTAACGGCATTAACAAATTCAAAATTTAACCTATAGTCGCAATAAACTCTACTACGTGATTCATTCAAAGAAATGATTTCAAGAAGTAAATTTAAATAAGAAATTGTTTTAACAGCATAATTTTCCAAATTTGGCTAAATGTATTTTTTGTACAGATCATATGTATAGTTTGAAAAATTTCTGAAGACGGTTTTCTGCCATAACTTTAACTTCTTTTTTTCTTTTTTTTGTCAATTAAATAAGAAATAAAATTTATTGGGGACTATGATTAAAATAATTCTTTGTATTAGAATCGAAAGAAGTAAATTTAGAAATACTTAAAAAAAATAAATAAATAAAGAGTAGGTATAATGAGTTTAAATAAATTTTTTCGTTATTAGTTTTATTTACATTAATTTATTTTACTTTTGTAATTTTTATTCAATTTAATACCATGGATCTTTGGTTGCCTGATCTTGGGTGAACATCTGATAGAAAACCTTACTGTACCCTTCTCGGTTGTTGGTTTAGTTCAAGAAACAATTTCATGGAAGAAATCATATCATTATGGAATATAAATAATTTTTACAACTAAAGAACGTAAAGAAGTTGTTACATAAATGTTTTTTTTTTTTCAGGGAAGATTTGGAAGAAATGCGACGTAAATCAGTGGCCTGTTATTAAGTTCTTCATTTTTGGAATTGTGTATGCTCATAACGTGATATAATCCCTTCTCTAGATATACATAATATTATATATATAATTTTTTTGTTTTTCTCAGAATGTAAATATGTAAATGTGATGTGTAGTTTGTTGAATACGTGAAAATTAATTATTGATTTAAAGTGTTTGTCTTTAAAAGAATAAAATAAAAAAATACAGCTTAACCTGTTAAGAAAACAAATATTAACATTATATTATATTTTGGAAAGTCTTTCAAACAAAAACGAAAATCATCACATAACTACAAAAATAAAGTAAAAAAAATCGTAAATATGTTTTTATTCAGTTAATTTATTTTTTGAAGTTTATTATGTATAAAGTTCTTTATTAAGGCATTTCATTTATAATCCTAGGATTTACTTTAGAAAAGCTTCATTTTTCTGGGAGAGTACTGAGTGTTGGGCCACAGTGTGTGAGGACTACTGTTAAGCGAGCCCTAAAAAGCTAATGGTCTTTCATTCTAACGGAGCATATTCGTACTGTATTATTTCATAACTAGCATCCCAAGCCAAGTAAGTAAATAAGTTGAATATATGGTTAGTCTCATACGTCGAAATACACATATCTGTTTCTGTGATTGACCGGTTTCGTATTTACATCGATGACCATCAGAGATGGATTATTCAGTTTGTTGTAGAGTATTTCGAGTTCCTATTATGTTGCAGTTTTAAACATTTTGAGTCAGCAAATGTAAGACATTGAGTGAAGTGTGAGATGGGAAAATAATGGTTATCAAATTTACTACATTAAACTGATGGATCAACTTCTGCTTATGGGATGTAAATCTGAAACCGATCAAAACCCGTAAAAACACTTGCATGCTCCGACGTATAAAATCGACAGATGATTAGGAAATTAATCTTTCAATAAACCTAAAAACGTCATAC
Organism: Rhodnius prolixus; assembly: GCF_049639745.1. NCBI lineage: Eukaryota > Metazoa > Arthropoda > Insecta > Hemiptera > Reduviidae > Rhodnius > Rhodnius prolixus. The sequence goes on along the minus strand of NW_027411584.1, from coordinate 168,436 downwards.
TTATTTTGAGAGTTTACTTGGTAAATCCTACGGATTTAGATTTATTATTTTTTTTATACATATAAATGACTATTAGCTTACAACATAATTCTCGTTTATGAAAAAAGAAAAGGTTTATTGTAAATAAGTGTTAATTTTAAGCAAATATGTTTTAATTTATCTTCCTTGTCCATCTTGTAAAAGGAAAGAAAACGAATTATTTAATTGCATTAAATTGGAAAAAACCAAAAATAAAATAACAGTATTTTCTTTGCATTAAATTATGAGTTTTTAATTTTATTAGTTTTGTTTATTTATTCAAATTAGTTGATTTCAGTTTTCCAATAAAAAAAAAAACTAACAGAAAAAAATGCTGTGCAGTTAGAAGTTTTATTTTGTATATTTTTTTTAATAGCGACTTAACCATGTTTCGGTCTCAGGTTTTCTCGAAAAGTTATTGTACTCTGCTATTGGGGATCGCAATGCAAGTGATTGCAAGAACTGAGTTGCATAATACTCGCCTCTTTCATCGCAGAACATCCTGAGTCTACTTTTAATAAAACTTGGAGAAGTAAAAATGCTATCCTTTGTGCCAGAATGTAAGAATTCTTTTTCCAAAAATGTTCCTTGCTGGACACTCACCTGTTGGTCGAGTAGTTACTAAGAATTTTCTTAAGGTTTTGTGAAATTTTTGTTGCTATTTACATGGCCAAAACTATAATTTCCAGGATAGATAGCGTTTTGAAGAGGTAGCAGTAGCTAGGTTTAAAATTAAGTTTCTAGCTTGTGTTTTTTACTTTCATTTGTGCCGATAAGGTGTTCCCTTGTGTGGTCGTAGATCATGCGGAAGCGCTATTATCTCTGTTCTGATCTTTCGTCTTTTCTGGGGTTCCCTGCCACCTGTGAAGGCCCTTTTGAAGAGCTTTTATGCCTGGCTGGACTTTTGACTACAATCCTCTCTAGCCAATTCTGGAAAAGACTTCTTCACTCAGATCCTGATAGACGTGCGTGCTATCTCCCTGAACACAGTTCAACACAGTTGAATTAGATTCGTACTAGTCGTAGAAAGAACCTTTCGTAGAACATAGTACCTTTTTTAATCAATAGAGGAAAAGTACTTCTGCAGCATGATAATGCAAGAACCCACCACACACTTCGTGTCAGGCTGCCTCGAAAATGAATAAAATGCAGTTTGAAACTTATTTCAAACTATGGTTAATTTTTTGGAGGATAAAACGTACTGCAGATGAGCAGGTAAAAGAAAGCAGCTTGTATTGAATATACTCCAAAACAACTTTTGGTACAAAATGGGAATTGAGTTATTGACGTTAAGCGGGTTTTACTTCTAAGAATAAACAAGTGAGTTTTGTATCAATAAGTCTCTTTTAAATAGTTTTATAATGTTCTTTTAACGAAAACAACCGTAGTGCAGACATTTGTTAGATGTCCCAGTAAATTATCTAATGATTTTCTTCACGACATTCGGAATACACGTTCAAACTTTTAAAGTGGTTTTCATAATAAATTCTGACTAAATTTTCTAACAAATTCTATTGTCAGATTCAAGAAAAACGTGAATTTTAGAAAAAAACAGCTAAACATAATAATATCGGTTTGATTCCTCCCAGGGAAAGTGATCAAAAACATGCAATTCATACGGCATTTATATAAGCAACAAAACGTAAGGTTTCCATAAATTTAGATTTTTTTAAAAAAGAATATATTTATTTACATTTTAAATATACATTTATACAAAATGACTGCGTATTTTTAAAGATGTTAGCCTATATTAAATTTCTTTTTTCTTCAAAACACCATCGCTATTTCTTCATGTTACTATTGCTCTTTCTCCTTGAGCAATTTTAGCATCACCCTCCACTTCTGTTGGTTGTACCTCTTTTGAAATATCGTCCAAATATTGTGAATTAGATAAATCTAATTTAATTACTGGTAAAAGATGCTGTACAGGTGATGATATTTTAGCCATATTGAAAAAGGTTAAGCCCTGAAAGATAGAAAATTTAAATTATTTTACTAAGGCTCAAGTTTTAAATTTATTTAAATACTATGTATTTACATACTTTCTCTTGTAATTTGAAAACTGGTACCGACAAGAAGAATGATATTTCGGCCGGTGAATATACTGACTGTAGACATCTTTGTATATAAGGTACTAGATAGTCATTGAAGCAGACAACCATTTTGGTCAGTAGATCACGTTCTTCAGCGCTCATTGCTTGTTGCTCCTGGAAAATTATTAACAATAGCTGAATACTCCAGGGATTGAATTGCCATACATATTTCAACTTAAATGTTCTTATTATGGACAAAACGGCTGCTATTAAGAACATAATAGGATTTGACTACGTATTTAACAAATAAAATTAAGGTATGTAAAGAGATGTAATAACTCGCTATTGAATTAAAGGCGTAACAATGAACTAAAAATTACATAAATTTGTTTTGTAGTGTTTGTGAACTAGTTAAAGAGGTAAACTAACTACCTTCAATCACAGTTAGGCAAAATTTAGTTGCAAGTACTTGTAAACTAATGTTTCATTAAGATGTAGTTAAAATTATCAACAAAAATGTAATTAAAATTGCTTGTGAAGATAAATTATCTTTATAATAAGTAGTTATTCAAGTCGTAACTACAATTAGTAGTTGTATAAAAGATATTGCAAATGCATCTACCAACTACATGTAGTTAGTAACCTTTCATGTATCAACATGTATCTAGTGTGAAAATGTTCACGATTTCCTCTAGCAGTTTTTAAATTATTTTGAGTACAAAATATGTACATATTCAGTTAATTTTTACTATTGGATAAGTAAATAAAAAAAAATTGAACGGTTCTCCATCCAGTGTATAAACAAGGTGATGGGCGTATTTATTAGGCTCGTGTAACTCAAGCCTTAATACTGTCTTCCCAAAGTTTCTTTTTCAAGCTTTAAAATCAGCAGTTAAAGAAATAGCAATTAATTACCCTAGTGTAAAACTGAGCTATAGAGCTGGCAACTGATTGTAAGCTTTGCTGTAACATATCAGTCACAGGTTGAGCTAGACACAGAGGGGCGCAAAGTCTTAATTGATTTAGAACTGACAACAGACTATTTGTATATCTGGCCAATGGATAGTACTCAACGTTAGACACCTCACACTGAAAAAAAAAAATGAGAAGAAGAAGTGAATAATTAACAAGGTAAGTGATCTAAAAATAATTAAGTTTAGAAAAAGAAAATTCACCTTCAAATGATGCTGCGGTTCTGCCGTTGTTGTTGGCTGTACGGTTGACGTTAAATGAGATATAAATGATGGGGATACCGTGGCCACTCCTTTAACACTTTCCAAAGAAAATTTATCCATATCGGCCACAAATCTATGATCGGCGGCTGATAGCTGTGATCCAACCATACGACACAGAGATCGTGAAAATACTGGCCCAGCTAGTCCTCGAACGTCTACACCTACTCGGCCCAAAGACTGTCCTAGGTACATTACTTGTTCTATAGATGAAACGTCGCATCTACCTTCGCCGGCTTCACGTTCCACGGCTGAGATTAATTCGCAAACCTGTTTGGGTGAAATTAATAAATACGACTAAAGTAATTGGGTTTTAAGAAAAATAATAAGTAGGTACAAAAACTCATTTTAAATGGTTTCGTAAACCGGGTGTATCAGGAAAAGAAAAGGTGTATGTTACAGTTCGTGATAGTGGAGGGTTCATCTACTCTTCAAATAATAAGATGTTAGGTTTGGTACAGGATCTTCGATCGGAACATATACCTTATTATTTATCCACTCGTGTAAAACAGGGTATTCGTTAAAATGTTGTTTACTGGTCGTCAAGATAGAGTCCTGTTCAGGAAACACGGCTCTATACTGAGTAATTATATTAAATAGCTGTGTTCTGTACACTTCAATGATCTTGTTCAATCGCTGAGTTCCTACAACGAAATAAATCTGTTATTATTATATACTACTTTTAAAGTTATACATAAAATGAATTAATACTAAACTATTTACGTTGTTCATTGGGGATTCTTGAAATAAGGTTATAGAATGATGAATCTCTAGCATGTAAGAATTTAAGCCTTAATTCAGCGTCCGTCATCACACCCATTCTTCTTAAAACGCCTACAACTTGAAGGCATCTGGGTAATTGTAATTCTCCATGTAGTTCCCAGATTAATCGTTTAGTCAACGTTGCCCAACAAGCATCAATCTCTGAGCATAATTTCTACCCTCCAAAAAGTCATCAATTCAAATTCTACTTTTTGTTTCTGATTAAATTTAAAAATTGCTTCTACAAAGGAAGAAAGATTATTGCAAATTTCAAAATTCATTTTCTATTTTTTGCCAAGCTTTCGAACCATGGATTAGGTCAACTTCACGGATTATTAAAAATTATATCTTTTACATTTTTAAATCAAATCGATAGAAATAACAATGTAAACAACAAAATTTTTAATAGCTTTAGCTCTGAAGATGACTAGTCCCTAGGTCGAAAGCTAAGCTGAAAAAAAAATGACTGAAATTGGCAATATTCTTTCTTCCTTTTGGAGTGAGTCACCAAAATCGATGAACAATACTCTAAAATACTTCTACCTTTATAACTGGAATATTAGGTTGTAAAGTAGCTAAACGGCGAATATATGAAGCTAATGAAAGTGCTTCATCGTACAATCCTTCTCTGACGGCCGTATCCATTAACTGAGGGACCTCTAGTAGCTGAAGTATGGATGAATGTCGAGCCAGAGTAATACTGTTTACTTGTCGTTCAGCTTTTATCTGGCCACAACGACGTACAAATTCCTCGCATTCTTCACTAAATTTTGGCACACCTTGGACCAATGATTCTAAAGATTGTTCACATTTCTGAAACTATTAAAGAAAACTTTTTTTTAAATTTAAATGACCCTAATCTTATAAAAATAATGAACAGTATGAATGAGATTACTTGTTGGAAAATTTCTCTAGAACATTCTGCAGTTTGTATGAACGTTTTATAATTGGCAAAAGCTAATTCTTGGGTCTGATTTAGAATTGAAGCTTTTTCTGAACTTAAATGATCTAATTCTTTACCTAAAACAATAAAAAATAAGTTAAAATTTTTATTTTAAATGAATATCTACTAAATTCATTTATATACTTTGCATTTAAAAAAAAGATCCTTCTTATTTAGCTAGTTCAGATGGCTCTTTTAGAACATATATTTTATGTCTAAAACTAAGGCGTTTACTTATGGTCACATGATTACAAAATTCTACTCTCCGTTGCCTTTATATTCTGATACATCCCTTAGGAGGAAGTAGGATTCTCTTCAGGGTACCTGGGGTCCCTGCAAAAGTATCTTTCAACTCATCAACAAAGTATATGTAGGACTTGCAAAGGTTATTCATGTTTGCGAATAATGTAAGCTTTACAAAACAACACAAACAGTAACACATGAGGAGCCACAAACATCTTTCAGGTCTTAGTAGATTCAGAGGGTTAATTACTACCCTCTTCAACCTACAATTTAGGGACTGTATTTTTATCTCGTACAATCCACATTGGGTACATCCTTTTCTATGGTGTTCAGTAACTTTTAAGTTACTAGGAAAAGTTTCTTATGCAGGGTAGCTGAGCGATTAATAATACCATTTCAATTTTTACTAAAAGATTTGTATTGGAAAATGCACTAGACTCAAGTGATGCAAAAGTTAAAATCTTACCTTTACCTAGTTAATACGCTTTGGGATTCCAAGAAGACAAAACGGAGAAGCACTCAGAAATAGATAATATCATAACATAGAAATTAGTATTTCATAGTTTACATTATGTTTAAAGGCTTAGTATTTACGTTTGGCGAGATTGTTAAGTTGTTTATAATTCTTAATAATTCTTTAGCCTATGTAGGTTATAGGTATTTGATAATTTACTTACATAATTTGCTAACATTATAGAGGCCAAGTTTTGAAAGATAATTGCTAAAATCAGGATTATCTATCCATGTATCTGCAATTGAATTTTAAAATCGTTTTATTTCGACGAAGTTTATAATTTATTATACACAAGTTTATTATAATTACGTGTAAACTTTATATACCTGGAATGCCATTTGGAAACATTAACTTCACGGGAGCGTCAAAATCCATTTCACTCATTCGTATTCCTTTTTCATCTATTGAGTACCTGAAATTTAATTTAATTTTTCAAACTAATAAAATAAAAAAATTCTGAATTCAATGAAACCTTCCTTAGGCACTTTCATGTCAGCAACAGTAGCCTACTCGTAAAAGAAACTTATTATTCTATCCTATTCATAATAAGAAGAATACAATATCTTTATAACAATCAGTGAAAAAATCTGCTAAGCATGGGGAAAGATTTAATAAGACATAATGAAATTCTCATCTTGAATCTACATTAAATTCTTATTTTCTTTGGGAGGTGGGAAATTTGTAAAGTTTTTAAAATTTCTTCTGTATTTGACCATTCTTCATGATTTTTATCACTTTTTTTTTATATCACATAAAGTTAATAAATTCAAAATATTAAAAATAAAGTTTTGAAAATATATTTAAGCAGATTCCTGATGTGAGTTTTTGCTTTATTTATTTACAAAGAAACCCCATTTGGGAAAGGCATTTTCTGGTCATTTCTAAGGAGTCCATTTTTTCTCATAAACATCAATTTCACTATTATTTCTTTCCATAGTGGCACAAATTTGTAGATGATTCTCTGCCATTCCGTATACATCTATTTTATCACCTTGCTCTGTCAAGAGAAGGCCAAAATTAATACTCAAGGTAAGAATAGCAACCTTCCTTTATTAAGAGTTCGGCAAAACTTCAATCACGACCAACGACTAATCTCATGACATTACGACTAACGACTAAAGGTTAGTTTTAATCATGGAAATTATCACGACTAGTCACCATATGATTGATTTATTGATATGATAATTGAGATTAGTTGTCGTAAAATTCATTACTCGCGCCAAGAACAACAACTAATTTAGTCGTTAATTGTTTTTTTAGTATTTTCAGTTACTCATTATCCTTAGTCGTGAATTCTTCATTTATTTATTCTTGTTTACGACTCACAAGACTTATTTATATTGGACTATCTTACACTCGTATTTACCCATGTTGGTGACTTATTAGCCATACTTAGAACTACTTTACATTCAGGTTTGACCACGTTGGTGATTCATTAGACATACATATGTAGAAGTACTTTACATTCACGTATCTCAGATAAACAGTAAAAAATAAGGGTCTATCTGCATACAAGAAGAAAATGAACATGGCCTGAATAGTTCTCTAATTATGTCATGTGGAGCTCAGGGTAGGTCCTTGGTTTGGACTTCCTTTGATAAACAACCAACCCTACCAAGGAAGTTCAATTCAGCACGCTTTGTGCACAAACCTTCAGCAATGTTTTTCAACGTATACTAACTTCCCTGGCCGGTGAAGGGCTCGCTATAATGATCGATCCGCTTTTTTGTTTTTTTTTGCTCATCTCCAGCTCTTTCACTTTTCAGAAGATCTTTACCTTATTGTTCATCTATCTGTGGATACATTCTTTAAAAAAAACCACAGGTATTCTTATTTCTATGTCAAACCACTAAGAAACTTAAGTATCTAATTTGACACTCTCTAGAATAAACACGCCAAAAACCACGCGAATGAGGTCCGTTATTATTTTATTTAAAATTCAGATATATTTTTGTGATGTTTATTCGTTTCCTTAGATAAATATAGAGAAATAAATAGGGTTGCTTATTGAATTTTATATAAATATTTACTTATCTTTTCTTTTCTTTTTCTAAGTCACTATCAAGTGCCATTATTACAATCGAGCATATTTTGTATTTGAGTTTTCGCCGAAAATACACGCTTCCAGAAATACTCCCCTACCATTTCAGCTCAAATGCCTAAAATACCACTCGCTCAATTTTTTTTTTTTGATCACCTACACCTAATCTTATACATCCAAATCAACATTGGAAATATTTTTTTGTTCAAAATGTTTTAGGGGAGGGTGATAAAGTCAAAAAAAAAAAGGTTACACAACATTTCTTAAAGATGGGTTAAGGCCACTTCTTAATAATAGCAGTGAACAAGAATAATCTCTTGCTTGCTGAAGATTCATTTTCCTAACATCTTTCACTTTATCTCGAATCCTGCTATCTAAAAAAGATTACTTCAATAGAGGTTTAGCTGGATTGATTAGCAATAACAGTCTAAACATTGTAAACATCTAATTTTATAAAGTTTATACTAGTATTAAATAACTTCAAAATGAAATATTTCATTTTCTCAAAATAAAAATAAAAAATATATCCTTTCGAACATAATTAAATCATTTATTTGTGGTAGCATTTTTAATTCGAATTCAAATATGTATATTTAGTTACACCAATTACAAAGCTCCAGATTATGGTGCTTGTGGAACAAGGAAGGTTCTCTTAGGTTATACATCATGTGCTCATCAGTGACACGTCTTTGCTGCGCGAGAGACGTAGATGTATTTGATGTTGATGGTTGTTATAGCTGCAATATTTGCTGCTACTGGTATTTTGTACTTTTGGAGATAGATTTATTAATCTTGCATACGTAAGTTGGAATACTATTTCTCTACTTGAAATACTATAGATATTGTATCTAGTACTAGTGTTTCTTATTTCTATATTCCAGGCATTAATTCTGTGTTTTTGTTAATTATAATTTTAAAATCATTTTATTTTTTAATTTTGTATGATTTCGGGCATATTCTCTTTCTTTCATTGAGAAATGTGTTCATTTTGAATTACCATAAACGAATTAATAGTGGAATAACCATCGTGTTTTGAATGAATTTCCCTGAATCATAATATTATGTACTAAAGAGGTTTAGAAGTGATCCAAAATTGTAAGTTCTTAATAACGTTTGAATTTTATTATTTTTCTGAAATTGCTGTACTGCTTTCAAATAGCTAACATCAAGCTATTAGCTATGATCTAATTTTTAATTCACTCGGCTGTATTTTTTCTTTGCGTATCACTTATGTACATACATAGATCCAGTTTGAGGCTTGTTCGTGGTTTTGTGAATAGCGTCAGAAACTTGGAACATTTTCAAAAATGTCAGGAACTTACTGTTGTGTTTTCTTAAGTTCGCTGAAATTGCCTAAGAGTAGAACTCTATGAAATCTTACTAGTTAAAACTGTCCGGTAGGACAGTTGTATAAGGGTTGACCATCAAAAACTGCACGAAAAAGTGTAACGTTGAAAAACACCCAACTTTGACAATTTTTTTCTATTTTTCTATAAAAGATAAAATTCCCAAATTTTCTTTATAATATAGGGCAAATCCTCCTTTATAACTGTAATTTTTTTGCAACCACCCAGATCTAATAGGTTTCGAGAAAAAAGTTGCCGAAAATGAGCAAAAACGGCTTTTTCAAAAAATGTTCTTGTTCTTGTTCTTCTTCTTCTTCTTGTTGTTGTTGTTGTTGTTCTTGTTACCTTTTTTGTAAACAACGTAGCGCCTAAACGCGTGAACCGATTTTCATGAATGAGGTGTCATTCGATTCGGAATTTTATGTAGATGTGCCTTTTGGGGGTCTCGGCCCTGTACATCGAATGGGAGAGGAGTTAGCCCCCTTTATGTAAGGCCCCCTCCAAAATTATTATTACTAATTACTCTGTAAATCTTGGCCCGATTTTGATAAAATTTGGTAGGATGATAGGGTTAGGGCTCCCCTACCTAACAATAAAGCGACGATCTGCTCTTACACTTGTTAAGGGGAAGTATAGCAATCGTTTCAAATTATCGACACGTGAATCGATTTTCATGAATGAAGTGTCATTCGAATCGAAATTTTGTACAGATTTGTACTTTAAAAGTCTCGACGCTATGCCTCATAAAGAGGGGAGTTCGCCCCACCCAAATAAGGCCCTTTCTAAAACTATTATTACCAATATTTCTACAAAGCTTAGTCCGATTTTGATAAAATTTAGCTCAAATAAGTGGTTAAAGCTCCTCTACGTGGCTGTGAAGTGCCATCATGCTCTTACACCTACTAAGAGGAAGTACTGCAATCGTTAAAATTATCAATGAGTGAACCGATTTACATCAATGAATTGTCGTTCGATTCAAAATCTTTGCCTTTTAGGGAGAAGTACTGTAATCGCAGTTTATTTTTCTTGCTCCTCTTAAAAGGAAGTACTGAAATCGCAGTTTAATTTTGCTATTTACGTACAAATACCTTCCTATTTTATTCAAAACGCTTTCTCAAAAAAATGGTTATTGAGGATGGTTTGGGGACCGCAACTATAACCATTCTTTAAAAAGATCTCTCCAGTGGTAGTTACGGTTCCGACTTAACACCTTATCAGGTTATAATGATAGAATAGCTTATTCCAAATTTTAAAAAATCTGTAAAGCAGACGTAACTTTGCAAATAGACAAAAAGGAAAATCTATCCAAAAGGTACAAAAATATCCTTAACAAAAACTTACAGTTTTAAAAGTTAAGTATAAGGGTTGATTAAACGCCAAAAGGTACACAAATCAGCAGTTCCCAACATTTCATTCATACTTCATTGATATAATTTAAGTAATTTTTGCTGCATTAACTTTTCCTTCACATTTTTTAGAATTTATTAGATGTCACAGACCCTTATGCTGGCCAGTTCATTCATAATATTTTTTTATTATAATTATGATAAAATGAGTGATGAATTATTCTGAGTAGTCACATATACATGCATGTTAAAGTAGAAAAAAACAAAGTTAGAGTCGGCCACTTTTTAAATTTCAATCACGGAGGATTCAAAACAATATTTCAGTCTTAAATTCGTCTTACCGAAATATTCGTGAGCACAAATAACATACATTTAATAACAAGTAGATTATTCAACAATATTTACTCATTTCTCAATTGTAATTTAATTTAGTCCCCCTAATTTTACTTATGGTAAAATACTGGAATAATTAGCTGTCCTAAAAATATGCATATCTTTATTTTCTTTATTTTATATTACATATATATAACATTGTGGGAAGAACACCTAGATTGAGAATGTAATTGAAGAAAACTATATTATTTGCGATAAAGCCAGATTATTTATTACTTATTATTACAAACGTTTGACTACAACATAAAATAACAATTACTTTAATCGAAGAATGAACTTAAACCAATGATTTTTATTTAAAAATAAAAATAAATGCATAAAATCATTGATGTAAAAAAAGTTTATGAATTTTTTAGCCTCTTATTTTTTTTATATTTTTTATAACGTTTTCTTTTTCACCTGTGATTAATAGTTTGATTATTATAGATAAATAGATATTACAGTCAATCTAAGTTAAATGGTGTGCTACTTGAGTAAATATTTTGTAGACGAAAATGGCCAGCATAAGGGTCTGTGACATCTAATAAATTCTAAAAAATGTGAAGGAAAAGTTAATGCAGCAAAAATTACTTAAATTATATCAATGAAGTATGAATGAAATGTTGGGAACTGCTGATTTGTGTACCTTTTGGCGTTTAATCAACCCTTATACTTAACTTTTAAAACTGTAAGTTTTTGTTAAGGATTTTGTACTAGCATTTTTCAAAAACCATTCTCCTTTTACCTCAATACACAAAATGGTAAGTTAGTTCAAAAATTCGCCACGAGGTAGCACTAAACATCCATATACTTATACACCTGTGAAAACTGTTTTTCTTCAGTACGATTTCAGTAATGCAGGAGGATAGATCGCTCTGTCGCTCGTCTCTCCAAACAAACCTACTCTAGTGCTACGTCTCTATCATCAAACTTGACGGTGTCACACACAATGTATGCGACTGTCTTGTCTTTTTCTTACATAATATCGAAGTCACTTTTCAAAATATTCGCCCCCCGCTCCCAAACCTGCAAACTTCACTACTTATATAGCCTGGATGTACTATTGCACACTCGACAAGAAAGATTCTTTTTTGCATTATTTTCCAAAGAAAACAAATTATTTCCGCTCACTTCCGGTATCATTAACTAACACTTACCTAATACCATCTAAATGCCATAATACCTTTTTTAAAAAACACAAAGTAAAAGAGCAATTAAAAGAAACAAAGAAAATTATTAACTAATCAACTTTAGTTCATGCTGCCTCTCCCAAGAAGCGCTACAATCACTGTTTGTATGTACTAGCATTTTTCAAAAACCATTCTCCTTTTATCTCAATATCCAAAATAGTAAGTTAGTTCAAATATTCGCCACGAGGTAGCACTAAACATCCATATACACCTGTGAAAACGGGTCCATTAACCTGGCGGCACTTTGGTTGAATTTTGGGACGAAACTTTTGCGCTGAGCACGAAACACATTGCGCTCTTATGCGCCACCAAGAAAAAATCTAAATTCGCAAAGGAAAAGCCACAATAAGCAATTAAAGTTTTTTTCCCGCCAAAAAAAATTTGACCGGATTTGATTGCAACTAACATCATTATGTTCAGTACTCTTTGCGCTCCATTGCGCCACTTTAAAAAATTCTGTAACTTTAATAATTACGGAGATATGGCCATTCAAAAGATCAAAGGAATTTGCCGCAAACCTTGAATTTCGACCCGGGACTTGGTATAGAACTAGAGGAGAGCTAGCGCCAGCTAGAACCACAAAAAAAATCTAATAAAATATGCACACATTAAGAAATATAAGGAATTAAAGTGCTAAAAAAAGCATTAACTTGGCGGCACTTTGGTGGAATTTTGGAGAAAAAATTATTGCACCCAGCTCAGAACACTTTGCGCTCCTATGCGCCACCAATGAAAAAGCTAGCGCCACTAAGGAAAAGCCTGAAATTTTCATTTAAAGTTACGCGCGAAATTTAAATTCAAAAAAAATGGTTCCTATTTGCGGGCAAATTGGTGCGGTTTTTTCCAAAATACCTAGCATTAGTGTTAGAAACGCTAGCCCCACACAGAAATTGCCAAAAATTAGCATATTTCTAAAGTAATTTACAAATTACTTAACAGATTTTCCCGCCAACTTACCATTAACTTGGCGGCACTTTGGTGGAATTTTGGGGAAAAAATTATTGCACCCTGCTCAGAACACTTTGCGCTCCTATGCGCCACCAATAAAAAAGCTAGCGCCACTCAGGAAAAGCCTCAATTTTCCATTTAAATTTACGCGCGAAATTTAAATTCAAATATAAATGGGTCCTATTTGCGGGCAAATTGGTGCGGTTTTTCCAAAATACCTAGCACTAGTATTAGAAAAGCTAGCCCCACACAGAAATTGCCAAAAATTAGCATATTTCTAAAGTAATTTGCAAATTACTTAACAGATTTTCCCGCCAACTTACCATTAACTTGGCGGCACTTTGGTGGAATTTTGGGGAAAAAATTATTGCACCCTGTTCGGAACACTTTGCGCTCCTATGCGCCACCAATAGAAAAGCTAGCGCCACTCAGGAAAAGCATCAATTTTCCATTTAAAGTTATGCGCGAAATTTAAATTCAAATATAAATGGGTCCTATTTGCGGGCAAATTGGTGCGGTATTTTCCAAAATACCTAGCACTAGTATTAGAAAAGCTAGCCCCACACAGAAATTGCCAAAAATTAGCATATTTCTAAAGTAATTTGCAAATTACTTAACAGATTTTCCCGCCAACTTACCATTAACTTGGCGGCACTTTGGTGGAATTTTGGGGAAAAAATTATTGCACCCTGTTCGGAACACTTTGCGCTCCTATGCGCCACAAAAAGAAATTTTGAATTTACACTAATAGCTGAGATATTGATAATAAAAGATGCACGGACAGACGTAACCATTAAGTTGACGGCACATTGGTGGATTTTTGGAAAAAAAATTATTGCGCCAAGCTCGAAACACTTTGCAATGCCAATAAAAAGCCAGTAACACACCGGAAATGGTAAAAATTCACCAATTATACGCCAAATATAACTTTAACCGGAATTGGTGAATTTTTACCATTTCCGGTGTGTTACTGGCTTTTTATTGGCATTGCAAAGTGTTTCGAGCTTGGCGCAATAATTTTTTTTCCAAAAATCCACCAATGTGCCGTCAACTTAATGGTTACGTCTGTCCGTGCATCTTTTATTATCAATATCTCAGCTATTAGGGTAAATTCAAAATTTCTTTTTGTGGCGCATATTGGCGCTAGCTAACCTGAACAAAATGGAATGAGTTTCAATTCAATTTAGGGCACTTCCGGTTAAAGTTATATTTGGCGTATAATTGGCGAATTTTTACCATTTCCGGTGTGTTACTGGCTTTTTATTGGCATTGCAAAGTGTTTCGAGCTTGGCGCAATAATTTTTTTTCCAAAAATCCACCAATGTGCCGTCAACTTAATGGTTACGTCTGTCCGTGCATCTTTTATTATCAATATCTCAGCTTTTAGGGTAAATTCAAAATTTCTTTTTGTGGCGCATATTGGCGCTAGCTAACCTTAACAAAATCGAATGAGTTTCAATTCAATTTAGGGCACTTCCGGTTAAAGTTATATTTGGCGTATAATTAGCGAATTTTTACCATTTCCGGTGTGTTACTGGCTTTTTATTGGCATTGCAAAGTGTTTCAAGCTTGGCGCAATAATTTTTTTTCCAAAAATCCACCAATGTGCCGTCAACTTAATGGTTACGTCTGTCCGTGCATCTTTTATTATCAATATCTCAGCTATTAGTTTAAATTCAAAATTTCTTTTTGTGGCGCATAAGAGCGCAAAGTGTTCCGAACAGGGTGCAATAATTTTTTCCCCAAAATTCCACCAAAGTGCCGCCAAGTTAATGGTAAGTTGGGGGGAAAATCTGTTAAGTAATTTGCAAATTACTTTAGAAATATGCTAATTTTTGGCAATTTCTGTGTGGGGCTAGCTTTTCTAATACTAGTGCTAGGTATTTTGGAAATAACCGCACCAATTCGCCCGCAAATAGGACCCATTTATATTTGAATTTAAATTTCGCGCGTAACTTTAAATGGAAAATTGAGGCTTTTCCTGAGTGGCGCTAGCTTTTTTATTGGTGGCGCATAGGAGCGCAAAGTGTTCTGAGCAGGGTGCAATAATTTTTTCCCCAAAATTCCACCAAAGTGCCGCCAAGTTAATGGTCACGTCAGTAAGTGCATCTTTTATTATCAATATCTCAGCTATTAGTGTAAATTCCAAATTTCTTTTTGTGGCGCATATTGGCGCTAGCTAACCTGAACAAAATGGAATGAGTTTCAATTCAATTTAGGGCACTTCCGGTCAAAGTAATATTTGGCGTATAATTAGCGAATTTTTACCATTTCCGGTGTGTTACTGGCTTTTTATTGGCATTGCAAAGTGTTTCGAGCTTGGCGCAATAATTTTTTTCCCAAAAATCCACCAATGTGCCGTCAACTTAATGGTTACGTCTGTCCGTGCATTTTTTATTATCAATATCTCAGCTATTAGGGTAAATTCAAAATTTCTTTTTGAGGCGCATATTGGCGCTAGCTAACCTGAACAAAATGGAATGAGTTTCAATTCAATTTAGGGCACTTCCGGTTAAAGTTATATTTGGCGTATAATTGGCGAATTTTTACCATTTCCGGTGTGTTACTGGCTTTTTATTGGCATTGCAAAGTGTTTCGAGCTTGGCGCAATAATTTTTTTTCCAAAAATCCACCAATGTGCCGTCAACTTAATGGTTACGTCTGTCCGTGCATCTTTTATTATCAATATCTCAGCTATTAGGGTAAATTCAAAATTTCTTTTTGTGGCGCATATTGGCGCTAGCTACCCTTAACAAAATGGAATGAGTTTCAATTCAATTTAGGGCACTTCCGGTTAAAGTTATATTTGGCGTATAATTAGCGAATTTTTACCATTTCCAGTGTGTTACTGGCTTTTTATTGGCATTGCAAAGTGTTCCAAGCTTGGCGCAATAATTTTTTTTCCAAAAATCCACCAATGTGCCGTCAACTTAATGGTTACGTCTGTCCGTGCATCTTTTATTATCAATATCTCAGCTATTAGTGTAAATTCAAAATTTCTTTTTGTGGCGCATAGGAGCGCAAAGTGTTCTGAACAGGGTGCAATAATTTTTTCCCCAAAATTCCACCAAAGTGCCGCCAAGTTAATGGTAAGTTGGCGGGAAAATCTGTTAAGTAATTTGTAAATTACTTTAGAAATATGCTAATTTTTGGCAATTTCTGTGTGGGGCTAGCGTTTCTAACACTAATGCTAGGTATTTTGGAAAAAACCGCACCAATTTGCCCGCAAATAGGAACCATTTTTTTTGAATTTAAATTTCGCGCGTAACTTTAAATGAAAATTTCAGGCTTTTCCTTAGTGGCGCTAGCTTTTTTATTGGTGGCGCATAGGAGCGCAAAGTGTTCTGAGCAGGGTGCAATAATTTTTTCCCAAAAATTCCACCAAAGTGCCGCCAAGTTAATGGTAAGTTGGCGGGAAAATCTGTTAAGTAATTTGTAAATTACTTTAGAAATATGCTAATTTTTGGCAATTTCTGTGTGGGGCTAGCGTTTCTAACACTAATGCTAGGTATTTTGGAAAAAACCGCACCAATTTGCCCGCAAATAGGAACCATTTTTTTTGAATTTAAATTTCGCGCGTAACTTTAAATGAAAATTTCAGGCTTTTCCTTAGTGGCGCTAGCTTTTTCATTGGTGGCGCATAGGAGCGCAAAGTGTTCCGAACAGGGTGCAATAATTTTTTCCCCAAAATTCCACCAAAGTGCCGCCAAGTTAATGCTTTTTTTAGCACTTTAATTCCTTATATTTCTTAATGTGTGCATATTTTATTAGATTTTTTTTGTGGTTCTAGCTGGCGCTAGCTCTCCTCTAGTTGTATACCAAGTCCCGGGTCGAAATTCAAGGTTTGCGGCAAATTCCTTTGATCTTTTGAATGGCCATATCTCCGTAATTATTAAAGTTACAGAATTTTTTAAAGTGGCGCAATAGAGCGCAAAGAGTACTGAACATAATGATGTTAGTTGCAATCAAATCCAGTCAAATTTTTTTTGGCGGGAAAAAAACTTTAATTGCTTATTGTGGCTTTTCCTTTGCGAATTTAGATTTTTTCTTGGTGGCGCATAAGAGCGCAATGTGTTTCGAGCTCAGCGCAAAAGTTTCGTCCCAAAATTCAACCAAAGTGCCGCCAGGTTAATGGACCCTGTGAAAACTGTTTTTCTTCAGTACGATTTCAGTAATGCAGGAGGGTAGGTCCTTTGTCGCTCGTCTCTCCAAACAAACCTACTCTAATGCTAGGTCTCTATCGTCAAACTTGAAGGTATCACACACAATGTATGCGCCTGTCTTGTCTTTTTCTTACATAGTATCGAAGTTACTATTAAAAAACTAGAAAGAGGAAGTAGTTTCTATTGTTAATGCCAAGAGTGGACCTTCATCTTTTGATGTCAAAATATTATCTGGAAATCTGCAGCAATATCAGATCGGATTTACTTACTTATTTATTAATTTAAATGATTACGATTTAACTAATTTTTCTGCTATCAACTATTACATAACTTGACTGTCTCACAAGATACCCTCATATTAATTAGGGTTCAGGTCGAAGTATTTATCAGTAACATCAAGTTGAGCGAATAACTGAACATATCGTGCATAAAGTAGAAAACAGTAAGTACACAGCAGCTATATTTCTTGATTTAGCTGATATATCTGACAATTTTGACACTTTGGACTGCTGTACAAAATTAGGTAGACTTACGCTATTAATTACATTATTCAAATCATACGATCTTTTTTACGAGACATAACTTTTGTAGGTAAGATTCATAAAATTTTAATTTATTAATTAAATTTTATTTTGGTAGATTTAAAAATAAATACATTTTTAAAAAACAGCTGGAATCAGCTGCTTAGATAACCTTCACTTACCAGCTGATCATCATGGTCAGTTACCGACGGCCATCTTTAACTCGTTCGTGCTGTCTCTTCATTAACGTGATTTTTTAGGTGAATATTAGTGCGTGTTAAAGTGAAATTCTACTTTATAAATTGAGTTTAAGTTATACTTAGTGCGTGATATACAGTTTTAGTGTAAATAGTGTTGTGAATTATTTTAAAAAGTGTCAAGTGCTATTGGACTGGAGATGTATTGAGATGCTGATGAATTTGGATATTCTTTAAACAAGGTAAGACTTTATTATCAATTATTTAATAATATTTTTATTATTCTTTCATGAAAACGGCATGTTATCATTTAATTAATACTTAATATTATTGCTTCGTCTTGACTACGTTCAGTGTTGGTTAATTCTTTAATTTTGATCACTACAAATTAAAACTGTCCGGTAGGACAGTTGTATAAGGGTTGATCGACAAAAAGTGCACGAAAAAGCGTAACGTTGAAAAACACCCAACTTTGACAATTTTTTTCTCTTTTTCTACAAAAGATAAAATTCCCAAATTTTCTTTAAAATAAAGGGCAAACCCTCCTTTATAGATGTAATTTTTTTGCAACAACCCAGATCTAATAGTTTTCGAGAAAAAAGTTGCCGAAAATGAGCAAAAACGGCTTTTTAAAAAAATGTTCTTGTTCTTGTTACCTTTTTTGTAAACAACGTACCGCCTAAACGCGTGAACCGATTTTCATGAATGAGGTGTCATTCGATTCGGAATTTTATGTAGATGTGCCTTTTGGGGGTCTCGACCCTGTACATCGAATGGGAGAGGAGTTAGCCCCCTTAATGTAAGGCCCCCTCCAAAATTATTATTACTAATTACTCTGTAAATCTTGGCCCGATTTTGATAAAATTTGGTAGGATGATAGGGTTAGGGCTGCCCTACGTAACATTAAAGCGGCGATCAGCTCTTACACTTGTTAAGGGGAAGTATAGCAATCGTTTCAAATTATCGACACGTGAACCGATTTTCATGAATGAAGTGTCATTCGAATAGAAATTTTGTACAGATTTACACTTTAAAAGTCTCGACGCAGTGTTTCATAAGGCTGGAAACATAGTGGAGCGGCGAGCAAAGCGGCGATGATAGCGAAGAGCGAAGCGGCAAAAACAAAAACTAGAAATAGATAGAGTTGCTCTATCTTCGCTTTGCTCGCCACTATGCGCGGTCCCATATGTTAACTTGTGTTTGATTTCGCCGCTTCGCTCTTCGCTATCATCGCCGCTTTGCTCGCCGCTCCACTATGTTTCCAGCCTAAGGAGGGGAGTTCGCTCCACCCAAATAAGGCCCTTTCTAAAACTATTATTACCAATATTTCTCTATAACGCTTAGCCCGATTTTGATAAAATTCAGCTCGAATAAGTGGTTAAAGCTCCTCTACGTTGCTGTGAAGTGCTATCATGCTCTTGCATCTACTAAGAGGAAGTACTGCAATTGTTTAAATTATCAATGAGTGAACCGATTTAAATCAATGAATTGTCGATTAAAAAATCTTTGCCTCTTTGCCTTTTAGGGAGAAGTACTGCAATCGCAATTTATTTTTCTTACTCCTCTTAAAAGGAAGTACTGAAATCGCAGTTTAATTTTGCTATTTACGTACAAATACCTTCCTATATTATTCAAAACGCTTTTTCAAAAAAATTGTTATTGAGGATGGTTTGGGGCACCGCAACTCTTTAAAAAGATCTCACCAGTGGTAGTTATGGTTCCGACTTACCACCTTATCAGGTTATAATGATAGAATTGCTTTTTTTTTTTTTTTTTTTTTTAATATATGATTTAAGGCGCGTCAACATCTAAGGTTATTGGCGCCCGGAGCTTTTTTCAGTGCACTGCCGGCCTCCGGACAGTGTTCTCTCGTTACAGACAACACTGTCCATCACCGGACAGTGAGCTGTAAAAAGCTCCTAGGAAGAGAAAATCTAAGGGTCAGCTGCTGGATTAGAACCCGGGACCTCCGCGTGAGAATCCAATACGCTAACCGCATAGCTAATCCCTTCCCTCATAGAATTGCTTATTCCAAATTTTAAAAAAAATCTGTAAAGCAGATATGTAACATTCCAAATAGACAAAAAGGAAAATCTATCCAAAAGGTACAAAAATCTCCTTAACAAAAACTTACAGTTTAAAATGTTAAGTATAAGGGTTGATTAAACGCCAAAAGGTACACAAATCAGCGAGTACCCAACATTTCAATAATATTTAAGTAATTCTACTGCATTAATTTTCATTAATAAGTTATTTTTTAGAATTTATTAGATGTCACAGACCCTTATGCTGGCCATTTTCGTCTACAAAATATATGTTCAAGTAGCACTGTAGATTGACTGTAATATCTAGTTATTTATAATAATCAAACTACTAATTACAGGTTTAAAAGAAAAACGTTATAAAAAATATAAAAAAAAATATGAGGCTAAAAAATTCAAAACCTTTTTTAGAAAATGCTTACACCAACACACATCAATGATTTTGTTTATTTTATTTATTTATTTTTATTTTTAAATAAAAATCGTCGGTTTAAGTTCATTCTTCGATTAAAGTAATAGTTATTTTATGAAGTAGTCAAACGTTTATAATAATAGGTAATAATTATCTGGCTTTATCGCAAATAATATAGTTTTCTTCAATTACATACTCAATATAGGTATTCATCCCACAATGTTGTATATATGTAGTATAAAGTAATTAAGATATGCATATTTTTAGGACAGCTAATTATTCCAGTATTTTACTATAAGTAAAATTAGGGGGACTAAATTAAATTACAATTGAGAAATGAATAAATATTGTTGAATAATCTGCTTGTTATAACTGTGTGTTATTTGTGCTCACGAATATTTCGGTAAAACGAATTCAAGACAGTCTACTCTAACTTTGTCTTTTTCTACTTTAACATGCATGTACGTATATGTGATTTATCATAATTATAACAAAAAAATATTATGAATGAAGTGGCCAGCATAAGGGTCTGTGACATCTAATAAATTCTAAAAAATAACTTATTAATGAAAATTAATGCAGTAGAATTACTTAAATATTAATGAAATGTTGGGTACTCGCTGATTTGTGTACCTTTTGGCGTTTAATCAACCCTTATACTTAACATTTTAAACTGTAAGTTTTTGTTAAGGAGATATTTAAATTGATTTCTAAACTTTCTTGATGAATTCTTTTGATCTTTTGTTTTAAATCGACCATGAGTTCAAAATTAGTATTCTTGGTTTACCTATGTTCTTTTTTGGAATTGATTTCTAAATATTTCTTTTCTCAAATGTGCTTTATTTTAATTATATAGTTCCATTTATAGAACTCTAAGTAGAATATTTAAATCCAAACTCAGAAACTCATGATGTGGAGTCCTTAGATATTAGGGGTAGATTCAGAAATAAATAATTGATACCTACTTCAACTTTCGTAAAGAACGAACGAAGGTCTTTCCTCTTTCGGTGAATGTTCAGACGGTTTTCCTGTTTGATAAAAATATTACTAGCACTAAAGTTTGAACCTCCTAG
The DNA here is from genome assembly GCF_049639745.1 of Rhodnius prolixus. NCBI lineage: Eukaryota > Metazoa > Arthropoda > Insecta > Hemiptera > Reduviidae > Rhodnius > Rhodnius prolixus. The sequence goes on along the minus strand of NW_027411584.1, from coordinate 147,040 downwards.
ATATGAGTAATAACTTCCGATGTTTTCAATAAATGTAATATCTATCCACAGTTTGGGTATAATGTATTTCTTTTCTTTTATTCTACCATAGGTTTTCTTTAATGTTCACTACTATCAAATCAGGCAAAAACCCCACTGCACTCCATGAAAGCGTTTTCGTTAGAATCTAGGTTGCCTGTCTTTGGTCTTGTATGTTATGGGGATGTACTGAATCTCTGCTGGAACTCGACGAAGCCCCTTGGCTGGCTGTGGGTACAAATCAAGTGATGGGGCTATTCTATTATTGTAACTTCCAATTACTTCTCTAAATTGTTGGTAAGTAAATTTACTGATTCTCCATTAATTTAGATTATAAAATAAGCGTTGGTTTTTTTGTTAACTCATTACAAAAAAAATTTCCTCCGAGTCAAGAAAATTCATTTGCTTTAAGAAAATGAATTCGTTTATGAAATTTTTCTACTCCTAATGCTACTTTGTTTTAAATATTTTATTGGCAATCTATTTCATTATATAAGGAAACTGACTTGAAAAGCAAATAAATTAGAGTTGACGCGGAAAAAATTATTTGAATGTAATGAGCATCTGAAATATAAATAAATAACTTACTTAGATTTGCAGGGCGTGCGAATATTACTTTCTTTACAAAAAAATTCGCCAGCTCATATTTAAAACATAAAGTTTGCCAAGCAAATTGTATTAGTGAAAGATTGAGAGCAATTTATTGAATTGCTCAAGATTTTATTTTTGGCTAGCTAATCATGTATCTTTATATAATAATACAAAATTAAAAAAATGAAAATTGCGGTACTTATAGAAGGAATTTTTTCTTTTTTAATAAAGTACCTTAATCAGTAGGTGAACAGGGAAACCAACAGTAAGAACAAAATATTAGTTCATTATAGTTTTTATTATAACTTTTTTAACTACAATAAATTACAATTTGTTTTAAATTATCATTTTTCTTATAGTTAATACAATTCAAACTAATTTATTGTTGTTTGATTATTCATAATGTTCCTCTAGGCAAGACACAGAATATAGATCAGGGTCCGAAAGTGATGTAGAACTGGATCCAACTAATGTCTTGAAACAGAAGAGCACAATTGGCCTATTATGCACTGTTACAGGTATGATAAAGTATCTAAAGTAATATAATTGGTTTATCTTTTAACCAGTTAAGCTAGCTAACTGTTACACAGGTTATATATAAGAATTTAATCGGTTACACTGGCTGACTGCTTTTACTAGTTAACTAGTTAAAACAGTTGCACCAGTGTAACCAGTTCATACAGTTATGCTCGGTTAACTGGTTAAACTAACTACTTAATCGGTTTTATCGGTTGACACTGATTAATCGGTTAAACTGGTTTTACTGGTTGACTGGTTAATCACTTAAACTTGTTACTAGTTAATCGGTTAAACTAGTTTAATTGGTTACCACCAAACTTATCCACCACCACCTAGCCTATCAACTTATTTTCTTCATTTATCCACTAATTGTTTTACGTATCCACTTATATCTCATGTAGGCTGGAAGTTAGATCAATAAGTGGATAGATGAATACAATAAGTTGATAAGTGAATAAAATAAATGATGGGTTAAGAGAAACAATCGGATAAATGGCAAAGGTAACCAGTTGAACTAGATTAACTAGTAGAACTAGTTTAACGAGTTTAAAGGAATAACTAGTTAAACTAGTTAGCCAGTTAAACCGTTTAACCGATTAAGTACTTAACCAGATAAACTGGTTAACAAAGTAGCTAGTTTAACCGATTAACTAGTTGACTAGATAAACTAGTCTGTTACTAGTAAAAACGATTACCTAGCTAACCAATTAAATTATCTGAACCTGTTAGAAAGGTTAACTGATAAAGTATTTTAACAGTTTACCCGATTTACTTTTTTAACAGTATAACCTATTTAACGTAGTTATCTGGTATAATCGGCTAATGGGTTAACTAGTTAAATGATTAAACTAGTTTAACTAGCTTATTTGTTTAACTAGTTGATCGGTTAAACTGGCTAACTGGTTAAGGTATAACTGGGTAACTAGTTAATCGGTTAAACTTGTTAACTGTTATCGGAGATACTAGCAATTGGTTAACTGGTTAAACTAGTTTAATTGGTTACCTTTGTCATTTATTAAATTATATCTTTCACCTATCAATTTATTTTCTTTACCTGTCAATTTATTCTTCCACTTCTTGATCCTCCGCTTATCCGCCTCTGTTAGAGATAAGTGGATTGGTAAGAGAATAAGTGGACAAATGAAGAAAATAAGTTGTAAGCTGAAACGAAATGACAAAGATAACCAGTTGAACTAGTTTAACAAGTTTCGCCACTTAACCAGTTGGCTAGTTTGACCGAGAACAGTTAACAAGTTTAACCATTAACTTCCTACCCAGTTAGCCTTGACCAGTTAGCCAGTTTAACGATCAACTAGTTAAACCAGTAAGCCAGTTTAATCAATTAACTAGTAAATCAGGTCGACTAGTTAAACCCATCAGTCGATTGAACCAGTTAACTAGTTGATAGATTATACTGGTTAACAAGTTAATTGGTTAAACTGGTTAACTAGTTTATCGGTTATCCTGGCTAACTGGTTCCATTAGTTAAATTGGTTAACTAGGTAATTAATTTTACTGGATGGCTAGTTTAACTGGCCGATTAGTTAATCGGCAAAAGTGGCTGGCTGCTTTGTTAACCAGTTTATAACTGGATAGGTTAGGCTAGGCTAGATTAGATTAGACTAGGTTAATTAGGCTAGGGTAGGTTAGGTTAAGTTAAGTCCAGATTAATTAAGCTAGGGTAGGTTAGGTTATGTTAAGTTAATTTAAGGCAAGCTAACCTACCCCCCCCTTTACTTAGGTTAAGTTAGGCTAGGTTAACCTAACCTAACCTAACCAAATCGATTTACTAGTTAACCAGTTAAACCGGGTTCCAGTTTAACCAGTTAACTATTATTCAGCTAAACCGGCTACGCAGTTCAAACGATTAACTAGTTAACCAGTTAAACCAGTCAGCCAGTTTAACCCGTTAACTAGTTAATCAGCTGAACCAGTTACCCAGTTCAACTAATCAACTAGTTAAACAGTTTAACCAGTCTGCCAGTTTAACCGGTTAACTAGTTAATCAGTACAACCAGTTACCCAGTTCAACCAATCAACTAGTTAACCAGCTTAACCAGTCTGCCAGTTTAACCGGTTACCTAGTTAATCAGCTGAACCAGTTGCCCAGTTCAACCGATTAACTAGTTAACCAGTTTAACCAGTCAGCCAGTTTAACCGGTTAACTAGTTAATCAGTTTATCTGGTTTACGGGCTAAAAGGTTTATTCAACCCGGTTAACTAGTTAATAGGTTTTTATTGGCTGACTAAGCCAAGATAACTTATTAACTATTTATCCAGTTAGCCTATTTAACCGGTAAACTAGTTAACCAGTTAAACCTGTCAACCAGATAAACCATTTAACCGATTAGCTAGTTACCTATCCAGTTCAACGGATAAACTATTTTACTAGTTAAACCAGTTAGCCAGTTTAACTCAATAAACTAGTTGGCTGTTTGGATTACCAGTAAACCTGTTGTACAGATACACCAGTAAAACAAATTTAACCGATTAACTGGTTATGCAGTTTATCCGATGAACTAGGTAACCTGGTAGCTGTTAGCCACGTAGCCAGTTTAGCTGATTACATGCAACATGCAAAATAATTTTAAAGGACTTACGTGAAAGGTGGAAGTAAATATTTAGTGCCACCGTCCTGAGAGAAGGATTCTTCCTTGTTCACTGCCTGTACAGTTCTCAAATGGTATTCCTCTTGCTTCCTAAACCAAAAATTTATTTTATTATATAAACTATTTTAATAAATTGTATAATATGTATAATAAAATTTATAGCTTTTTAGTTTTTTTTTTATATTCGTAATAATATCTATTTATTTTTCTTCTTCTTCTTCTTATTATTATTATTTATTTGTAAAACAAAACATTTCCTAATAAGTGATGCATTTTCAATTGATCTGTTCTTACTAAGATAAATGGAAAATTTAAATAAAATGGAAAAATAAAGCAAACAAATGTAAAGAGACTGATCATGCTTGATTTTTATCTCATTTCGTAAATTTGAAAAGGAGATCACAAACGTTTAAGAGAATTTTTTTAAAAAAACTGATTTTAAAAATAAAATTTCACTAACCTTTGTCCAATTATCTTTACAGGTATTGCCATCAACAGAAGTAGTGTCAATTCCCATCCAGAAATCAATGCTGTGCAAAGTGTTGCAATGAAAGAGATGCTTGCTATCAACACGAGCACCTCTAAAACCAGCTACCTGAAATAATGTCATATTTTTCTTATCTAATTCAAATAACTAAAGATTAAACTTAAATTTTGTTAACGTCTTAAACTGTAGAACGTATTATAATTATTTAATCTTAAATAAAAATATTTATTTCCAAAGAACTTAATTGTCTGTTTTCTTCTCCTTTCCCTTAATTTACAGTAGTAGCCTAACCTATGGTACTCCAACATTGTGTATGTTATTATATCAGCTAAATTCTCAGTTATCGATGGTAAATAAATAAATGCATTTACCCATATTAAATCTACAATAACTGAATCAGTATCAGCTAAATTAAAAACATTCAAGCATATTGGACATAGAAAAAGAGTTACGTATACAATTAACAGGATTCAGGGAGACATAGTGTATAGTATACCATTTATAATATCTAGTTAGATTACCCTGAAGAGTTATACATTTACATAAGATAAAAGTGAATCCTTTTAATTGTACTCTATATAATAGCTTAGCTTATGAACAAGTAAGCTGATTAGATCAAATGCATAAGAGATATTGTCGATAAGATAAACGACGTCAATACAACAGTACTTGATCTTTTCCAAGCAATAAAGTACGAAACTTTTTAAACAACACGATAGTAATAGTTGTTCGAGTATTTAAAAAAATTAATATCGTTAGCATAGGTAAGAAAAGAAGTTCAGAGAATATAGAAACAACACCGTTAATGAACAAAAAGCAAGAAATGGTCCAATGAACCAGAGGAACGCCTGAAACTGCTTCATTACTGCAATAACTACTTAAAGTATTTGTTTTCGAGTCGTTCTATTCATTAGGAAATCAAGAATCCAGTTTGGAAGGTTTCTAATTCACCTATAATGCCTCAGCTCATGAAGTAAGCTGACTTAATTAAATACATTGGAGATGTTGTCGATAAGATAAACGACATCAACACGACAGTACTTAATCTTAATCAAGCAATAAAGTAAGTAATTTTCAAACAACACGATAATAATTGTTGATCGACCGGCAAAGGAACCACACTGCTTAGAACACACTGAAGTTTTAAATAAATTAGAGCTGGATCTAATTTTGGTACCCAATTTACATTATATACTTCCAGAAAGAAATAAATCATTCCGTATTCTAAAAAATCTATTCCGTTTTTCACAAAGATTGTTTCAATTATAACCATGTATCTTTTCAAAGTAAGTGTATGTTAAATTAAAATATACTTTTAATGCTGCAGGCGGATCTCTGACCAAACAATTTACTAATCTAACCGCTGAATATTGTTTATTGTCAAACCAGTGCAGAGCTTGAGATTATATACTTTTAACTTTTATTAGCTTTCAATCGTAATGTACTGATAAATTTTTCTATAAGAAGATAAGACGATATAACCATTATTAAAATATTAGTTATTAAGATTATTTTATCCCTTTCAAACTTCTATTTTGAAATTAAAAAGACAAACGAAAATTACATACAAGCATATAATTACTTAATACTTTATTAATATCAAATCACGCGTAGATTCCTGTCCAATATGCAACAGGTTGTTTAAATTCTTCACAGTCAGTGTATGTTTTAAAATAAAAATAAATGATGTAAAAATTTCACTTCCTAACAATAAATTTAAGTAATAAAACAAATAAACTTACATGAACGCATCAGCATACAAGAGTTGAATGCAGGCCTTCATCTGCCAACGGTAAGCATCATAATATTGAAAATTTCAAGAGCTGCCAGAGAATTGCGAAGCCCAAGATTAGTGATTTCCTGCAACAAAAGAAGAAGATATTTGAAAACTTAGATATATCATGCAGAATGAATGCCAGATTTTAATCATCTTCTATCAGAGATAAAGTGGATGAAGATTCTCTCTTCTTGGCCAAAGATCTTTTTAATGACATTGCAGAAATTTCCCAAATAAAGAGGATTTAACAATAAATAGTTTAATATTGCATTTTAAAAAATAAAAATAACTAAATGCGCTGGATATATCCGCTAACAATTAACTTTTAACTTCTTATCAACCAATTTAAGATCTATCTTCTGATTGTATTTATTTTTCTAAAATTGTAAAACATGCGTATTGAAGATTTTAATTTTAATGTTCTTAAGTATTTTAATTGTAAAGGATAATGTTTTAGCAAGAAGCTCCTAATGCTAACAAAAAAATAAGATTAAACACTAAATGCCACCAAGGTATCTGAAGTTAACAATTATTACAAAAAATAAAACATATTTATAAGAAATCTTTTAGTTGACTTACTTTTTCATTGAAATAAAATCACTACTGGTCCTGCCTGCACTTGTTGTTCCACTATTAAGTTGCAATGAAGACCGTAGTTTTCCTCCGAACTGAACAACCCGAGTAACTTTTACCAAATGGTAGTTGCAGCACATCAGCTGATAATGGCCGTACAAAGGTATGGCTAACCTCACATCAGCTGATTGATCAGCTGATGAATGAAGTTACCATGACAACGGGGTATTATGCACTGATTAATGGGAACAAGTGAAATGGTACAAATTGATTGGCGTTGAATTTTTGAAATTATAAAATTATTCAGTTCAAAATTCTAGCAATTTTTTTGTTTATTTATTAAAGGACCAAGGTTACGAAACGTTAAAAAGAGAAAAAACATTTAAGAGAAGAACAGTGCAAAGAATCTTACCTGGGCAACAAAGATTCCTAATAAACAATATCAATCAAAAATCCATGTTCCTAATGGCTGATAATCGGTGTGCCCCAAAAATAGTAGTTCTATTTCGTGCTGCTCGGTTTAAAGCTGCTTGTATAATCTAATTCGCTAATTGAATCCAAAGCCGGTGTAGCTTCGTCAAGTATTAGTATACTCGGATTTCTAACCAAAGCTCTTGCAGTGGCCATTCTTTGTTTTTTCCTCCAGATAGCTAAGTACCTTCAGCTCCAACGAGTACTTTTGAATACCTGAAAAACTGAAGCAATATTTACTGATTATTACAAGATTAAATCTAGTAAAGAAAATCTTAAAGAATCTATTTGAGGATTTAGTCTGGGTACGGATATCGAGCATGCTTCGTTTAACTTTCCTCTTATTTTGATTAATGAAATTAGTTCTATTATAAAAGAATTAAAAATGAGAAAAGCAACTACTCGGGATAAAATCTCAAATGAATTAATAACAGTTTTCTCGGTATCATTAGTTGTAATAATAACAGAGCTATTTAAAAAGAAAGTAGTAAGGTAAGAAATATTTACGAAATAGAAGAAATACAGATTAACAGAATGCATCTCGTTAGACAGATGAAAGAAAAGAGAAAGACAATTCTTGAAATAAAAGGATATTGTGAATAAATTTTGTTGGTTACTGTAGAGTAGAATAGCTCAAAACAAATGTGGATGGAAGGAACAAGGAAAGGCCTTTGCCCTAAGATTGGTCAGGTTACCAGAAAGTAGTAGAAATGGATTCTAATACATCATCTTATCTTATGATCTAAAGAAAGACCATCAGGGAAATGCAACCAGCGAAGGCGAGAAAGGGCTTAGGGACGAAGCACTGATAAAGATAAAAAGCACACTAATAAAACAACTGAGCATTAAAAACAAGTAAATGGGTATTGCTGATTACCTGTCGTAGCATACATGGTTTTTTGCATTCCTACATGTTTTGAACTATCATTCGTTAGTTCGAAATGATATGACTAATCAGATTGGTGCAGTAATTGTAAAGTGAAGTCAAATCCTCTATACCAAACTGATAATCAACCCCAGATGACGGAAGTAAGTCGGAAACCACTCAAGAATGCAAACACAAGCGCGCTGAGACAGATAAAATCAGCCATAGAGTCATGTATTGCCATATCACAGTGGACATATTTTTTTAAAGTCAATTTGGATATTCAAATGGTACAATGACTTACCTTCTAAAATAAGTCCAAAGTAATGTGAACCAAAAAACAATATTACATTAATAAAGTACGCGATAAGAATACCAAAGAATGAAGACAAATTAATTATTTGAAAAAAAAAATAATTGAAATAAGAGGGATTTAAATTGAGAATGCTCCATCGTCAAACTTACAGCTTGTTAGCGAATAAAATTGTGCAATTAAGTACATGGACAAAGTAAGGTAAATCTTAAGAATAGCTCCCCGGAGGTGTGGCCTAATTCGAAGTGATTCTGATTCGCTGTTACTATAGAACCCGCCATATTCAAATATAAATATAAAACTATTTCTTTATTTTATATTTACACTTAAATCTAGCGGGTTATGTGGTAACAGCAAATCGTTACTCCATCCTCACTCACACTACAATCATGCTTTAATTTAAAAAAAAACTGCAAATTTAAAACGCTCATACTCATAAAGTTACAAAAAAAAGGCACCTCAGGTCACAAACAGGGCACTCGCGGGAACTATTAATACATTAAACAGGAAGCAGTTACTATGCAGTAAGTGTACTGCGCATGAGCGCGAAACATAAGAGTTACGAAATTCGCACAATCCGAAACAGTTCATTGGCGGGAAGTAGTTTAAAATCTCACCGGTAGGTGCGCTGTACTTCCCACCCCCTAAAAATAAACAGGCCACACCTCCGGGAGATATTCTTTGTTGATGGAATTTTAACTTTTTTACTTAACAGTCTGGAATTCTCAATGACGAAGAAAGATATTTTTGCACTAATACTACAACCTGAATTGTGAGATTTCCCGAAATCTGGAAATTTTTTTTATCGAGTTTGCAAGATTCCAAATGTTCTACATTGTAACTAATTTTTCAAGCATGAATAATTCATTATTTCTATCAATTTATTCATGATTCTCTCGAATTTACATTTTTAGATCACTGTTCTCTGATTAATATTTTATTGGCAACTGTAACATAACTGTTGCAATAGATCTAGAGTGGATTTGAACATTAAATTATCTTGGTCATTAAAAGTACAAAAATTCTGATACAGACTAAAACTCCACAGATATACACTAGTTGTGATGATTACTGTACTAAAAATTGTTACCTTAACGAGAAGTAGTGCCTAATCTTGCTGTTGATTTTATTATAATTGGAAGTTATCATTAGTTTTCTATTTTCTGAATTATACTGGTTCCTTGATTTAATTGAGGAAAATTTTAGAAAATTATTCATTACAATCCACGGTGACATTAATGCATCTGGGTTATATTATAAGGTGATGGCACACCACTATGGTTGGTAGGTTTCTCTCAGGTTATACATCAGTGGTGACTGAATTTATCATATGATATTTACAAGTTAATGCTAATTTATAATTAAAAATTGTCTTTATTGAATTAAATTAAAAAATATATTAGTATTAACTCATTTTATGTTTATCATTGCTATAAAAATTAAAATTTAGAGATTATTTCGTAGGCAAAAGTAGATTAATAAATTTGATTTGCAATAGTACATTATCAATTAGAGAGAGAGAAACAAATTATATTACATTATATAGTAGGTTCATTAGCTTTTTTACAAACGATTAAGCACAGGCTTAAACGTCTGATTTTCTTTTAGAATAGAGCTACGTCTCTAATTGAAGTAAAAATTTCAACTATTACAATATTATTAGTTTTGTAAACCAGTTGTATTTCGGAGAAGGTTGTTTGCATTTTCTTTTAAGTAAAGTAACATTTTCGAGACAGCTTAGAATCAGCCTTTAAGTTAATCCTTACAACATGGTTCAAACAACCTGTTAATGGTGGATTATTTTGTGTTCTAATTGACAAATTGGGCACATTTCTGTTCAATGAGAAAAGCCATGAAGGGCTTTCTCTATTAAGTTTGTTATGGCTGACCAAAGAACTAATCTTACCAAAGCCACGTTTAATAACCACTAGACCAAACTGCCGTCCCCACTAAGGCATTGGACGACGTGAAATATACTTTAACCGTAAAAACGCTTCTTAATACTAAATTAATAAAATAAACCCAGTAAAACATTTAGGTATATGCATTGTGTATTTACTAGAGATGAACTAGGAGATTGTACAGTGATTTCAAGAGCTTATACTATACAATGATTACTCAGATCTGGGCATGCTACTCAACATGACTGACTACATACCTTTAATCACCTAAAAGTTTCTCTAAAATCTGTGCACAATGAGATCATCATTCTATTCTTATGTTCTAAAAAGGATTTTTTAAAGATTTATGATTTGAAGTATTACGTCATTATTACTATGTCTATATTTTGCACAACTTTTTAAATATTTCTAAATGCCTGAATAAAAATATTGTTTAAATTGGGTTGTTTTAAAATTTTACAATTCATAGAATTAGGGCAATAAATATCTGGAAGTGAAACTTACAAGGCACTGCAATCTGCTGAACTTCACTTACCTAGTGTTGACTGTCTGCAACTAGAGAACTCTGTTCGGAGACTGTGGCAATGAACTGAAAAAAAGTTCCGGGCGCCAATTACCTTTAAAGATGACAAATTAAAAAATTAAAAAAAAAAAATGGGAGCTAACGAACTGCAGCAACTTATGTAAATGTAATGAAACTTTATACATAGAATTTCATAAAAAAAATAAAAAATAAAATAAATAAAAGCTAAAATGCCTCAAAAATTTATTTTTGATAAGATGCCACATTCACCAAACCAATTTTCTACAAATGTTTAAAATTTGAAATTTTGATTAACATGTAATTCATAAAAGAGGAGGCTGCATTATAGTACACACTTAACACTTAAGAGAGAAGACAAATCTCTTCCCACTGCAACTGCTTTAATGATTTCTCAGAGAATATCACAAATAATATTTTTCAAAATACATACATCAAATAATATTTACATATAAAACTAATATACAAAGTTTAATGAAAATTATTGGAGCTGTTTTCCAGAAAAAACAAAAAAAAAAAAACTACGGCATATCCGGATGGTAAATCTTGTCTAAAAACAATATTAAAGGTTCGTAAATGTCATATTGTACTTTCCATGATTTACTGTTTAAGAGTTATGAGATCACACATCAAGCATTTACACACAGTACATATAAATTCGTTAGAAAAAAAAACAAACAAATAAAACGGATATTCCTAGAGTAAAGTCTGCACGATCGCACTTCAACGAGAAATAGTAACATGTAAAAATAGAAAAACTTTAAATTTTTTCCACCTCATTGTAAGTTAATAATAAATAAATAAAAATGAAGAACTAACTAGATCCTGAGGTACTTAAAAAAACCACTAATCATCAAAGAGCTGCTTGAAGTGATAAGATTTTACAATTAACAAATTACATGGGATCTTCAAATTTAGATGCTTAAAGTTTCGCAATAATGCATAAAAACAATTAAATATATGTACAGTATTTTAATATATACTTGTTTTATTACTTTAATAAGCGTTTCTTCTCGTTGGTGAATAGTTTTAGAACCAAGTATTTTTATAAGAACTCTGTTCTTTGGTCTCATCCAATTTTCCATTCCTCTCTTTTTTATTCTTCGAATTCTTGAATCAACTCTTCCTCAAAAACTAGTTCTTCAGTAGTGGGTCCTTCATATACTAAAGGTTCTTCTTCATCTTCTTCTTCTTCAGGGCGTTCTTCATCCACATTTTTCACAGTAATTTCTTCAAATGGGCCAAAATCACTTTCTACTGCAACTGCTTCTTCATCTTCTTCATTCATAAAAATATCTTCTTCTTCAATATAATGTTTATCAATTGCTTCTTCTTCTGGCCCAATTTCGATCTCGTGTTCTCCACGAATTTCTTCATTTTCTTGTAAATGTTCCACCATTTCCGTTTCTGAGATAACTTCTTCACTTTCGACTCCAATAATTTCTTCACCCATTTCATTGTCCTCTTGTAAAAGTAACGCTTCTTCCTTTTTTGCTGCTTCGAACAATTCTTCTGATCGTACTTCTAATGATTCAGCTATCTGCTCCAATATTTCTTTTTCTTCTTCTACTGATGCTGATTCTGGTTTATTTACAAACAGATCACGACCAATATTTCTAGGTGGAAACATCTGTGGTAAACACGTTTTCTTCTTCTTTCGTACTTTCTTTAGTAAAGTTTCATAACTGTCCAATTCTTTAAATTCACCTTTATTTTTTAAATTATCAATAGCTTCCAAGATATTGGCCCTTCGGGCTTCTTGTACTTCAATAGCTTCTTTCAATGATGCCAATTCACCCTCAAGATATCCTCTTTTAAACCTAGATTTTAAAACAGGCTGGAAAATATTAATGACATGAGATTAAATTTATGTACAGGACAAAAAAAAAATTCAGAAACACAAAGGCGACTTTCAATCGCCTCGCCTCATTAACTCAGATTACAGCGTTAATGATCAACAAAACTTAATCAACACAAAAACTATCTTTTCAGAACAATATTTTAATAAATTTTCTTGAAGTTGGGCATTTGTGCAGAAAAAATGATTGGTTTCACTATTTTGTATGATCACGTGATAAACTCACGACTGTTGAAGCTTGCGACGTGTCACAACCACTACTGAATTTAACTAAAATCATTGTTCACCAAAATAAACGAATTCAAACCAATAGTGAACATGCACCCACGTTTCCAGCCATTCAGGAAGAACATTTGGGAAAGGCAAGGGGGCAAGATATCCCAGAGAATGCTTGCTGTTTCCCTCTCTTACCAGCTTACAGGTTAGTGAGCCCAATCCGTCATGCGGCTGTAGTAGTGTCACAGAATTCAGAAATTCAAAAGTTGAGAAAAATGGCTGTGAAAGGTTTGAAGCTAGGAAGACCCTAAAAGAACAACAGAAGCATCAGACTATGGACTTTGTACTTGGCTTTAGGGAGAGATCTACCCAAACTATCGGCTTCTTTCAATTCCTTGGGGTTCTCCAAAGATTCCAGATAGACTGAGCCATCATTAGTAAAAACTCCAAAAAAAAACTTTAAAAAACCCTTTCAAGAAAGGACTTAGATCGGTTAACCGATATATTGATTTTCTAACTAAAACCTTATATACATCAAAACAAGCATTTTTAATGAACCGCAATACTTCCTTTAAAGGAGAATGTAAACAGTTTTTCCACAATTTTGAATGAAGTTATTCATATAATATTACTAACTTTTAATGAATACTCAAAGGCTTTATTTTTCTCCTCCAACACGGAGCAAACAATATGCGTTTTGCAGGTATTCTCTCTGATACTCTCCAAAAATTCTTTTCTGACTTCTCTTGACTTTTTCTGAAACATTAATCATATCTTAAAATAAAATTATCCTAGCTCCTTTCAGATATTGTAGTAGCATAATTCGGAAATTAGAAGGGAGTCAAAAACTCCTCAATTAATCTCGATATTATCTTTAAAAAAAAAGAAATCTTCGCTATCCTTGAGAAATTAGGATAAAATGTAGATGATAAATTCAACCGCATTAAAGTTGTCGAAGAAATGAAGGAATGTCTCAGTACAGGCTAGGAGGAATTCCCTTCAATCAAAATTAATAAGGCTTATTTCACTATCACTTGCAATCGAATCAGGGAAAGAAAGAGATTTATTGAAAAACAAAAATTAAAATGTAGCCACAACTTAACAAGTTTTATAAATAGCGCATACAAAAGGAAAAGATTAGATTGAATTTGCTTGAGACGAAGAACTGTGAAGAATAAATTTGGAGATGGATACAGTTTATAAATGCAGTTGGAAATTCTGCGATGAGCAGAACGATTTACATCGGAAAAACGGTATAATTTCCAAAAGGGTGCTGTACCGAGAACCGAGAGGTTTAAGAAAAGGGGATAGACAGAAAGTAGAACGGATATTTAGAATGGCATTTTGTGGGAAGTTTGAAGTGATCTTCAACTAGCGTTAGGGTGAGAGATGGAGGATTCTCAAGTAGGCCAGGTATCCAGAAATGAGAAGTTGCACCGAGGAGTTTAGATGTTAAAATTAATAACTTGCGAGCAAAAATTTAAAACGAATAATAAACCCAAATTAAGACCCACATTACAATTTATTACCTTTAATTACTAACCTGTAACTGACTGACTTTTACTTGATATGGGGAAACGAACACCTCATTTCTCTCTTTTTCATCAAGCACCATACCTTTCAAAGTGTTATCAATTAAATCTCTTAAATCAATCTCTCTTCCAAATCGAGCCAACATACTTTTTTTTAATTCACTTTTCAAAAGTTCCTTTTTCTCACATATCTGTTTAATTTTGGCCATCATAGTCCTTAATTCGCTGAACATTCCCCTATTTTTGGTCAGAAAGAAAGAAATTCGTGAAAACAAATTACTTTTTATTACTTCTCTTACGTTAAGTAAGAGAAGGCATTGTAACCGGGTAGATTTTAAATTATGAGACTTAACAGGAATTATTCGTTTTGAAGATCACTAAAAACTCAAAATAGGGTAAAAATCGTAGAATGTTGGAATTTAATATTTCGTTTAGAAGCCACCAGAGAGAGCTAACTAAAAAAGATTTGGTAATCACATCTCTGCCGTTCGAATTCAACAGGGAAAGGTGTGCTGACAAACCTGCGAAGGGGTTTACTTCGTTATGGTTACAGTCAAGTGACACAACTGCCCACTTGATTAAGGTTTTGGTTATACATGTGTTTATTTTGTTTAATTGGATTCTGTAATTAATTGAAGTAAGAATTTTTGTACCTCCTCTAATATATTTTAATTTTTTGTTATAAAATTCTAAGTTAATTCCATTGTTGTAAAGGATTTTTTTTTAAATGTTCATAGCTAAAAAAAACGCTTAAAAAAGAGTGTTTTTTTTTCCTTCTATCGTACTTTTGAGGGGAAACATTCTCAATCAAATATAATTCAAATCCATTAAAATACAATAAATAAATAAATAAAAAACAAAACAAAAAACGTAAAGTTAAGTTACAAAACTTCATATTAACAAAATTGAGCTGTAAAAATTCGCTTCAAAAATTACTCCTTAGAAAAGTTAGGAATACTTTGTTCGGTTCACACTAAGTTGTCATGAAATATTATAGCTCTCTGGCAGACGGTATTAAGCAATAAAATGTATTTATTTATATTATATGTACTTAATTAATTGCAGGACTTATAAAAACAAAGTAATGTTCATTACACTATTACCTAAGTTGTCCTTACTACAATTTTTCCTAAGTACGTAACACGTAAGTTAGGGCTGACACACAACCTGTTTGCAATTATTTTATATAAAAAGATTCATATATTCTAGCAATGGCTATATAATTGGAAAACAACAAAAACTATCTCACACACACATATCTTCATTAGAACGACAAGTTTTCTAACAGAAAACAAGGAACTCAAGTTGCAACTACAGGAGGATTAATACCAAGATGGGGAAGAATATCTTCCATCAGAGGACGGATTAATTTAAATTTTGTCTATTTTGGATATTCATCAATTTTCAGAAATATGTTGCGACAGGTCTTGCTGAAAAAATTTTACCTTTAATTTTATAAATCTTCTTTCAAACATTGTAATATTTGACTCTCATTTAGTATGTTACATACCTGAGTTCTTTTTTAGCCAAATCCATTTCCAGTCCCATATCCAAAGCAGTTTTTTCATGCTTTTTAACTGAATCAATTGTAGTGAACATTACATTACTGACAACTTCATTGGTTTTTGGATCGAAACATTGTAATTCACAAGGCCTCACAATAAATATTATATTCATTTTTTTCAGTTGCGATTCTTTTTCATCCTAAACAAAAAAAAAAATATTTTAATTTAAAAACTAGCCCAAAAGGTAGGTCCAGGTCATAGAAAATGATGGCCTGTATTTTAATAAAGAATTAGTCCTGTACCCAAAAGCATCTCAGCCATAGCCAGAAAGGCTAATTGGACCATATATCAGATTACCAGTCAAAGAGTCCTCACCCTCTTTTAATCCAGGACCTCTTCCAACAGTTTTTATTGAAAATGATCTTCTTTGGCCATAGAGAGCCAAATATCTCATATTGCAATCTTGTGAGATGACGAAATCAAACAGGATGTGAGAAGCTGTTTGCTCCTTCTCCTAATAGTCTTCACCAATGTTCCGGGTTAAATAAACCCACCCTGTGAAGGCTTGTCCTGAACCAACGATGTACTTTAAGGAGCTCATTCACCACAATAATCTAGTTATTACCTAACCTCAGAGTTTACTCAGTCCTAATTTTGATTTTACACAGATCAGGGACGAATTTTTTTTATCAGATTTGGTAAAATTCCTAGAATACCTTCAACGATTTGATATGCTTTATTCCAAGCAATAGTTCAAGAGCCGTTCACACGATGCCTTTGGAAGTTCTGGGCAAGTGAATGGAATAAATCTGGCCATCTGATCAGTAAGTTCATTATCTTTAATGCCAGAATGTCCTATCTTACTGCACCGAGAAAAACCAACATATGGACTACCTCTATTCCCAAACAAGGAATGAGGTTTTTGAAAAGTGATTAAGTTAAATGTGAATAAGAGATGAGGTTGTTAGCTGTTAGCCTTTTAGTGCAGCCTAAAAGAAAATGAGAAATATTACCTTTCAGCCCTCTTCAAAGGGATAATTACAATACACCATTTACGAAATGAATTTGAAAACAGCGCAAACGTTTTTGCTTTGTTACACCCTTGAAAGAATTGTTATCAGATATTTAAAAGAAAAGTCTCAAAGAAATTGTTTTCAGGTCAGTAAGTGACTACATATATATTTTTGTCATTGTTATTTAGTAATTAGTACCTACTAAATAAAAGTAATTTTTCGAAATCAATTAAAAAAAAAAATCAGAGTTCAAACTTACCTTCAATTTCAAGTACTGAAACACAAACATTGCAATAATAACTTCACACTTTATTCTTCTATTTGTGTAAAACTGTAATACTTCGGTTAATTGTTTCCTCGCATTATAAGCTTTATGGATGGCTGCTCTCTCAATATTTCTAAAAAATATTATGAAAATTCATTTTAAATGCAATTTTAGATTTTTTTCCCTATTCCTGTAAGGGTTATGTTAAAGTGTAATGTAGGATTTTACAAAACTTTATAAATTTAGTAAGAATTAAACATGAATCAAGTATTATAAGTTGGAAGAAAATTTGTGAGTAGGTACTTTGAGAACAAGTCGCAAGACAAGGTCGTAAGAGTGATTGACTACAAACGGACTTTAGTAAATAATAATAAGTAATTGAAAGTTACTTAATTTCTCGTGGAAGGTTGAACAGCTTTTTGTTTTTGAAGAATACTGTACGCTCAACCACTGTTTAATGTCAAAAACAAATAAAAATAAATACTTAATTCTTCAATTTATTTTACAAGTCCATTACTGCTCAGTACG
Source organism: Rhodnius prolixus (assembly GCF_049639745.1). Classification (NCBI taxonomy): domain Eukaryota; kingdom Metazoa; phylum Arthropoda; class Insecta; order Hemiptera; family Reduviidae; genus Rhodnius; species Rhodnius prolixus. The sequence goes on along the minus strand of NW_027411584.1, from coordinate 129,458 downwards.
GTCCCATGAACTATTCTAATTTATAAAAATAGTTATTTATTAAGAATAGATCAAGAATTTTATAAAATTTCATCCGAGTTGTCCCTTTTCCTTTACTTTCAAACTTTCTGTCGGCATGTTGATGACCATCCTCACTGAGATATATCTCTTTGACGACAAGTTGACATCATGTTTACTGTACACGTTCTACTCGCCTCTTGCAGAAGTACGTTATAAATGCATAGTGATGTCACTGAAATGATATTTGAGGCTGTAAACAGAAGACATCAGCTGTCTCGATTTATTTTTGACATCAATATTCTAACAACTCTTTTTCGCATTTTATGTACATTAATGTGGATATGTGGTTATATCCACAGTGCTTGATAGTATAAGGAATAAATGATGAGTCAGCAAGTGTACTGTGAAACGGAAACATGATTGATGTATTCTCTGCACCGCATTGCTAATCAACTACATCTGCAGGCAATTAAGTGTATTATTTTGAAGTTTAAGATGTCAATATTAAAGCTTTGTTTGAGATGTTCACCTAGGATACCTGCTGGGACAAGAAAATTTCTAAAAACAATGGGACAGAAAATATGTCTTTTAACTGACAGACATCCTGCTTCCCTCAGAAGTCTTAAAAAAAATTATAATAAATTCAAAGTAAGTAACTTAGAACTTTGAGAATTGTAGAAGGAGAATGCCAAAATCGAAAATGATGCCCTGTGGATTTTTTGATGTTTGGAGCGAGTTGATTTGGACATATTTCAGCAAATCTTAAAAAATAGAAAAGAAACGTGAATTGGCAGCACTTGAGTAATTTTAATATAAAATATAGAGATATTTCCTCTGTCTTTTGGAAAGAACAAAAGTATATTTGATAATTTCTACCTTTTTGTCCTGAGTTTGTACATGGTTTCATAAAGGTTCACTTTCGCCTTCTCTTTATTTTCTCCTTCATCGCAAGATTCATCTCCAATACTATCTTCACCAAAACTAGAACAACTGAGACCGTGATCTAAACACATCGTAGCATGAAACAAATGAAAAAGCTCTCTTAAGAGAGAAGAAATGTAATTGAAATTATTTAAAAAAACTAATTTAAAAAAAAAAGAAATTGAAACCAGAAGAAATGTAATTAGTTTTGAAATTTAGAATCTGTACTAAAATGATGGTTGACTTCAATATTATAACTTAGCCACTATGATAAAGTGATAAGTTTGCGGGAAGCATGACGTCATAGCTCCCCCAGAATCCCTCTAAAATCAACATTCCCAAAGAACTAAGAGATAGACCTAAAATAGGTTTTATCCGAGTTCGTACGATCCGTTCAGCGACTGGTCTAGAAACTGGGTTCTCCAAAAAAAAAAAAAAAAGAAGAGATTTAACGACTCATCTAACTACAAAGAGGGGCGGCTCAGGTTCAATCTTGGGCCGATCTATACCAGAGAAAGGGACTTTGAATGCATGAAAAAGGTTTTTAGAATACAATTGAAACTATCCGTAGCTCAAAATCTTAATGTACGCCCTGAATAGATCAATAAAGTATGACATTAAAGCCATCAACAAAATCGGTAGTGTTTTCTTTAAGTGATTTAATTTTTTGTGTCTCTGAATTCTGTTGGCTGTCAAAAAGTGGATGTTAGAATAGATTTCATCCTCTCATCCGAATCGGAACTATAGTTCTTAGAAAACAAAGACTATTTCTAGCGGCAATTTAATTCAACTCACTGACACTGTAAACTGCTATTCTTTCAATTAATTAATTTATTTATTTACAATACGAGCAATCGCCCAGTTACAATGAAATAACATATAATTTGGAATTTTAGCCACACGTATTACAAATTATACTGGTAACAGAATGGAACAGTTATCTAAAACGACAATTGGCAGAGGCGCTTGCTTATCTTCACTCCTCTATAAGAACCGAGTTTAAATAAAAGCTTCCCGTTATTACAATTATATGAATCTATACTAACGCGAACTAGCATTTAGTAAAAATGTGAAGTTTAAAGAAAACTTTCAAGAATTATAGTTAGATGAAGTCATCCTAATGTTCACTACAGTGTATTTTATAAATGTATTTTTCATTTTATGAAAACTCTTACCTTCACAAAGTTTTGTGGATCTGGTAAAAAACTTAAATTTTATACTTTCATGTTCTAATGAATTTGATGGCGGTATTACTTCCATTGCTTTCAATTCGATGGCAGCAAGTTTTTTCTTACTTTCGCTTATAGCTTCATCAATAGCTGCACGTTTGTTGTGCAATGCAAATATCTTCAAAAACAGAAACAAACAATTAAATTAGAAAGCTTTGAATTTAATTTAATCTTAAATTTTTTAATGTAAAGCGAAGTAAAAAAAAATTGTTTTTAAGAGCAATAGTGAAATTTTAGCAATATGTTTAATCTTTCTTAAAAAAAAATTGTATTCAAGATCGGACACTGTATTGAACTGGTTCTTAATTAGAAGCATACTTACCCCCTCTCTCACTCAAAAGTATCCTTCATAAACTAAAAAAAAAAATGTATCAAGTAAACGTGTGTTGTAGACCAACATAAATACAACTGAGTTTAGTTGTAAAACCTACTTTTTCAACTACGCTTTACGTCCAATCAAATTAGATAGTTCCATCGTGAGTAATCATACATAGCAGCAATAATATAGTACTGGTTAATACATGTTTTATTGTATTCCTAACTGGTTTCGGATTTGCATCCATCATCAGAGGAAATTAAACAGTTACAAGTTAGATATTTCGACTTCACTTAGGTTTCCTGTCTAGCACTACATTATGTTGACTGAGTGAGAGAGGTTACTTGGTAACAACATGTGTTTCATTCAAAGTATTAATGAATTATTGTAAAAATAATGAAATAAAATTAATGAAACCCTAGTGCTTGGGTAATGTTTAGAATTTTAAAGTTGGAATTGTCTTTTACATTTTATGATATTTTATCTTAACAATTCTAAAACATTACCCATGCACCAAACATTCACAACCCACAAACAATAGTATTTAAAAACTCTAACTCAAAACTCTGTATCACAAATTAGAACGTGATAACAATATAATAACTTCACTTACTTTTAAATTATATATGCATTTTCTTATAATGAAAGATTCTTTTTTATTATTGATATCATCTTCAAGAATGCTATAAAATCGAATTATGAACAATTCTTGATATAAACTTGATGCAATAAAAGTCAATTGTGTGATTTTTTCATCAACACAAAATTTTTTATAAGCAACTTTTTCTAATAACTGATCATATATCATAAGGTTGGCATCAATAGAGGCTATTTCACTCAATCTACTTCGAAATCTGGAAAAATAAATAATTAAATACATTGACTTGAAGTGTTTTATCGGTAACATGTGGAATGTTTTTCTTTTTAAGATGCTACCTATTGACTTTTTATAAAAAGATTAGTCTCTTTATTTATTTTTACTTTCATTTCTAAATGTATATCGTATATATTTATGTGTACATACAAATTCTAATTAATAACTGATACCTCTCGTGTTTCATTGTTATGTGGTTTTACAAATCTTTAGTTAATAGATGTGTCTTGTATTTATGAGCAACAAATAAAAACAAAAAGAAGTTAAGGAAGTTAGAAGTAATAACTAGTTTTTTCTTACTTAGGTTCCCAATATTCGATTGATAAAAATCCTCTTCAAATTTTGAATCTTTACTTCAAATGCTCCTAAACGTTGTACAGGACCTTAGCAATGACAACGAAGCAAAAGTAAAGTAAAAAGGTTCTCCAAAAACGTAAAACTCTTTTTATCAGAAAATGTACATTTCTAAAATATGAATACTTGATTCGACCGGCAATGCATCGATATCATCTGATTTTATCCGTCCTGAGTTACCTTGCTTGTTTTTTCTTGAATTCTAATTCTTAAATTCTTTCTGGATGTTAATCTATCTTCAAAAAGATTCATTCACAAACCTCTCTCTCACTCCTTCTCAAACATACAAACCCCCACTTCTTTCTCGCTTGAGAGAAACCCTTACACTTTGATAAGTAAGGATCTAGACTACAAATATAGCATTAAAAAAACTAGTGTCTGCTATCTTCCATAATACTACCACAGAAATGAAGAGAAAATTTGTGTACATTGTGTCTGCTGGTAATATTGATTAAAAATTCGAAATGTAAAGATAATTTATAAATTAGAACCTTGGAAACTATCGTGTGAGTTGAGACAAAATCGTCCGTTTCTTTAAAAACAACAATAATAATCTGCTTAAAATTAAGCTTTTACAGTAACTTTGTAAAATATATAAAAATTAAAAAACTGTTAACAAAATTTTAAAATTACCTTTTTAACCGATCTATTCGTTTCGTAATCTGGCTCATGTTCAATCCACGTTTACGTAAGAGACTGATGTCGTCTGGAAAATCATCACAAATAAAAATACTTGGGTCTTCATCGCCATAAATAAATTCATATTCTAAATTCCACGCTTCAGGAATTGGCGGCACTGTAGATTCTGGTAGAAATTTTGCTGGATGTCCCTGTGTACAATATTGTATTTATGATTAAATAAGTACTAGCATTGAAATTCTCTTGCGAAAACGTTATTAGTCATTATCTTTTCTCTCTGACCCTGTAATCAATACCCCTCGTACTTTGCAGTAACATATTTTTTTTTTTTGAGGCAACTGTTTTGAAAAATGGAAAATAATGGTAAATATTCATAAAAAATCAGAATATAATTTTTATTCTCAGACTTAACTTTTGCTCTCCAGTTAATCTAAAACATACTCATACTGACAATTCTTTGCGCCTATTTTGTCAAATATCAAGAAGTCTAGATTGGCAATGTAATCCGTTATTCACGAAATCCGCTGTTTGCTAGCGTTTGCCGAGAACTCCCTGTCATACGATTAAATCACTTACCAATTAAATACAGACATAACGGTACACTACTGAACCCCATTTGGGATTTGTTGAAAAATGTATTGTTAATTATTTTTGCCTGAAAAATTGTCTAATACTAAAGGACCGCCAAAAATAAAACACATTTGATTGCAATAACAATACGAGAGTAACATGAAATTGAAACCAAGATAATAAGTACAAAATCAACCTTATTTGAAACGTTCATCACTCCAATTGACGTTCATAAAAACGTTTAGATTATAAAAATAGTTTCAAATTAAAAATCTACTAATAGTTTGATCAATTTCTAACTGAATTGTCTTATTCCTAAAGGAATTTTATTTAAAATAGTTGCTGATACAATTTTGGAATGAAAATCAGCCAATTCTATCTTAATATAAGCATAAATTATCTACGTACGTAAGTATGCTTATCACGTTTAGTATCTGTTTTACCGGCCTTTTTTTTCTGATTAGTGCAAGCTAAAAGGTGTTTACTAAGGGAAGCGTCATTATATTGAACTTTGGAAAGAGAAGCTGGGCAGCAATCTCTAGATTTTGTCTTCATTAAAATCGTTTAATAGATTTCTTTTTAGGCCTGAAAATAATTATATCATGGAAGAAACCTCTCAAGAACTCATTATCCTATTCCGTTCTAGTATAGTATTCTAGTAGACTGACTTCATGATAACTTCAAATGGAATTTCCTCACGCAAAAAGATCACTCACAAGAGATCTACAACTCAAGGTTTATACATGACTATTCCAGCCAAGTTTGCAATCCAGTCTAATATCCAGAAATAATGTTGATTTAAATTTTTTCTATTAAAGTTAGATTAAGGGCTTCCCTTTATAGTCTAAAAATAGGATCTACTTTAAATTTTTACATTATAAAGTTCCTAGAGCCCTTACCTCGCAGTAACTTTCTGGAAATTCGAGAAAACGATCAAAAGGTGGTTGTTTTAGATTCTCAAGTCCCTCCGGTAGCTTCATTTCTCTAGATATGTAAAGCATATCACGTTTTCCAAGATAATAATCATATACTATTTGCAATTTAAAATCACGAACTTTTAAAACTTCTTTGTTAAAATCTTCTTTTAGATTATAAATCTGTAGACAAGAGAAATAGATTAAAATTAGAAATTTTACTTTCTTTCACCTCTAAGTAAGAGAAAGTCTGCGGAAGGAAGTCTAAGTAAAAGGGTAACTACGATCACTCAGGATTTTGTTTCTGTTTTCACGAGAAATACAGGGTTACGATGAAGTTTTAAAGAACTTCATAAATTTGCGTAGATATATCAGTCAGTTTGTCTATGTGTGCATTCAGCTTAACTCACAGAAGTGAAATTGCGGAGTTCAAATTTGATATTAATTTAAGAGCCACGATGCTATCTTACTACAAGCTTTACGACAAAATCAATCAACTTTAGTGAATCAATTTTCCAGAAAAGTTCTTTATGTAAACTGTATTTAAGAGAGTCTATAGTATTCGCACCAGAGTTTTAACATTATTTAGTCACCGTTTCTTCACATCTATCGATGAAAATTTTAAATATTTTTATTTTTATTTCGAGGATATTGTTGCTCCCCTTAATTACGTTTTCGTACGTCATCCTCCACCCAGAATTCTCCCTACATGAATTTTTCTGTAAAATTTAAAGTAAAACTGTAGTACAACTAAATAAATTTCATTAAATACAGTTTGGTAAAGTTTAAAGTATCGGACAAATGTTGTAATTTTTTTCATTTGTAATGAGATTTCTTTCAATTTACTTATTACTTACATATCTGAGACATTTAATCAAAGCATACATCAATCTATCACTGGATGGATTAGTTTTCATGCAGGATTTTATTCTCTTAAGATTTAACTCCTTCTCAACTTCTTCGTCAACTTCTCTAAATATAAAGTCCATGATGTCTCCTTGTGGATGATCATAAAACTCTGCCAGCTGAAATTAAACAATATATATATTTTTTTTATAATTAGAAATATGCTTAAGCAGTTATTATTCGATTTTGAAGAGATTGCTACTGCATTGTTACATCTTGTTCTTATTCCTCGAAGCGCCTCTTTAATAACATTAGGACGGAAACGGAAAGGCAAGTTGATATACTATATGAATGAGGCTTCCAGACGCTTTCAGTTGTCCTGCCGGAACATACTGTGACTGAAAATCTGCTTACGCGGCACTTCCGAACTGTAAATGCTGGGATGTAGGTAAAAGCTACACTTTTATCCCATTAAATTTTTAAATACGGTAGTCAAACATCGCTCTTGTGATGACAGTGCTTTAAAGCTCTGGTCACCGATGACCTCAGTTGTTGAAGCATCATAAATAAAAAAAATTAAAAAAAAATTATAATAAGAGAATCTGCTACAATCGATTTGAGTTTTCTATGGGAATATCCGTTTTGGTGAACCTTTGCCAACACACAAAAAAAGTGATTTTTAGAAATCGGCTAAGTGTACAGATCTTTATAGCTCAAAAATAAAAATAAGAGATTAAAAAAAAAAGTATTCAGAATAGAGTTCGAAATAAACAAACTATAAAAAGTAAATACTGTCCGGGTTGCGCCTTCAGCACTATCGAAAACTGGCGTAGAACTGCATAAGTGCTGACTGCGGCTCTGGGATTGGAGCATAATACGAGTATTTACATCCAACTGCAAGAAGCAATGATCTTGAACACATACAGAATTTTCCGCTAATTTCTAGGTTACCAATAACAATGTACTTGGCAGGAAACCTATACATTTTTTTTTCCGGCGCATCAACGTCTACGATCATTAGCGCCACCCTATACGATACATCGTTATTACAAAATAGGATATCTAGGATTAGAAGAAGAAGTAATATAATAATAAAACACTTCCTTACCTGTCGTTTTAAAAATAACATCCTGTGTCGAGATACATACAATTTTTCAAAGTATTTCCTCTTTTCCTTTCCTAATTGTTTAACAAATTCTATATTTTCTAATAGAAATGTATCCAGCGCGTCTAATTTTGTATCTTTCTTTTGATAAGATACCTTTGGTAGAGGATTTTTTTTCGATTCGAAAAACCTAAAATAAGATGAAGAATTTAATGGTAGTCTCTAGGTAGAATATAATAATCTATGTATTGTATATACGAGGGTCGTTTGAAAAGTCCGTGCAAAGTCAGAGAGATAGCACTACTGGCGCGTATCGAGGTTATGTTTAGTTAGTAGCATCTCTTGGAAGAACACACACCAAGTTTCAGCCAGATCGGTCTATTTCTTTGTGTTTGGCATTCGTTTGAATCGAGGAAGTCGAGTGATTTTCAAAAAATGGACGAAAAAGAATTTCGTGTGTTGATTAAACACTACTTTATGAAAGGCAAAACGCCTCAGGAGACTAAAGAGAAGCTTGATAAACATTATGGTGACTCTGCACCTTCGATTAGAACAGTTTATAAGTGGTTTCAAAATTTTCGGAGTGGCCATATGGGCACAAGTGACGCTGAACGTTCTGGACGCCCTGTTGAGGTTACTACTCCAGAAATCATTGATAAAATCCATGATATGGTGATGGATGACAGAAGAGAGAAGGTGCGTGAGATTGCTAGTGCTGTGGGCATCTCGAATGAACGGGTACATAATATTTTGCATCAACATTTGGACATGACAAAGCTATCCGCAAGATGGGTGCCGCGATTGCTCACGCTTGACCAAAAACGAAATCGTGTGAAGTGTTGCAAGGACGGTTTGCAGCTGTTCCAGAAGAATCCGCAGGACTTTAAGCGTCGTTTCGTCACTGTGGATGAAACATCGATACATCACTACACTCCTGAGACCAAAGAACAATCTAAACAATGGGTTACCAAGGGGGAATCTGCGCCAAAAAAGGCGAAGACCGTTCCTTCGGCCGGAAAGATTATGGCGACTGTCTTTTGGGATTCGCAAGGAATAATCCTCATCGACTATCTGGAAAAGGGTAAAACTATTACTATTATTCATCGTTATTGGAGCGTTTGAAAACCGAGCTGCAAGAAAAACGCCCACGATTGGCCCACAACAAAGTCCTTTTCCATCACGACAACGCACCAGCTCACACCTCAGCAGTTGTGGTCGCAAAATTAATGGAAATAGGGTTCCAACTCGTTTCACATCCCCCCTATTCTCCAGACTTGGCTCCCTCGGACTACTATTTGTTCCCCAATATGAAGAAATGGCTGGCGGGAAAAAGATTTTATTCAAACGAGGAGGTGATTGCAGAAACGAATGGCTATTTTTCAGACTTGGACAAATCCTATTATTCGGAAGGGATCAACAAACTAGAGCAGCGTTGGACGAAGTGTATAAGCCTAAAAGGAGACTATGTTGAAAAATAAAAAAGGTTTACCCCCAAAAATTAAGTAGTTTTTATTTTTGCACGGACTTTTCAAACGACCCTCGTACAATAAAAGAGAGGATGTGTAGTAATTTTACAAAGGAATCAACATGCAATACAGAAACATGCAGAACATTAGGATTGTATTTGCTTACATTTTTTTCTCGATTTGTTTAGTAAATGTTCTGTAAGAAAATAATAAATGAAAATTAACTAACATCATAAAGAAAAGTATTTTTTTTTTAAACACAGTTTTCCAGTCACGATAACATTCAGCACTTATTCCTGAACCTTACTGGATATTGAAGGCCCAATAACCGGACTGAAAATTAATGAAAAAAGACAATGTTCATAACAAACGGGCAAAGAACTGAAATTTGTAGTAACCACTATAAGTCCCATATACACGGGACAGCTAATAGGAATTTAAAATAGGAATGTAAAAGAAATAAAAAGAAGAATTGCGTTATCGTGAAGAAATTATTGGTCATCGGGATATCTAATGAAGAAGCGCAATGTGCCAATAAAGAAAAAAGGAAGAATATTGGATTGCTGTGCAATGCCGTGCTTATTAACATATGGGTGTGAAACACGGACTTTTTTAAAAAAAGACGATAATTAATAAGTTAAAAATGACGCAAAAGGGCAATGGAAAAAAATATGAAAGGCGTGGAAAGAAAAGATAGAATCAAAAGCTCAATAATTAGACAAGAAACGGAAGTTAAAGACATAGAGAAGACTGTGAAGACAATGAAATGGAAGTGGGCTGGCCACTTTGTGCGATGTAATGATGAAAGATGGTCCAGACATGCAACTTTATGGACGCTCTTTTATGGCAGCTGGAAGAAAGGAAGACTAAACAGATGAGATGGCAGGATTGTTGTATTATAAGTATATTATAAATGTATATATTTTGTATTTATTAATTAAGTAAAGTTTATCTATTTTTAAAGTATATCTATTAAGTAAATTATGTCTATATTTTATTTCTATTTTATTTTTATTTCTATTCTATGACTTTATATGTATGATATATGTATAAATGCATAAATTATTATACGTTGAGTTATTATTAAATGTTACTTTAAATAATATTTCTTTGTAACTGGGAGATTGCCCGAATTGTAAGTGAATAAAATAAATAAATACAATGATAAATGACTTCAACAAATATATATCTACAACGACTTTTGAGGTCCACAACTCATCCTAACGGTTATAGTATTTATTTAACGAAAAAAAATTGCAGCTAACTGAAATTTTAGGAAATAATTCACGAAAGGAGCCACTCTCTCTAGACTGATGACAATCTATTGTGTAATGAGGTGCTTTCGGTCGAGGAATTTTCTTCCTACTCGACTTTAGGAACATATTTAACCCCACTGAACCTATAAACAAAACAGCAATTAAGAGGGAATCTACCTTCCCTCTTTCCCAGGAGTGCTCTTAGTAGAATTTCTCAACAAACTTTTTTAAGAAAAATTTATAAAAATTACAAACTATACACAATGACTAAAGAAAATTTTACTCGTGAATTCTGTTTTCTTCTGCCACAGCTTCGGTAACTTCTTTTTCAATGTTTAGAAAAAACTCATCAAATTTACAAGTTCGATAAGTAGTAACTTTAAGCTTACTTCTGAAAAACAAAACAAACAAACAGGTAATTGGTTGCAAAAAATTTAAACAATTTTTCCATTTTTGTATTTAATTTTGAATCACACTTCTTAAAATTCATTAGTTTTTCTAAATTTGCATTTAATTGTTTTGTGAACTGAATTGCTAACGCTCTATTTTGTCTTTATTAAAAGAATTTTGTCCTATTAATCAGGAACTTCAAGAAAAAATGATGATAACTGGAAAACGTTTAATAACTAATTAGTACACAATAGGTCTCACCTTATACGATAAATGTACTAAATTAAAAATTGATTAAACTGTGAGGAAAATTTTACAAAATTATCAACGATCAACCAAACAGTGACGAGAATAAATATCAGTACTTGGATATTTGTCCTTATTATCATTATATGAGAGAATTTATTAAATTCAATGATAAACCGTACATCAAAAAGCTGCAATTGAAACATACACTTCTTCGGTTTACTAAATCTAGTGCAAATAACTCAAGTATTCTGTCAGTAATAAACAAAATCGCTATTACCTTACTAAGGGAATTGGACTGAAGAAAGCTTAAGGATATTACCGTAAATTTTAAAGCTAATGACTTGGCTGTATTTCAACAGTGCCAAGTTTTCTAAAGCAAGAAAAGATATGAACTAGCTTATATGTAGGTAGAATAAAGAAAAGAATAGTGTAAAAATAAGAAAGAAAGAAGAGAGAAGACAAAGAATAAAATCATTAATAAAAGTAAATAGAGAATTACTTTACACCAATCAAGTAGACTAAATGAGTTTGAAGATCCTGGCTGAAGTATTTCTTCATGTTCTTTAATAAAGTTTTAACTTTATAAAACTGGTGGTTATATTTCTTTGTAACTTCTTCAATTCTGCTTTGTTTCATTTTCTCTAGTTCAGCTTTTATCGATGGTAAGACGAAAAAATCACTTGTAAACCTCTCTTCAGGTGGTAAAGTTTCATTACTGCGAAATAAAATGAAAATAAAAGATTATTAACAATTACAGTAAATATTTGGTACGTACACTCATTCTTTTGTGAACAATGCTCAAGTTACTGGTTTTATACAAGAATTTTTAGTTAATCATCAAAATGTCTGAACACGAATTTTCAAAGAAAAAATTATTCAAATAAAAAGTTTAGATAAAATGTAGTCGAAAAAAAAAATTATTTAATAAAGCGGTGTCTTCGGTTTTGGTACTTTCTTCTAACTTGGGAATTTAGCAATACAGGTAACCCTTCTTTAAATATGAAAGAAAGTAAACCGAACCTTTAGAAAAAAAAGCGTATACAATCTCTTCAACGTTGGTAATAAACACAAATCTTCAACTCCAATAAGCCCTTGATGCACAAATGGTACACTAAACGTAAAACACAATTTAAAAGGTTTTTTGCCATTGCCAAACAACCTTCTTGTAATTTAAGGCCTAACAAAATATATTCACTTTTCAATTATCCTAGAAAATTTCAAAAATCTCGGCCAAAAAAGAAAAAAGTAAAAAAGTAAAGTAATGTTTTTTTTTCGACAGGCTTTAAGTCCAACTACCAAATTAGGCTTCTTGGATGGAGGCAGTTAGTAAACGTATTTTACTATAAAGTTCTCATAGAGACCAATAAATCTAAGGCCTGGAATTGAACCTAATCCACAATAATCTTAGCTTTGCAAATCTCGCCTTTTACCATTCAGCTAACCTACGAGGGTCGTTTGAAAAGTCCGTGCAAAGTCAGAGAGATAGCACTACTGGCGCGTATCGAGGTTATGTTTAGTTAGTAGCATCTCTTGGAAGAACACACACCATTCAGCCAGATCGGTCTATTTCTTTGTGTTTGGCATTCGTTTGAATCGAGGAAGTCGAGTGATTTTCAAAAAATGGACGAAAAAGAATTTCGTGTGTTGATTAAACACTACTTTATGAAAGGCAAAACGCCTCAGGAGACTAAAGAGAAGCTTGATAAACATTATGGTGACTCTGCACCTTCGATTAGAACAGTTTATAAGTGGTTTCAAAATTTTCGGAGTGGCCATATGGGCACAAGTGACGCTGAACGTTCTGGACGCCCTGTTGAGGTTACTACTCCAGAAATCATTGATAAAATCCATGATATGGTGATGGATGACAGAAGAGTGAAGGTGCGTGAGATTGCTAGTGCTGTGGGCATCTCGAATGAACGGGTACATAATATTTTGCATCAACATTTGGACATGACAAAGCTATCCGCAAGATGGGTGCCGCGATTGCTCACGCTTGACCCAAAAACGAAATCGTGTGAAGTGTTGCAAGGACGGTTTTGCAGCTGTTCCAGAAGTATCCGCAGGACTTTAAGCGTCGTTTCGTCACTGTGGATGAAACATCGATACATCACTACACTCCTGAGACCAAAGAACAATCTAAACAATGGGTTACCAAGGGGGAATCTGCGCCAAAAAAGGCGAAGACCGTTCCTTCGGCCGGAAAGATTATGGCGACTGTCTTTTGGGATTCGCAAGGAATAATCCTCATCGACTATCTGGAAAAGGGTAAAACTATTACTATTATTCATCGTTATTGGAGCGTTTGAAAACCGAGCTGCAAGAAAAACGCCCACGATTGGCCCACAAAAAAGTCCTTTTCCATCACGACAACGCACCAGCTCACACCTCAGCAGTTGTGGTCGCAAAATTAATGGTAATAGGGTTCCAACTCGTTTCACATCCCCCCTATTCTCCAGACTTGGCTCCCTCGGACTACTATTTGTTCCCCAATATGAAGAAATGGCTGGCAGGAAAAAGATTTTATTCAAACGAGGAGGTGATTGCAGAAACGAATGGCTATTTTTCAGACTTGGACAAATCCTATTATTCGGAAGGGATCAACAAACTAGAGCAGCGTTGGACGAAGTGTATAAGCCTACAAGGAGACTATGTTGAAAAATAAAAAAGGTTTACCCCAAAAAATTAAGTAGTTTTTATTTTTGCACGGACTTTTCAAACGACCCTCGTAACTAAACCCAACATCCATTGGGCTGAAATTCTCGTTAACTCCTTTTTGATTTGAATGCTTATTATGCAAACTAAATCCCATATATAAACGTAGTAAAGAATGAGAAAATTTAGCTTACAGTTTCTTCAAATCTTCAAACTGCACACGAATCTCATCTATTTTCTCCTTGATTTCCTCCACTTTCGCAGCTTTTTGTTCGGCTCGTACTTTTTCGGCTTTACTTTTCTGAATGCAAGGTGTCTCTGGTGGAATATCACGATCAATAAAAAGCACTGGCTGAATAAAAATGGAAAAAATGAAAATTTTAGTATTGAACAAACACTTAACACTTATACAGAAATTATTTTAGTCAACGAGTACATTAGCAAATCCTAAATTGGCTGCAATATTTCAAAAATTTAAAAATTCTAAAATGGACACTCACACGAATATTACATGGCGAGTTTTCATAATGACATTTCCTTAAAACTTATAATTTTTACTAAAAAATAGTTGATTTCAATGTTATACGTGTATTAAAAATATCAGAAATTTGAAGTTTTAATATTTATAATGGAGCTAAACAGGGTACCTGATTGTAAGGAAGTGACCAAAATCCCTTAACCGGAAGTTCCAATTATTGAATGGATTTTTATCTTCATTAAGATTATCTCAAAAATGGCGCCAACGATTTTCATTATATTGTTTCACGGTAGCCTAAAACTTTTATACGAAAAATTTTCCAGAACTATTCGATTTAGGAGTCTCTTTCGAAAGGGCGATAATATTCTTCTCTCTAAAATACCAATACAGTATTTATATACGATTCTGCATTTTTTTTTTTATTTGATTTATAAATCTGTATATAGATTAAAAGAATTCATTTGATAATTTTTTTTTAGGGAAAATTAGTTTTTGCCATTGTGATCAAATATTGCTACTATAAGGGAGGCCAGCATCTCGAGTATTCTAGTGTTAGGAAGTCGTGTGAGGGTTAAACCCAGTTTTTTATTTATTGTTCATGAGGACCTAACAGTTGCTTACCAAATAAAAGTATTCTTTATTTAAAAAATGGTGAATTTTAATTTCAACTTATAAACTGTAAGTGATGCTAACTATCTTTTATACTATATAGTTGATAACTTACTGGTACAATAGATTTCGGTATCGCCACGTATTTTGCATAGTTCACTTTACTGAAATTAAGGTTGTAGACAATAACGTTGCCGTCCATTCCGCAAGAGTACAGCATTTTAAAATCATGAGAAACACAGAGTTGGTTAATATGGCTGTTGAAAGGATCGTGCGCAGGTATTTCAATATAATCTGACAAATCACTCCAATTTTGTGGATTCAGTTTTACAACTCTTACTCTACCATTTTGCAAACCAAGCGCCATGTAACGATCATCAAATCTGCGTGAAATTGATTAAAGAGAAAAACATTTAAGCATATTTAAATACGATATATGTACAAAATGATAATAAGATATTATTACAAAAATTTAATAATGAAAATATTTACAAGGCCTCTATGATAAGAAGAATGAATGAACAAGCAAATAGAGAGGTTTGAAAACCTGTAAGTTGTATATATTTCCTTAAATATTGTCAAGCATTTCCTAACGGATAGTTAATTCTATAGCATCTTTAAATTTCTTATTTTATCAAAAAACAGAAATCAATTTATGAAGGGATGAAGAAACTATTAAATAACTATTTTATTTGTTTACTAAACTTAGAATAAGGAAAATACTGTGATCATATCAATTTCGAAAATGAGTGTTCCGCGAAAATAACCATTTTTAGATTCTCTAGGTTCAAAAATGAGTTATTCAAAAAATTGGTCACATCCTCTTTCTTTGTATGACGGAGAAAACTATCAGCATAACTCAACAACCGAAAATCACACTAAGTTTAAACCTACCTGTTCACAAACTTTTTTTGCAAACTAATTTTTTTTTTTTTTATAAGCAAATTTTAATTTTGATTAAATTAAAATTAAATTTTGGTTAAATTTCTAAAACATATTTATGCATTTACAGATGAAGACGAATGAAATAATAAAATAAGTAATAACACACTTTCTATACGATAATAAGGAATATTAAAGAAAAAAAAACTTACAAATTCAAGAAACATGTTATTGGCACATCTTCAGCGTCACAAATCGGTGTAATATTGGATGGTTCATCTTGACCTAAAATATACTCAAAGAAAAGTCCACAATGCGATTTCTCAGCTGAAACCCACACTATTTCATCACTTAAGTACCTGTATATAAATTGTTAAATTTATTGTTAATAACAATTTTCATTACTGAATGACATAAAATGGTAAATAAATATTTACAAATTCTTAGGAAAGATATCTAATCTAATATTTCGTTTTGGAACCAACATGGTATAATAAATTCCCTGTAGTAAGGTTTTGGTAAAAATCTTTCAATCAGAAGAACCATTTTACTGAATCGTGAGAAAATGCTCCGTACATGGAATGTTGTAATAAAAACTGTTTAGATTAATGGATGTCTGATTAGGAGTTCAAAGATTCTAGTCCAGAACTAAACTGCGCAACTTGTTGTAAATTTGTAAAAGCAGCAATAGGAATGAACTACATATGGTGTCTTTGATCACTAGAGGAACTTGAAAATCATTAAACGCTAACATTCTTTTCTCACATATTCACGTAAAATTTGAATTAACGTAAAACTGGGTGAAGTGGGTGTAGGTTATTTCAAAAAGGATGTTACTTCTTTTCTAAGCTTTCGTTCTAAAAATATGATCAATTCTCTTCTCTTTCAGTATTCCAACTAATGGGCAAACAAGTCGTGGTGACCAAGGTACTTTTCCACCCCTCTTGCAGAACTGACACTTACACAAGTAAAACTATACAAAAGCATGCCATCCATTCACACTGTGCTGAGATCTCAGAAAGCGGAAATATCCTCACCATAGGCGTTAAGTCACTTTTTCACAACTTTTTTTTTTAATTTTTAAATGTATCGCTTTGCAGTCATTACTACAATTTAAATTTATACACATTTTTCACCAGAGTTTCTTACCCAAGTTTGGTATCGTCTTTTCACCTCGGATGTTCCCACCAACAGGAACAAGTAATATAGCAACATCATTAATGTCAAGATAGAAAATAAAATTATATATAGATATTTGAAGTATCAGTTGACGCACTTTGTTTAACACAAAATTATTCAATATTTTTAATAAATATAAATAAGTTAATATAAAAAAAGAAAACTTACTTAGCAAAATAAAGTGATACAGGTTGTTCGGGTGGTACAATTGGGTAATCAGAATCTGTAAAAAATAATATAATCTAAATTACTATTTAATACACTTAAAGAGAATTTTCCAACAGAGTACTTGGGTCAAATTTTCTCATTTAGCGAAAATATCACAAAAAAGATCGTCAACATGAGCATCACTTTGAGCTGGAAGAATTATTGGGCATAAAATTTACCTTTAAAAGCAGTATATTTCTAAAATTGCTTATCCATTTTGTATGAAGCACCTTTATTACCTGATTTATAATAAAACACTATCATTATTGAACAAATTATAATCTTACCATCGGAAAAATTAGCTTCATCATTATTATTGGGCATTTCTTCATATTCTACTCTTAATAGGTACCTTTTATAATACATTTTTTTATTAACTCTAGCTCTAACTTTTTCGGGTAAGAAATACTTGTTTTCATGGCTAACATTTTTGAAATAGCAACCCTTTTTCGACACTTTCAAATAATAACGAGGTTTTGTAGTTCTATAATAGTTTTTTATGTTTGGCAGGATATATTCACCAAAATATCCGTTTGTACAACTAACCAGAAATGCTAAAACATCCTGTAAAAAAACAAATTTTGTTATTATTATTTTATTAGCCAAATTTCATGAATTTTTTTTTTACTTCAACATCACAACCACCATTTTAGCAACATTTTGACAATTTATCATTATTACTATTGTTACGGTTTTTAATTATTCTAAGCAAACATTTTCGTATATCTCATAAAATAAAATTTATAGTTTTGTTGGAACTTGTTTTCATGAAAACTAATTAGGTTCTGAGGCTCACGCTTTGCTCATCTTCTTTACAGCAAAACCTAATGTGAAGCCAAAACTAAATCTATGGAAAACTCACAATATCTTTATCAAATTTTCGTAGTAACAAGTTTTTTAATTTAGGGGGTGATTTTTCAGCAAAATATACAACTTAAAGTAACAGCTTAAATTTAATAAACTTTAAAAACAAATAACCCTAGAGAAATATAGAAAACACACGGTATTACTCTTTGGAATTCAGGGAAACTGAATATAGATAATTTTCAATGAAATTCGATATGGATACTTAGCAGGACTGCAAGACTTACCTTCGTGTATTTTTATAACTAAAAAGAGACAGGTTTATAAATTTCAAACTACATTTGGAACGTTTAAAATGTCGTTTATTAATGCTTTATTATTGTTAATGCTTAATATCTTTGATTTTATCGTCGCAGTACGCATGTTTTCCTTATTTCCGAACGGTTTCAATCCTTCATTAGAGGTAGAAAAGTTTGACTACCATTTACACAAAATATGAAAATAATCTGGTATAAAAGTTTTGTTTCTTTAAATTAACTATCGCATTTGGAACTATGTCACCGCCTGAATTTATCAATATCGTTTAGAGAACATCAACTCTATGTTCTCATCTTTTTAAAAACCAGTTTCTAAACTTAATTATCCTTCTGTTCGGTCAAATAATAAATCTGTTTTTTTATTGAGATTTTCATAATTCGGTTTTCAGATCAAGAAATCTTAAGCTAGACAATATCCAAATCATATAAGAAGTAGCTATATGTTGAAAATTAACTGCACGCTTTCATTAATGCAAGATTTTGTTTCTTAATGTTTAACAGCATTTCAATTGCTAACATCGATTAAGATCTGACCGATTATTGTTACTTATTTCACATTAAAGTAATTAATTACTTACCGCAGAATGTTTCCAGCAGAAATAACTTACAGGTCCTTCAATTTTTACTGCATGAACTGCTAATAATTTTACATAATGCTTTTGACAAGGGATTGTTTCATAGATGACCACGGTCCCATCATGGCTCGCACTGGCAATAATATCGCTATTGTGATTAAGAACTATACTGGTAATTTTTGCTGTATGGGGTTTGAATACCTGGAAAATAAAATTACCTTATTCTTAATGAAAAGTCAGAAATATGACCAATATTCCCTAAAAAAACAGTAAAAGTTCGTGCCATCCAAATTAATCTTGTTAATTTTGTGAGTTCCCTACATCGACTTCAAAACTCTAAAATCAGCATTAAACAATTAGAAACTTTTACTCAGAAGTTGCCTAATGGTCCCAAAATTACGCTTTTCTTTATTTCTAATCTTCTAATGAATGACTAAGGAGTTCAAACAGAAGAAAAACATTTTAAGCAAGAATGGCATTATCTCCAAATATTTAAAAGCACTCTCACAATCGTTTCAGAAACTTCATGTGTGAACTCTTATTTAACTTAGTTTTTAAAATTTTGATTGGATTTAAAAAGTCATTTTCGATAAATACAACTGCTATCATTTTCGGTACTTATGTGAACCTGTCTGCTTTCTACCAAGACTATACTGTGTTACAGAAATATGACTGTGACTGTGGACCATGACCACAGAATCGTTTATTACACATGACCACATGATCGTTTAAAGGTTACACCATGTTACGGTTATCCTCACTGATTGGCGGCATTTTTGAATTCTTATATTCTTTTATGTACAATTTGATTTCTTATTAACATAAATTAAATTGACTCTGCTGATTGTAAAAACTTATTTGAGAAATAAACAAAAAAATATGAATTTCTGAATAAATTTGTTTTAACTTCAAACTTTTTCGAATTATTTTCGGTAAAATTTGTAAATTTTGTGCTTTTTTTTTATTTTCTCTTGCTGTACTGTATAGCAATACGAGGAAGTATTCAATCTACGGATATACGATGTTTTTTCTCCAGTTTTTCCCAATTCATTAAATTTAATTTCGAAAATATTGATTGTTTTTCTCACCAGAGAAGTAAGAAAAAACTAATATCGGAATCGGCAGCTTACCTGGGTAACAACGGCGCATTCTTTGTCTGTTACTTTTTCTTCCTTATAACGTACAGCCACAAACATGACCCTCAGTGTGCCATCATTAAATCCAATCACCATTACACGCCCAGTAAAATCTAACTAAAAATAACAAGAAAGTTGACTTGATAAAACGACACTGTTGAAGGAAGCGTAAAGCTCATCACTGAATCCCGTTATAAACAACCTTTCCTTAGAAAAAAAAAAAAAAAAATCAAACTAAAAGACATCAGAGATGTCAAAATTCAAATGAAATCTTTCGTGGAATGCATAAAAAATTGCTTAAATTTATAAATCTTTGTGTATCTAATGTGAGTACTTTTCAGAAAAGTCTAGGATTTCGAGAAACTGAACCATCCATTCAGTAAAACTATACCTCCAGTTTTGGGAATTTCTCCAAATTAGATTAAGCAACACATTAAACATCCCTTAACTTACAAGAGATAAAACCGTTAATTGCAGAAAAATGGTAATTTAAAGAGAATCTCCCACCTCCTCTTTTTCCAGAAGTACGCTAAATAAAAAGGGCCAAGAGAAATATTTCGAATTAAAGTTATAGATCAACATACATACAATTAGAGCAACAAGTTAAAGAAAATCATAGTAACCGTTTTCGAAAAAAATCCTAAACAGTAAATAATCTATTCATTAAGTGGTAGGGGTTTAGTCAGCCGATTTTTTTCAAAATTTAGTTTCATACAGATTCTTGTTATTATTTTACACGTGGCAAGACTGTGAAATTTACAATATTAACTTTAGATGGAAACCTAACTACTTTTTCTCTCACAATTTCCTGGAAAATTGTTTCAAATAAGTTACAGAAATATACATCTAAACAATTGATAAACCAAGTTTAAAAAGCGGAGATAAAAATCAGTAACGTAGTGCTTCCGGTTAACGTATTTAACTAAAACTTAGTTTTGGCAATCGCTAGTGGTGTTTGGCTTAATATCAATTTTGAACTTACAGCGATTTTTCATTTTGAGATACGTTAGAAAAATACTTATCTATTTTACGGGAAAATCACTTATCCGTACTCAAACTTAAAATCAAAGATCTGCACGATTATAATATCTTCTTTTACTGTAAGGAAAGAGAAAGTAAAGAAAATCAAAATAAGCAGACATAAATTTTCTGAAAAATACCTCAAATGGTAGCCAAAGTATAGCTGTACAACCAATTTTAAACCATTTTTTTAAAACAAGTGTTTTCAAAATGCTATTATAGACAATAAATTCTCCTATATCTGTTATAACAGCAACATAATAATGAAACGGTGATGGAGCGATGCCTGTGACCGCACCAGCATGAGTTTCATAAATCTTGTGCGCCATAACATTCTCGCCACTTGTTTCTAAGATAGCTGAATATATTGTCCCGCGAGGATCCTGAAAAATTAAATAAATTGATCAAAACTAGCTAACTAGAAAGTTATCTAAAAGTTGTTATCACAGCTAAGTTCGATTTTTTTTTCCTCCTCATTTACTGCGTTAATGTGAATATTTCTTTGCCTCAGAGATGGCGTTGCCTTAAATTTTGTTTTATTAGAACACTTATCGGAATAACCTAAGTAATTGGTTCTCAATCTTTTAGAACTGCAGACACTTTACAGAACTGCGGAACTTTATATTTTTAATGCTGTGCGGAACTTAAAGAACTGGGTATTGAAGAATAATTAGACAAAATTAAAACAAGTTGCAAGTAACACTGTTACAGTTACAAAAGACGATTAGTTTTATTGCATTGCTTACACTATATTTAATGGATCATTGAAAACAAACTAATACTTATAATAAACAAGAAGATAAAGAATAAACAATTAAATATGTGTTTATTACCATTTCTGGACAATTTTGTCGAACCAGTGAATACTATTCTCATTTCATGCTCCAAGTTTTCAAATTTTTTGACATTAAATTATTTTATGATGAGACGTCGAAAAAAAAAACATAATTCAATATATATATATTTTTTAAATTGGATAATATTTTTTTTAAAAAGAAATAGTTCGTGAATCATTTTTCAAATGTTTAACTACCCGCGTTGCGAATGTGGTATTCATTCGCCTTTCGAATTGTAGACCAATTATATATTATGCAATATTTACGTAGTTCAGAAATGCTAAGAAACATTATTTACTCTATCCTGTTCTTCTTATAGAACTATTGAAAAAAAAGTGACGTTAAATTTTCTATCCATTATGGATAAAAAGGGATATTTAATAAATATTTCAAATATTAATATTAATTATTAATATTTCAAAGCCAAATGGTACCCCTAATCATAAATAAATACGATAAAATAAATGATCGATATTTCTCCGCAGTTTTAACTTAGTTATTTAATACTAAATTTTAATAAAAATTTAGCTGAAATTAAGCTGAATTTAATAAAAATTTTACTATATTTGATCTAGTTATTGTTATTAATAGTAATATTTTTAGAATTGAATAATTTGACTTATATTTTTTACCTGGATGAAATACAAATTTGTTGTTTTCTTTATTAGATAATTAATTTCGATTGGTTGACCACTTTCATCTAATATTTTAGCTTCATAACTTTCTTGCATTTCTAGCTTACGATTTTCTTCTTTTGATTTCGTCAAGCTTTCAAAATACATTACCTCGTAATCCCATATTCTGAAATAACCATCTTTACCTAAGAACAAAAATAAAAAAAAATTCATATAATTATCCCCGGAAAAATTATATGAAAGAAATATTATCTGGGATGAAGAATGACGAGGGTTCACAAGAACCCAGACAGTCTAATTGATAAAAATTAATTTTTTCGATCTCGGAAATCTCAATACGAATATGTCCGGTAAAAATTAAAATCAGTAATATGCTCACTGCATTCGTTCTTAAGAAGAGTAAAAGAAATTCAAAAGGATTTTATAACTTACAAAGAACCCCACAACACGTGAGCTCTAAGAAATTTAGGATAAGAAAGAGTAGATTAAGAAGAAGAAAAACAAATGCGCATTAATGAATTATCATTTCTGTTTCTTACCAACAGTTAATATATTTTTGTTTGACGGATCAAAACTAATGAATACAATGGAGCCCTTTTCGTGCATTGGTAGCTCATTTCTTCTGGTAATTTCACATTGCATTTTATTATAATGCCAAATCAGTATATTACCTTCCGATGTACCTGTAAGTACCTGAAACGATAGTCAAGTTTTTAAAATAGAAAAATAAGAATACTGTCTCATATTTCAAAGCCAAAAAATAGTAAAATGGCTTCTGTTTAAGTTGAACCTTGTCTCCTAGAATAGGAAGCTCTTCTTTAGGTTTCTTTTCTTTTTCTTCTTGTTTCTTCTCAGCAACTTCTTCGGGTACTTCATCCATATTTTCAGCATTTTCTACAGCTGCTTCTTCATCGTTTTCGCCATAATCAATTTCCTCCTCCTCATGGCCTATTTCTTCATAATCAACATCTTCATCATCATCATCCAATTTTTGATCTACATTACTCGCAGATGCTTCTACTTCCTTAGCAGGCTCTGCCCATTCTGTTTTTGAAGGCTCTGCCCCATGCGCTTCATCTGCTTTTTCCTCTTCCTCTTCATCTTCCTTGTATGTAAGCATTCCCATTGCCGTGTCCTCTTCCTCCTCTTTGTCCACTTTCAAATGTGGCACCAAAGCAAAAGTTTGTAAATGTGATAATTTTTTAGGAATTTTCCTAATTTGCCTTGAATACAGTTTATGGCTACCGTATGACGCCGCTAACTCCCAGAAAATCAAAAATCCAATTCCTAAAAAGTAATTAAAAATTATTTTTTATGTGAAAACAATACTATTAAATAAATAATACTCAAGCGTATTATTAAAACGAAATAAAAATGACACACTGATTTAATCAAATCTTAAGTTCAAAACGTTTGTGATAAAGATTTAGTAAAAATGTTAACGATGTTTTGACTTTAGATTTTTGATTTTGGGTAAATACAAGCAAAAAGCAGAGATCCTTAGGAGTTAAATCGCAGCTGTTAATGCCCTAACTGGTTCCTTAAATTCTATAGTGTATATTATATATAGCTAACCTTTTTATATACACACACACAGTGTACATATATGTATACAGTACATATAAATAGTGTATATATATACAGTCAAGTCTGTTTGGACCAAACTGGATAATTCGTATCAATGGATATTTCTGGCCACTAGACGAAGATAATGAAATCACTTGCGGCTTGGAGTGTACTGGAACATTCCATTGATGATGAGTATTCCTGTACCTTCGCTTAGAAGTGCCGGAAGGAAGGTACGAGAATTGGTAGGTTAATCAAAATGACTAGCTATTTCCCACATTTATTAGGATTCCTGTATAATGGAGTAAAAAAAAAGGTTAGCTTAATGGGATACCTCTTGTCTGTACGTTTACCTTCCAAAAAAGAGAGCATTCGAAGACTTCATTCAAATTTCATTGTCTTGAAATTTGTGACCATCCTCTTCTTGACTTAAACGAACGAGTCCTACACTAAATACGAACATTCACACAAAATCAATAACAATTGAAGACTACACGGGAAAAAAGGGTTAAGTCCATTTTATGGCTTTTTCAGGAGAGCAACTTTAAAGTTTGAAACGTTACAGTTTCAGTTTTTATTGAAGTGTGCTTTGGTAATTTATACAGTGCTTCGATTCGATATCTTTTATAAAAATACATGAGGATCGTTTGCCAAGAAAAGCGTTATTTGATGAAACTACTTGAAATGAGACCAGAAGGGTGAGGGTAATCTTTTGAAAGATTTGGCAGGAATGAATATGTCACCAACATATAAGGAAAATATAACTAGAATCTAAAACAATATAACTATAATGATTGTTTCTTTAGACAAACTTAAAATCATTAATATCTAGCGTTGCTACATAGATCCATCATAAATTCAATAAAATATTCACATATAATGCACAAATTTGCTTACCACAACTAATAATTTTTGCTTTATGCTTGCTGAAAGAGGTGATCTCCGTCTTGTAGACTTGGTACAAGTTGCACTTCTTTGTTGCTAGTAGTCTATTTTTACTGACTGACCAAACTATTACAAAGTTATTAGGGCTACTTCCTTGAGTGCACAATAGTTTTCCATCAGAACTGGAAATTAAAAACTCACGTTATTTACACTTCCTCCTGTTATAAATACTTGTTATACACGACTTTCACTACGAAAATGTTTCAAATAAAATACATCTAAAAGAAGAAAAAGAAGATTGAAAATGAAAAGAAAATTTATGGGTCCACAAACTGGCAACACATCCACACAACGATCAGTTAACGAAAAGAACGAATGAAACGCCTTGACCTCTCTTTTTTTTTTGGACTCAAAAGAATCTCAAACGGACACTTACCGTGAAAACTTAACTTCGGAAAATTTTACACAATCGCAACACTTCGTCTTACTATCACAATTACAGAAAGTGGAAAACCATTGATTTGTCAAATTAATTACAAACTGACCTTAAAAAAGATATTAAATAAATCGTAATTTAATCATCTTTACACCTTTTAATCATTACCAAATCTCACCAATAATTTCATAAAAAATTTCTACGAGTAATGCAATATCTAGCAGTAATTTTAGTAAAAAGCATTTGGTTAAGTACCTTAAACTAGAGTATATGTATTCCTTTTCTTGAAATACTGACTCAAATACTGAAATAATGTTATAGTTTGGCCATTGATGTACCACTATGTAAGGGCTTTCACCTTTTTCACAAACAGCAATTACCTTATTTTTCACATTTGTCTAAAAAAAAATAATAAATATTAATAATAAAAATGTTGAATATAAATTATCAATTTTTTTTTTTTAATGATTATTTCAGGAACATTCTGCCTTTCCTCAAACTTGATATCAGTTGTACCTGGCACCGGAGAATCCGGTTTCGAGAGACATACTAGTGATGACTTGGATTATCGTCAGGGGACTAAGAATTTGCGGCCATGAAACCTCTCCTCATGTTCCTTGGAAATGTTCGGGGACGAAAGGGCAGCCAGGTATAACTATGCCCTCTCACAGATTAAGGGAACTTGGCCCTCCAAAAAAGAAAGCCGGTACTCAGGGACAACCACTTCCGAGCGACAAATCTCCCTATCCGTCAAATGTCCACCCTAGATGTTTGAAGGATAGCTCTTTTTCCTATCACTCATCCAAAAGTTAGAGAGATGCAAGATTGATGATTTTTTCAAATCTGGTAGTGGCAAAGTCCAGTTATATCCTCCAGTTAGCCTGCTCTAGAAATTGACCCCTTGGATCTTTCAAGAGATAAAAGTGTAATTGTTCCACAATTTTTTTTTTTTTTAGTGTACTAAGACTAGCAATAAAATAAACTAAATATGCTTACGGCAATTGAACCAACGGCGTTTCCACCAATACTTGGTAAAGAGCGAATTTTTCTCGTATCTGTATTGAAAAAATGGACAAAATTTCCACTCTGGAAGACAAGATGAACATCGTCTATTTCGCCAAGATTGTATGGCTTCTTAGGATCAAAACCAAAACAATGACTGAGGAAAATGTTAAGGTTTCAGTTTAAATGAATTCACAACACAATTGTGAATAATGTCATAGTTGCATGATAATTTTTAAACACCCAGACCCCTCATTTTCGATTGGTAGCCCCGAAGATGAACTAAATATAGCTGGAAACATTGCCGTAAAGATTTTTCGTTTATAGGCAGGCCAAAACTCAAGATTCCTCAAGAAATTATATTAACAACTGTTCAAGAATTTCATATTATGCTAAAAAATCGTTTTAGAGAATTTATTCTATCACTTTTTTAAATAATAAAACCCTCTTTTATATAATACTTCAATATAATACACTGTTCAACTTTGAAAAAGATTTATAAGCAAAGACAATAAGTCAACCAACTCTCTCAGACGAGGATAAAGAAAGTTCTAAGGCAATCACAAGTACATACGAAGATTGAATATGCGATATTACAGAAAAGGACAAGCTAGAATTCTGGAACAGATAAGGTACTGAACTCATGGTGGGGCAATCAATAACAATTATTTCATCAGACATAACAAGCTATTTTCTTTCATTTTGATCGATTTCACATTTTCATCTATCTTTATTTGTAATGTCGAAAATTTTATATCAGGATTATGCTTACTATTTTACTCTCACTTATAATGATTCAGCAGCACGTAGGTATGATGGATCATTGATAAAAAATAATAAAGAGAATGACTAAATTATTTACAAGATAAACTATAAAATATTAAATGAAAGGATACTATATAGCAAAGTTTTTCGCATTCATAGAACAATTCTTGCTTAAATATGGAAATGGTTTTAAAGGTGGTACTACTTCTATTTCAAAGGATAGAAAGATTCTCTCGCAAATACGATCTTCAGGTTCAACACTGGCTTTTTTAAAACTTTCTTCCTCTTCTATTTCTTCTTGTTCGATAGCTGATTTTCTTTCAAATATCTCCTCTTTACTTTCAACATAATATTCTTCTTCTTCTGAAGTCTCGGTTTGATCATCTAAGTACAAATCTTTCCCGTATTTTTGCTTTACCACTTCAATTCTTCTCAGTAATTCATTTCTAATTACCTCATCCATTGGAATAGTTTCGCCAAATATATCTTGTACGTAAGCTTCTCGATTACCTTCGTTGTTTTGATCAAAACCAAAATCTGTTTCACTATTTTCACGATGATGTTTCAATTTTTTATACATGAGATCATCAAAAAATGCATTTATATAATCTTTTAAAAGACGTTTTTTCGTTTGTTTTCTATCTTTAGCTTCTTTTTCATCTCCAAAGTAAATCGTTTCATCTTCGAGACTTCCATCTTCTTCCATCATTCTTTCTTCCTCTAGTTCCTTTGCAAATTCTTCTCTCTTTTTTCTGCCTAATTCCCCTCTACATAATCCTAGTGAAGTTATAGTAGCCTTTGAAGGTTCTAAAAGTAATCCCAATTCACTTTTAATTTGTGCAATAATTTCCTTCAATATCTTGATTAACTTTTGGACTTGTTTAGGTGTCAGTACTTTCGGCTTAATCAACCAATCATCATCTAACATGTCTTCAACGAGTACCATCATCTCCTCATCTTTTACATCTTCTCCTTCTTCACCAGCCAGTTCTGATTCTGCTTCTTTGTCTTCTAGTGCTTCTAAAGAAATACTTAGCTCTTCCAATTTTGGATGATATGGTTGGTCATATTTCTCATAGTCTTTCTTGAAATTTTTAAGAAAACTTTTCAAAATTGACATTCTTTTTTGCAATTCGTTTAAATCTAGTGAAATTTTAATTTTCTGTATATAATCTTTTTCTTCAACTGCCTCTTCACCACAAGCTACTTTCTTATACCCTCCTTCGCCCGTAGATATTTCTTCTTCACCCAAGTATATTTGCTTTTGCCCCATGTACATTGAATCTTCACCAAATAACACTTGCTCGTTCATTACATCAGTTTGCTCTTCATCGGAGTCCGTTTGCTCTCCTTTCATGGATATTTCCTTTGGACTAATAACACTTTTGGTTGTTTCTTCTTCTTCTTCCTCCATTTCGTCTGACTGTCCACAAGAATCGAGAACTAAATTAGCAGTTGTAAGGTTACGTTGCTAAGTATTTTATTAATTCAATGAGAACTGTTGCTAAGCAATAATAAAATAAATAATGATATTGAAAATAAATGTTTACTTTATTGTCGTAAAATTTATTTCACCAAAACTTTTAACAAACTTCGTCCCCTTAGATTAAGTTGCCAATGTAATAAATGGATAAACAAACTAAAAGAAAAATGAAATTCAAAAGTTGGAGGGAAACATAGCAAACAGCTGTCTCTTAATTCAATATGTGAATGCGTGTTGTGAAAGTTCGAATACTGAAGTTATGGGGTGATCTGTTTGTAGTAATAAAGAAATGTCATTCTTTGTGAAGGATCCTTGTGGACTTATATGTATTGTATTGACTTATGTTGCAGTGTTTTATGCAGATTATGTTGTCGTAAGATGGGTTATCTTGCAGACTATGCAGGACAGGTATTTGAAACTTATTTTACTTGCAGGTTCAAGGGGCTATGTTGATATTCAAATATTACATTAGTTAGATTCTCTTTTAATATTTCAGTTTATGGGCACCTTTTCATGCAGTCCTTTTCAACACAGTGATATTTTTGGTATCATTTTCACATTTAAGAGCAATGTGTTCGGATCCTGGTGCAGTTCCTTTGCCGCAAAGTAGAATGGATTTCTCTGATTTTCATTCAGGTTTGTTACTGGTTTAATTAATTTAATTTAATTAACAGGAGATAGTTTTAACATCAATGTTAGTTAATGATTGAATTGTACAAGACATGAAACAAATTCTCGAAATATATCCCAAATAACTCTTACTTTCTTTTTCTTGCAATTCTTGAAGTTTTAAGTAACTAATTCAAACTTTACTAAAATGTGATTAACAAAGTTCTTCTTATCCTTTATTCTCACTTTGTAGTGACGTAATCTTGAGATAGATTAGACCACTCTTCATTCAGGGTTTCTTCGTGCTTAACTAAGGTTTTAGGATACCGTGCTGACCGAATAATGGTCCCTGAATCTGAAACAGGATTTAGATATGGAAACTGGCACTGCTTACTAGTTATTTGTTTCTGCTCCAGAAATCGACAGGCATTGTTACCTTCCAAAATGAAACTTTGCCTAAAGTAAATATCACAGGATAGAGAAACTTACAAGATATAATGCTATCAAATCATCTCTCTCCAATTACATAACCAGTTCTATTTCTTTGGGGTGTATGAAATACCTACCCTAGCGATTGTTCGGGTAGGTTCCATCATATCCACATGAAATCCTTTTTTTAGCCATATACGCAGTCTGTTATATCAATCTGATCGGAATATCGACTTCAATTTTTCGGTCCTGCTCGCTCAACTACTATCAAGAGGCCCTCCCGTATGGATACAAACCTAAGTAGCCAGGATCTAACTCTAAAATCTAACTGCTGTTATCACTTTGTGACACCACCACAATTACGGAAATTAAGGTAGAAGTTTAGGCTTTAAAGGGACAGCCATTGTGCGTTTTAATTTAAAAAATTTCCAGAAACTAATATAAAACAAGAGTAAACTACATATTAACTATATATAATTAAAAAACATGTAATATTATTTAAACAGGATCCGACGCTACACTTATTCAACACGAAGATTGGACAGTATGCACACGATGTGAAACCTACAGACCTCCGAGAGCACATCACTGTCGCATCTGTAAAAGATGTATACGACGAATGGACCATCACTGTCCGTGGTATTTTTATTCATTCTTTCCCTCTACTTTCATTGTATTTATTCAATTGGGTGATTATATAATTTTTTTTTCTGAATTTATAGGATAAATAATTGCGTTGGAGAAAGGAACCAAAAATTCTTTATACAGTTCCTAGTTTGTGTCGGCATACTTTCGGCTTATGCATTAATTTTAGTGATAATGTCTTGGGTCCAAGCATGCCCTGGATGCAGTAATGAAATAACAGTTAAACAATCCAGAATGTAAGTTTTTTAATTATAAGTATCATAATTTTGTTTTAACTTTACCATGTTAAAGATTTCAACAGTATCAGTTTTAACTCCTTGGTGGTATGCTGTAAAAAAGAGTATTATTCTGTCATTAGTGCTTAATATATTTAAAGGCTCCTAAGCCTAAAGTATAGGTTTTCCTCTGTTGAAGTATCAATTCATTTAAGTCCTTCACACGGATTTCGAAGATATTGTGCTAACAAAATCATCATCTTTTCCTGACAAAAAAAAAAGAAAAATTTATAGCGATTATTCGATTCCAGATCCAAGTAGAAGGCACGTACGTGCTTGCTCAGGATGTAGGAGAAAACTCGGGTAGCTTAATTACTCCTTTTTAATTCTAATTAAAGAAAAACAGGGGCGATTAGTTTACCAACTAATGTTCAATGTGCCAGACACCAAAATATTCAAAACAATATTAAATTTTGTATGACTAAAAGAAAGTAGTGGTCTAAAACTAACTAGCAAAGCATTCATAGGATAATTAAAAGGCTGGGCGTTAAGAACAACAATTTCGTTGGGCAAAATCGCCTATGTACCACCTATGGACGGTACTTTCCATGAATGATAAGGTATTTATCATTACACTTCCACTTGGATGGCATCATCAACTTATTTTCGCAAAAAATAGACTGAGGAGGCTTTTAAATTTGTATCCTTCATGTACTTTTTACCTAACGACCATTTCTATTCCTGCTTATGAGGATTTAGGAAATCTCAATACTTGAATCCCTAGTGAAATACAATAGAATAAACACAGGACTGTAACTATAATATATAAACACCTTCCAGTAATAGTAATTACTTTTTTTTTCTAATTTTCTAGAATACATTGTATAATCTTAGTAATGGAGAGCAGTCTATTTGGTATATTTGTTTTGGCGATTCTATACGATCAGCTTGAAGCGATAGCCAACGACGAAACAACTATTGAACAAGGAGCAAGAGGAAGTGTACCCATACATAAGCTTATAATGAGTCAGGTTTGTCGCCTTCCTTGCTATAGCGGCGTTGCATCCGTTAGAACTACACTTAATGCTCATTCTGTTTAATATTTTTTAACACAGAAACAGGAAAGAATTGATATTTGTACATAACATTAATACATATATAAAAAAGAAAATCTAGTGAAAAAAAAAATTCAATTATATAGTCCTATTACTGAATTAATAAACCAAAAATCATTCATCCTCGAATTACTCTTCCATCAAAAAAAAAAAAAAGAACTAAAAAATGGTATTATTTTCATATATTTTGCGCTATAAAAGTTTTTGTTAAAACGCTTTCGGATTATTTTTTTAAATATATTAGGAACCTACTTTTTCTGCGAGGTTCTTAGTATGTTGCCGTGGACTAAAAATAAGTTTATCACAGAACACAACCACACAAATATTTATTGATCATTGTGTGTTTCTATTACAAATTTAAAAGTAGTATTTTCATACTTTTTAAGCTTACCTACATTGACAAAATTTAATGTGAGAAATATGTATACAGTATAAACATTTTTGCTTGAAATTTCTTAAGTAACGTAAGTTTTGAATTTTTGAGTATAGTGGTACTTTTGCTTTATAAATTAGAATTCATAATTTTCTAGCTACTTTAGATCTTATAGCAAATTTGTTTTTATTTGTTTGGTTTTATACAAATGTACAACAAGATGAAATTTGAATCTGAAATGGGAGGGGCAAAGTGGGGCCAATGTGAATGTAACCCAATGGAATCGGATCTGTAGTAACAATGCGCCTATTAAGCATTGTTTTAGAGCATAACAGCTACCCCAATACTCGCCAAGGCGTCTGCAACTCCATCTTTTCCACTCAGTGGAAACGTTTGGTGAAAATTCCAACTTGAGGTACCTCCCTCTTACTTCCCTACCCCGTAAAGAGTTGTTTCTTCCCTCAGTGAGCTAAATCTACAAACACAGCTACCAACTAGACCTAAAACGTCGCATTTTTCTGAATTCATCCGCCACCTAAATCTAGATCCATAAAAAGTTCGTCAGACTCTTCTCATGCCAATTCCATTGCCCAAACCAATTCCACTCACAAACCTGTATATACTCTGTATATTAGAGCTGCTAATCTCGGTGAGCGGACTGCACTCAGTACCAAATTAGCCTAGAATTGATTTTATTAAGCCTTAAGACTTAGGACTTGCTTTTCGAAAGAAATCCTCCGGACTTAATTTTTTTTTTAAAGATCTGCTTGCCACAGTAACAGCCACTACCTCCGCTGGAAAACTGTGGCACACTGTCCTAGCCCAATCCCAAATATTAAGCCTTTCAACGCCCAATACCAGTTCCAAGTCATTACTTGGAATTAAAGCGTGTATATTTGTGACAAAACTACCTAGCCGACGTAGTTGGTTTTAGATCGGCAATTATTACTAAAGTTATGGGCGTTGGAACCATACGGTTCGCTCCTCTTGCAAGAGACGGTTTCCGTACTTACCATACATCTTATGTCTAGGTCCTCCCGTTAAAAATTAAAGATAGCTTCTCAATTCTTCGCAATCATTTACTCTAAGAAGGTATTTTCTTCATTTTAAGGTTACCTTATTCTTAATCTTGATTATAGTGCTTCTCACTTTACTGGTTAACTAAAACAACAACAAAAAAAAAAAGTTTTGTTCAAGTTTATAATTGTTATTTTTATTTTAAATTTAAATGTTTTTGTTATTGTTACTTCGGAGAAATACTTCAGAAATAAAGCAAATTACATTTGTTAATTTGCTGTACTACACCTCTTTGATTGCTTTAAGTTTTATCTATTGAAAAAGTCACTTTGGACCATTGAAAAACTGAAATGTCACCCCTGTTATCATTAAACAACGGGACCACTGAGTAAAATACTAGCATGTACAATTATCCTTGAAAAAACAAAAGAAATTTTTAAAATCTATGATACTTTTTTATGCTTTCAATAAATCATCTTTTTTTTCTTTCTCATGTAAGAAGTTTAAACGAAAATTGTAGATTATATACTTTTAATGGAATCTTGTAGTTAAATTTTTGCGTTAAATATTACTTCAAGATATTTTAGATTATATATACATATATTGCAAAATTATAATAAATGTTATAAGTTTAGCTATGTATATATTTTTCACTCATTTGTGGTTTGTGTTGTCAGTATTATTTTATTTTTTGTATATTAATGATTTTATTTATTTTTATATAGTTTTTTTTTTACATTTAATATATTTTATTTTGGTGTTTTATGTATATTATATGCCAAAGAGATTTTGTTAGGTTCAAAACCATAATTTATTCCTTGTTTGTTAAAGATAATTTTCTATTTAACTATAATTTAAATGAAATTGTAATTATAAAGAAGCTTTAATCAAAATAAAGCTTTAATGTATGCTCATGTTTAAATTCTTAAACTTTAGTTGCTTTGGAAAGCTATCCCGTGCTTATAGTGTTTTCTACATTTATGGCTGAATTGTTTTCAAAAAAATTCTTTTGCATGAGCCCTTTAATAATAATAATAATATGTAAAGTACCTAGATATCTCTGGAAAATGTTTGAGTAGAACATCGAGAATCCTGTAGTTTAGATGTTATCTTCTGACATTCTGGGGGTGCCGGAAATCCGAACACCGGCTCTCCTTTCTTCTCTAGGGAGCTTGGTTCCCTTAATATTAAAAAGCCATCTGAATATTTAGAAATGAGTTTGTGTTGGCTCAGGGAATGGTTGTCCCCAGCTTCCCTCTTATTCTGGGTATTCTCGGTGAGAGAGTAAATTTTCCAGACGTGAAAGCGTATATTTACTTAGCATCTGTCCAGTTACTTTAAATTAATGAGAGAGGGATTTTTTTTTTTTTGAAAAACTAGAGTAAGGCATTGAATATCTAGAGCGGTTATTCCACTGACGGCTCCCCTTTTCGTCCTGGAACTTCTCGAAAGAACTTAAGACTTGTGGGCTCTATAGGAAAGTGTAGTGTTGTCCCCTAACAAAAAATAAAATACAACTATAAACTACATCAATAATTAAACTAAATTCTATTGTTTTTTACCTTTCTTCCCTTATTTTGTCTGAGTTAAATAATCCCCTACAAAAACATCGTTTACAAAAGTTAAAATAATAAAAGCTAGAGATAATGAGTTAAATTAAATTTTTCCTTGTTCACCAAAGTGATTCTCTTTTCTTTAATTCATTCCATTAGTAATATCCATGTAATTGTTAAACGTAAAACTGTTAACATTTTTTTATCTTCACTAACATTCCAACACTTTAAATAACAATCTTGCCGATACATGAATTTGAAAAATATAGCCATATTCAAACATCTTTAGGATAACAAAATTTTCTAAGAAAGAAATTTGTTTAAATTGCTAAGGCGTTAGAGAATCAACTGATTTTTTTTCAAATCTTTACCAAAAAAATAATTGGCAAAAAACTTTTATCATAACAATTTATCATAAATATTTGTTATATTATTATTATTTTTTTTTTTGTAGGATTTTTCAAATATATTTTTTCCTTTACTCCAATCAAGAATTTTTTTTGTTTAAATAAAGTGTGATATTTCTTGCCAATAAAAATTAAAAATAATAATTTGATGTGGAATAAGCTTGCCTGCTATTTTTGTTTGTGTAGGTCTAAATTAATGTAGTTGTAATTATTTAATAAGTAGTTTAAAACCAAAAAATAATATAAATTCGCTTAATGATATAGGATTTTTTTTGGACATAGTTCATGAAATTTTGATTTGATTTCAGCTTATGATAATAACCAGTCAAGTGAGACTAATTTTTATTTATTTATTGATGATGAAGAGTTGGAGATATATCACATTACGGTGATTGCATTTTCACCGAAAATCTTATATTTTAAAAATTTGTGAACACGAAAAATAATTTGTTTTTTTAAATTTTTGTCTGTACATATATCTGAGCGTGTGAACAAGAATATCTCAAAAACTAAAAGCTTAACGTGAAAGCTTTCCGTTTTATTAGAGAAAGCTGCTATATTGTTAGGCATATATATAAAATATATAAATATTTTAATAATTTGACAACCGGAATCTAAGATTTCCAGAAAATAACTTGCAAAAAAAAGTTTATTTAAAAACTGCAAATCTAAACGCTATTTTTTTTATTTTTTATTTAAATTAAGTTATTATTTCATAATGATGAGAGTAAGAGAACTTCGAGTGAAATTGTTCACCTGATTTTTTTAAATTAGAGTTAAACTTCTAAAATCAATTTTATCTTAGTACGTGTACATAAAACTTAAAGAAAAACTCTTTAGTTCCAATCACGCTTTATAAATATTTATTTTGAATTGCCAGTTTAGTTTAAATTTAAAAAAAAAAAATTGTTAAGAGATTTCTTTTTATATTTGCTTAATCTTATAAAATCGTCGACAGACTAAAATAAACAATCAAGAGAGACCAAAAAAACGAAAACAAAATGGAACAATCAATTCAAAAAATAAATTTCATCTACATATAAATACATATCATTTTTTTTTTACTTTTAAAAATACACAAAAAAAAAATATCTAAATGATTTTAAAATAATATTTTTAAGTAAATGACAATATAATAATAATTTCTATTATTGTGTTAACTTTTATTTAATGTGCTCAATTTTTGTTCTATTTAGTTTATACAAATAATAAATAAATGGAATATATGTATATATTTTAAGTTAAAAATTCAGTATTTTGGCGTAAAATAAAGCATAAAAAAATGAAAACCAATGCATTTGCTATGTGTTACATATCAATATTAAGAATTTAATAATAACTAAAGTAAATTTAATAATAATTTATAAAATATACACTGTTCTTATATGCTTTTATTTCATTTTACCTTTAATAATCTGAATATATTATTGAGAAAGATGTAACATAATAACAGCAATTTTTAGTTGAACAATTCCTCTCAAATACATTTTTTTTTTTTCATGTATCATAAAACGAGAAAGATCTATGAAGGGATTGAAAACATAAGCTTTCAACATTTAGTGTATTTGCTGCAAGAGGCAATGTTAACCTCTAAGAAAAAATTATTACTTTACAGCCTTATATAATCAAAAGAGAGAAAAAAAATATTACATTTGCATTAAAAAACTTACAATCTTAAGATATATGTTTACAAAAGAAAATCACCTGAGGAATCGGAAAAAAAATAGCCATCTTTGTAATTTATTCTGTCCATCGATGGGTGCAATGTTGATTCGTGCAGACGTAGTACAGTCGCATTTCTTCCTATATAAAAAAACAGAATTGTCTAAAATCAATTACAGAATATTGTTTGCATGTTAAGTTATGATTCTATACTCTCAATGTAAGACAATTTGCACATCAACTGCAAAAAAAAAAGAGGTATTTAGTCCCTCCTCCTACCATAATAACAGTTTGCGAAGCATAAGATGACCCCTTAAAGCTTTTATTAGAGAAAATGGAAAAGTATAAGGGGCGGAAAATGCTCTTAGAACAGTAATAAGACTGTGGAAGACAGCGGATATATTTAAAAAACCTACATGAAAAGATTAAATGCAAGATACTGACTGCGTAAACATCAGTTACCTCGCTACTGGAGAGCTCAGGACGGGAATAGTACTATAATAATTTTATAATTCATTAGTCAAGTACCAAAGAGTTGTCAAGAATGAAGAGTATTCATGCGACTTTAAAGACAACAATATTTGTGTAATTCTAGCAAAGTTAGATAAAGGGCTCGAGAAAGAACAATAATGATACTGAATTATTCAACAAATCTATCAAACCAGTCTTAATAATTAAACTGAGGAGGATGGAAAACAATTCTCCAAAACGGAATCTATTACCTAATAAACGAGCTAGAGCATTGATGGCAGTGCCAATTACTGGGCCAAGTTCTAATAAAGCAATTCATTGGTTCATTGAAGTTGACTTCATTCTTAAATAGGGATTTCATATATTTCCAAAGAGAGAACTAATCACGAATATTAGGAGAAAACAGAACAAATCCTACTATTTTACGCAGAAGATGTAGCGAAAATAATTTATAGGTTTTCAAAGCATTAAAACTGGCAGTACAGGATTAGAATTGTTAACGTAGCAGAATCATTTACTGCCTTTAATTGGAAGGTTAAAATCAACTTTCTTCGTACGCTTATTTATGTGTGTTTCAAAATATGAAGTTGAAATTTGGAATCTGATTTAATTATATTAACACTTACTTCAGCTCTTCTTGTTTGTGCCTGAAAGAATACTGCCTCTCGGTGATTACATTTCGGACAAGGATGCTGTTCAGTTCGCGGCAAAGTTGGGTCTGATATGACATCTGATACTATATGAGTTAACTCGCTAAAAAAAAAAAGTCATGAAACAATATATCTAAATTTGGGATTAAATTAAAATATTATCCTTATAACTGATTTACTTACTCAATTTCGTGCATAATTTTGTTGACATAGATGCAGTTACTATCTGCTAACTGTTTGTAATCACAATTTCTACACTAAAAATTTAAAATAAAACTTTAATGTAATAATTTTAATTCAATAATAATAAAAATTATGTGGTAATAGATTACATATAAATAAATATATTTTTTTTTTTTTTGTGTTACACTGACAGGGTAGCAACTTCAGCCGGAAATTTAGTAAAAGACTAATTTAGGAAGCAAAATTTCATGAGCGAAAATATATTTGATTAAGTTTCTTTACTTACAGCATATAATAATACTTTGTTTTCTTTATCTTCTTTAGGGTAAAGCATGTTATTGCTGCAACGGAAGAAACAATGAAAAAATTTAATTATAAACGATGAGTACAGCCTCCTTTTTCTTTTTTGTAAATAATAACTGTCTAACACTTTACATAGGAAAGAAAAATAACAATTTAAGCCCAATATCGTACTAATATTATCACATTCACATAAATGAAAAAAACTTTTCACATTTGTGTCAAGATATTGCTCGGAGATATTATTCAAAGATGTATAACTGGAATTGGCTATGCGTTTCTTCTGCTAATAATGAGGTTACTCATACATAAAAAATAGTTCATGCATTAAGAAATCAAGATATCCAAGAACATTGGATCAGAAAATAAGAGCATAATTAAACTAAAGAACATAGTAAAGTTGGTAATGGCATCCACGAATTTCTCTAATAAGTATTAAAAAAACACATTAGTTCTTGTAATTAAAAAACAAATCAAATCCTACATACCACTCTTGACAAAACCTTATGCCAACAAATCCAGGTCCATCATCATGTGTATCATATCCACTGATAGGCATGTTTTAAAAGTAATATAAAAAGGATCAACTCACAAATTTTTCTGCCTAAAAAGCACGAAATGGCCGTGGAAAAAGAAAAAATACCACAAACTGTACACAGTCACTGTAGAGCAGATTTGTGATGGGAAGTTCTAATAGTACAGGTTATTTTAAACTTCCCAAGTTCACCATGTTTTCATAATATGGCGGCACTAAAAAATAGTATCTGCCTTTAATATTAAAAAGCCATGTATTTAAATTAATCATCAAACATATCATTCCTTTTACTATATTCCCATATTTTGTATTGAATATTAAAAATTAACCACTTAATAAAGTGATTTTATAGTTTTTAGGAATGGATTAGTTAATTGAGAAGGTTTTTAGCGCGTTCAGTTCCCGCCTGAGTTGCATGGAGTTCAAGTTTTGTTTTTGACGTATGGCACCAAAGTGTCGTGAATTTTATAAGAAAACCTATTACACTAATTATTTTTATTAAACGTTGTTTTGAGAATCTTTAAATACTGAAACAAGGATGAATATAGTGCATCTAATTGATCAGCTTAGACTGGGTTACGGTAAATAAACTTTTTATTTTCATTAGCTAAATTATAAAAGTTTTTAGAGATCTAATTTATTAGAATACCATTTGTTTTAGAATAGAAAGATTACTATTAGTCATCATAATATTTTTAGATTTATCAGATTTTTAGAACCTAAACTTTTGACATATGTTTTCAGAACCTGTTGAATAAGTAGTAAAGCTATGTTTAAAGTCATACGAATAATTTTGGTTAAATATTTCTTAGTTTCTCTTCCATTTAATTCTAAAAGAAAGTTAACATAAATAAATATATCTTAAGGAAAAGGCCCGTTTTTTGCTATCCCTGTTTCAGAGGGTATTATTGTAGGCACATTACGAGCCTCGTTTTCTACCTTCTTAATTAATTGTTGCAACTTATTTAATTCTCACTAATATTATATAGGGAATTAAACAGAAGTCACTGAAATATAAGACATTCTTTAACTTTCCTTCAGGTGTGCTATAGAATGAATTTTTGTAAAAAAACAAACAAAAAATTTATCAGTTTTATGTGAGATGGGTATATTAAGTCAAAAGAAAACCGTTAGAACAGTTTTTTGGAGAATATAAAACTAAATCTATTCAGTGAAGTAGTTTTTCTGGTTAGCTGTTTTGTCTTCTAGAGAAACTACGACCCAATATCAAATTTATATTTTCTGTTTTTTAATTATTCTGACCCATTTGGAAAAAAAGTTTCGTTCTCTGTATTCCTCAACACTTGTAGTACATCCGATTTTGAAAACTCAAAACAGAAACTCTGCACTATCGCAATACTTTCTAGTACGTGGGAAAGAGTAAGAGATATCTAATCGAAAATGATTATGATCAAAAAAATTTTTATTTTTTTTCACTGTACCAAAATCATTATCCATTTATTTGAGCTTTTGAATCTATATGTAAATGTCTTAAATCATAACTGTTTAGGTGTCCGCACGCAAGAAGATTTGGCCTACACAAAACTGAAATGTCAAGAAAAGGATGTTTTCGTTATGTTTGACGAAGAAGATTTGTGGTGCCCATTATTTACGGCACGTTTTTGTGCAATACCAAATAGGCATAATTTATTGGCTTTAGCAAATGAAGATGGCAAATTATTAATTCATGATGTAAATAAATCATATAAAGATACGTCCAGTACACCAGGTTCGTAAATCTTTCATAAATTTTGCTGAATGAAAAAACAAAAAAAACAAATGGAAGTAATTTATAATTAAATAAATTGATTATAATTATTTTTCAGCAGCACAAGCACATAATAATGCAATATTTGATTTTGCTTGGAGTAATTTCGAAATGAATATTTTAACCGCTTCTGGTGACCATACATGCTGTTTATGGGATGTTGCAGAAAGTGTTATCAAACCGATATCTTGTTTTCAAGGGCATACCCGTAGCGTAAAAACCATTGCTAAACCACCTGAGGAACGCTGTAAGTATTTAAATCAAATCAAACTTAAAACTTTTCATTTCAAATGGCCCGATTATATTCTTGAAACCGGCGTCTCCAATACAAGTTGAAGAGTGCCGGCTAAAATTAAGAACTTGTGCTCCTCAGTTGATCAGACATAGACTCATAACTGGGCGAAAATCATGACAGAGGCAACGATACTTAAGATCTTTGGTTTTAACGTCAATGATTCAGTTTCAAACCGATTGTGAGCGAAATGCAGATATTTATATAAAGAAGGTAAAGAGGAGTGTAATTCTCTACCCTCTCCTTCAAAGAGAATTTCATAGAGGTGGAACACTGAACTTGATGATCCTCACTTCATTTGCTTTCTCTTATGAGAGGATTAACAATTTGGGTCTTACGTACTATTCGGTGCAACAGTCATTGGAGTACGACCTGGACCTCCTCAATAAGTTTTCCCCATTTGTTTCGATTTGAGGCCTTAAGGCGCCATCTGCTCACCTTTTACCTTTTACTCAATCCATCTCCAGTATTTTTGTTCCCCATAGTCTCACTGTTTTGTGGCAACTAGAGCAATTTTTTTACTTACCGCAGAAGGGTTCAGGGCCAATAGTTAAACTTAAGATCAACTTTTTTTGTCTTTTTGTCCTGTTGGTGCAATTAATTCCTCTGGACGTTGGCCACGCAATTCTTTGCACAATCCATCAATTTTTAATTCTGATTTACATGGACCAACATCAACGTTTTTGAGATTAGGAGCCTGATTTAAATAATTCCTCATCCTATTAACTGTAGAGCACATGAGGTAAACCCATGAAATATAGCTTCAGGTTTGAATTCAGTATAATGTAAAGTTGTTATATGAAACTGTACATTTTGGTAAACCATTTCTCTTTCTTTGGCCAAAAATTCAGCTTTTGAATTTAAATTAAAATTCATGATTTTAGGTATATTTGCGACAGGCGGACGCGATGGCCTTATTATTTGTTGGGATACAAGAACTAATAATGGAGATCCCCATGTTAGGCCAGACATTATCATCAGATATCCTCACATCAAACCGACTAATCCTATTGGTTTGTTCTAATAAATATTAAACGTTCTTTAAAAATTCAAGCGCAATAGATGTGTGATTTATGTTATTTTATTTATTTTTGGCAATTTTAGAAACGTCTGCCAAAAAAAAAGTTAAGAAAATTCTTAATAAAAGCGGCCAAGCCAATCATGACAGTATTACTGGACTTATTTTTCAAGATAATCACACTCTTATTTCATGTTCAGCTGGAGATGGGTATGTTTACTTGAATTTTATAGCCATAATTTATTTCAAAGTTTTATAATAATAATATTAATGTTTCTAATGTAGAAATGATTTATATGCAAGTAGTAATGTTTCCAAAAAAATAATGTTCTTTTGGATTTCATTTACCTGAACGTAATTTTTTCTTAGTACATATTATTCCTTACTTTTTCATGCTTATAAATTCTTTAGGATTTCCTTCCAGTGGCCTATTTCGGTTCTATTTCTTTATTAAGAATCGAAAAACTCACCGTCAATTGTTACAATCCAGAATTTTACATAAGTAACAGTGAAAGAAGAACAGAAATAATCTCTCTTGAGATCTTACCCTTATCTGCGGCAGCTGTGGCAACAGCAGCAGCATCGAGAGGCCTCCTAGAGCTTTTTTCCACCTCTCATGATTCACTGACCCATCTCCGCACCAATCCGCCTCTCCTTTAGCCAGAAAGCCTTGTCCTGGACTAGCATGAGCGTTTCTATTTTGGCAACATTAACAGTTTTCGCGATTTGATTTCCCCGGGAACCGGTTCCACCACCAGCTAAGCTGCGTTTTCATTATCTCTCTTCTCTTCAAGAAGAGCTCTTACTTTATCACTATCTCACTTTTTAGTTACATTCCTAACTCTTCTCTCCTAGTCTTGCCCATTCCTCAAATAGTACATCTGTACCGCTTGAAGTTGGTTTTTTAGGTTCATTATTAGGATCCAAAACTCATGAGTATGAAAATGGGTACGAATCTGTTGAATAAAAAGCTACTTTGCGTGCTAGGATACTTTCTTATCCATCTCCTTGGGTTCTGAAAAACCCAAATGATCTGGCTCTCAGAACAGATTACTGTTTTCAAAAAATTTCATTGATCCTGTTTTGTGTGTGATGTTAATCCGATATTAATCGTTCGATTGTTTCTGTTATATTCATTACTACTATGAGCTTTTTTTAAACATTTTACTTCATACTAAAGGAAAAGGGTTGCAGGTCACAGTTATTGAAGCTACGTGTTCAATGTGAAATCGAAGGGAATTTGTCGTTTTATCAGTAAGGTGCGAAAGTTCCAAGTCTGCAATAGTGGTGACGCGATCTTACCAGAAAAAAAAGGTATAGAGCTGTAGAATCAAAATGAACCACAAGTACTCGTGATGTAGAACTGACAGTGTATAAAGATAAGGTTCCTATTTACACCTAGAAAATGTAAAAATGAAATTTGGGATAGTGCTGTTTCAACTTTCACCTCAAAAGCAAACCAAATGATAGGCGGGCACTTTGTCAGCTTTTCATTAAAAGAGAAAAACATCTAATAAACATTTCAAACGGCATTTTCGATTGATACCAGATAAAAATTTGGAAAAAAATCCAGAAGTGAATTTCTTGGTACTCTGAAGAGGTTATTCACCAAGAATTTTTCACCGAAGAACAATCCATGAATTTTTATAGATACAATGTCCGTTATCCGGTTGGATACATTGGTTCCTGAAAGTTTACGCAGGGATACTTGCTTCCGAGACTGAAGAAGAAAAATTAAATTTGTCTATGTATTTCTTTTTTTCTACCCTAATAAAGATCTGACTCATCCTTTTGCACCATCCGTTTATTGCGGTCTTGTCACACTTCTTTTGAAGGAGAGAAAATTTAATAACCATAAATGAAATTGGAGTGCTTTTTCCTTCAAACTATGTAGTAACAGAAATTCAGTAAAAGGATGGCGTGCCACAGGCAACTATAAAGGACGTAAAAATAAAAAAATCAGTATTTAATAATGAGTAATTTTTTTAAAATATACATTATTGTAGCAAGATTTTTTTTTTTTAAATAACCGCTATCAAATGAAAAATTAGACATGAATAACCTGAAAACTCGAGTATTAAGCTGCAGATTTTCCAGATATATTTTTAAAAAAGTTGATTTACTTTTTCCCCAATTTTATGAACATATTATTCAATTTAAGTTAAAAACTACTTTTAAATGTTGCATTTAAATGTTATGTTAATACAATGGATTCTATCAATTTTGAACTAGAGAATTTTTAAACCATGGAACATTCTAGAATCTGTTTACATATGTACATAGATTTTGTTAAAAAAGTTGGTTGTGATATTTACCTAAAAAATCACCCTAATTTGATCAATTAATTGCTCGTTTTGTTTATTGGTAAATTATAATATGAAATTCATAGAATATTGCATGCTTAAGAAGTTTCAAAGTGAAGCGTTTTATTTTTTCAAACTAACATAACCTGCAATTAGAAACCTCCATCGTTTGCAAAGTGTACTCCAGCCGTTGTTGTATTTACGATTTGTTCTATCAGGTTATATGCTGTTTTCATCACCTTCAATAGATTGTTAACATTCGTTAAGTTTTTGAGTTTTATCATTATATAGTAACAAAATATGGAAGAAAACCCATCTGGCGACGGAGCCTCTCAACCTCAAACGCCTCTGCCGTATAAACTAGATTGGTATCAAACTGAAACACAAGTTGTTTTGACCGTACTAGCGAAAAATGTGGAGAGTGACAAATTGAAAATAACTTTTACCAACAGTGAAATAAGCATGCTTTTGGCTTTCAAAGATGGAACTGTTATAGATAGAAATATACATTTGGAGAATAGTGTAGTTGGTGAAAGATGTGCATATAAAATTTTTCCAACTAAGATTGAAAT
Source organism: Rhodnius prolixus (assembly GCF_049639745.1). NCBI lineage: Eukaryota > Metazoa > Arthropoda > Insecta > Hemiptera > Reduviidae > Rhodnius > Rhodnius prolixus. Next base: position 84,742 of record NW_027411584.1, on the reverse strand, counting down.
GAGGCTTCCAAAATTACAAGGAGTTCATTGGGTGAAATTAGAATCAGAAGAAGTACAAATATCGAAACCAGTACGTAATTGGGATAAAGTTGTTTCTGAAATTGAAGATGATAAATTAGAAGGTGAAGCTGTTTTGAATTCTTTATTTCAAAAGATATATGCTGAAGGTTCGGATGAAGTTAAAAAAGCTATGAATAAGTCGTTTTTGGAATCTGGTGGCACTGAATTGAATACCAACTGGGATGCTGTGTCTAAAGGAAAAGTTTCTATTAAACCTCCTGAAGGCATGGAGTGGCGAACTTGGGACAAATAAGTAAAATTATTGTTCTTTTTTGAAATTGTATTTAAAATGAATCGCGCTAATCATGAGATTTGGAATGTTCTCTTTTTTTGTTAATACTGTCTGATCTTCATTTAAAATAAAAATATTTAATGCTCGTACCTCTTTCTTATTTGATTTATTTATGGTAACAATGTAGAATAATCATGGAAGTTTCAGTAATATATTATTTTTTTTAATAGCGTATACTTTTTTTCCTTTCCAATATTATTTATAGTAATGAAGTATGCAGAATTTTAAAAATTTAAAATGAGCATGAATCACTTGGCACTCAATGGGACCGTAATAATGTAAACATTTATGATTTTATTTCCATACGTAGTAATACTCAAAAAATAAATTACTGTTTATCGCCCATTATTAGAAATTGTAATAGTCAAAAATTTGAATTTTTTGGGGGTCATTTAAGAGGCAAGAAATAATTGTCCCCTTCAAACTCTGAAAGTAAACGAAGTTCAGAATTTTACTGTGTCATGAAAAACTTTATTTTAGCTGGATTCTAAGTGAGAGTAAGCCTGAGTGTGTGTTTTTCAAGTGTATCAAGTAAGTTGCTGAAATATATAGTTTTGAAACATTTAACATTATTTATTCAATTTAAATTAAATTTCTACTAATTACTTTATTCAGCGTTATAGAAAGAACATTAAGAATTGGTAGCTTTATGTAATTTCCTAGGAGGAGCGTTTCAGAAACGTTTTCCTTGGCCCAATTTTGTGAACATCAGTTAATTTTGGGTATAACCAATTCACCAACAGTAAATAATTGATAATATATTGATTGCTTTAATGTATTAATAAAATCATCGATAAAGTTTAGGGAATTTTTCACCACAGCGCCCCAAATAAAAATATTTCTTTTTGTTTAAACTAGTGAATAATCTCGTACCGTAAAAATTTATATATTTTTTAATTACAGATTACTTAAAGTATGGGACATGAGGAAAACTTACACTCAATATAAACGCTTACCATTGGCTAAATATGAAATGCAACATCCGGGCGATTCAGCACGTATAGGTTTTACTAATTTGGCGATTAGCCCATGTAAATTGAAACTTTACGCTAGTTGTGTGGACAATTCTGTATACTGTTATAACATCGGAACTTACAGTAACAAACCTAGTAAGTTAGCAAAGATTAATATGATTATAACGTCTGCTTATTAGATCAGTGAAAGAAGTCTTTTATGAAGTTAATTACTTTTGGCAATGAATTTCAGGACATTAATTTCAATTATCTAATATAATTCGATTTCCTCTCTACTACCATTTGTGACAGGTGACAAAACTGTTACATTTATTTTTTGTTAATGCCCGGATATCTTCCGTTCTCTAATTTGTTATGAATAGGAAACTCGCATTTTTCTAATTTTCATACATCGCGGCATGAAAGTATTGCTCCAACGATGGCTCTGATATGACGTAGGGTTGTGCTAAGTGAGTAGAGTCAGATCTATGTTGGATGAAGGTTATACTCCATTAAAGTTACTATCAGGTGGTGACAAAGGCAGTATCTGCCTTCTTGATTAAGTAGCTGATTTCTATTTTCAATTTAAAAATATAACCCACAACTTTCTCATATTTAAAATTCTTGCTTTTTGATAGAGTTCTATCGCAACATAATCAACTTCCCGAATCTATTAATAATAAACGTAATTAGTCAAAATAAAGGACTGGAACGCAACTAAAAATTAGACAAACGTACAGAAGACTGCGTATGCTGATTAAAGCTAGACAAGACTTTTAATAAAAGCCGTCTATCTCTTAGGCAGCTGCACTTGTCCAGTGATTAAACTACTGGCAGCTCTGAAACCTCAATGCTCTATATTCTTATACATATGTACACTGGGCCAAAAAAGTCTGTGAACACTAACCTAAATTTTATTACTTTTATCATTATCTTAGTAGAAACTTCTTTTATTTTCAAATGAAATATACTATTCGATAGAGGGAAACCTGGGCTTTTCATTTTATATTCAATCTTTTATTTTTGTTCAACAGGAATATCACAATTAAATGTTTAACAAAACAACACTTCAAACGAATGCAAAAAAAGTCTGTGAACACTTTGCAAACATAAATCATTCTTACACATTGTACGTGTATTATAAATTTTAAAAACTTGTCGGACCTCCTTTGTTCCTAATCACTTCCAACAAGCGAGCTTTCATCGATCCTACTAATTTTGTGGTCGTCAATGTTGGAATTTTATCCCATTCTTCTAAAATAGCGTTTTTTAATTGTTCACGGTTTCTTATTTCTCTTTTATTTATTTGGCGGCTGATTTCATCCCACAAATGTTCAATTGGGTTAAGGTATGGCGATTGTGGAGGGGTGTTTAGGCGCCGGGGTGTATTATATGAAAACCATTCCCGAGTTTTTAGTCCGGTATGTTTCGGGTCATTGTCTTGTTGGAAGACAAACGTTCCTTCCAACCCTAATTTTTTTGAACTTTCTCTTAAATTGCGTCTTAATATATCTACATACACATATTGGTCCATCTTACCATTAATTAGATCTAACTTGCCCACTCCTTTAGCACTCATGCACCTCCACACCTGAATGTTGTCTCCCCCATGCTTAAAAGTTGGCTTTATATTTTTCATTTTCATAGCTTCATTCTTTTTTCACCACACTTTTTGTCGTCCATCAGACCCACAAACATTGAATTTCGACTCATCTGAAAAGATTACGGTTTCCCAGAAACTAGAAGGCTTAGAAACATATTCTTTCGCGAAATCCAATCGGCGCTTACGATTTATTTTATTGATAAAAGGTTTTTTCCTTGGGACTCGACCGCAATAATCGTATTCATGTAATTTATTTCTAATTGGCTGAGGTGTTACGCTTACACCATAACCACTTGATAATTCTTGACTGATTTTTTGAGCGCTTTTCCTGGGTTCTTCTCGAACAGACTTCAGAATTTGCCGTTTATGAAAGGAATTAAGTTTTGGTGGCCGTCCACTGCGTGGCCTACTAATCACATTTCTGTACTTTTCGTACTTTTTAATTATATTATGCACCGTTGAAGGGTTTTTTTGAACTATCTTCCCTATTTCTCGAATACTTTTTCTTTCATTTCGCAACCTCACAATAAGTTCACGAATTGGTCTGGGAACTTCCATATTAGTGGTTAAATATATACTAATTAGATTATTTATTCAAAAAACTGACTGTTGTGGTTTCTACAATACAATAGAGAACTTTGAAACTTTATTCAATCGTTTTTCTGTTAGTTATCTTAATGTTTTTACACATTTATACAGCTGTTCACAGACTTTTTTTGCATTCGTTTGGGGTGTTGTTTTGTTAAACATTTAATTGTGATATTCCTGTTGAACAAAAATAAAAGATTGAATATAAAATGAAAAGCCCAGGTTTCCCTCTATCGAATAGTATATTTCATTTGGAAATAAAAAAGTTTCTACTAAGATAATGATAAAAGTAATAAAATTTAGGTTAGTGTTCACAGACTTTTTTGGCCCAGTGTATATGTACTGAACAACCCCTACAGGTATCAACGATAAATACTTACCTACGTAAGATTGTAATGAACAAGCGTGAGTTTTCAAAACAAAAACAAAAAAAAATGAATATCGTGTTGGGAACGATGTTACCGTATTTTCGGAATCAGCTAACCTAGAGGAAATAAACGCAATAAAAGACTTTTTATAGACAGGATAACCTTCTTGAAACCAATTGCAATAAGATTTATTAAAATCAAACTTGTTTTTCACGCTGTCAGAATCACTGAAACATGATAACTAAAAACAAAATTCTGATCTGCGACAAGTGAACAATAGCTGTACTAAGTTATGCCTGAAAAATAGGCAAGTTACTATTCTATCAGCATCCTAGAACTCTTATTAATTGCAATGTTCTTCACTTAATGATAGTTTTGATTAATAACTTATTACTCTTTTAGTCAAAACATACCGCGGTCATTCAGTTGGAAGTTACTACATAAAAAATACAGTGAGCCCTTGTGGAAAGTATATAGCAAGTGGATCTAGTGACGATAAAGCTTACATATGGTCCTTATCTGAACCCAGTCGCCCTCTTGTTACTTTAAATGGACATGCTGCCGAAGTTACTTGTATTGATTGGTGCAGCTACGGAGAACTCAAGGTTTTATTAAAAAATAAAATATTTCTTTAAGCGTTTTTGTGTGAAAGAAAATAATTATTAATTTCTTAATGTAATTTTCTAGTTAGTCACTTGTTCTGATGATGCTAGCTATAGAATATGGAAAGTAAGTTCTGGAGATGATAGTGCATCCGATTTAGCACAAACGTACAAAGGTTTTGCTGTAACCGCAGACAATGACAACGTGAATGTTGCATCACGTGGATTGAAAAGAATGTACTTTCAGACATCATATTTTAGAGGTAATGAAGTGAAGATTTTGTTTTTTCTATTTGTATATTTCACAAGTCTGGGAATATGATTTAGACTTAAATATTTATTATTATCATTCCTAGATGAAATTACATCTCCCATAATGATTAATGGAGAAAATAATGATCCTAACCGTCAAGAATTAGGACCTCTACTATCCTCTCCAGAAGTAACAAAGAGAAAACGTAAACGAGTTCACTGTATACCATCTATAGCTTCTTCAGCTCCTCAGTCACCAGGAACTAGTACTTCATCTGCGCCTCAGTCACCTGGTACTAAATTAATTTTTATTATGAAATTCTTGTGACTTATTCGAGTAACTTCTTCCCGTGATGCTACTCCTTTTCAGGACTTTACATTTTTTACCTGACCTGGGCCTTCTCACTTTGGATCCAATCTACATTTCTTCTACACTGCCTATGACTTCAGAAGGTCTTCTTTCCTATCCTAAAGCCTCTTGAGTCTGTGTCGTACTCGTAAGTTTTCTACAAGGGTGAAACAGAAGTCTTTGCGGTTTCAGTTTTTTACTTTAATAATGATTAAAAATAATACCAATTTATTCTTTGAAGCGCTCAATATTCTTTGGAATTGGGGCTTCACAGGAAAAAGAAATATGGCCTTTTGCTAATGCTTAAAATTACTTGAATCTTGTATAGTGATTGGCTACAAATATACATGGTTGTGCTAGCAATCTAACGTAGAAATTAATCGCTATTCCACTGATCCTTACTAAAAAATCTTGTAATAGAGAATTGTCACACTTAAAGAATTCTATGAAGTTGTTAGACTTGAGAAACATTTGCTTTAATAATTCGGGTAGGGGAATAGATGAACAGTATATAAAAATAAAAAGCCCAAGAAATTGCTCAAACTATTGTGGATTGCTTACCTGCAAAAGCAAATGATGCAAATTACCTGTGAACTTGTGTTCTCGAGAGTTTAGTCCTTGATCTATCATCTTGAAGAAGCCTAATTAGCCACTATTTAACCACAAGTTAGTTTAGTATATAGGTTAATTTATATCTTTTGTTAAATCTTATTGTTGCAGATTCTTCAAAATTATTAGTTGACTTACCTAATTATGTCATTGATGGTAAATGTCCACATAATTACTGCAGCCATCATCGTACTAGAGAACGTGATACCCAAGAAATGGACTGGTTGACTAAACTGCGTAAAACTTCTTCACCAAACAGTACAACCGCGCCTGTTGGTTCCCGTCGACGTAGATCTATATCTGCCCGGCCCGGTGGTCACAACAGCCCACGTGGAAATCTACTTAATTATTTTAGAATCTCTTCCCGACAACAAACACATTGTGGTGCAGGTTTTTCTAGTACGGATTGTACAGAAACTGAGCCGTAAATAACTATTGTTATATGAATTGAATGTGTAAACGTTTTAATCAATTTTGAGTGCCCAAAGTTCATAGGGGAGGAAAAAAAATCTGGCTGTGCTTTTAGAAATAAGTTATTCGTATAGTTCTTGCTAATAATATTGAAGATTCAGTAATTATTTCTAATGTTTAGTAGGGTTATTAATTTTAGACATTAAAGAATTTAACTTTTTTGTTTCTGAGTTATATATGTTCTAAATATGAATGTGGTAATATCAGTATGCCGTCTTCATTGCATGCGTAACATTTCTGCATTGCTAGAACTGCATGGTGTAACGTCTGCAGTTGCGAAAGAACTTTTCCGCCAAAGATCTCTATTAACCCTAACCTTCCTTTAAGCTGTTCCTATGGTTTGCTCCTTCAGATTTTCCGTACTCTTCCCCTAACCAAAATCAAAAACTCAGTTTGTAGTTAATGTTAGTTCAAAAACAAACTTCATATTCAAATTTTTTTAAAAAAGATTTAGTTTAAAGTTTTAGGGGTAATGAATTTGAAGTTCCTTTATTTTGTAAATTATTATGTATGTAATTTTTATTTTTTTAAATACAATGGAAGCTTTCGGTATGTATATCTAGTCGTAGAATGCTTTTTTTTTTGTTTTTTAAGAAAGAAGCTTTTTATTTTGTTACATAAAAGCCTCATTGCATGTTTGTGTATATATTATATATCCTACATAACTGGCTGTCCAATTTGTATTGGTTTTAAAAAATATGAATAATTAAAAAATAATATTGTAACACTTGGTATAAGACAAGTCAGTGTTTTTCATTAAAAAAATGTAAAAAAGTAAATTGTTAACTTAATTATTAAGCTTGTAATAATTGTCAGGCCTCCATTTTGTATAAATTGATGCCATCATCTGCTAGCCAAATATTTGATCATTCTACACTAGAAGACTCTCTTGGGAGATAAAAATTCAAATAATGTTTTTACCAGGAGCGCGTTGTAGATAGAGTTATTAATCACAGAATGCGTGATTTGGGCTGAAATCTAACTAGTTAATTACCCTTCTCTTTAAAGGGTAATTTTTGTTTTGTCCAAAACAACGTGCTTCCTAACTAAACTTAGTGGAGTTCGGGTGTAATCATGGTCAGTGATCAGCAAAAACTGACTGACCCTGTGTTTTGCCCCCATTCGTTGCGTAATTTTTTCTCTTTTCGGAGCACCAGATATAAGCTTTTTGATCAGACCAAATTCCTGCTGGGTTTCAGCGACGGATCGTGGAACTTCAATCATTTCTACCTGACAGTTACCCCTCTGCTCAGCCCTATCCAGCAAATATCTATCTGGAACAATTCCTTGGACGTCCTCTTTTTCCATCTGAGTAGTGTCCCAGCCTAAGCACTTCTTTGGCCAAGTTTCTTCTACCATGTGTTGCAAATGACCACAACAAAAAACTAAGTTTTGAATAGGCCCTTTTGACTGCGTATTCATCTCCCTGATTCAGATTTCAATTATCAAACGTTGCGCCCAGGAGATGACGGTTACCTGAGTTGGTAATGCATGGTTCACTATTAGTACCCTCCTGTACCAACTTACTACATTCGAGGACCATATCGCCCTGCTTAAATTTTATGAACCAAACATCAGTAACCTGCGTAGAAACTGTTTCTTCCCCCACAACTTCATTAATGAAGGAAGCGGCATGATTTTTGTTTTGTCTTTGTTTAAGTAACGACGTAAAATCTTCCGAATTTCTATTCAGTGGGGTAATTTTTTGTAATTCAACTGATCTTTTCAAAAGCTGTACATAAAACTGAAAGATGGAGGTTACGAGATGAACAAAAAGTACAGGCTTATTGTTATACCTTAATAATATGAGAAGAATAATTGTAATTTAATAGAATTTTATTAATTGTACAAAAAAAAAGTTATATTTTTGAACTAAAGTAGGATTTAAATTAGGATAAATATGCTTTTGGCGCCAAAGCTTAATGCATTAAAATGATGTTTAAAATTACGTAAAAAATGTATCTTTCTTTAAATTAAACCCTTTAGATTAATTTTGTAAAATAGTTCTTTTTTATTTTTTGAAAATATTTAAAATTATTTAATTTTGAATTTCCAATTGTATAGTTGATGCATTAATAAAAAAGATGTTTTAATGTTTTTAGTACAGTACTATTACCTACCTCCGTGTGTATGCAGCCATGTTTAGATTGCACTGTTTCATTCGGTGTGGGCCGTGTTTAGCCCGTGTCACTTCATAACGTTTTAAAACTGAATTTGAGTACGTGATTCAATTTGTTCCTTGTTACAGGGTATTTTTTCTTCTTTTTTTCCTAATTTAAAAACTTTAGTTTAACAAAAGAGGTAAACATTGAATTTTTCATTATCACTTTTTATCAATGAGTTGATAACCTTATCACCATAATGCCACTGCTACACTTACTATCGACATTTGAGATTCCAACAGTGATAACTTAAAATAGATATAAACGATATCTGTTGAGAACAATGGCGGGCTATATGATTTTATTAATCATTTCTTTAACTGGTTTATTTATTACATTCAGTGCAATGACTGTTTATGTTTACGTGTACATCTCGCCGGATGAAACAACAGCAATAAACAATTGGTTAGAAGAGCATGACCTTAAACATTTACATGGCTTGTTTAAAGAAAAAGGTGATTTTGATCATTTATTTTGGAAATTTCTTTGTTTTAAATATATTCCTCACTTACTTTATTTTTATTTTTTTTTTTAAGTATTTTATTGAACCTACTGACAGCATGATTTTATTTTCAAAATTTGTGGGAGGTGAATATGATTATTTATTATTTTTACAACGGCACCAAGTGAGAAGTATCAATAAAGGGTATAAAGAAATGTAAATTGATCTTGTGAATGAATATAGTGACTTTATTCACAAGCTACCCCAGTGAAACAGTGGTCAGCATTCATCCCATTATTTTTATTTGAATTTCTGTTTTTTGGGGGAGAAGTTAGAGCCTTCCCTTTTTTGGGCGACAATTTCATTCATTAACTGTGGATATTGTATTGTACTTATTTTTAAAATACCTGATTTTTCTTTTAAAAAATAAAAAAATAACGGCGCTTCTGAGTGGGTGGCATTTAAACGCCTCATCCCCTACCTCCAGGAAAATCTACCACCCACAATTTTCCATATGATCGATTAGTTGCTCCCACCCCTACTTTTCCCCTGGAAAATCACGCTTGCGCAAACTTATTCTAAATATATATATATTTACCATTTCTTTTTCACCACTCCCCCTTTAAACCCCTATTTAGTTACTTTAGTTTTCCTTGAGGGCCTAAACCTTTAATGTTAAGTTCTATTATTTTTTTGAACAAAATGTGCTCATGAAGGCCGTAATGCCTACTTTATATGGTCGCGCGGGGCCCATAACAATCTAAAAAGAGATTAGGCGATAAAAATTCATTATAAACTCCGTTGGTTTAAGTCAACATTTAATAATCGCGCCCACCTATACTCAAGAACATCCCGCGCCATGACAATAAACACGTGATATAATGGAAGCAATAAAAAATAAATGTTATTACTTTAATTTTCAATAATTATAAATAAATAAATAAATAGTCAGTTCACATTATTAGGGTCCAAATAATTACTTCCGTCTGAAGCCGTCCATTAATCACTTTTTCTTTTCTTTTTTCTTTTTTTTTTTTTTTGAAAAAGTTGTAAATATGACAGACGAAATTTGTTCTATTGCGATGACCACTATGCGCTCATCGGACAGTACATCTTCAGGTATTTTTTAAATTATTCACTAGTTACTAAGCACGATAATAAAAATGTTAAGATAGCTAATAAGCTAACCACCAGTGACACTTTAAAAACTAATAGGCAAAGTGGTTACATAGTTCTGAAGAAAAAATTATATCTAGACTACATTCAATACCTTTATTTTTAAAAGTTCTTAAGACTGAATAAACAATTTTCATTTAATATCTTATTTACATTGAAAAGAAATTAATTAATTAACTATCAGTTATTAGAGGCCAACCCGAAGTCTCTAAATCTATAATTAACCCTAAATTTTTATAAATATTTTACAAGCATTCTTATTATAAATTAATTAGTAGTTACTATAGTAACTATTTGGGATAAACATCCCACTCCCACGCACAAAAGCTTAGAAACATTGTAAAATTTAGAAAGTTCTGCGCAGTCAATTCAGGCAAATGAATAAAACATAGTTAATAAAGCAACCGGTTTAATAAAAGCGAATTAATGCTATAGAACGAAGGCCTTACGTTTAAAGTAACCCAAAGTTTTCCGGAGGGGGCGGTCTCAAATAAAATGGTTAGGCCTGAATTTTTTTATCACGGCTCACAACACCTACTTTACTTATAGTAAGTATGGGCTAAATTTTCAAAATAATGCCTACCCTGGAAATTCATGTAAAGACTTTTGTATATTCTATACAGCACGTAATGCCAAACCTTTTTTTTTTTTTTTATCAAAGTTGCATTTGAATGCTAAAATAGAGTAGTAATGTAAGCCATATTAAAGCATGTTTTCTTTCTTCGAAAATTATTTTAGATGGAGCTTAAACGCAAGATACGCCTATAAAATTGATTCAATCTAATTTACGACATTTAATAATTTCATTTTACGACATAATATGGTGGACATAATGACATATCATGGTGACCCTAATTGCCAACTATTCACTATTTAATGAACCCGTTATATGCAATGTGTAATATTGTCCTGTCGATTAGTTTGATTCCCATTAATATAACCATTACACTACAATCACATATACAGAGCATTAAATAAACATACAGTTGTTAATTTGGCCTCAAACATCTAGAAACTGTCTATCGTGCATAGGACTTACTTTACCTTGTTGCAGGTTTGCGTGATCGTGTAACTCTCTGCTTCCTAACTCTCTCAACTTTATTTTCAGCAAAGCAGCAACAAACACTCCAAGGTTATTCTCTTAAAAAAAAAAAAAAAACCTTATTAGGGACAGATTTCATTATTAAAGTAAAAAAAAAAGTAATCGCCTATTTTTTCAGGCGGGGCTTAACGTCCAACTACCAATTAGGTGTCGTGGACGGAGGCGACTAGCAAACATACTTTACTGCAAATTTCTTTTATTAACCATTAAATAAAATCCAAGGCCTAAAGACCGGGAATCGAACCCAGTACCACAATACATATTAGCTTCGCAGGTCTCGCCTCTAACCGCTCGGCTACCGTGGCGCCTGATTTCATTATTATTTAACACTATTTTTCTAAAATTTATCATTTTTTAACATGGGCGTTTCGATCAGTTTTCGAAATTCATTGGGCGAAGCAAAAAGAAAATCTGGTTTGAATCCTTGTTCGACACTGTCTTACTGCTTTCCCTAAAATTTTTGCTTAAATATTATTCATATTACAAATTTCAAATATACTTAACTCCTAATCATATTATGTAGCTGGCGAAACCGTACATGTGACATTTACAGGAAAAATATGTCGCCAGAATGAGAAAACAGCTCCCAACTGGATAAGAGTATCAAATCTGTAAGCAATAGGGTTTCCATCTAATCTACGCAGGATACATTTATAGGAATGGAAAATTTTTTCTTACTCAAGAAGATCTGGAGAGTAATGAGCGAGCATTAAATCTGGCCCAAAAATGGGCGAAAACTGAGCAAATGAAACCCGTTTCGCCACAATCAAGAAAATTTACACCAAATCTCAAAATAGACGTTTTATACAGCAGCTTTTGCGTTTGACCTATATATTTTCATCAAGGGATTTGGACGTCTCATTTCACTCTTATGTAGCCTAAACTTTCTAACGCCAAGAAGTATCTTAATCTTGTCTACTATTACTACATCCAGTGTAAAGAAAATCGAAGGGGCCATTTTTGAGAAATCAAAAAACTGAACAATTGATTCAATAAGTGGTACTTTCGGTTGAACGATCTTGAGAAAACCTTATTGATCTATCATACTTGAATTTCCAGGATATACGGTAGATGTACTCAACAATACGTAAAAACTACTCTATCTTAGTAGGGACCTTAAAACAAATATCTGAATTATCAAAATAGAAGATATGCAAGAAAACAATACATCCTCGCCTGAGGATTAAGAAAATGGTACAATAAACCAGTGATAGTAGGAAAATTCTCTCTGATGTTTATAAAGACACAAAATCTTTGATGCCATCCAGCATCAAGGGCCCATCAACATACTCGTATTCAACAAATATATCTTAAACTCGACAGCATTCTTTCGGAAGATCAAAATGATTTCAGTGCAATAAACATGCAATTGTTATACGATATGAAGATTTACTTACATATAATTTTAGTTCTCACAGATCTGACTAAGATGACGCTTGCTTGTGCTTCTAGCCGAGCGAAAGCAAAATTATTCTCTCCTTCATAATTTTTTCTCTAAGTTCCGGTATCTTAACACGATCTAAAAGTATATGGATATAAACATTAGATAATTTACAGTACTGACAATTTCACACTCACATTTAAAGTGCCTTATCACTGAAAATATCTACTTGAAAGATTGGATGGAGGTGGCCGAACTGCTGACGAAAAACTTAAGAAGGAAAAGTCGTTGGGACCACTTTCAAAAATAATAAACATAATTGAAAACTGCATTCAACTGTGCTTAATTTATTTATGACCACTTAATTTATTTTAGATCATATTCGGAGATAGGAGGCATTTATGATGAAAGTCTAGTCATTAAAGTTTGTTTCGTCACACTATTTTCAAAACTATCAGCTTTTTATTCGATGAATAGATATATGTACGTAAAAAAGTCATTCCGTTTCAAGAATTGAAATTATTAGACACCTGGAAATAGTACGTTGTGACTGCTTAGTGCCGCCAATCGTAAGAAGAATGACAAATTTAATGAAAAATTGCTGACGCAGATTACTTTTAATGATGTTTAGAATGAACAATTGAACAAGCAATATTCTTATTCTTCTCTCAAATTATGCAAAACTACGGATTACAAACAATCATACAGCAGACCCATTGTGGGCTGAACTTGATGTTTGTTTTTGATTAATTAGCGATTTATCTTCCCAATAATTCACAAGAAGTTTTAAAGATATCATGATTATAGCTCTTAGTCCCTCGAAGAATACAAACTAATCTGGAGCCAGTGATAGCCTTAGACCGTATTTTCCATTATGTGAAATACTTATGTACAAAAAAAAAGTATTTTTTTAACTACTAGAAGTTACTCCTTATTGCTATACAAATTATACAACATGAATTTACAAGAATTCCTAAAATTACACACGTAACAATGAAGAGAAAACCAAGAAAAATGGTTGGAAGGTTATATGTTGCAACCATCAGCAACAATAGTGCCAACCGGTTTTTGTTTACTTTTATTTTATTTTTTTAACCTTATTTCTATAATGGAGTCATGTATGCTGCATAATTAAAGAGGTCTCTGGGGATTGAAACGAATTAATTTAACACAATAAATGAGAAAATTGCATGTTACAAATTTAATTAGATGTTCAATTTTTTTTAATGAATTCATTAGCTTTTATTAGACGCACCTAAAGGATTTGTACCTTATAACAATCAAGAATTATTAGTTTTAATTACTTTAAACACATTTATTAAAAATGTTAAACAATTATTTGAACGGGTAAAAGGAATTATTGCAATCGCACAAGTTCTCACAAATACACTGATTCGTAAAATAGTTTAATACTTGTATTTCTGCTGAGGTCCTAAAACAGAAGACTAGACACCAGATTTGATTGTCTTGGAGAACCGAGATGTTCTTTTGGATCCTTTACCAATAAGATGTTGGGTCACCAATTTCAATAATTTTTTTTTTTTTTTTTTTAAATTATCGAACTCATATAACTCCCCAAAACCTTAAAACGTCAAAATCATGGTTTTTAAGTGTTTTTGTAAAAACAAAAATTAGTAAAAAAAAAAAAAGGGCAGATTTATCTCTACACCACCATTCACAGCCTATTAGGCGCTTTTATTTTCATGTAAGACATAGCCAGTAGATCGATATCCAATATAGTCTTCTCATTTGATGTGGTAGTTTCTTTCGCTGCGTTATACTTCATTTGTGGGACGATAGTCAGGTCATCAACGCCATCAAAACGCACGAGCCTACAAAAAATAGGGATAAATCACCAAGGCTTCTCCTTCCCAGCGTCGAAAGTCAGTAATATTCGCGTAAGCTCGTAATTGTAACTATAATATTTTGCCGAATATAAGGTGAGTTTAATTACTATGTTTTCTCCTACAAAATAGGGGAGGTCTATAATCGATATCGACCTGGACGCAGGGTCTTTCTTAGATTTGGATTCGACTGGTTTTTTTTTTTTTTTTCAATAATTTAGTAAGTTTATTTTGGTCTAACATTCTTATTGGGGTCTTTTACAATCCTTTACATCTATAATATCTTCCAGTGAATGTTTTACATTTTCCCATTTACGTGTCACCATATTTTTTTCTATTTCATTAGTTTTGTTTCTTTAGAAGAAAAGTTTAGTTAAACATGTTCTACTGAGAAGTAGTAATATTTTCTTTGCTATTTTGATTATATTCTTGGTCAAGAGAGATTGGTATGAGATACCTCTAATTTGTCATTATTCTTAATTGTATTAACTTGCCAACTAAATAATATTAATACAATTCAAATTAGGGAATGAATTTCCAACTTTAAAGAAGATCGGTTGATCAGATGTGCCACTTTACAGCATAGATATGATACTTTTGATTCCTACAATTTTATTGAAACATCATATAATGATCACAAACATAAAATTTACACATTTTATTAGAAATATTTTCCTGAAATTTTTTTATCAAAAATAATTAATCTAATGATAAAACTCAATTTCGCAAATTGAGATGATCGCTGCAGTACTAACTCACAGTAATAGAGAGTAAGAAAGAAAGTTGAAAAACAACCATTAAGATTTCTTCAAATAGAAAGAATCTTTTTTGGAGGAGAAGGTTGCAAAGTTTAACAGTACTTGAGCCACAGCCAAATGACCTTGTTACAATGGCAATTTTCTCTTCTTCGGCTCAGTGACCTGCTGAGTAGGAGGTGTTAATTTCTAACCATTCTAAAACTTAATGATTAATGGAAGGGTGCTGAGTTGTAGTAAAGTGCGCCCTTGAAGGGAAGTTTCAAACTTAGCCGGACCTATCTTACACCAACATCGCATGAACATAAATACTCACATTCATTTAATACTAGTAAAACATTCTGCCTTTCTTTAATCGTATCTTATTTGTCTTGTTTAATCTTTGTATTAGTCTCGGATTATCCGTTTAGGCTAAGGTACTTCTTCATTTCTTTCTGTCATGCCACTCCTCGTTAGCCAAACAGCGACCACCCTCTTCCTCCAAGATTCCGTCTGTCATGATCTTCCTCTCTTTCTTCACCCCGATGGCATGCGTTCTTAAATCTTATTTGTTCACCATTTCGGTGTCATCCTCCGAGAGACCCTACTGACTCAGTTTCTTCTTCACTAAATTTTTTCGGTAATGTCCTCTCCCTTACTTCCATCGTTTCCTCTGTCGTGAATCACTAGTATGATGGTCTTAAAAGATGTCATTAATGTAATGTCTTTGCTTTACAATTATGTAAATATTTAAGGAATCTGAAAAAAAATTCTCTCCCAATTTTATATTACACATAATATAACCCACAACCCTTTTTTGCTGGGCAGTCTAACCCTAAATCAAGAAGATATGTTAAAAAAGTAATAATTCCCACGATTCTGTAATAAAGTAAAAGCTTTTTCTGATTTGTAATTATTAAGAACTAAACTATGTTTAAATCTTAATAACAATCTTTGATTAGTTATCTACAAAAAATTTGGTCCTCCAGGAATTTCTAGTCTGGTAAGTTGTGCAACAGTTGAGGATTTGCCGGAATTACATCCTCAAGATGAAGAACGCCTCCAAAGAGCTGCAAGGCTTCTCCAACAGAGATTAATACTTAGGCAATGGTTATACGATTTAGGATTACATCACCACCATCATAGGTATGACAGATTTATTTTTATTTCATTCTTTGTAGCAAACAAAAAAAACCTCTTGTTTAATTAAGAATTTAACTCACTAAATAGGTTATTACAAGAAGATGTAACATCTTTAGAGGATGTGTATTGGTTAGAAGATTCACGGGCTAAATTTTTATTAGGAAAAGATTTTCCAACTTGGAGTGCTGCGAGGCAAGCATTACCCGCCTCAAAAGAAGATTTAACCTTATTAAAAGCTGAATTATGGAGTGCAGTTGTCAAAAATTCACACCATCAAGACGCTTGGACTTTTGGTAAAAAATTTTTGTTTTAGCTCAAAACCCTCCCACCACCGACATTACCTTCCTCTATACGATTCATTGATTTCATTGTTTCAAAAAAAAGGTTATAGATATACCTGAATTACCTGTAACAATATAGGTGGAATGCTGGTGGTGTCAGTGTCCGTAGCAGGACTAGTCACTTTGGCCGCTATGACGCAACCTTCTTTAGCACCAGAAGCAAAACATTCCCTACTGCAGTATGTCACCGGGAAGTATCTTCACAGCGGAAATACTACTGTACAGTTTCATTGGCAGGATCCACAACCTGTAGGACAATCAACTTCCTTTACTATATCAGTAAGTAGTATTTAAAAATTTCATTCTATTATGAGAATACAATAAAAGTAATGGCCTCCACACAGGTTGCCTTTTTTGTCCATTCACAGTCCATTATTAGGTAGATAGTGATTCGCATAATGTGTAGCAATGTAAGGAGGAGCGATTTAATAATAACTTTAAGCCTGACTTCTGGCTAAAGAAGACACTAAAAAAAAAGAACAGTCGGATGTCTTCGACAAAATACTCTATTCAAATGCTTGTGAAAAAGCCCTTGGAAGGTAATGTACCTTAAAGGATGCAACTAATTCTTTTGCGTGTGTAAGTGGGCTACAAATTCGCGGTCTAATTCGAAATTCAAATTACTAAACCGCAATAAATCTAGGCTTGAAATGGCTGAGAGACGTATTGTTTTATTTGATGTGAAAATTAATTTACATTTTTGTTTTTTTTTTTTACAGTTTTTCCAACGTAATGGTCAACCATATCCTATTTGTGATACTGATCGGTTAGTGGTTGAAATTAGCGAATGTGAAGGACATAGAAGGGTGGCCACTTTGGTAGAATTGGGCGGTACAGAACCACAAACAGCCAATACGGCTGTAGTTAAATTTACTATTAGACAAGCTGGACAGTATAGAATATCTATATTAATTGGTAATTCACATATTAATGGAAGCCCATTTATTAAATCATTTTTGCCAGGTAATTAATTATATGTGTGTTTTTTAAAAAATAATTATTTAGTAGTTTACAATTAATGTGTGTGCCTGCATGACAAGAAAACTGAGGAAGATAGTTTCTCTACCTATGGGACGATATTTGATCTTATGAGTTCAGGGAGAAAGCTACGAGGTATTAGACGTTTCATTCGGCCTTTAGGATTGTCAAAGACGATGAAACTTTATTAAAACAATCAAGAATTTGCGAATTCTGTTTTGTTATTGCACAAAAAAATGGATGCTAAAGATCGTTGTGAAGTCTGAAGTGTGTAACATCCTAACTTACACATAGTAACATAAGGAAATAAGTCTCAATAGTTGGAATTTTTTTTTAGAATTGACCTTAACCTTACAGAAACATTTCCTTAAGTCTACTTAGTTTTTTTGGTTATGAGTTGAAGCGGGTTCGGTAAAGCTGTAATAAGTTTGGACTAGTAAGTGAGAAATCCCCTCGAGAGTCCAGCATATAGCTTTATTTATTTATTATTTGTTTATTTATTTATTTGAGAAAATGTCAATAAATTATGAGCTTCCGTCCCCTCGTCCACGATACTTAATTTCATTACTAGACGTTAATAGAAAGAAGTTAAAATTTAAAGGAACCTCCCCTCTATGGCTCACTCACCCTTTTTTCCCCTGTTCCATATTCTAAACTCAATTAAGTCCTTACTTGATCTGTTTACTTTCCGTCAGGCCCACCAGATCCAGCGAAAACAAGTTTTGTACGGCCGTCGTCGACAGTTATCTGTACAATTGGTCTACCACACAGTTTAGCGCTTGAACCACGCGATGAATTCAACAATCTGTGTAGATTTGGTACGGATTCTGATCCGATTGCTGGTTATACTGTGTCAATAAAACAGGTAACATCATTGTATAATTTTTTTTTCTCCCCTGTAGTATATGATTTTGAAATTAACTCAATTTTGTTTGACAACGTTTTGTTTTAATATTTATTTATTTTTAGATCGGAAGTTTGGTAGAGGAACTCGAAGCAGCTTGGAGTTTAGAATACGATCATACAACTGGCAAAATTATGCTTGGCCTAATGTTAAAAAAAGAAGGTTGTTTTAAAGTACAAGTATGTTATTGCGGAATCACCATCTGTAATGGTTATTTCGATTGTATTGTACTTAGCAGTAAGTTCAATTATAGTATTTTTTTTTTTTTGCAAATTTAAAGACAGTAAAACGCATATAATTATTATATACTTCTTTTTTATTGTTTACTAGTTAATGATACAGCAGTTGTACAGAAAAATGTACGAAACCATAATACATGGTATGAAGCGAGACTTTTAAGTTTTCAAGGAGAGAAGTTTTTAAAACCACGTAAAGTTTTAGTTTATATTTCACCGAAGCAACTTACAATCAAAGAATTTCTATTGAAGTTCATACCAAAAAGGCTGATCACTTTCCGTTTATGTCCATCAACTAAGGTAAATAACAAAGAATTTGACAATATTTTTAATATTGCCTCTATAGATGAATGATCATCTCCCGCTTTTGGCCTTCGAATTAAATGGACACCGTGACGAATGTTGCAATGAAGGTTCGGGGTGTAATAAAGAAACTATGTCCATATTTTTATTCTATTATCAAAACGTTTACCCTAATCTGATTCATTAACGAAGACTATTATTTTATCCGAATACCGTACCGTAGATTCTGGAAGTTTTTTAAAATAAAAATGAGTAGAAATTAAGAAACTGCTGTCTACATCACTTCATGAGGGTAAAACGTGAGCTAAATGACATGAAGTGGCCTAGTTCATAAAATATCTGGGTATGACCCAGGGATTAGGAACCACTAATGTTAAACCTGCGAAAATCTTCTTGCACAGTCTTGCAGAAGAAGAAAAAAGGTTATTTTAATCAGTCTTATTAGTTTCGCTGGACATTGCAGCTCCAACTAGTATTCTGAGCAAACCTACTGTTATCGTAAGCCATCTTTAAAATCTACAGCCAAATGAAAGCCACATTATTTTCATAAAACTATTGAAATATCAGCCTCTTAACCTTTAACTTTAACACTTGTGGTATGCTAATAAGCCTGTTGAATCTCTTTTTTTTTGAAAAATATATTTAAAATTTGAACGTCTTCGAGTTTCCGTTATGGAGTATGCTCCAGATAGCCTCACAGACAAAGTTTTAAATACCACTTTCTCTTATTCAAGGAATCTCAAAAATCTATGATAAAAACATAAAATCGACACCTCAACAGTACCTTCCTCTTTAAGAAAGGGTTAAATGAACGAAAAGAAGACTTTGTAATGCCTTTTATAGTAATAATAAATAGTTAATAAAATATAAGATTTGTTTAAAATAATAATAATTTCCATTTTATAGTTCCATTTCCTAGGAGAAAATAATCAAACTTCTCACCCGTCATTTGTAATTGATGATGGCTGTCAACCTAGAGTTGAACTAATGTCTCGCGACAGGAATGTCATAGCAGCAACATTTACCCATTTCCTTTTGAAAAATATAGGTAATTTCCGCTTTTTCAATTTAATTGTTTTATTAACAACATCATACAATAATCTGATTTATTATTTTTCTTAACGTCCATCTCTGCTTTTATCTAAACTCTTCCAGGAGGTTCTGAAACATTTAAAGATAAACAAGAATTTTTCTATCATGAAGTTCGAAGATTTCATCATAAACATTATCATGAAAAACTTTCCATGAAAGTAAATAGAGAAAAACTTCTAGAATCTGTAAGTAAAATATTATTTGATTTGATTTCTTTTTTTTTTTTTTTTGTTTAAAAGGAATTCTTTGTATTTATGTGTGCGTAAATCTGGGTTGTGTGACTCTTATTTTTTGTTTTTAGTCTATAAAAGCTACAAAAGGATATTCAGTTAGTGATTGGTGCAGAAACTTTGAGATTACATTTCAAGGAGAACAAGGTATTTCGAAAAAAGAAGTTTTCTTAAAATAATATTGTTCTGTAAAGTATGATAAAAAGTAGCGATTAGGAACCACTAACGTTAACCTGCGAAAATCTTCTTGTACCATCTTGCAGACGAAGAAAAAGGTTATTTTAATGAGTCTTATCAGTCTTCGCTGGACATTGCAGCTGCAACTAGTATTCTGAGCAAACCTTCTGTTATCGTAAGCCATCTTTAAAATCTACAGCCAAATGAAAGCCACATTATTTTCATAAAACTATTGAAATATCAGCCTCTTTACAATGGTTGATAATGGGTTCCATGGTTGATTCTCCCTGCTTAAATCTGCACTGAGTGAAGCGTAAATATTTTGGAAAATGAACATTAAAATGTTCATCGCTATTCACTTTCCGGAGTCATAGACAAATTTTAAAAAATAAATAATTAAACCCTAAAAAATGTAGCCGGATTTTGACTCAAAACTCTACCGTCCAATCTTCTCGCGTAGCTTTGCCCATGCTTTTCAATACACATACTTTTCAAAATAATTAAAGGTTTAATTAATTTTAAGTTTCAAAAAATTGAAATTTACTATTAATTTTGTTTTATTTCAAGGCGTTGATTGGGGAGGACTTCGACGAGAATGGTTTCAACTCATATGCGCTGCACTTTTTGATCCTAAAAATTTATTATTTACAGGATTTTCTGACAATCAACAGGTAATAAAAATAAGTAAAAAAAAATACAAATGGTAAGAACATAGAATGAAATCACAAAACAAGTCTGTGTTGATTTTTGTTTGTTTGTTTGCTTTTTGTAGGCACTTGTACATCCAAATCAGAGGAGGCCACCAAATTTAAAATTGAAATATTACGAATTTGCTGGACGTGTAGTCGGCAAATGTCTTTATGAATCGGCCCTAGGCGGTGGTTATAGACAGCTGGTTAGGGCAAGGTTTACTCGATCATTTTTAGCCCAACTAATTGGTTTAAGAGTTCACTATAAGGTATTTCTTTCTTAACCTTCATTACTGGTGTTAACTATTGTTTTTACTTGTAAGAAAAATAAAGTATACCACCAGCTTCTCGAGCCCTTTGACACGGACCTGGTCTAAAATCCACAGCATTTCAAACGAATCAGTCAAAAACCTTAAGAGGTAATAGTCATAACAAACCAATCATCTAATTTAAGATCTACGGGAGTTTCCTCATCATCTATTATTAAAATGCCTTTGAAATACCCCATATTAAGTAATCACAATGAAACTTCTCGATCAAGCCCTATTTGGATCAAATTTTAGTCTTTCTAAAACCACAAGTTCGTTTATACAGCGGGTGAATGCTGTGAAGATTTCACATCATTCAGCTTAAGAATGAAAGCAGTTAAGCCAATTTTTCCTCCAACCGACCTAAGTTGGAGTCCCTAGAATGTAGCTCTATCAGTGCAGCTTGACTAACTGAACAGAGCCGAAGCACTAAGACAATTGATGCTCTCCAAAATAGCATAAAACTCATGTTGAAAAACGTGATCCATTCTACAAGTGGCATCTAGAAGTAAAGCTCCAGTTCAAAATAGATCTAGCGTAAGACCTATTACCTATTAGCTTAGAATATTGGTTACATCTCCAGTGCTGGATAATGTTCTGACTTTATCCGTCTTAGCAAGCGTGTCTTTTGTATCCCTGACCAATTTTGGATTTTCAGAGGTAGATTAATCAGTTTCGTGAGGAGTATTCGACTTCATTTATGTTTTCATCTCATACTACACTTGCTGAATGAATTGGTCAGTCAGTTAATCTCTGTAGAGCTAATTCATTCTAGAGAACTGTGTACCATTTTTAAAAAACTACCATTAGTTTCAAAATAGACTGCTCTGAATCATCTACTATCGGAACTCTAAATCTTCAATTAACTTTTAAAAAGCTGCCTTTTAATTATATATAATACAGGACTTTTCATATGTACATAAATAAAAATTTGGTTTCAGTATTTTGAACAGGATGATCCTGATTTATATCTAGCAAAAGTAAAGTACATTTTGGAGCATGATGTAGAAGATATGGATCTTTTTTTTGTAGAAGAAGAGTATGATAAAAGTGGCCAGCTAAATAAAGTAATTTATTTTTTCCTTTACTCTTTTATTAATTAATTATTTTAAGCAAAACTATTTTTTTTTTATTAATAATGATTTCAATTTTTCACAGTTAGTAGAATTGGTACCAAATGGAAGTAAAATTAGAGTACACAATGAAACTAAGCATCAATATTTAGATGCTTTAGCTCAATATAGATTGGCTATAAATTTAAAGGATGAAGTTGAGGCTTTTCTTCGCGGATTGAATGATCTCATTCCGGATAATCTTCTAAGTATATTCGACGAAAATGAACTAGAGGTAACTGCAGATATTTTATTACATGTAAATTTTAAAATAAACTAACAAAAATTAATTTACTTCTTATTACCATCATTTTAAAATTTTCAATAAAAACTGTTTTTGAAAAAAAACATAGAGCTGAGAAAATGTATCAGAAGATAAGATATAAATAAAGAAGTCAAAACGTTAATATTTAAAAAATGAGTTTAAGTTTAGGTTATAAAAAAATTCATTCCGAACACATTATCATAAATCTTTTAATAATTACAAAATTACTACCTGACTGTTGATTATATCATCCCCGTTATCTTACCAAAAATATTCGCTGCCTTGGTCTTGCTTAGTCACACGTCTAGTAAGGAACGTTCAACAAGAACGTATGAGAGTAACGTACTCAAAAGAGACAGTTGGTAATTGATTAGTAGGACCTTCATTGTTTAGACCTTACTCAAAAAACGATCTAAACTCTATATAATTATAAAACTCCTCTACGAAGCCATAAAATGCAAATTTGATTTATGGCATGCAACTCTGGCAAACTGTCACGCACTCACTATACACACTCACCTAAAGATATTCGTGAAAGACCTCCTAAAGCAATACAGGTCCAAAAAAAAAAAAAAAATCAAATTAAAAACCTCAACAACACGTTTTCCCTAACGATTTCTAGAAATCCCCGCAGTTGTTTGAAACGCCATTAGTCTAAAGACATCCTGTCTGTGGAAGAGGAGTAACATGTCTAGGATTTCTTTCAAGACAGAGCAAGTTAATTGTGTAAATTTAAGAAAAAGAAAGTACATTAACTCATTTGAATTAGTTGACGTTTTGTAAAAATAAAGCTTTAACAAAAGGGATAGTGGAATAAGAGGGGTCTGGCGGCCCCCACCGGTTTTGAAACAATCGACCCAAAAACTTTGGAGGAGACCGAAAAAAAATTTTTTGAAATTTTTTCCGACCCTCTCCAACCCCACAAAAACCCGTAAACGAGAAAAATGTGTTTTTTTTGATATTTTAATTTTTTTCGAGCGTTCTAATCCTTTTAAAGCGGTTCCAACGCAACTAAAAATTTATTTTGGATGTGTAGATGTTCCCTGAATTTTTTCGGTTTTTACTGTACAGTTAAATGAAGTGAAACATAGCTTTGAATCCAAAAAAATCGTTAAAAATCGGGATTTTTTAAAAACAAGTCTTCGGCATTTTGGGCTGACTCGATGGAAAATGACGGCCTAACTATGGTTGAAAGATACACTCTTACTCTACAAAATGGCGCAATTGAAACTCAATTTGGTTGCTTGTTGTCTGCGATAACTCAATTTGAGTAAAACGCGAATTTAAAAGGTATGCGATTTTGGCCTATAAAATAAGTCACAATTTAATTAAACAAAAAAAGCACCAAAAATAATGTTCGTATAAAGGTATTCTAAATCGCTGATCAAGAATTTGATGTCAAAAACATGTTTTGACAATTGCCAGCTGTTAAAAATGCTGTCCACAAAAAACGAAGAATTCATTTTTTTTCAATTTTTTTTAAATGCACGGATAATTGTTTTTATTTTCAATTCATTGAGGTAATTATAATCTTGAATTTAATGATAAAAGTATATGTTGATATAACGTCATATCACATTTTTTTAGTTTGATTTTGTCGAAGATGTTAATTTTTTGAAATTTTTTTCGCTAAAACAGAGATGCCACCAAAAAAACGAAAACTTCCAAATGATGAATGAATGATGAACCTGTAAAAAGGATCTTCAAATCTTTTTCTGTCATTTCGGGAAAGTCTGATACATCGTCTGATGTCAATGGTTTGAAGATCCTGATGCTGACAAGTTTGAGAGTTCTGATAATTGTCGTTCCACACGATCACGATCTCGCGGAAAAGTTTCGTGATGACTGTGGCTTGTTGATGGTAAATTCGGATCCGCACTGACTAGACGAGTTGAACGACGACATTTTCCGCACAGAACGTTTCCTACATCCACTTCTTTGTCCAGTTCAACCGAAAACAAGTTGGCTTCTTCTTCTGAAGTAATGACTTTTTTTTGCCCGGTGCCGTATCGCAACAGTAGGTCGCATTTTATGCACCTTTCATCATTTGGAAGTTTTCAAATCCAATTCCTCGGATCCGAATCTACCATCAACAAGCCACAGTCATCACGAAACTTTTCCGCAAGATCGTGATCGTGTGGAACGACAATTATCAGAACTCTCAAACTTGTCAGCATCAGGATCTTCAAACCATTGACATCAGACGATGTATCAGACTTTCCCGAAATGACAGAAAAAGATTTGAAGATCCTTTTTACAGGTTCATCATTCATTCATCATTTGGAAGTTTTCGTTTTTTTGGTGGCATCTCTGTTTTAGCTAAAAAAAAATTCAAAAAATTAACATCTTCGACAAAATCAAACTAAAAAAATGTGATATGACGTTTTATCAACATATACTTTTATCATCAAATTCAAGATTATAGTTATGTACCTCAATGAATTGAAAATAAAAACAATTATCCGTGCATTTAAAAAAAATTGAAAAAAAATGAATTCTTCGTTTTTTGTGGACAGCATTTTTAACAGCTGTCAATTGTCAAAACATGTTTTTGACATCAAATTCTTGATCAGCGATTTAGAATACCTTTATACGAACATTATTTTTGGTGCTTTTTTTGTTTAATTAAATTGTGACTTATTTTATAGGCCAAAATCGCATACCTTTTAAATTCGCGTTTTACTCAAATTGAGTTATCGCAGACAACAAGCAACCAAATTGAGTTTCAATTGCGCTATTTTGTAGAGTAAGAGTGTATCTTTCAACCATAGTTAGGCCGTCATTTTCCATCGAGTCAGCCCAAAATGCCGAAGACTTGTTTTTAAAAAATCCCGATTTTTAACGATTTTTTTGGATTCAAAGCTATGTTTCACTTCATTTAACTGTACAGTAAAAACCGAAAAAATTCAGGGAACATCTACACATCCAAAATAATTTTTTAGTTGCGTTGGAACCGCTTTAAAAGGATTAGAACGCTCGAAAAAAATTAAAATATCAAAAAAACACATTTTTCTCGTTTACGGGTTTTTGTGGGGTTGGAGAGGGTCGGAAAAAATTTCAAAAAATTTTTTTTCGGTCTCCTCCAAAGTTTTTGGGTCGATTGTTTCAAAACCGGTGGGGGCCGCCAGACCCCTCTTATTCCGCTACTCCCTTTATCAAATGTTAACTTTAATGAACTTTAAACTCTTTTTTTTCCAGCTGTTAATGTGTGGCACTGGTGAATATAGCGTATCAGATTTTCGTGCCCACCACGTTATCAACGGTTCATCGCCAGAATTTCGTAGGATATTGGATTGGTTTTGGGCGGCCGTTTGTAATTTTACACACGAAGAAATGGCCAGATTGCTTCAATTCACGACCGGAAGTTCACAGCTTCCGCCAGGTGGTTTCAGAGAATTAAGCCCTCGGTTTCAATTAACACCGGCACCAACTTTTGGAAATTTACCTACCGCTCATACTTGGTGAGTATTCTGTGTGTGTTTTTTTAAATAAATTAATCAATAAACTTACTTTTACTCATAATTGATAAACGGTGTGGGTCTCAGGTAAGATTTTTGTAGTGCAATTCTGGTCTCCTGATAGTTTTACTCATTAAGACATCTTTTTCATGGCGAACAGAGTAGTAAGTAGCTCCTAGGACGAGAAAAACTAAGGGCTAGCAGCTGAATTCAATCCTGGTATCGCTCCATGGAAATCCAGTGCATTGATCACTGAGCTAATTCCTTTCCTAGATCAGATTAATTAATTAGAAAGAATCAATTATTCTATTTCAATTTCAATAACTTCTCATTTTTAAATAGGGTGGTTAGGATTAAGCCTCCCTCTAATATATATAATCAGTATTGTAATGTACAACTTTATCTCCTAGCAGTTTTACTAAGAAATAAACATGTACGCTGAGATTCCGAATTTCAAAAAAAAAAGTCCAGAAATGGGAATTCATACAGTGTTATTAATTAGTATAATACGATTTTCTGGTAACCCATTCCAACTAATTTTTCCGACCACGACTGTCTATCTAACTTTTTTTTGTATCAGAAACAGAGTCAATTTTAATTTTGATTTTAAGAGGCTGCAATCTCCTACAATACAAACTTTGTAGATAAGCTTTTAATTATTGTTTTAATTTTTCAGTTTTAACCAATTGTGCCTGCCAGATTATGACAGCTATGAACAATTCGAGAGGGCCCTATTATTAGCTATAAATGAAGGATCTGAGGGTTTTGGTATGATATGATAATTTTATAGAATCTATTGTTTACTATTAGTATAAATTCTTTTCTTTTCATTGTAATAATTTTAAGCATAAGAAATTTTGTTTTAAAAGTGGAAAGTAAATTAGATAAAAGAAAAATAATAAGCTAAATTGAAAATATTGCTTTATTTTTTTAGCTGAAACAATATTTTGAATTGGCGAAAAAAAAATGGATGAATAAAAATAATAAATGGTATAAACTAAATTTGAAACGTAGTAATATGGATATGGATTTATAAAAATTGAAAAAAATAAATTCATTCTATTTTCCTCTTAAAAAAAAAAACCAAGTAAGGTCAATAAAAGTTAATTAATTGCAATAATAAGAGAAAACCTTAGAATTACTTTAAAAAAATTGTAAATATATTTATATATTGTAAGTCCAAAAGTATTCAATTTTAAATTTATAGAAGCGCAAATATTATTCGATAACCAAACGGTAGTTTAAAAAAAAAAATCATTAATGATAAACATTATTGAAATAATCATTCACAATTATTAATGATGAGCTGTAATGATTATTACACAAAATACGTCTTTCTTATACGTAACTTTTTTTATTCCATTTAATGATTTTCAGAAATCTTTTAAAAACACCTCTTTTTTTCCCTCAAAAATCAATAATATGTTAGATTAATTTTACGGATAACATGCATTTTTAAGGACTTCTAAAAGAACGACTGACGTTTGGTTTTCATATAAATTGGAATTTTATTATAAGGTTGAATAAATTAAAAAAAAAAAATCTCATTAAAGATGAAAGTTCCATTTTTCAGAATGACCTTTTTCCCCCCCAAAAAAAATAATTTTAAGGATATTTTGAAGACCAACGAATTAGGATTACTTTAAAACACCATTTTCAGTGAAATGGTTAATCATCTCTAAGCAATGAATAATAAACTTTTAACAAATAAAGTTAAGTAAATTTGTTATAATAAAATTTTAGTAAGGGAGGCTGTAAAGTTTTAACTTTATTTTAACGTAAATTTTACACTTGGTTTTCAAAAAGCAAAAATATATACTTTAAAAAACTAAGTATAACTTTAGTAAAATGCAGACAATGTAAATGTAAATAATACCGTTGTACAAAATATAAACTTACTTTGTAGTCGTGTTTGTGCGCTTATTGCATGTTAGTTATATTTCTGGATGTACAATTAGAAATTTAATTCCATTGTATCTTGTATTTTTTTCTATATACTTCCATGCATACATTTTTGTAATTATAAGTCAGAGGTGCATCATTTTTATTTTTATTTTCTCCTGTCATTTGTTGGAATATTGCTGTACGCTTATTTAGATTTTACAAATTTTGAAATTAATCTGAAAGTAACAATTTATCATCACTAGTTGTAAATTTTTTTTGGATAACATCTAAAGTTACCGCTTGCTATCAACTTACATTACATATTCTCCTGGTTAAACATGGAAGAAATTCTCACGTCCTCAGCGCACCCTACTGTCCCTAGGTTCTTGCAAAACTTCCCAGTTGGTACGGGCTTAAAAAAAAATAGCTCAAGTTTTAATTTTAGATGTATTAGTATTTGATATCACAAAAAAAAACGAATAGAATTTGTTAGCACATTCAGTTTCTGATATATCACACTCCCAAAAATGAAAGTACTGTGATATGAATACATAATATAAATAATTATGAACCTTAAACCATACCAGAAAAATAAATAGCAATACAAAGGTTAGTGATTTTGTTCGTGCGAGAGGGTCTGATATGGTCACATACACCCTAATGTAAATGAAACCGAAACTCTGGATTTAGTTCATAGGGAAAACTAAAAGAAATCCTTAGAAAAAAAAAACTTAAAAAGAAAACTAAGAAATAAGTCTTCTCACGATAATTTTGTTTTCTCTGAAAGTACATAATATATTACATGCGTTTTTTTGTTATACTGGGAATGTCTTCCAAGTTTAACCATTTGGCTTTAAGTTTGTAACTAAACAAAAAATCTTTCTGCGCTAATTAGAACTTTTAATTTCAACTTTGGGCCCGATTTTTCATAAATATTTATAAAATACTAAAAATATTTACCTTCTTAATCCGTTTACATTATTGGAATAACATTTATTCGGATATATCCCTTTTTGATTTCATAATTTAGTGATTTTTATTTTTGATGCATTTCTAATCCTTGTAAGATATAATGAATTAAGAATATTAAATATGCACGTAGTTCCTAAAAAACAATTAAAACAAATTAATTGTTAATGAGTCTAGTTAATTAAACAAAAAAATATTTTTATGGTTATCATATACAATCTCTTCATTTCATTATACAATTAAAAAGAAAAAAAAAAATCATACAAAAAACATACAATTATAAGTCTAATTGGAGTCCAAAATTTTATACTATCGTGGCCTTAACTTACCACCATTAAAATGGAGGACTAAACAAAAAAAATTTGTAAACTTTCAAAATGTTTTTTTCTCAAATATAAGCAACAACTAAAATGCAAGAAAATTTATATCTTATAAAAAAAAAACAACAAATTTATCTTTAATTATAGTTATTAAGGAATCTTGGTCCTCTTTCTCAAGCCCCCTCCTGAAAATTTAGGAAAATAAAAGCAAAATTGGCGAAAACAACAACTTGTTGCACCATCAGAATATTTATATTTTAAATGTATACTTCAAGATAATAATTAATACAGTTTATTTTAAGATGAGAAAGAATACAAATTTTATTTGAGATTATTATAATAAAAGCAAAGCAATTAAGACTGAATGTAGTCAATTGTACTGTTATCGTTACCTCTATTTACAATGGAGGCATAAATTTAATTATTTTTTATTTTTCTAGTTGTTATTTGTTAAGAATTTTACTTAATTAAAAATGAAAAAAGTTTTTTGTATCTCCGAATTTTTTTTTTTTTATTCCAAATTACATTAAAAAGATTTTCAGTGTATTAAAAAGAAACTTTGTAGATTATTAAAAAAAGCTAAAATGATCTTGTTAGAGATTTTCGCGCGCCCACTAAATTTGTAACAGTTGCAGCCCTCTAAAATACAGAAAAACTGAGGTAAGGTCACCCGTACTTCCTAATTCAAAAGTTTTATGGATCTTTTACAACACCACAATGTGTCAGAAGTGTTGATGAGTTAGGGTTTGCCTCAGTGGATGCTGTAAGTCAAAACCAAGTATGTTGCACGCGATTACTATCTTAGGAGTTTAGAACAATACCGATTAAATCTTGGAAGCAGTACAGTGAGAACAAACTTCTCAAAGTGGAAGAACACCCTGATTTGTGGGCAAGGACTTGCCCCTGTTAAAATAGATTTTTGTTCCTTGGCCAGTAGCTTTTAGAAGCACTTTTGAGTCCAACTGCCTTTGCTTATACCAGCACTTCTTTTGTACCTACTTCTGTCAACATCCTTCATTATGATAACTTATGCGACGTGTGAAAAGAGAGCTGAGGGAAAACAAATTATTTCGAAAAGTACATTTGCACTCTAGTACGTCGGTTTAAGGCAAATAGACTGAAGACTATGTAAGACTGTAAATTGTTCCTCGACTTCTAAACTTTACTTGGTTACAATGACAATGAAGTCAATAAATGTATTAAGAGTCTTCTCTACCTTCCTCCAAAATCTGCCGACAGAGTATAATCAACAATTTTCCATCATTAACTATTATTCAGACCTAGCAGTGCCTCAGATCCATTCCGGTTACAGTTGCCAAGATAGATATTTGTATACCTCAGTCTTGAGAGATAATTTTATAATTAGTTTCTGTCTTCTTTTCTGATTTACTCCTGGAGTGGCCAATCGCTTAAAGCGCCAAGGATTCAGGCTCAATGGCTGCTTGGTATTAGTGAAATTTGAATTTCTATTCGAGGAAAAATTGAGAATCTTTCCCGACAACCTTTGGATTAATTAGGATTTCCATCTGATGCATTTTTCATTACTGCTTAATCAAAAACTTTTGTTCTTAAAAAGTTCCAAAGGGTGAATTTAAAGTGTAAGAATTAAGGGAAAGAAAAATAAGAAGAAAAAAATCACATAATAAAATTTGCTATAATGCACAAACTCTAGTTTCTCGAATAAATGCACATAAACTATGTACAAACAAACAAAAATCTTTCCATATGTTTTACTTGGTTTTCCACTAAGTCAAACAATCTCAAACATTTTCATCTACATATTGTTCTATAGGTAAAAAATTGTTTTATTTTTCTATGTTAAAACTGCTTTGAAATTTAAACATTAAATTTTATTAATTTTTTAAAGAAAAGATCAGTCTGTGACGATAAGGTAACTAACTGTCTACCTAACGCAACGTAACCGTTGTTACAATTTGGTCACGTAAAGCGTAATTCTGTGATACTAGGTTTTTTGTTGGTTAGCACCAAAATTATTTTTTATCGTAAATATTAAATATTAAATTTTAATGAAGTATAAAGTTTATGTTTCAATAATTGTTTTTAAAGAAAGAAGACCGCGAAAATTATGCATCAAAAACGAAAATTACATGTTTCTATAGTTTAAAGAATTTAAAAGTTAAGATATGCCTTGATTAAAAAAAATAATACAATATACCTAACTCAAGCACGTAATTTCGATAATCGTTATAAGTACTCTTTCTTTTTCAAACGAAGCATTTAATTTGTTTTTATTGTACAAATGGAAATAAAATAATGCATGAAGTCATTTCTTATGAAAGCTGCAATAACATGTAAATCATATCATCATATATTATTAATATTTAGCAAAAGCAATTAAAAAACTGCAAGTTAATTAGACGTATTGTAAGCATTAAGTAATTGAATACCAGGTATTCCCGATTTGCAGTTGGTTATATTTCTTAAATATATTAATAATACGATATGTATTCAGTAGATGATAACTTACTAATTGAATAGTATTTGTGAAGTTTGTGATTTAATTATAATAAAGAAATAACAGTAATAACGGATAAATCCATTGTTTAGCTTAATTGAAGAAAAAGAAAAACTGCACTGTGCTTACCGAGAGAAATGGGATCATATGTAAATTCCACATTTTTTTTAAATTCATGATTGGTATTGTCCATTTTTTGCTTTCAGTAAAAAAGTTTAAACATTTGAACTAATGTATTTGGGGCACGAGATCCTGGGATCCGTTAAACTCCATTGAAGCATTATTAACATTAATGTCTGTTCTGTAACCTGTCTGTAGGGTTAACAAAATTTAAGGTTAGTTAGTATTGAAAACAAGACAGAATTAGAAAAAAAGACAAAAATAATAAAACAAAATGTTTGTAATAAATAAATATTTGATAATCTGAAAAAAAGTTGATCGTAGTTATTGTAAAATAAAGGTAAGATGCCAAATATTTTTTTTTTATTTGTTTATGTTTCTCTTAAAAAAGTCATTGACAATTCTTTTAAAAAAATATAAGCAAAAGAAATATTTAGTCTAAATTAAAAATATGATGTTATTTATAATAGTATTTAATTTGTATTGGAGTACAAAGTTATTTACCTACATGAATGCTTTAATTGTGAATAAGAATTTGTATTTAAATTCAGATTTACAGAAATCATATTAGCTATAGAATTGGAAGTTCTTTTATTATTTTTTAGTAGAAGTATAGTGAAAAATGGTGATGGAAGATACAATGTTAACAAATAGTGTGATAAGCAGAGAATGTGAAGAGTAATTTAGAAACGTAGATGTAGAGATTTTAAACAGATTTGATTCTAGATGTTCTACATTTGATGAGAATATTTAGGGTGCTAGAATTGTTTTTTTTTTCCGACTACGTACGGTTTTCAGTGTCACTTGATTGTTGGGCCTTCTGAATGTCTCATTTGCAAACCTTGTATGTAGAAATTTTAGTCCAAAGCTTCTAGCCAGTTTAGCATCGCACCATAATGAAAATTTGCCAGTTTAAATTTTTCACTTCTTTCTTCATTACAGGCTTTTTTTTGGGGGGGGGGCTACCCAAAAAATGTATCCCTGTCTTCTTTGCCTTGTTACAAAATGAAGAGGCCGGGGAATGTGCAACACCGATACAATGTAGGGTTTATTAAGATTATCAGCCCTAATCAACATAGTCTGAAGGCTTGACCGAGTTGGGAAATGTTACCACTTTTATTTTCGAAGTGGTTTCTACATTTTTTTCACAGCCTAAAGATAATATGTAGCTTTTTGAACTTCATTTAGTTTGCCTTTACTCGAATGCAAAGGATAATTAGTTTTGAAATTTTATCAACCTTGTCACCTAAGATTTTTGGCTTTGCAAAGTTTCCCACAAATATGTTAATTTTTATAAGCTAAATGAAATGCAAGTTTTATTTTTATTTTTTTTTTCTAAATTTTGTGATAAAATTAAGCAGATCGAAAGAAGTTTTATGGTTACTGTTTCAAATTCAAGCGCTGGTTTAAACTATTTTTTAGCTATTATTAACTTTTTTTTAGGAATTTATAATTTAATGTTAATTTAATTTTTTCTAATTATTACTTTTAAAGACTTCCTTGTAAAAAAAAAGAAGAAGCTGTTTCTTTCATTACATCCAAATTCAAGTTGATCAATACTATTGAATTACGTACTTCGAACACTTAGTTTTTAGTTTTGGAGATTTTTAAATCAAAATTTGAAAAAATAATGTCTAAATTTATAATCTAAATGAAGTTATTTAGATTTTAATAACTATGTAATTATATTTTGTAAATAAAAATTGATCCATAAACTTGTTTAGCCTTTATTACAATTATCTTTTTTATTTAAAAAAAAAAATGTTTTACAGGTTTTATAGAATAGAATAAGTAGAGCATCAATATTGAGAGTGGTTTAATTGAAAAAATAATATGGTAATAAAAATATAAAAAAACTGCCTTTGCATTAATTATTTTACTAATAAATTACCGTATAATAATATATTACAAATAACTAGAACAAAAAATTAAAAAATAAAATATAAAGCATAATGTACATATATACAATATTACTGAATAGGGAACAAACATTTTAGTAAATAGACTAAAATTAAATTTAGTTACGGCTTTTAAGATATATTACTGTAAATAAACATGTAGTTATTTGTTACAAATTAAGCTTTGTGAAATATGAATCGAAATTTAAAGCTTAAGTAAATTAAAACAAAACTGTTGGTTGTGTATATTTAAAAAAAAATAAATTATTGATTAGGCTACATTGTTAAAAAAACCACAAATTATCCACAAATTAGGTGCTATTTTGTTTAATCAAATGTAATCAATAAAGAACAAATTGTAAAACGATATTCTGTTATTTCTTGTTGGAAACCATAATCCATCTATTTTTAATTATTTTTTTTTATGATAGCAATGATTTTAATGCTTCTTTTCTTTCAAATTTTGATTTCAATTTAAAGAGAGTAGTTACTGGAAAAAATCGGTTACTTATTCAAATTTTAACGACATATTTGCAGCTCTTATTGGTAGCCTTATAACTCTTTCCCATACATTGCTTCCAGTAGCTCAATGAATTAATTGGAGGAAATCTTTCTGATTTTGTGTCTGCTCTCCGATCTGATAGCTTACCGAAGGACTACTTCGCTCGTGTTGCTCATCAGGCCAGTAAGGTAACCCCGGATCTATCTTCGTCAGTTCGTCGCGGGACGTTAAAAAGATTTTCCGGCTGTCTGTCAGAGGAATACATCCATTGCTGTTACGTCTATTTCCTTAATATGTTACAACGTCTCTGGGTTGCGGTCTAAAATTGTAAATTTTTTAGCTTCTTTTTTATGTTTATTGAGAAAATATGATATTTTTTTTCTTTTAGAAACTTTTGTTTTAGAGGACTCTTATAATTTTTTTAACAATTATTTTCCAGATCATAATTTAATGTGGGTTTCAGCTAGGAGAACCTCCAAGCATGGGCGGGCTAGTGGTGGAATGCTATGTGGAATAAAACGTTCTAAGAATAACTTTTACTACTCTACATTGGGAGGACGTACTGTGGTTTGTTCCAGGCAAAAAGGTGAACTCATATTTGTAATTCCGGTATACCTAAACTATAATGACTGGGATAATGACTTCACTAACCTTTGTGAATCTATAGAGTTGTGTCCATCTGGAAAATTAATCTTGTTGGGTGATTTTAACGTTAGGATTGGATTGTCCCAGACTCTCCCAGACGACTTACTTCTCAACAATCCTAAATGTTCTCCTGTCAGGTCATCTAAAGATACTGTTTTAAATAAGGTCGGTTCACGATTTCTAGTGTTTTGTGATAATAATGATCTGATAATTCTGAATGGCCGTTTTGAAGATGATAGGGAGGGTGCATTCACTTTCATTGGTTCTATGGGCTGCTCGGTGAATGACTTAGGCTGTGTATCATTCGACTGTCTACCGTTTATTGATCATTTTTCCGTTCTTAGTGAAACTTACTCGGACCACTTGCCTTTATCGCTCTCTATACGTTTAGAACAGGTAATAAGCAATGATACGTTGCCACTTCTTCCTCAGCTTATCTGGAGAGGAAAAGATAGAGATATTTATAGGCAGAATTTAGATAATGAAATAAATGAAGTTTCTCATTTTCCTGCTGATCCTTAACAATATGCCGACATTTTGACGGTCTGCATCAAGCACTCATGTCCTTCTCCTGCTTCTTTATCCTCATATCTTAATTCCTACCAGAAAAATCCTTGGTTTGACTATAGTTGCCTCCAAGCAAGAAAAAGGGCCTTGAGGCTCTTGAACCTATTTCGGAAAACTAACTCTATC
Organism: Rhodnius prolixus; assembly: GCF_049639745.1. Lineage (NCBI taxonomy): Eukaryota > Metazoa > Arthropoda > Insecta > Hemiptera > Reduviidae > Rhodnius > Rhodnius prolixus. Next base: position 49,011 of record NW_027411584.1, on the reverse strand, counting down.
TTAGTGAAAAACGTTTATCGTGAAGAAAATAAAAAGTATTTTTTGCTCTGTACCAGCCTTAAAAGAAAATATTACTCCTCCTTATGCGATAAACTTAAAGCTGCTTTCGACTCTAAACAGTTTTAGTATTTAGTGAATAGTTTCCGTCGAAAGCATTTTATCTGTGGTAACAATATCTCTATGGACACTCTCGTGTCTCATTTCAAAACTTTACTCAATCCTCCTTTAGTTTCCTCAATTTCTTATGCAGATCCATTTATTGTTTCGCATGAACTGGATTCTCCTTTTTCACTTGATGAGCTTCTTCATGTTCTCTCTCTCCTTAAAAACAATAAAGCACCAGGGCCTGATGGCATAACTTATGAATTTTACAAAAATGCAACTTCTACCTTTATTGACAGTCTCTTAGCCTTTTTTAATTACATTTATGAAAGCGGCAATCCTCCTTTATCATTTAGTAAATCTACAATATTTCCTCTCTATAAATAAGGAAATATCAATGAGGTTTCCAACTACAGGGGCATTTCATGTTTAAACTCTCTAGCTAAAATATTTACATCTTTGTTGCTCCGTAGGTTGGAACATTTTGTGGTACAAAATAATTTGTTGAGCGAATGCCAGGCCGGGTTTAGGCGCGGTTATTCCGCTGTCGATAATATTTTCATTTTAACTGGTTTAATAAACCTTAATTTTTCTGAAAGAGGCAAGAAAATTTATTGTTTCCTTGTAGATTTGAAGTCGGCCTTCGATACCGTAGATCATTCTTCTCTTTTTTTAAAATTGTTCAACCTGGGTATTTCCTCTAAATTTCTGATCTGTTTAAAGAAATTATATTTCTCAGCCTTATCCTCAGTCCGTGGTAGAGATGGAATCTCTGAATATTTCCGGGTGGGTTCAGGAGTTAGACAGGGATGTCTTTTAAGCCCTATTCTCTTTTCTCTGTTTGTAGACGACCTTCCGTCTATCCTAGAAGGTGGCGTTATAATAGGAGGCACTAAGATCAAAATATTGCTTTACGCGGATGATCTTGTTCTCATATCCGATAACCCAGTCAGTCTCCAAAGAAATATTAATATTTTAGCAAATTATTGTGACCAATGGAATTTACAAGTAAATCTTAAGAAGTCAAAGATATTGATTTTTCGTAAGGGAGGCAGATTTGCGGCATCTGAGAAGTGGTTTTACAAAGGCGTAAGAATTGAGATTGTAAACCGGTACAAGTACCTGGGAGTAACGTTAACTCCCCGGCTTTCCTTTATCCACCATCTTGAAGAGAGAGTCTCCTCGGCTAAACTTGGTCTAAACAGGGTCTGGTCCAAATTTATTACAAATAACAACATCCCATTAAATGCTAAAATACAAGTTTTTAAGAGTGTCTCACGCGCAGTAGTCTGCTATGGTTCCCAAGTTTGGGGTTTTCAATCTTATGAAATCATAGAAAAGTTTCAAAGATTTTTTATAAAGAAGTTGTATGGTTTACCATTAGTAGCACCTTCATACATGCTAGCCATAGAGACTGAGTTGCCTCCTTTTGAATCCCATACCCTTCATTTGCACATAAAATATTTAATTAAAGTTCTTTCTTTGCCTGATCACCGCCTATCTAAAATTGTTGCCCTCCAGATTATTAATAATAAGGTCTATTGGTTTAAACATTGGCTCACCCTCTCCAGGTGTTACCAATATGATTTTCATTTCTCTTTCGTTGACCCTTCTGATTGTCCTAAACAGCTTCTGCAACTTCCAGATGCTATTAATAAGTCTCGTCTGGTGGAGTCTGTAAATCGTGCAGTAGCATCCGACCGGTTTTTATTGTATAGAGTATTGATTTCGGACTATCGGGAAAAGGTTACGGTCTCCTTCTCCGAGAATCTAAGCCACTCTGAACTTCGCTGGCTATTTAAGCTGAGGGGAGAGTTACTATATTTAAATGGTAGACCTTGGCTTGAAAGAGATTCCGACCTTGAAATGTGTTCTCTTTGTAACTTCAATACCCGCGAAGAGATATCATTTTCTGGGTATGTGTCCTCTATTTGCGGAATTTCGAGTTCTTTAATTCAATAAGCGAACTCTTGCAAGGGATGAAATTATTGCTATTTATCTGGCCAAGTAAATCCTCGCCCATTGATCCGCTATGCTCGTCATGCTTGGAGAGTTCGGTATATCTGGATTGTGGATTCTTCTTAGAATTTATTTTCATATACATTTCATTTATTTTTTTTGTAATCATTATTTTGAACTTTTTTCGTTTTTGTACTTTCTTATTTAATTTGTTATAAAAGTTGGTCTCTTCTTTGTAGTAGTTCACTATTATTATTTTATGTTTATACTTTTTATTTATTTATTTTATTCATTTTTATTTTTAATCTTTTTAGGTCTAGCTTTCTTTGTTTTATTGAGAAAGAGTATTTTCATTTAAACAATAGTAAACTCTGGCAGACGGCTGCATGTAGCCATGCCTATTATACTTTTGTACCAAAAATTTAATGTACTTAAATAAAGTATTATTATTATTATTATTATTACATTGCTTCCAGCAACTACCTGTTACTTGCATGAATGAATTTTTAATAACTACCCAATTGAAGAAAATTACAACGTGCAGTGTGTCATTATAAGAATTGGTACTTAAATTATTGTACTTACATAAATTAAAATAAATAGTAAACAAAGTATACATTAGCAAATAATAAAGAAAAAAGAAGGAATTCATTGCCAATCCATCTTAACAAATAAAAGTTTTGTAAAAAGAAAAATACTTTATTAGGATCTACAGAATATTGAATATTATTCCTTGGTGTACAATGCAGGCCCGGATTGAAAATAGAATGATAGCAACAGAAAGGAAGGAAATTCCAGTAAAACTAAGAAAGATTTCTCTATTGCTCTCTCTTTTTGGAACCCCTACTTCTAAAACTAGCCCAGCTAACGTGTACAATGCAGGCCTGGCTTGAAAATAGAATGATAGCAACAAAAAGGAAGGAAATTCCAGTAAAACTAAGAAAGATTTCTCTATTGCTCTCTCTTTTTGGAACCCCTACTTCTAAAACTAGCCCAGCTAACGTGTACAATGCAGGCCTGGCTTGAAAATAGAATGATAGCAACAAAAAGGAAGGAAATTCCAGTAAAACTAAGAAAGATTTCTCTATTGCTCTCTCTTTTTGGAACCCCTACTTCTAAAACTAGCCCAGCTAACGTGTACAATGCAGGCCTGGCTTGAAAATAGAATGATAGCAACAAAAAGGAAGGAAATTCCAGTAAAACTAAGAAAGATTTCTCTATTGCTCTCTCTTTTTGGAACCCCTACTTCCAAAACAAACCCACCTAACGTGTACAATGCAGGCCTGGCTTGGAAATAGAATGATAGCAACAGAAAGGAAGGAAATTCCAGTAAAACTAAGAAAGATTTCTCTATTGCTCTCTCTTTTTGGAACCCCTACTTCTAAAACTAGCCCAGCTAACGTGTACAATGCAGGCCTGGCTTGAAAATAGAATGATAGCAACAAAAAGGAAGGAAATTCCAGTAAAACTAAGAAAGATTTCTCTATTGCTCTCTCTTTTTGGAACCCCTACTTCCAAAACAAACCCACCTAACGTGTACAATGCAGGCCTGGCTTGGAAATAGAATGATAGCAACAGAAAGGAAGGAAATTCCAGTAAAACTAAGAAAGATTTCTCTATTGCTCTCTCTTTTTGGAACCCCTACTTCTAAAACTAGCCCAGCTAACGTGTACAATGCAGGCCTGGCTTGAAAATAGAATGATAGCAACAAAAAGGAAGGAAATTCCAGTAAAACTAAGAAAGATTTCTCTATTGCTCTCTCTTTTTGGAACCCCTACTTCCAAAACAAACCCACCTAACGTGTACAATGCAGGCCTGGCTTGGAAATAGAATGATAGCAACAGAAAGGAAGGAAATTCCAGTAAAACTAAGAAAGATTTCTCTATTGCTCTCTCTTTTTGGAACCCCTACTTCCAAAACAAACCCACCTAACGTGTACAATGCAGGCCTGGCTTGGAAATAGAATGATAGCAACAGAAAGGAAGGAAATTCCAGTAAAACTAAGAAAGATTTCTCTATTGCTCTCTCTTTTTGGAACCCCTACTTCTAAAACTAGCCCAGCTAACGTGTACAATGCAGGCCTGGCTTGAAAATAGAATGATAGCAACAAAAAGGAAGGAAATTCCAGTAAAACTAAGAAAGATTTCTCTATTGCTCTCTCTTTTTGGAACCCCTACTTCCAAAACAAACCCACCTAACGTGTACAATGCAGGCCTGGCTTGGAAATAGAATGATAGCAACAAAAAGGAAGGAAATTCCAGTAAAACTAAGAAAGATTTCTCTATTGCTCTCTCTTTTTGGAACCCCTACTTCCAAAACAAACCCACCTAACGTGTACAATGCAGGCCTGGCTTGAAAATAGAATGATAGCAACAAAAAGGAAGGAAATTCCAGTAAAACTAAGAAAGATTTCTCTATTGCTCTCTCTTTTTGGAACCCCTACTTCCAAAACAAACCCACCTAACGTGTACAATGCAGGCCTGGCTTGAAAATAGAATGATAGCAACAAAAAGGAAGGAAATTCCAGTAAAACTAAGAAAGATTTCTCTATTGCTCTCTCTTTTTGGAACCCCTACTTCCAAAACAAACCCACCTAACGTGTACAATGCAGGCCTGGCTTGAAAATAGAATGATAGCAACAAAAAGGAAGGAAATTCCAGTAAAACTAAGAAAGTTTTCTCTATTGCTCTCTCTTTTTGGAACCCCTACTTCTAAAACTAGCCCAGCTAACGTGTACAATGCAGGCCTGGCTTGAAAATAGAATGATAGCAACAAAAAGGAAGGAAATTCCAGTAAAACTAAGAAAGATTTCTCTATTGCTCTCTCTTTTTGGAACCCCTACTTCTAAAACTAGCCCAGCTAACGTGTACAATGCAGGCCTGGCTTGAAAATAGAATGATAGCAACAAAAAGGAAGGAAATTCCAGTAAAACTAAGAAAGATTTCTCTATTGCTCTCTCTTTTTGGAACCCCTACTTCTAAAACTAGCCCAGCTAACGTGTACAATGCAGGCCTGGCTTGAAAATAGAATGATAGCAACAAAAAGGAAGGAAATTCCAGTAAAACTAAGAAAGATTTCTCTATTGCTCTCTCTTTTTGGAACCCCTACTTCCAAAACAAACCCACCTAACGTGTACAATGCAGGCCTGGCTTGGAAATAGAATGATAGCAACAGAAAGGAAGGAAATTCCAGTAAAACTAAGAAAGATTTCTCTATTGCTCTCTCTTTTTGGAACCCCTACTTCTAAAACTAGCCCAGCTAACGTGTACAATGCAGGCCTGGCTTGAAAATAGAATGATAGCAACAAAAAGGAAGGAAATTCCAGTAAAACTAAGAAAGATTTCACTATTGCTCTCTCTTTTTGGAACCCCTACTTCCAAAACAAACCCACCTAACGTGTACAATGCAGGCCTGGCTTGGAAATAGAATGATAGCAACAGAAAGGAAGGAAATTCCAGTAAAACTAAGAAAGATTTCTCTATTGCTCTCTCTTTTTGGAACCCCTACTTCTAAAACTAGCCCAGCTAACGTGTACAATGCAGGCCTGGCTTGAAAATAGAATGATAGCAACAAAAAGGAAGGAAATTCCAGTAAAACTAAGAAAGATTTCTCTATTGCTCTCTCTTTTTGGAACCCCTACTTCTAAAACTAGCCCAGCTAACGTGTACAATGCAGGCCTGGCTTGAAAATAGAATGATAGCAACAAAAAGGAAGGAAATTCCAGTAAAACTAAGAAAGATTTCTCTATTGCTCTCTCTTTTTGGAACCCCTACTTCTAAAACTAGCCCAGCTAACGTGTACAATGCAGGCCTGGCTTGAAAATAGAATGATAGCAACAAAAAGGAAGGAAATTCCAGTAAAACTAAGAAAGATTTCTCTATTGCTCTCTCTTTTTGGAACCCCTACTTCTAGAACTAGCCCAGCTAACGTGTACAATGCAGGCCTGGCTTGAAAATAGAATGATAGCAACAAAAAGGAAGGAAATTCCAGTAAAACTAAGAAAGATTTCTCTATTGCTCTCTCTTTTTGGAACCCCTACTTCCAAAACAAACCCACCTAACGTGTACAATGCAGGCCTGGCTTGGAAATAGAATGATAGCAACAGAAAGGAAGGAAATTCCAGTAAAACTAAGAAAGATTTCTCTATTGCTCTCTCTTTTTGGAACCCCTACTTCCAAAACAAACCCACCTAACGTGTACAATGCAGGCCTGGCTTGGAAATAGAATGATAGAACCAGAAAGGAAGGAAATTCCAGTAAAACTAAGGAAGATTTCTCTATTTCTCTCTCTTTATGGAACCCCTACTTCCAAAACAAGCCCACCTAACATGTACAATGCAGGCCTGGCTTGGAAATAGAATGATAGCAACAGAAAGGAAGGAAATTCCAGTAAAACTAAGAAAGATTTCTCTATTGCTCTCTCTTTTTGGAACCCCTACTTCTAAAACTAGCCCAGCTAACGTGTACAATGCAGGCCTGGCTTGAAAATAGAATGATAGCAACAAAAAGGAAGGAAATTCCAGTAAAACTAAGAAAGATTTCTCTATTGCTCTCTCTTTTTGGAACCCCTACTTCCAAAACAAACCCACCTAACGTGTACAATGCAGGCCTGGCTTGGAAATAGAATGATAGAACCAGAAAGGAAGGAAATTCCAGTAAAACTAAGGAAGATTTCTCTATTTCTCTCTCTTTATAGAACCCCTACTTCCAAAACAAGCCCACCTAACATGTACAATGCAGGCCTGGCTTGGAAATAGAATGATAGCAACAGAAAGGAAGGAAATTCCAGTAAAACTAAGAAAGATTTCTCTATTGCTCTCTCTTTTTGGAACCCCTACTTCTAAAACTAGCCCAGCTAACGTGTACAATGCAGGCCTGGCTTGAAAATAGAATGATAGCAACAAAAAGGAAGGAAATTCCAGTAAAACTAAGAAAGATTTCTCTATTGCTCTCTCTTTTTGGAACCCCTACTTCCAAAACAAACCCACCTAACGTGTACAATGCAGGCCTGGCTTGGAAATAGAATGATAGAACCAGAAAGGAAGGAAATTCCAGTAAAACTAAGGAAGATTTCTCTATTTCTCTCTCTTTATGGAACCCCTACTTCCAAAACAAGCCCACCTAACATGTACAATGCAGGCCTGGCTTGGAAATAGAATGATAGCAACAGAAAGGAAGGAAATTCCAGTAAAACTAAGAAAGATTTCTCTATTGCTCTCTCTTTTTGGAACCCCTACTTCTAAAACTAGCCCAGCTAACGTGTACAATGCAGGCCTGGCTTGAAAATAGAATGATAGCAACAAAAAGGAAGGAAATTCCAGTAAAACTAAGAAAGATTTCTCTATTGCTCTCTCTTTTTGGAACCCCTACTTCCAAAACAAACCCACCTAACGTGTACAATGCAGGCCTGGCTTGGAAATAGAATGATAGAACCAGAAAGGAAGGAAATTCCAGTAAAACTAAGGAAGATTTCTCTATTTCTCTCTCTTTATGGAACCCCTACTTCCAAAACAAGCCCACCTAACATGTACAATGCTGGCCTGGCTTGGAAATAGAATGATAGCAACAGAAAAGAAGGAAATTCCAGTATAACCAAAGAAGATTTCTCTATTTCTCTCTTTTTTGGAACTCCTACTTCCAAAACAAGCCCACCTAACGTGTACAATGCAGGACTGGCTTGAAAATAGAATGATAGCAACAGAAAGGAAGGAAATTCCAGAAAAACTAAGGAAGATTTCTCTATTTCTCTCTCTTTTTGGAATCCCTACTTCCAAAACAAGCCTACCTAACGTGTACAATGCAGGCCTGGCTTGGAAATAGAATGATAGCAACAGAAAGGAAGGAAAATCCAGTAAAACTAAGGAATATTTCTCTATTTCTCTCTCTTTTTGGAATCCCTACTTCCAAAACAAGCCTACCTAACGTGTACAATGCAGGCCTGGCTTGGAAATAGAATGATAGCAACAGAAAGGAAGGAAATTCCAGAAAAACTAAGGAAGATTTCTCTATTTCTCTCTCTTTTTGGAATCCCTACTTCCAAAACAAGCCTACCTAACGTGTACAATGCAGGCCTGGCTTGGAAATAGAATGATAGAACCAGAAAGGAAGGAAATTCCAGTAAAACTAAGGAAGATTTCTCTATTTCTCTCTCTTTATGGAACCCCTACTTCCAAAACAAGCCCACCTAACGTGTACAATGCAGGCCTGGCTTGGAAATAGAATGATAGCAACAGAAAGGAAGGAAATTCCAGTATAACCAAAGAAGATTTCTCTATTTCTCTCTTTTTTGGAACTCCTACTTCCAAAACAAGCCCACCTAACGTGTACAATGCAGGACTGGCTTGAAAATAGAATGATAGAACCAGAAAGGAAGGAAATTCCAGTATAACCAAAGAAGATTTCTCTATTTCTCTCTTTTTTGGAACTCCTACTTCCAAAACAAGCCCACCTAACGTGTACAATGCAGGACTGGCTTGAAAATAGAATGATAGCAACAGAAAGGAAGGAAATTCCAGAAAAACTAAGGAAGATTTCTCTATTTCTCTCTCTTTTTGGAATCCCTACTTCCAAAACAAGCCTACCTAACGTGTACAATGCAGGCCTGGCTTGGAAATAGAATGATAGCAACAGAAAGGAAGGAAATTCCAGTAAAACTAAGGAAGATTTCTCTATTTCTCTCTCTTTTTGGAATCCCTACTTCCAAAACAAGCCTACCTAACGTGTACAATGCAGGCCTGGCTTGAAAATAGAATGATAGCAACAGAAAGGAAGGAAATTCCAGTAAAACTAAGGAAGATTTCTCTATTTCTCTCTCTTTATGGAACCCCTACTTCCAAAACAAGCCCACCTAACGTGTACAATGCAGGCCTGGCTTGGAAATAGAATGATAGCAACAGAAAGGAAGGAAATTCCAGTATAACCAAAGAAGATTTCTCTATTTCTCTCTTTTTTGGAACTCCTACTTCCAAAACAAGCCCACCTAACGTGTACAATGCAGGACTGGCTTGAAAATAGAATGATAGCAACAGAAAGGAAGGAAATTCCAGAAAAACTAAGGAAGATTTCTCTATTTCTCTCTCTTTTTGGAATCCCTACTTCCAAAACAAGCCTACCTAACGTGTACAATGCAGGCCTGGCTTGGAAATAGAATGATAGCAACAGAAAGGAAGGAAATTCCAGTAAAACTAAGGAAGATTTCTCTATTTATTTCTCTTTTTGGAACCCCTACTTCCAAAACAAGCCCACCTAACGTGTACTATGCAGGCCTGGCTTGAAAATAGAATGATAGCAATAGAAAGGAAGGAAATTGCAGTAAAACCAAAGTAGATTTCTCTATTTTTCTCTCTTTTTGGAACCCCTACTTCCAAAAGAAGCCCACCTGACGTGTACAATGCAGGCCTGGCTTGAAAATAGAATGATAGCAACAGAAAGGAAGGAAATTCCAGTAAAACTAAGGAAGATTTCTCTATTTCTCTCTCTTTTTGGAATCCCTACTTCCAAAACAAGCCTACCTAACGTGTAAAATGCAGGCCTGCCTTGGAAATAGAATGATAGCAACAGAAAGGAAGGAAATTCCAGTAAAACTAAGGAAGATTTCTCTATTTCTCTCTCTTTATGGAACCCCTACTTCCAAAACAAGCCCACCTAACGTGTACAATGCAGGACTGGCTTGAAAATACAATGATAGCAACAAAAAGGAAGGAAATTCCAGTAAAACCAAAGAAGATTTCTCTATTTTTCTCTCTTTTTGGAACCCCTGCTTCCAAAACAAGCCCACCCAACGTGTACAATGCTGGCCTGGCATGGAAATAGAATGATAGCAACAGAAAGGTAGGAAATTCCAGTAAAACTAAGGAAGATTTCTCTATTTCTCTCTCTTTATGGAACCCCTACTTCCAAAACAAGCCCACCTAACGTGTACAATGCAGGCCAGGCTTGGAAATAGAATGATAGCAACAGAAAGGAAGGAAATTCCAGTAAAACTAAGAAAGATTTCTCTATTTCTCTCTCTTATTGGAACCCCTACTTCCAAAACAAACCCACCTAACGTGTACAATGCAAGCCTGGCTTGAAAATAGAATGATAGCATCAAAAAAGAAGGAAATTCCAGTAAAACTAAGAAAGATTTCTCTATTGCTCTCTCTTTTTGGAACCCCTACTTCCAAAACAAACCCACCTAACGTGTACAATGCAGGCCTGGCTTGGAAATAGAATGATAGCAACAGAAAGGAAGGAAATTCCAGTATAACCAAAGAAGATTTCTCTATTTCTCTCTTATTTGGAACTCCTACTTCCAAAACAAGCCCACCTAACGTGTACAATGCAGGCCTGGCTTGGAAATAGAATGATAGCAACAGAAAGGAAGGAAATTCCAGTAAAACCAAAGAAGATTTCTCTATTTCTTTCTCTTTTTGGAACCGCTACTTCCAAAACAAGCCCACCTAACGTGTACAATGCAGGCCTGGCTTGAAAATAGAATGATAGTAACAGAAAGGAAGGAAAGTCCAGTAAAACCAAAGAAGATTTCTCTATTTCTTTCTCTTTTTGGAACCCCTACTTCCAAAACAAGCCCACCTAACGTGTACAATGCAGGCCTGGCTTGAAAATAGAATGATAGTAACAGAAAGGAAGGAAATTCCAGTAAAACCAAAGAAGATTTCTCTATTTCTTTCTCTTTTTGGAACCCCTACTTCCAAAACAAGCCCCCCTAACGTGTACAATGCAGGCCTGGCTTGAAAATAGAATGATAGCAACAGAAAGGAAGGAAATTCCAGTATAACCAAAGAAGATTTCTCTATTTCTCTCTTATTTGGAACTCCTACTTCCAAAACAAGCCCACCTAACGTGTACAATGCAGGCCTGGCTTGAAAATAGAATGATAGCAACAGAAAGGAAGGAAATTCCAGTAAAACCAAAGAAGATTTCTCTATTTCTTTCTCTTTTTGGAACCCCTACTTCCAAAACAAGCCCACCTAACGTGTACAATGCAGGCCTGGCTTGAAAATAGAATGATAGCAACAGAAAGGAAGGAAATTCCAGTAAAACCAAAGAAGATTTCTCTATTTCTTTCTCTTTTTGGAACCCCTACTTCCAAAACAAGCCCCCCTAACGTGTACAATGCAGGCCTGGCTTGAAAATAGAATGATAGCAACAGAAAGGAAGGAAATTCCAGTATAACCAAAGAAGATTTCTCTATTTCTCTCTTATTTGGAACTCCTACTTCCAAAACAAGCCCACCTAACGTGTACAATGCAGGCCTGGCTTGAAAATAGAATGATAGCAACAGAAAGGAAGGAAATTCCAGTAAAACCAAAGAAGATTTCTCTATTTCTTTCTCTTTTTGGAACCCCTACTTCCAAAACAAGCCCACCTAACGTGTACAATGCAGGCCTGGCTTGAAAATAGAATGATAGCAACAGAAAGGAAGGAAATTCCAGTAAAACCAAAGAAGATTTCTCTATTTCTTTCTCTTTTTGGAACCCCTACTTCCAAAACAAGCCCCCCTAACGTGTACAATGCAGGCCTGGCTTGAAAATAGAATGATAGCAACAGAAAGGAAGGAAATTCCAGTATAACCAAAGAAGATTTCTCTATTTCTCTCTTATTTGGAACTCCTACTTCCAAAACAAGCCCACCTAACGTGTACAATGCAGGCCTGGCTTGAAAATAGAATGATAGCAACAGAAAGGAAGGAAATTCCAGTAAAACCAAAGAAGATTTCTCTATTTCTTTCTCTTTTTGGAACCCCTACTTCCAAAACAAGCCCCCCTAACGTGTACAATGCAGGCCTGGCTTGAAAATAGAATGATAGCAACAGAAAGGAAGGAAATTTTAGTATAACCAAAGAAGATTTCTCTATTTCTCTCTTATTTGGAACTCCTACTTCCAAAACAAGCCCACCTAACGTGTACAATGCAGGCCTGGCTTGAAAATAGAATGATAGCAACAGAAAGGAAGGAAATTCCAGTAAAACCAAAGAAGATTTCTCTATTTCTTTCTCTTTTTGGAACCCCTACTTCCAAAACAAGCCCACCTAACGTGTACAATGCAGGCCTGGCTTGAAAATAGAATGATAGCAACAGAAAGGAAGGAAATTCCAGTAAAACCAAAGAAGATTTCTCTATTTCTTTCTCTTTTTGGAACCCCTACTTCTAAAACAAGCCCACCTAACGTGTACAATGCAGGCCTGGCTTGAAAATAGAATGATAGCAACAGAAAGGAAGGAAATTCCAGTAAAACCAAAGAAGATTTCTCTATTTCTTTCTCTTTTTGGAACCCCTACTTCCAAAACAAGCCCACCTAACGTGTACAATGCAGGCCTGGCTTGAAAATAGAATGATAGCAACAGAAAGGAAGGAAATTCCAGTATAACCAAAGAAGATTTCTCTATTTCTCTCTTATTTGGAACTCCTACTTCCAAAACAAGCCCACCTAACGTGTACAATGCAGGCCTGGCTTGAAAATAGAATGATAGCAACAGAAAGGAAGGAAATTCCAGTAAAACCAAAGAAGATTTCTCTATTTCTTTCTCTTTTTGGAACCCCTACTTCCAAAACAAGCCCCCCTAACGTGTACAATGCAGGCCTGGCTTGAAAATAGAATGATAGCAACAGAAAGGAAGGAAATTTTAGTATAACCAAAGAAGATTTCTCTATTTCTCTCTTATTTGGAACTCCTACTTCCAAAACAAGCCCACCTAACGTGTACAATGCAGGCCTGGCTTGAAAATAGAATGATAGCAACAGAAAGGAAGGAAATTCCAGTAAAACCAAAGAAGATTTCTCTATTTCTTTCTCTTTTTGGAACCCCTACTTCCAAAACAAGCCCCCCTAACGTGTACAATGCAGGCCTGGCTTGAAAATAGAATGATAGCAACAGAAAGGAAGGAAATTCCAGTATAACCAAAGAAGATTTCTCTATTTCTCTCTTATTTGGAACTCCTACTTCCAAAACAAGCCCACCTAACGTGTACAATGCAGGCCTGGCTTGAAAATAGAATGATAGCAACAGAAAGGAAGGAAATTCCAGTAAAACCAAAGAAGATTTCTCTATTTCTTTCTCTTTTTGGAACCCCTACTTCCAAAACAAGCCCACCTAACGTGTACAATGCAGGCCTGGCTTGAAAATAGAATGATAGCAACAGAAAGGGAGGAAATTCCAGTAAAACCAAAGAAGATTTCTCTATTGCTCTCTCTTTTTGGAACCCCTACTTCTAAAACTAGCCCAGCTAACGTGTACAATGCAGGCCTGGCTTGAAAATAGAATGATAGCAACAGAAAGGAAGGAAATTCCAGTAAAACCAAAGAAGATTTCTCTATTTCTTTCTCTTTTTGGAACCCCTACTTCCAAAACAAGCCCACCTAACGTGTACAATGCAGCCCTGGCTTGAAAATAGAATGATAGCAACAGAAAGGAAGGAAATTCCAGTAAAACCAAAGAAGATTTCTCTATTTCTTTCTCTTTTTGGAACCCCTACTTCCAAAACAAGCCCACCTAACGTGTACAATGCAGGCCTGGCTTGAAAATAGAATGATAGCAACAGAAAGGAAGGAAATTCCAGTAAAACCAAAGAAGATTTCTCTATTTCTTTCTCTTTTTGGAACCCCTACTTCCAAAACAAGCCCACCTAACGTGTACAATGCAGGCCTGGCTTGAAAATAGAATGATAGCAACAGAAAGGGAGGAAATTCCAGTAAAACCAAAGAAGATTTCTCTATTGCTCTCTCTTTTTGGAACCCCTACTTCCAAAACTAGCCCAGCTAACGTGTACAATGCAGGCCTGGCTTGAAAATAGAATGATAGCAACAGAAAGGAAGGAAATTCCAGTAAAACCAAAGAAGATTTCTCTATTTCTTTCTCTTTTTGGAACCCCTACTTCCAAAACAAGCCCACCTAACGTGTACAATGCAGGCCTGGCTTGAAAATAGAATGATAGCAACAGAAAGGAAGGAAATTCCAGTAAAACCAAAGAAGATTTCTCTATTTCTTTCTCTTTTTGGAACCCCTACTTCCAAAACAAGCCCACCTAACGTGTACAATGCAGGCCTGGCTTGAAAATAGAATGATAGCAACAGAAAGGAAGGAAATTCCAGTAAAACCAAAGAAGATTTCTCTATTTCTTTCTCTTTTTGGAACCCCTACTTCCAAAACAAGCCCCCCTAACGTGTACAATGCAGGCCTGGCTTGAAAATAGAATGATAGCAACAGAAAGGAAGGAAATTCCAGTATAACCAAAGAAGATTTCTCTATTTCTCTCTTATTTGGAACTCCTACTTCCAAAACAAGCCCACCTAACGTGTACAATGCAGGCCTGGCTTGAAAATAGAATGATAGCAACAGAAAGGAAGGAAATTCCAGTAAAACCAAAGAAGATTTCTCTATTTCTTTCTCTTTTTGGAACCCCTACTTCCAAAACAAGCCCACCTAACGTGTACAATGCAGGCCTGGCTTGAAAATAGAATGATAGCAACAGAAAGGGAGGAAATTCCAGTAAAACCAAAGAAGATTTCTCTATTGCTCTCTCTTTTTGGAACCCCTACTTCTAAAACTAGCCCAGCTAACGTGTACAATGCAGGCCTGGCTTGAAAATAGAATGATAGCAACAGAAAGGAAGGAAATTCCAGTAAAACCAAAGAAGATTTCTCTATTTCTTTCTCTTTTTGGAACCCCTACTTCCAAAACAAGCCCACCTAACGTGTACAATGCAGGCCTGGCTTGAAAATAGAATGATAGCAACAGAAAGGAAGGAAATTCCAGTAAAACCAAAGAAGATTTCTCTATTTCTTTCTCTTTTTGGAACCCCTACTTCCAAAACAAGCCCACCTAACGTGTACAATGCAGGCCTGGCTTGAAAATAGAATGATAGCAACAGAAAGGAAGGAAATTCCAGTAAAACCAAAGAAGATTTCTCTATTTCTTTCTCTTTTTGGAACCCCTACTTCCAAAACAAGCCCACCTAACGTGTACAATGCAGGCCTGGCTTGAAAATAGAATGATAGCAACAGAAAGGGAGGAAATTCCAGTAAAACCAAAGAAGATTTCTCTATTGCTCTCTCTTTTTGGAACCCCTACTTCCAAAACTAGCCCAGCTAACGTGTACAATGCAGGCCTGGCTTGAAAATAGAATGATAGCAACAGAAAGGAAGGAAATTCCAGTAAAACCAAAGAAGATTTCTCTATTTCTTTCTCTTTTTGGAACTCCTACTTCCAAAACAAGCCCACCTAACGTGTACAATGCAGGCCTGGCTTGAAAATAGAATGATAGCAACAGAAAGGAAGGAAATTCCAGTAAAACCAAAGAAGATTTCTCTATTTCTTTCTCTTTTTGGAACCCCTACTTCCAAAACAAGCCCACCTAACGTGTACAATGCAGGCCTGGCTTGAAAATAGAATGATAGCAACAGAAAGGAAGGAAATTCCAGTAAAACCAAAGAAGATTTCTCTATTTCTTTCTCTTTTTGGAACCCCTACTTCCAAAACAAGCCCACCTAACGTGTACAATGCAGGCCTGGCTTGAAAATAGAATGATAGCAACAGAAAGGAAGGAAATTCCAGTAAAACCAAAGAAGATTTCTCTATTTCTTTCTCTTTTTGGAACCCCTACTTCCAAAACAAGCCCACCTAACGTGTACAATGCAGGCCTGGCTTGAAAATAGAATGATAGCAACAGAAAGGGAGGAAATTCCAGTAAAACCAAAGAAGATTTCTCTATTTCTTTCTCTTTTTGGAACCCCTACTTCCAAAACAAGCCCACCTAACGTGTACAATGCAGGCCTGGCTTGAAAATAGAATGATAGCAACAGAAAGGAAGGAAATTCCAGTAAAACCAAAGAAGATTTCTCTATTTCTTTCTCTTTTTGGAACCCCTACTTCCAAAACAAGCCCCCCTAACGTGTACAATGCAGGCCTTGCTTGAAAATAGAATGATAGCAACAGAAAGGAAGGAAATTCCAGTAAAACCAAAGAAGATTTCTCTATTTCTTTCTCTTTTTGGAACCCCTACTTCCAAAACAAGCCCCCCTAACGTGTACAATGCAGGCCTGGCTTGAAAATAGAATGATAGCAACAGAAAGGAAGGAAATTCCAGTAAAACCAAAGAAGATTTCTCTATTTCTTTCTCTTTTTGGAACCCCTACTTCCAAAACAAGCCCACCTAACGTGTACAATGCAGGCCTGGCTTGAAAATAGAATGATAGCAACAGAAAGGAAGGAAATTCCAGTAAAACCAAAGAAGATTTCTCTATTTCTTTCTCTTTTTGGAACCCCTACTTCCAAAACAAGCCCCCCTAACGTGTACAATGCAGGCCTGGCTTGAAAATAGAATGATAGCAACAGAAAGGAAGGAAATTCCAGTAAAACCAAAGAAGATTTCTCTATTTCTTTCTCTTTTTGGAACCCCTACTTCCAAAACAAGCCCCCCTAACGTGTACAATGCAGGCCTGGCTTGAAAATAGAATGATAGCAACAGAAAGGAAGGAAATTCCAGTAAAACCAAAGAAGATTTCTCTATTTCTTTCTCTTTTTGGAACCCCTACTTCCAAAACAAGCCCCCCTAACGTGTACAATGCAGGCCTGGCTTGAAAATAGAATGATAGCAACAGAAAGGAAGGAAATTCCAGTATAACCAAAGAAGATTTCTCTATTTCTCTCTTATTTGGAACTCCTACTTCCAAAACAAGCCCACCTAACGTGTACAATGCAGGCCTTGCTTGAAAATAGAATGATAGCAACAGAAAGGAAGGAAATTCCAGTAAAACCAAAGAAGATTTCTCTATTTCTTTCTCTTTTTGGAACCCCTACTTCCAAAACAAGCCCACCTAACGTGTACAATGCAGGCCTGGCTTGAAAATAGAATGATAGCAACAGAAAGGAAGGAAATTCCAGTAAAACCAAAGAAGATTTCTCTATTGCTCTCTCTTTTTGGAACCCCTACTTCTAAAACTAGCCCAGCTAACGTGTACAATGCAGGCCTGGCTTGAAAATAGAATGATAGCAACAGAAAGGAAGGAAATTCCAGTAAAACCAAAGAAGATTTCTCTATTTCTTTCTCTTTTTGGAACCCCTACTTCCAAAACAAGCCCACCTAACGTGTACAATGCAGGCCTGGCTTGAAAATAGAATGATAGCAACAGAAAGGAAGGAAATTCCAGTAAAACCAAAGAAGATTTCTCTATTTCTTTCTCTTTTTGGAACCCCTACTTCCAAAACAAGCCCACCTAACGTGTACAATGCAGGCCTGGCTTGAAAATAGAATGATAGCAACAGAAAGGAAGGAAATTCCAGTAAAACCAAAGAAGATTTCTCTATTTCTTTCTCTTTTTGGAACCCCTACTTCCAAAACAAGCCCACCTAACGTGTACAATGCAGGCCTGGCTTGAAAATAGAATGATAGCAACAGAAAGGGAGGAAATTCCAGTAAAACCAAAGAAGATTTCTCTATTGCTCTCTCTTTTTGGAACCCCTACTTCCAAAACTAGCCCAGCTAACGTGTACAATGCAGGCCTGGCTTGAAAATAGAATGATAGCAACAGAAAGGAAGGAAATTCCAGTAAAACCAAAGAAGATTTCTCTATTTCTTTCTCTTTTTGGAACCCCTACTTCCAAAACAAGCCCACCTAACGTGTACAATGCAGGCCTGGCTTGAAAATAAAATGATAGCAACAGAAAGGAAGGAAATTCCAGTAAAACCAAAGAAGATTTCTCTATTTCTTTCTCTTTTTGGAACCCCTACTTCCAAAACAAGCCCACCTAACGTGTACAATGCAGGCCTGGCTTGAAAATAGAATGATAGCAACAGTAAGGAAGGAAATTCCAGTAAAACCAAAGAAGATTTCTCTATTTCTTTCTCTTTTTGGAACCCCTACTTCCAAAACAAGCCCCCCTAACGTGTACAATGCAGGCCTGGCTTGAAAATAGAATGATAGCAACAGAAAGGAAGGAAATTCCAGTATAACCAAAGAAGATTTCTCTATTTCTCTCTTATTTGGAACTCCTACTTCCAAAACAAGCCCACCTAACGTGTACAATGCAGGCCTGGCTTGAAAATAGAATGATAGCAACAGAAAGGAAGGAAATTCCAGTAAAACCAAAGAAGATTTCTCTATTTCTTTCTCTTTTTGGAACCCCTACTTCCAAAACAAGCCCACCTAACGTGTACAATGCAGGCCTGGCTTGAAAATAGAATGATAGCAACAGAAAGGAAGGAAATTCCAGTAAAACCAAAGAAGATTTCTCTATTTCTTTCTCTTTTTGGAACCCCTACTTCCAAAACAAGCCCCCCTAACGTGTACAATGCAGGCCTGGCTTGAAAATAGAATGATAGCAACAGAAAGGAAGGAAATTCCAGTATAACCAAAGAAGATTTCTCTATTTCTCTCTTATTTGGAACTCCTACTTCCAAAACAAGCCCACCTAACGTGTACAATGCAGGCCTGGCTTGAAAATAGAATGATAGCAACAGAAAGGAAGGAAATTCCAGTAAAACCAAAGAAGATTTCTCTATTTCTTTCTCTTTTTGGAACCCCTACTTCCAAAACAAGCCCCCCTAACGTGTACAATGCAGGCCTGGCTTGAAAATAGAATGATAGCAACAGAAAGGAAGGAAATTCCAGTATAACCAAAGAAGATTTCTCTATTTCTCTCTTATTTGGAACTCCTACTTCCAAAACAAGCCCACCTAACGTGTACAATGCAGGCCTGGCTTGAAAATAGAATGATAGCAACAGAAAGGAAGGAAATTCCAGTAAAACCAAAGAAGATTTCTCTATTTCTTTCTCTTTTTGGAACCCCTACTTCCAAAACAAGCCCCCCTAACGTGTACAATGCAGGCCTGGCTTGAAAATAGAATGATAGCAACAGAAAGGAAGGAAATTCCAGTATAACCAAAGAAGATTTCTCTATTTCTCTCTTATTTGGAACTCCTACTTCCAAAACAAGCCCACCTAACGTGTACAATGCAGGCCTGGCTTGAAAATAGAATGATAGCAACAGAAAGGAAGGAAATTCCAGTAAAACCAAAGAAGATTTCTCTATTTCTTTCTCTTTTTGGAACCCCTACTTCCAAAACAAGCCCACCTAACGTGTACAATGCAGGCCTGGCTTGAAAATAGAATGATAGCAACAGAAAGGGAGGAAATTCCAGTAAAACCAAAGAAGATTTCTCTATTGCTCTCTCTTTTTGGAACCCCTACTTCTAAAACTAGCCCAGCTAACGTGTACAATGCAGGCCTGGCTTGAAAATAGAATGATAGCAACAGAAAGGAAGGAAATTCCAGTAAAACCAAAGAAGATTTCTCTATTTCTTTCTCTTTTTGGAACCCCTACTTCCAAAACAAGCCCACCTAACGTGTACAATGCAGGCCTGGCTTGAAAATAGAATGATAGCAACAGAAAGGAAGGAAATTCCAGTAAAACCAAAGAAGATTTCTCTATTTCTTTCTCTTTTTGGAACCCCTACTTCCAAAACAAGCCCACCTAACGTGTACAATGCAGGCCTGGCTTGAAAATAGAATGATAGCAACAGAAAGGAAGGAAATTCCAGTAAAACCAAAGAAGATTTCTCTATTTCTTTCTCTTTTTGGAACCCCTACTTCCAAAACAAGCCCACCTAACGTGTACAATGCAGGCCTGGCTTGAAAATAGAATGATAGCAACAGAAAGGAAGGAAATTCCAGTAAAACCAAAGAAGATTTCTCTATTTCTTTCTCTTTTTGGAACCCCTACTTCCAAAACAAGCCCACCTAACGTGTACAATGCAGGCCTGGCTTGAAAATAGAATGATAGCAACAGAAAGGAAGGAAATTCCAGTAAAACCAAAGAAGATTTCTCTATTTCTTTCTCTTTTTGGAACCCCTACTTCCAAAACAAGCCCCCCTAACGTGTACAATGCAGGCCTGGCTTGAAAATAGAATGATAGCAACAGAAAGGAAGGAAATTCCAGTAAAACCAAAGAAGATTTCTCTATTTCTTTCTCTTTTTGGAACCCCTACTTCCAAAACATGCCCCCCTAACGTGTACAATGCAGGCCTGGCTTGAAAATAGAATGATAGCAACAGAAAGGAAGGAAATTCCAGTATAACCAAAGAAGATTTCTCTATTTCTCTCTTATTTGGAACTCCTACTTCCAAAACAAGCCCACCTAACGTGTACAATGCAGGCCTGGCTTGAAAATAGAATGATAGCAACAGAAAGGAAGGAAATTCCAGTAAAACCAAAGAAGATTTCTCTATTTCTTTCTCTTTTTGGAACCCCTACTTCCAAAACAAGCCCACCTAACGTGTACAATGCAGGCCTGGCTTGAAAATAGAATGATAGCAACAGAAAGGGAGGAAATTCCAGTAAAACCAAAGAAGATTTCTCTATTGCTCTCTCTTTTTGGAACCCCTACTTCTAAAACTAGCCCAGCTAACGTGTACAATGCAGGCCTGGCTTGAAAATAGAATGATAGCAACAGAAAGGAAGGAAATTCCAGTAAAACCAAAGAAGATTTCTCTATTTCTTTCTCTTTTTGGAACCCCTACTTCCAAAACAAGCCCACCTAACGTGTACAATGCAGGCCTGGCTTGAAAATAGAATGATAGCAACAGAAAGGAAGGAAATTCCAGTAAAACCAAAGAAGATTTCTCTATTGCTCTCTCTTTTTGGAACCCCTACTTCCAAAACTAGCCCAGCTAACGTGTACAATGCAGGCCTGGCTTGAAAATAGAATGATAGCAACAGAAAGGAAGGAAATTCCAGTAAAACCAAAGAAGATTTCTCTATTTCTTTCTCTTTTTGGAACCCCTACTTCCAAAACAAGCCCCCCTAACGTGTACAATGCAGGCCTGGCTTGAAAATAGAATGATAGCAACAGAAAGGAAGGAAATTCCAGTAAAACCAAAGAAGATTTCTCTATTTCTTTCTCTTTTTGGAACCCCTACTTCCAAAACAAGCCCCCCTAACGTGTACAATGCAGGCCTGGCTTGAAAATAGAATGATAGCAACAGAAAGGAAGGAAATTCCAGTAAAACCAAAGAAGATTTCTCTATTTCTTTCTCTTTTTGGAACCCCTACTTCCAAAACAAGCCCCCCTAACGTGTACAATGCAGGCCTGGCTTGAAAATAGAATGATAGCAACAGAAAGGAAGGAAATTCCAGTATAACCAAAGAAGATTTCTCTATTTCTCTCTTATTTGGAACTCCTACTTCCAAAACAAGCCCACCTAACGTGTACAATGCAGGCCTGGCTTGAAAATAGAATGATAGCAACAAAAAGGAAGGAAATTCCAGTAAAACTAAGAAAGATTTCTCTATTGCTCTCTCTTTTTGGAACCCCTACTTCCAAAACAAACCCACCTAACGTGTACAATGCAGGCCTGGCTTGGAAATAGAATGATAGCAACAGAAAGGAAGGAAATTCCAGTAAAACTAAGAAAGATTTCTCTATTGCTCTCTCTTTTTGGAACCCCTACTTCTAAAACTAGCCCAGCTAACGTGTACAATGCAGGCCTGGCTTGAAAATAGAATGATAGCAACAAAAAGGAAGGAAATTCCAGTAAAACTAAGAAAGATTTCTCTATTGCTCTCTCTTTTTGGAACCCCTACTTCTAAAACTAGCCCAGCTAACGTGTACAATGCAGGCCTGGCTTGAAAATAGAATGATAGCAACAAAAAGGAAGGAAATTCCAGTAAAACTAAGAAAGATTTCTCTATTGCTCTCTCTTTTTGGAACCCCTACTTCTAAAACTAGCCCAGCTAACGTGTACAATGCAGGCCTGGCTTGAAAATAGAATGATAGCAACAAAAAGGAAGGAAATTCCAGTAAAACTAAGAAAGATTTCTCTATTGCTCTCTCTTTTTGGAACCCCTACTTCCAAAACAAGCCCAGCTAACGTGTACAATGCAGGCCTGGCTTGAAAATAGAATGATAGCAACAAAAAGGAAGGAAATTCCAGTAAAACTAAGAAAGATTTCTCTATTGCTCTCTCTTTTTGGAACCCCTACTTCTAGAACTAGCCCAGCTAACGTGTACAATGCAGGCCTGGCTTGAAAATAGAATGATAGCAACAAAAAGGAAGGAAATTCCAGTAAAACTAAGAAAGATTTCTCTATTGCTCTCTCTTTTTGGAACCCCTACTTCCAAAACAAACCCACCTAACGTGTACAATGCAGGCCTGGCTTGGAAATAGAATGATAGCAACAGAAAGGAAGGAAATTCCAGTAAAACTAAGAAAGATTTCTCTATTGCTCTCTCTTTTTGGAACCCCTACTTCCAAAACAAACCCACCTAACGTGTACAATGCAGGCCTGGCTTGGAAATAGAATGATAGAACCAGAAAGGAAGGAAATTCCAGTAAAACTAAGGAAGATTTCTCTATTTCTCTCTCTTTATGGAACCCCTACTTCCAAAACAAGCCCACCTAACATGTACAATGCAGGCCTGGCTTGGAAATAGAATGATAGCAACAGAAAGGAAGGAAATTCCAGTAAAACTAAGAAAGATTTCTCTATTGCTCTCTCTTTTTGGAACCCCTACTTCTAAAACTAGCCCAGCTAACGTGTACAATGCAGGCCTGGCTTGAAAATAGAATGATAGCAACAAAAAGGAAGGAAATTCCAGTAAAACTAAGAAAGATTTCTCTATTGCTCTCTCTTTTTGGAACCCCTACTTCCAAAACAAACCCACCTAACGTGTACAATGCAGGCCTGGCTTGGAAATAGAATGATAGAACCAGAAAGGAAGGAAATTCCAGTAAAACTAAGGAAGATTTCTCTATTTCTCTCTCTTTATAGAACCCCTACTTCCAAAACAAGCCCACCTAACATGTACAATGCAGGCCTGGCTTGGAAATAGAATGATAGCAACAGAAAGGAAGGAAATTCCAGTAAAACTAAGAAAGATTTCTCTATTGCTCTCTCTTTTTGGAACCCCTACTTCTAAAACTAGCCCAGCTAACGTGTACAATGCAGGCCTGGCTTGAAAATAGAATGATAGCAACAAAAAGGAAGGAAATTCCAGTAAAACTAAGAAAGATTTCTCTATTGCTCTCTCTTTTTGGAACCCCTACTTCCAAAACAAACCCACCTAACGTGTACAATGCAGGCCTGGCTTGGAAATAGAATGATAGAACCAGAAAGGAAGGAAATTCCAGTAAAACTAAGGAAGATTTCTCTATTTCTCTCTCTTTATGGAACCCCTACTTCCAAAACAAGCCCACCTAACATGTACAATGCAGGCCTGGCTTGGAAATAGAATGATAGCAACAGAAAGGAAGGAAATTCCAGTAAAACTAAGAAAGATTTCTCTATTGCTCTCTCTTTTTGGAACCCCTACTTCTAAAACTAGCCCAGCTAACGTGTACAATGCAGGCCTGGCTTGAAAATAGAATGATAGCAACAAAAAGGAAGGAAATTCCAGTAAAACTAAGAAAGATTTCTCTATTGCTCTCTCTTTTTGGAACCCCTACTTCCAAAACAAACCCACCTAACGTGTACAATGCAGGCCTGGCTTGGAAATAGAATGATAGAACCAGAAAGGAAGGAAATTCCAGTAAAACTAAGGAAGATTTCTCTATTTCTCTCTCTTTATGGAACCCCTACTTCCAAAACAAGCCCACCTAACATGTACAATGCTGGCCTGGCTTGGAAATAGAATGATAGCAACAGAAAAGAAGGAAATTCCAGTATAACCAAAGAAGATTTCTCTATTTCTCTCTTTTTTGGAACTCCTACTTCCAAAACAAGCCCACCTAACGTGTACAATGCAGGACTGGCTTGAAAATAGAATGATAGCAACAGAAAGGAAGGAAATTCCAGAAAAACTAAGGAAGATTTCTCTATTTCTCTCTCTTTTTGGAATCCCTACTTCCAAAACAAGCCTACCTAACGTGTACAATGCAGGCCTGGCTTGGAAATAGAATGATAGCAACAGAAAGGAAGGAAAATCCAGTAAAACTAAGGAATATTTCTCTATTTCTCTCTCTTTTTGGAATCCCTACTTCCAAAACAAGCCTACCTAACGTGTACAATGCAGGCCTGGCTTGGAAATAGAATGATAGCAACAGAAAGGAAGGAAATTCCAGAAAAACTAAGGAAGATTTCTCTATTTCTCTCTCTTTTTGGAATCCCTACTTCCAAAACAAGCCTACCTAACGTGTACAATGCAGGCCTGGCTTGGAAATAGAATGATAGAACCAGAAAGGAAGGAAATTCCAGTAAAACTAAGGAAGATTTCTCTATTTCTCTCTCTTTATGGAACCCCTACTTCCAAAACAAGCCCACCTAACGTGTACAATGCAGGCCTGGCTTGGAAATAGAATGATAGCAACAGAAAGGAAGGAAATTCCAGTATAACCAAAGAAGATTTCTCTATTTCTCTCTTTTTTGGAACTCCTACTTCCAAAACAAGCCCACCTAACGTGTACAATGCAGGACTGGCTTGAAAATAGAATGATAGAACCAGAAAGGAAGGAAATTCCAGTATAACCAAAGAAGATTTCTCTATTTCTCTCTTTTTTGGAACTCCTACTTCCAAAACAAGCCCACCTAACGTGTACAATGCAGGACTGGCTTGAAAATAGAATGATAGCAACAGAAAGGAAGGAAATTCCAGAAAAACTAAGGAAGATTTCTCTATTTCTCTCTCTTTTTGGAATCCCTACTTCCAAAACAAGCCTACCTAACGTGTACAATGCAGGCCTGGCTTGGAAATAGAATGATAGCAACAGAAAGGAAGGAAATTCCAGTAAAACTAAGGAAGATTTCTCTATTTCTCTCTCTTTTTGGAATCCCTACTTCCAAAACAAGCCTACCTAACGTGTACAATGCAGGCCTGGCTTGAAAATAGAATGATAGCAACAGAAAGGAAGGAAATTCCAGTAAAACTAAGGAAGATTTCTCTATTTCTCTCTCTTTATGGAACCCCTACTTCCAAAACAAGCCCACCTAACGTGTACAATGCAGGCCTGGCTTGGAAATAGAATGATAGCAACAGAAAGGAAGGAAATTCCAGTATAACCAAAGAAGATTTCTCTATTTCTCTCTTTTTTGGAACTCCTACTTCCAAAACAAGCCCACCTAACGTGTACAATGCAGGACTGGCTTGAAAATAGAATGATAGCAACAGAAAGGAAGGAAATTCCAGAAAAACTAAGGAAGATTTCTCTATTTCTCTCTCTTTTTGGAATCCCTACTTCCAAAACAAGCCTACCTAACGTGTACAATGCAGGCCTGGCTTGGAAATAGAATGATAGCAACAGAAAGGAAGGAAATTCCAGTAAAACTAAGGAAGATTTCTCTATTTATTTCTCTTTTTGGAACCCCTACTTCCAAAACAAGCCCACCTAACGTGTACTATGCAGGCCTGGCTTGAAAATAGAATGATAGCAATAGAAAGGAAGGAAATTGCAGTAAAACCAAAGTAGATTTCTCTATTTTTCTCTCTTTTTGGAACCCCTACTTCCAAAAGAAGCCCACCTGACGTGTACAATGCAGGCCTGGCTTGAAAATAGAATGATAGCAACAGAAAGGAAGGAAATTCCAGTAAAACTAAGGAAGATTTCTCTATTTCTCTCTCTTTTTGGAATCCCTACTTCCAAAACAAGCCTACCTAACGTGTAAAATGCAGGCCTGCCTTGGAAATAGAATGATAGCAACAGAAAGGAAGGAAATTCCAGTAAAACTAAGGAAGATTTCTCTATTTCTCTCTCTTTATGGAACCCCTACTTCCAAAACAAGCCCACCTAACGTGTACAATGCAGGACTGGCTTGAAAATACAATGATAGCAACAAAAAGGAAGGAAATTCCAGTAAAACCAAAGAAGATTTCTCTATTTTTCTCTCTTTTTGGAACCCCTGCTTCCAAAACAAGCCCACCCAACGTGTACAATGCTGGCCTGGCATGGAAATAGAATGATAGCAACAGAAAGGTAGGAAATTCCAGTAAAACTAAGAAAGATTTCTCTATTTCTCTCTCTTTTTGGAACCCCTACTTCCAAAACAAACCCACCTAACGTGTACAATGCAAGCCTGGCTTGAAAATAGAATGATAGCATCAAAAAAGAAGGAAATTCCAGTAAAACTAAGAAAGATTTCTCTATTGCTCTCTCTTTTTGGAACCCCTACTTCCAAAACAAACCCACCTAACGTGTACAATGCAGGCCTGGCTTGGAAATAGAATGATAGCAACAGAAAGGAAGGAAATTCCAGTATAACCAAAGAAGATTTCTCTATTTCTCTCTTATTTGGAACTCCTACTTCCAAAACAAGCCCACCTAACGTGTACAATGCAGGCCTGGCTTGGAAATAGAATGATAGCAACAGAAAGGAAGGAAATTCCAGTAAAACCAAAGAAGATTTCTCTATTTCTTTCTCTTTTTGGAACCGCTACTTCCAAAACAAGCCCACCTAACGTGTACAATGCAGGCCTGGCTTGAAAATAGAATGATAGTAACAGAAAGGAAGGAAAGTCCAGTAAAACCAAAGAAGATTTCTCTATTTCTTTCTCTTTTTGGAACCCCTACTTCCAAAACAAGCCCACCTAACGTGTACAATGCAGGCCTGGCTTGAAAATAGAATGATAGTAACAGAAAGGAAGGAAATTCCAGTAAAACCAAAGAAGATTTCTCTATTTCTTTCTCTTTTTGGAACCCCTACTTCCAAAACAAGCCCCCCTAACGTGTACAATGCAGGCCTGGCTTGAAAATAGAATGATAGCAACAGAAAGGAAGGAAATTCCAGTATAACCAAAGAAGATTTCTCTATTTCTCTCTTATTTGGAACTCCTACTTCCAAAACAAGCCCACCTAACGTGTACAATGCAGGCCTGGCTTGAAAATAGAATGATAGCAACAGAAAGGAAGGAAATTCCAGTAAAACCAAAGAAGATTTCTCTATTTCTTTCTCTTTTTGGAACCCCTACTTCCAAAACAAGCCCACCTAACGTGTACAATGCAGGCCTGGCTTGAAAATAGAATGATAGCAACAGAAAGGAAGGAAATTCCAGTAAAACCAAAGAAGATTTCTCTATTTCTTTCTCTTTTTGGAACCCCTACTTCCAAAACAAGCCCCCCTAACGTGTACAATGCAGGCCTGGCTTGAAAATAGAATGATAGCAACAGAAAGGAAGGAAATTCCAGTATAACCAAAGAAGATTTCTCTATTTCTCTCTTATTTGGAACTCCTACTTCCAAAACAAGCCCACCTAACGTGTACAATGCAGGCCTGGCTTGAAAATAGAATGATAGCAACAGAAAGGAAGGAAATTCCAGTAAAACCAAAGAAGATTTCTCTATTTCTTTCTCTTTTTGGAACCCCTACTTCCAAAACAAGCCCACCTAACGTGTACAATGCAGGCCTGGCTTGAAAATAGAATGATAGCAACAGAAAGGAAGGAAATTCCAGTATAACCAAAGAAGATTTCTCTATTTCTCTCTTATTTGGAACTCCTACTTTCAAAACAAGCCCACCTAACGTGTACAATGCAGGCCTGGCTTGAAAATAGAATGATAGCAACAGAAAGGAAGGAAATTCCAGTAAAACCAAAGAAGATTTCTCTATTTCTTTCTCTTTTTGGAACCCCTACTTCCAAAACAAGCCCCCCTAACGTGTACAATGCAGGCCTGGCTTGAAAATAGAATGATAGCAACAGAAAGGAAGGAAATTCCAGTATAACCAAAGAAGATTTCTCTATTTCTCTCTTATTTGGAACTCCTACTTCCAAAACAAGCCCACCTAACGTGTACAATGCAGGCCTGGCTTGAAAATAGAATGATAGCAACAGAAAGGAAGGAAATTCCAGTAAAACCAAAGAAGATTTCTCTATTTCTTTCTCTTTTTGGAACCCCTACTTCCAAAACAAGCCCACCTAACGTGTACAATGCAGGCCTGGCTTGAAAATAGAATGATAGCAACAGAAAGGAAGGAAATTCCAGTAAAACCAAAGAAGATTTCTCTATTTCTTTCTCTTTTTGGAACCCCTACTTCCAAAACAAGCCCCCCTAACGTGTACAATGCAGGCCTGGCTTGAAAATAGAATGATAGCAACAGAAAGGAAGGAAATTCCAGTATAACCAAAGAAGATTTCTCTATTTCTCTCTTATTTGGAACTCCTACTTCCAAAACAAGCCCACCTAACGTGTACAATGCAGGCCTGGCTTGAAAATAGAATGATAGCAACAGAAAGGAAGGAAATTCCAGTAAAACCAAAGAAGATTTCTCTATTTCTTTCTCTTTTTGGAACCCCTACTTCCAAAACAAGCCCCCCTAACGTGTACAATGCAGGCCTGGCTTGAAAATAGAATGATAGCAACAGAAAGGAAGGAAATTCCAGTATAACCAAAGAAGATTTCTCTATTTCTCTCTTATTTGGAACTCCTACTTCCAAAACAAGCCCACCTAACGTGTACAATGCAGGCCTGGCTTGGAAATAGAATGATAGAACCAGAAAGGAAGGAAATTCCAGTAAAACTAAGGAAGATTTCTCTATTTCTCTCTCTTTATGGAACCCCTACTTCCAAAACAAGCCCACCTAACGTGTACAATGCAGGCCTGGCTTGAAAATAGAATGATAGCAACAGAAAGGAAGGAAATTCCAGAAAAACTAAGGAAGATTTCTCTATTTCTGTCTCTTTTTGGAATCCCTACTTCCAAAACAAGCCTACCTAACGTGTACAATGCAGGCCTGGCTTGGAAATAGAATGATAGCAACAGAAAGGAAGGAAATTCCAGTAAAACTAAGGAAGATTTCTCTATTTCTCTCTCTTTTTGGAATCCCTACTTCCAAAACAAGCCTACCTAACGTGTACAATGCAGGCCTGGCTTGAAAATAGAATGATAGCAACAGAAAGGAAGGAAATTCCAGTAAAACTAAGGAAGATTTCTCTATTTCTCTCTCTTTATGGAACCCCTACTTCCAAAACAAGCCCACCTAACGTGTACAATGCAGGCCTGGCTTGGAAATAGAATGATAGCAACAGAAAGGAAGGAAATTCCAGTATAACCAAAGAAGATTTCTCTATTTCTCTCTTTTTTGGAACTCCTACTTCCAAAACAAGCCCACCTAACGTGTACAATGCAGGACTGGCTTGAAAATAGAATGATAGCAACAGAAAGGAAGGAAATTCCAGAAAAACTAAGGAAGATTTCTCTATTTCTCTCTCTTTTTGGAATCCCTACTTCCAAAACAAGCCTACCTAACGTGTACAATGCAGGCCTGGCTTGGAAATAGAATGATAGCAACAGAAAGGAAGGAAATTCCAGTAAAACTAAGGAAGATTTCTCTATTTATTTCTCTTTTTGGAACCCCTACTTCCAAAACAAGCCCACCTAACGTGTACTATGCAGGCCTGGCTTGAAAATAGAATGATAGCAATAGAAAGGAAGGAAATTGCAGTAAAACCAAAGTAGATTTCTCTATTTTTCTCTCTTTTTGGAACCCCTACTTCCAAAAGAAGCCCACCTGACGTGTACAATGCAGGCCTGGCTTGAAAATAGAATGATAGCAACAGAAAGGAAGGAAATTCCAGTAAAACTAAGGAAGATTTCTCTATTTCTCTCTCTTTTTGGAATCCCTACTTCCAAAACAAGCCTACCTAACGTGTAAAATGCAGGCCTGCCTTGGAAATAGAATGATAGCAACAGAAAGGAAGGAAATTCCAGTAAAACTAAGGAAGATTTCTCTATTTCTCTCTCTTTATGGAACCCCTACTTCCAAAACAAGCCCACCTAACGTGTACAATGCAGGACTGGCTTGAAAATACAATGATAGCAACAAAAAGGAAGGAAATTCCAGTAAAACCAAAGAAGATTTCTCTATTTTTCTCTCTTTTTGGAACCCCTGCTTCCAAAACAAGCCCACCCAACGTGTACAATGCTGGCCTGGCATGGAAATAGAATGATAGCAACAGAAAGGTAGGAAATTCCAGTAAAACTAAGGAAGATTTCTCTATTTCTCTCTCTTTATGGAACCCCTACTTCCAAAACAAGCCCACCTAACGTGTACAATGCAGGCCAGGCTTGGAAATAGAATGATAGCAACAGAAAGGAAGGAAATTCCAGTAAAACTAAGAAAGATTTCTCTATTTCTCTCTCTTTTTGGAACCCCTACTTCCAAAACAAACCCACCTAACGTGTACAATGCAAGCCTGGCTTGAAAATAGAATGATAGCATCAAAAAAGAAGGAAATTCCAGTAAAACTAAGAAAGATTTCTCTATTGCTCTCTCTTTTTGGAACCCCTACTTCCAAAACAAACCCACCTAACGTGTACAATGCAGGCCTGGCTTGGAAATAGAATGATAGCAACAGAAAGGAAGGAAATTCCAGTATAACCAAAGAAGATTTCTCTATTTCTCTCTTATTTGGAACTCCTACTTCCAAAACAAGCCCACCTAACGTGTACAATGCAGGCCTGGCTTGGAAATAGAATGATAGCAACAGAAAGGAAGGAAATTCCAGTAAAACCAAAGAAGATTTCTCTATTTCTTTCTCTTTTTGGAACCGCTACTTCCAAAACAAGCCCACCTAACGTGTACAATGCAGGCCTGGCTTGAAAATAGAATGATAGTAACAGAAAGGAAGGAAAGTCCAGTAAAACCAAAGAAGATTCCTCTATTTCTTTCTCTTTTTGGAACCCCTACTTCCAAAACAAGCCCACCTAACGTGTACAATGCAGGCCTGGCTTGAAAATAGAATGATAGTAACAGAAAGGAAGGAAATTCCAGTAAAACCAAAGAAGATTTCTCTATTTCTTTCTCTTTTTGGAACCCCTACTTCCAAAACAAGCCCCCCTAACGTGTACAATGCAGGCCTGGCTTGAAAATAGAATGATAGCAACAGAAAGGAAGGAAATTCCAGTATAACCAAAGAAGATTTCTCTATTTCTCTCTTATTTGGAACTCCTACTTCCAAAACAAGCCCACCTAACGTGTACAATGCAGGCCTGGCTTGAAAATAGAATGATAGCAACAGAAAGGAAGGAAATTCCAGTAAAACCAAAGAAGATTTCTCTATTTCTTTCTCTTTTTGGAACCCCTACTTCCAAAACAAGCCCACCTAACGTGTACAATGCAGGCCTGGCTTGAAAATAGAATGATAGCAACAGAAAGGAAGGAAATTCCAGTAAAACCAAAGAAGATTTCTCTATTTCTTTCTCTTTTTGGAACCCCTACTTCCAAAACAAGCCCCCCTAACGTGTACAATGCAGGCCTGGCTTGAAAATAGAATGATAGCAACAGAAAGGAAGGAAATTCCAGTATAACCAAAGAAGATTTCTCTATTTCTCTCTTATTTGGAACTCCTACTTCCAAAACAAGCCCACCTAACGTGTACAATGCAGGCCTGGCTTGAAAATAGAATGATAGCAACAGAAAGGAAGGAAATTCCAGTAAAACCAAAGAAGATTTCTCTATTTCTTTCTCTTTTTGGAACCCCTACTTCCAAAACAAGCCCACCTAACGTGTACAATGCAGGCCTGGCTTGAAAATAGAATGATAGCAACAGAAAGGAAGGAAATTCCAGTAAAACCAAAGAAGATTTCTCTATTTCTTTCTCTTTTTGGAACCCCTACTTCCAAAACAAGCCCCCCTAACGTGTACAATGCAGGCCTGGCTTGAAAATAGAATGATAGCAACAGAAAGGAAGGAAATTCCAGTATAACCAAAGAAGATTTCTCTATTTCTCTCTTATTTGGAACTCCTACTTCCAAAACAAGCCCACCTAACGTGTACAATGCAGGCCTGGCTTGAAAATAGAATGATAGCAACAGAAAGGAAGGAAATTCCAGTAAAACCAAAGAAGATTTCTCTATTTCTTTCTCTTTTTGGAACCCCTACTTCCAAAACAAGCCCCCCTAACGTGTACAATGCAGGCCTGGCTTGAAAATAGAATGATAGCAACAGAAAGGAAGGAAATTTTAGTATAACCAAAGAAGATTTCTCTATTTCTCTCTTATTTGGAACTCCTACTTCCAAAACAAGCCCAGCTAACGTGTACAATGCAGGCCTGGCTTGAAAATAGAATGATAGCAACAGAAAGGAAGGAAATTCCAGTAAAACCAAAGAAGATTTCTCTATTTCTTTCTCTTTTTGGAACCCCTACTTCCAAAACAAGCCCACCTAACGTGTACAATGCAGGCCTGGCTTGAAAATAGAATGATAGCAACAGAAAGGAAGGAAATTCCAGTAAAACCAAAGAAGATTTCTCTATTTCTTTCTCTTTTTGGAACCCCTACTTCCAAAACAAGCCCACCTAACGTGTACAATGCAGGCCTGGCTTGAAAATAGAATGATAGCAACAGAAAGGAAGGAAATTCCAGTAAAACCAAAGAAGATTTCTCTATTTCTTTCTCTTTTTGGAACCCCTACTTCCAAAACAAGCCCACCTAACGTGTACAATGCAGGCCTGGCTTGAAAATAGAATGATAGCAACAGAAAGGAAGGAAATTCCAGTATAACCAAAGAAGATTTCTCTATTTCTCTCTTATTTGGAACTCCTACTTCCAAAACAAGCCCACCTAACGTGTACAATGCAGGCCTGGCTTGAAAATAGAATGATAGCAACAGAAAGGAAGGAAATTCCAGTAAAACCAAAGAAGATTTCTCTATTTCTTTCTCTTTTTGGAACCCCTACTTCCAAAACAAGCCCCCCTAACGTGTACAATGCAGGCCTGGCTTGAAAATAGAATGATAGCAACAGAAAGGAAGGAAATTTTAGTATAACCAAAGAAGATTTCTCTATTTCTCTCTTATTTGGAACTCCTACTTCCAAAACAAGCCCACCTAACGTGTACAATGCAGGCCTGGCTTGAAAATAGAATGATAGCAACAGAAAGGAAGGAAATTCCAGTAAAACCAAAGAAGATTTCTCTATTTCTTTCTCTTTTTGGAACCCCTACTTCCAAAACAAGCCCCCCTAACGTGTACAATGCAGGCCTGGCTTGAAAATAGAATGATAGCAACAGAAAGGAAGGAAATTCCAGTATAACCAAAGAAGATTTCTCTATTTCTCTCTTATTTGGAACTCCTACTTCCAAAACAAGCCCACCTAACGTGTACAATGCAGGCCTGGCTTGAAAATAGAATGATAGCAACAGAAAGGAAGGAAATTCCAGTAAAACCAAAGAAGATTTCTCTATTTCTTTCTCTTTTTGGAACCCCTACTTCCAAAACAAGCCCACCTAACGTGTACAATGCAGGCCTGGCTTGAAAATAGAATGATAGCAACAGAAAGGGAGGAAATTCCAGTAAAACCAAAGAAGATTTCTCTATTTCTTTCTCTTTTTGGAACCCCTACTTCCAAAACAAGCCCACCTAACGTGTACAATGCAGCGCTGGCTTGAAAATAGAATGATAGCAACAGAAAGGAAGGAAATTCCAGTAAAACCAAAGAAGATTTCTCTATTTCTTTCTCTTTTTGGAACCCCTACTTCCAAAACAAGCCCACCTAACGTGTACAATGCAGGCCTGGCTTGAAAATAGAATGATAGCAACAGAAAGGAAGGAAATTCCAGTAAAACCAAAGAAGATTTCTCTATTTCTTTCTCTTTTTGGAACCCCTACTTCCAAAACAAGCCCACCTAACGTGTACAATGCAGGCCTGGCTTGAAAATAGAATGATAGCAACAGAAAGGGAGGAAATTCCAGTAAAACCAAAGAAGATTTCTCTATTGCTCTCTCTTTTTGGAACCCCTACTTCCAAAACTAGCCCAGCTAACGTGTACAATGCAGGCCTGGCTTGAAAATAGAATGATAGCAACAGAAAGGAAGGAAATTCCAGTAAAACCAAAGAAGATTTCTCTATTTCTTTCTCTTTTTGGAACCCCTACTTCCAAAACAAGCCCACCTAACGTGTACAATGCAGGCCTGGCTTGAAAATAGAATGATAGCAACAGAAAGGAAGGAAATTCCAGTAAAACCAAAGAAGATTTCTCTATTTCTTTCTCTTTTTGGAACCCCTACTTCCAAAACAAGCCCACCTAACGTGTACAATGCAGGCCTGGCTTGAAAATAGAATGATAGCAACAGAAAGGAAGGAAATTCCAGTAAAACCAAAGAAGATTTCTCTATTTCTTTCTCTTTTTGGAACCCCTACTTCCAAAACAAGCCCCCCTAACGTGTACAATGCAGGCCTGGCTTGAAAATAGAATGATAGCAACAGAAAGGAAGGAAATTCCAGTATAACCAAAGAAGATTTCTCTATTTCTCTCTTATTTGGAACTCCTACTTCCAAAACAAGCCCACCTAACGTGTACAATGCAGGCCTGGCTTGAAAATAGAATGATAGCAACAGAAAGGAAGGAAATTCCAGTAAAACCAAAGAAGATTTCTCTATTTCTTTCTCTTTTTGGAACCCCTACTTCCAAAACAAGCCCACCTAACGTGTACAATGCAGGCCTGGCTTGAAAATAGAATGATAGCAACAGAAAGGGAGGAAATTCCAGTAAAACCAAAGAAGATTTCTCTATTGCTCTCTCTTTTTGGAACCCCTACTTCTAAAACTAGCCCAGCTAACGTGTACAATGCAGGCCTGGCTTGAAAATAGAATGATAGCAACAGAAAGGAAGGAAATTCCAGTAAAACCAAAGAAGATTTCTCTATTTCTTTCTCTTTTTGGAACCCCTACTTCCAAAACAAGCCCACCTAACGTGTACAATGCAGGCCTGGCTTGAAAATAGAATGATAGCAACAGAAAGGAAGGAAATTCCAGTAAAACCAAAGAAGATTTCTCTATTTCTTTCTCTTTTTGGAACCCCTACTTCCAAAACAAGCCCACCTAACGTGTACAATGCAGGCCTGGCTTGAAAATAGAATGATAGCAACAGAAAGGAAGGAAATTCCAGTAAAACCAAAGAAGATTTCTCTATTTCTTTCTCTTTTTGGAACCCCTACTTCCAAAACAAGCCCACCTAACGTGTACAATGCAGGCCTGGCTTGAAAATAGAATGATAGCAACAGAAAGGGAGGAAATTCCAGTAAAACCAAAGAAGATTTCTCTATTGCTCTCTCTTTTTGGAACCCCTACTTCCAAAACTAGCCCAGCTAACGTGTACAATGCAGGCCTGGCTTGAAAATAGAATGATAGCAACAGAAAGGAAGGAAATTCCAGTAAAACCAAAGAAGATTTCTCTATTTCTTTCTCTTTTTGGAACCCCTACTTCCAAAACAAGCCCACCTAACGTGTACAATGCAGGCCTGGCTTGAAAATAGAATGATAGCAACAGAAAGGAAGGAAATTCCAGTAAAACCAAAGAAGATTTCTCTATTTCTTTCTCTTTTTGGAACCCCTACTTCCAAAACAAGCCCACCTAACGTGTACAATGCAGGCCTGGCTTGAAAATAGAATGATAGCAACAGAAAGGAAGGAAATTCCAGTAAAACCAAAGAAGATTTCTCTATTTCTTTCTCTTTTTGGAACCCCTACTTCCAAAACAAGCCCACCTAACGTGTACAATGCAGGCCTGGCTTGAAAATAGAATGATAGCAACAGAAAGGAAGGAAATTCCAGTAAAACCAAAGAAGATTTCTCTATTTCTTTCTCTTTTTGGAACCCCTACTTCCAAAACAAGCCCACCTAACGTGTACAATGCAGGCCTGGCTTGAAAATAGAATGATAGCAACAGAAAGGGAGGAAATTCCAGTAAAACCAAAGAAGATTTCTCTATTTCTTTCTCTTTTTGGAACCCCTACTTCCAAAACAAGCCCACCTAACGTGTACAATGCAGGCCTGGCTTGAAAATAGAATGATAGCAACAGAAAGGAAGGAAATTCCAGTAAAACCAAAGAAGATTTCTCTATTTCTTTCTCTTTTTGGAACCCCTACTTCCAAAACAAGCCCCCCTAACGTGTACAATGCAGGCCTGGCTTGAAAATAGAATGATAGCAACAGAAAGGAAGGAAATTCCAGTAAAACCAAAGAAGATTTCTCTATTTCTTTCTCTTTTTGGAACCCCTACTTCCAAAACAAGCCCCCCTAACGTGTACAATGCAGGCCTGGCTTGAAAATAGAATGATAGCAACAGAAAGGAAGGAAATTCCAGTAAAACCAAAGAAGATTTCTCTATTTCTTTCTCTTTTTGGAACCCCTACTTCCAAAACAAGCCCACCTAACGTGTACAATGCAGGCCTGGCTTGAAAATAGAATGATAGCAACAGAAAGGAAGGAAATTCCAGTAAAACCAAAGAAGATTTCTCTATTTCTTTCTCTTTTTGGAACCCCTACTTCCAAAACAAGCCCCCCTAACGTGTACAATGCAGGCCTGGCTTGAAAATAGAATGATAGCAACAGAAAGGAAGGAAATTCCAGTAAAACCAAAGAAGATTTCTCTATTTCTTTCTCTTTTTGGAACCCCTACTTCCAAAACAAGCCCCCCTAACGTGTACAATGCAGGCCTGGCTTGAAAATAGAATGATAGCAACAGAAAGGAAGGAAATTCCAGTAAAACCAAAGAAGATTTCTCTATTTCTTTCTCTTTTTGGAACCCCTACTTCCAAAACAAGCCCCCCTAACGTGTACAATGCAGGCCTGGCTTGAAAATAGAATGATAGCAACAGAAAGGAAGGAAATTCCAGTATAACCAAAGAAGATTTCTCTATTTCTCTCTTATTTGGAACTCCTACTTCCAAAACAAGCCCACCTAACGTGTACAATGCAGGCCTGGCTTGAAAATAGAATGATAGCAACAGAAAGGAAGGAAATTCCAGTAAAACCAAAGAAGATTTCTCTATTTCTTTCTCTTTTTGGAACCCCTACTTCCAAAACAAGCCCACCTAACGTGTACAATGCAGGCCTGGCTTGAAAATAGAATGATAGCAACAGAAAGGGAGGAAATTCCAGTAAAACCAAAGAAGATTTCTCTATTGCTCTCTCTTTTTGGAACCCCTACTTCTAAAACTAGCCCAGCTAACGTGTACAATGCAGGCCTGGCTTGAAAATAGAATGATAGCAACAGAAAGGAAGGAAATTCCAGTATAACCAAAGAAGATTTCTCTATTTCTCTCTTATTTGGAACTCCTACTTCCAAAACAAGCCCACCTAACGTGTACAATGCAGGCCTGGCTTGAAAATAGAATGATAGCAACAGAAAGGAAGGAAATTCCAGTAAAACCAAAGAAGATTTCTCTATTTCTTTCTCTTTTTGGAACCCCTACTTCCAAAACAAGCCCCCCTAACGTGTACAATGCAGGCCTGGCTTGAAAATAGAATGATAGCAACAGAAAGGAAGGAAATTCCAGTATAACCAAAGAAGATTTCTCTATTTCTCTCTTATTTGGAACTCCTACTTCCAAAACAAGCCCACCTAACGTGTACAATGCAGGCCTGGCTTGAAAATAGAATGATAGCAACAGAAAGGGAGGAAATTCCAGTAAAACCAAAGAACATTTCTCTATTGCTCTCTCTTTTTGGAACCCCTACTTCCAAAACTAGCCCAGCTAACGTGTACAATGCAGGCCTGGCTTGAAAATAGAATGATAGCAACAGAAAGGAAGGAAATTCCAGTAAAACCAAAGAAGATTTCTCTATTTCTTTCTCTTTTTGGAACCCCTACTTCCAAAACAAGCCCACCTAACGTGTACAATGCAGGCCTGGCTTGAAAATAAAATGATAGCAACAGAAAGGAAGGAAATTCCAGTAAAACCAAAGAAGATTTCTCTATTTCTTTCTCTTTTTGGAACCCCTACTTCCAAAACAAGCCCACCTAACGTGTACAATGCAGGCCTGGCTTGAAAATAGAATGATAGCAACAGTAAGGAAGGAAATTCCAGTAAAACCAAAGAAGATTTCTCTATTTCTTTCTCTTTTTGGAACCCCTACTTCCAAAACAAGCCCCCCTAACGTGTACAATGCAGGCCTGGCTTGAAAATAGAATGATAGCAACAGAAAGGAAGGAAATTCCAGTATAACCAAAGAAGATTTCTCTATTTCTCTCTTATTTGGAACTCCTACTTCCAAAACAAGCCCACCTAACGTGTACAATGCAGGCCTGGCTTGAAAATAGAATGATAGCAACAGAAAGGAAGGAAATTCCAGTAAAACCAAAGAAGATTTCTCTATTTCTTTCTCTTTTTGGAACCCCTACTTCCAAAACAAGCCCACCTAACGTGTACAATGCAGGCCTGGCTTGAAAATAGAATGATAGCAACAGAAAGGAAGGAAATTCCAGTAAAACCAAAGAAGATTTCTCTATTTCTTTCTCTTTTTGGAACCCCTACTTCCAAAACAAGCCCCCCTAACGTGTACAATGCAGGCCTGGCTTGAAAATAGAATGATAGCAACAGAAAGGAAGGAAATTCCAGTATAACCAAAGAAGATTTCTCTATTTCTCTCTTATTTGGAACTCCTACTTCCAAAACAAGCCCACCTAACGTGTACAATGCAGGCCTGGCTTGAAAATAGAATGATAGCAACAGAAAGGAAGGAAATTCCAGTAAAACCAAAGAAGATTTCTCTATTTCTTTCTCTTTTTGGAACCCCTACTTCCAAAACAAGCACCCCTAACGTGTACAATGCAGGCCTGGCTTGAAAATAGAATGATAGCAACAGAAAGGAAGGAAATTCCAGTATAACCAAAGAAGATTTCTCTATTTCTCTCTTATTTGGAACTCCTACTTCCAAAACAAG
The DNA here is from genome assembly GCF_049639745.1 of Rhodnius prolixus. Taxonomy (NCBI): domain Eukaryota; kingdom Metazoa; phylum Arthropoda; class Insecta; order Hemiptera; family Reduviidae; genus Rhodnius; species Rhodnius prolixus. The sequence continues at coordinate 10,361 of NW_027411584.1, read as the reverse complement.
CCCACCTAACGTGTACAATGCAGGCCTGGCTTGAAAATAGAATGATAGCAACAGAAAGGAAGGAAATTCCAGTAAAACCAAAGAAGATTTCTCTATTTCTTTCTCTTTTTGGAACCCCTACTTCCAAAACAAGCCCCCCTAACGTGTACAATGCAGGCCTGGCTTGAAAATAGAATGATAGCAACAGAAAGGAAGGAAATTCCAGTATAACCAAAGAAGATTTCTCTATTTCTCTCTTATTTGGAACTCCTACTTCCAAAACAAGCCCACCTAACGTGTACAATGCAGGCCTGGCTTGAAAATAGAATGATAGCAACAGAAAGGAAGGAAATTCCAGTAAAACCAAAGAAGATTTCTCTATTTCTTTCTCTTTTTGGAACCCCTACTTCCAAAACAAGCCCACCTAACGTGTACAATGCAGGCCTGGCTTGAAAATAGAATGATAGCAACAGAAAGGGAGGAAATTCCAGTAAAACCAAAGAAGATTTCTCTATTGCTCTCTCTTTTTGGAACCCCTACTTCTAAAACTAGCCCAGCTAACGTGTACAATGCAGGCCTGGCTTGAAAATAGAATGATAGCAACAGAAAGGACGGAAATTCCAGTAAAACCAAAGAAGATTTCTCTATTTCTTTCTCTTTTTGGAACCCCTACTTCCAAAACAAGCCCACCTAACGTGTACAATGCAGGCCTGGCTTGAAAATAGAATGATAGCAACAGAAAGGAAGGAAATTCCAGTAAAACCAAAGAAGATTTCTCTATTTCTTTCTCTTTTTGGAACCCCTACTTCCAAAACAAGCCCACCTAACGTGTACAATGCAGGCCTGGCTTGAAAATAGAATGATAGCAACAGAAAGGAAGGAAATTCCAGTAAAACCAAAGAAGATTTCTCTATTTCTTTCTCTTTTTGGAACCCCTACTTCCAAAACAAGCCCACCTAACGTGTACAATGCAGGCCTGGCTTGAAAATTGAATGATAGCAACAGAAAGGGAGGAAATTCCAGTAAAACCAAAGAAGATTTCTCTATTGCTCTCTCTTTTTGGAACCCCTACTTCCAAAACTAGCCCAGCTAACGTGTACAATGCAGGCCTGGCTTGAAAATAGAATGATAGCAACAGAAAGGAAGGAAATTCCAGTAAAACCAAAGAAGATTTCTCTATTTCTTTCTCTTTTTGGAACCCCTACTTCCAAAACAAGCCCACCTAACGTGTACAATGCAGGCCTGGCTTGAAAATAGAATGATAGCAACAGAAAGGAAGGAAATTCCAGTAAAACCAAAGAAGATTTCTCTATTTCTTTCTCTTTTTGGAACCCCTACTTCCAAAACAAGCCCCCCTAACGTGTACAATGCAGGCCTGGCTTGAAAATAGAATGATAGCAACAGAAAGGAAGGAAATTCCAGTAAAACCAAAGAAGATTTCTCTATTTCTTTCTCTTTTTGGAACCCCTACTTCCAAAACATGCCCCCCTAACGTGTACAATGCAGGCCTGGCTTGAAAATAGAATGATATCAACAGAAAGGAAGGAAATTCCAGTATAACCAAAGAAGATTTCTCTATTTCTCTCTTATTTGGAACTCCTACTTCCAAAACAAGCCCACCTAACGTGTACAATGCAGGCCTGGCTTGAAAATAGAATGATAGCAACAGAAAGGAAGGAAATTCCAGTAAAACCAAAGAAGATTTCTCTATTTCTTTCTCTTTTTGGAACCCCTACTTCCAAAACAAGCCCACCTAACGTGTACAATGCAGGCCTGGCTTGAAAATAGAATGATAGCAACAGAAAGGGAGGAAATTCCAGTAAAACCAAAGAAGATTTCTCTATTGCTCTCTCTTTTTGGAACCCCTACTTCTAAAACTAGCCCAGCTAACGTGTACAATGCAGGCCTGGCTTGAAAATAGAATGATAGCAACAGAAAGGAAGGAAATTCCAGTAAAACCAAAGAAGATTTCTCTATTTCTTTCTCTTTTTGGAACCCCTACTTCCAAAACAAGCCCCCTAACGTGTACAATGCAGGCCTGGCTTGAAAATAGAATGATAGCAACAGAAAGGAAGGAAATTCCAGTATAACCAAAGAAGATTTCTCTATTTCTCTCTTATTTGGAACTCCTACTTCCAAAACAAGCCCACCTAACGTGTACAATGCAGGCCTGGCTTGAAAATAGAATGATAGCAACAGAAAGGGAGGAAATTCCAGTAAAACCAAAGAAGATTTCTCTATTGCTCTCTCTTTTTGGAACCCCTACTTCTAAAACTAGCCCAGCTAACGTGTACAATGCAGGCCTGGCTTGAAAATAGAATGATAGCAACAGAAAGGAAGGAAATTCCAGTAAAACCAAAGAAGATTTCTCTATTTCTTTCTCTTTTTGGAACCCCTACTTCCAAAACAAGCCCACCTAACGTGTACAATGCAGGCCTGGCTTGAAAATAGAATGATAGCAACAGAAAGGAAGGAAATTCCAGTAAAACCAAAGAAGATTTCTCTATTTCTATCTCTTTTTGGAACCCCTACTTCCAAAACAAGCCCACCTAACGTGTACAATGCAGGCCTGGCTTGAAAATAGAATGATAGCAACAGAAAGGAAGGAAATTCCAGTAAAACCAAAGAAGATTTCTCTATTTCTTTCTCTTTTTGGAACCCCTACTTCCAAAACAAGCCCACCTAACGTGTACAATGCAGGCCTGGCTTGAAAATAGAATGATAGCAACAGAAAGGGAGGAAATTCCAGTAAAACCAAAGAAGATTTCTCTATTGCTCTCTCTTTTTGGAACCCCTACTTCCAAAACTAGCCCAGCTAACGTGTACAATGCAGGCCTGGCTTGAAAATAGAATGATAGCAACAGAAAGGAAGGAAATTCCAGTAAAACCAAAGAAGATTTCTCTATTTCTTTCTCTCTTTGGAACCCCTACTTCCAAAACAAGCCCACCTAACGTGTACAATGCAGGCCTGGCTTGAAAATAGAATGATAGCAACAGAAAGGAAGGAAATTCCAGTAAAACCAAAGAAGATTTCTCTATTTCTTTCTCTTTTTGGAACCCCTACTTCCAAAACAAGCCCACCTAACGTGTACAATGCAGGCCTGGCTTGAAAATAGAATGATAGCAACAGAAAGGAAGGAAATTCCAGTAAAACCAAAGAAGATTTCTCTATTTCTTTCTCTTTTTGGAACCCCTACTTCCAAAACAAGCCCACCTAACGTGTACAATGCAGGCCTGGCTTGAAAATAGAATGATAGCAACAGAAAGGAAGGAAATTCCAGTAAAACCAAAGAAGATTTCTCTATTTCTTTCTCTTTTTGGAACCCCTACTTCCAAAACAAGCCCACCTAACGTGTACAATGCAGGCCTGGCTTGAAAATAGAATGATAGCAACAGAAAGGGAGGAAATTCTAGTAAAACCAAAGAAGATTTCTCTATTTCTTTCTCTTTTTGGAACCCCTACTTCCAAAACAAGCCCACCTAACGTGTACAATGCAGGCCTGGCTTGAAAATAGAATGATAGCAACAGAAAGGAAGGAAATTCCAGTAAAACCAAAGAAGATTTCTCTATTTCTTTCTCTTTTTGGAACCCCTACTTCCAAAACAAGCCCACCTAACGTGTACAATGCAGGCCTGGCTTGAAAATAGAATGATAGCAACAGAAAGGAAGGAAATTCCAGTAAAACCAAAGAAGATTTCTCTATTTCTTTCTCTTTTTGGAACCCCTACTTCCAAAACAAGCCCACCTAACGTGTACAATGCAGGCCTGGCTTGAAAATAGAATGATAGCAACAGAAAGGAAGGAAATTCCAGTAAAACCAAAGAAGATTTCTCTATTTCTTTCTCTTTTTGGAACCCCTACTTCCAAAACAAGCCCACCTAACGTGTACAATGCAGGCCTGGCTTGAAAATAGAATGATAGCAACAGAAAGGAAGGAAATTCCAGTAAAACCAAAGAAGATTTCTCTATTTCTTTCTCTTTTTGGAACCCCTACTTCCAAAACAAGCCCACCTAACGTGTACAATGCAGGCCTGGCTTGAAAATAGAATGATAGCAACAGAAAGGAAGGAAATTCCAGTAAAACCAAAGAAGATTTCTCTATTTCTTTCTCTTTTTGGAACCCCTACTTCCAAAACAAGCCCACCTAACGTGTACAATGCAGGCCTGGCTTGAAAATAGAATGATAGCAACAGAAAGGAAGGAAATTCCAGTAAAACCAAAGAAGATTTCTCTATTTCTTTCTCTTTTTGGAACCCCTACTTCCAAAACAAGCCCACCTAACGTGTACAATGCAGGCCTGGCTTGAAAATAGAATGATAGCAACAGAAAGGAAGGAAATTCCAGTAAAACCAAAGAAGATTTCTCTATTTCTTTCTCTTTTTGGAACCCCTACTTCCAAAACAAGCCCACCTAACGTGTACAATGCAGGCCTGGCTTGAAAATAGAATGATAGCAACAGAAAGGAAGGAAATTCCAGTAAAACCAAAGAAGATTTCTCTATTTCTTTCTCTTTTTGGAACCCCTACTTCCAAAACAAGCCCACCTAACGTGTACAATGCAGGCCTGGCTTGAAAATAGAATGATAGCAACAGAAAGGAAGGAAATTCCAGTAAAACCAAAGAAGATTTCTCTATTTCTTTCTCTTTTTGGAACCCCTACTTCCAAAACAAGCCCACCTAACGTGTACAATGCAGGCCTGGCTTGAAAATAGAATGATAGCAACAGAAAGGAAGGAAATTCCAGTAAAACCAAAGAAGATTTCTCTATTTCTTTCTCTTTTTGGAACCCCTACTTCCAAAACAAGCCCACCTAACGTGTACAATGCAGGCCTGGCTTGAAAATAGAATGATAGCAACAGAAAGGAAGGAAATTCCAGTAAAACCAAAGAAGATTTCTCTATTTCTTTCTCTTTTTGGAACCCCTACTTCCAAAACAAGCCCACCTAACGTGTACAATGCAGGCCTGGCTTGAAAATAGAATGATAGCAACAGAAAGGAAGGAAATTCCAGTAAAACCAAAGAAGATTTCTCTATTTCTTTCTCTTTTTGGAACCCCTACTTCCAAAACAAGCCCACCTAACGTGTACAATGCAGGCCTGGCTTGAAATAGAATGATAGCAACAGAAAGGAAGGAAATTCCAGTAAAACCAAAGAAGATTTCTCTATTTCTTTCTCTTTTTGGAACCCCTACTTCCAAAACAAGCCCACCTAACGTGTACAATGCAGGCCTGGCTTGAAAATAGAATGATAGCAACAGAAAGGAAGGAAATTCCAGTAAAACCAAAGAAGATTTCTCTATTTCTTTCTCTTTTTGGAACCCCTACTTCCAAAACAAGCCCACCTAACGTGTACAATGCAGGCCTGGCTTGAAAATAGAATGATAGCAACAGAAAGGAAGGAAATTCCAGTAAACCAAAGAAGATTTCTCTATTTCTTTCGTCTTTTTGGAACCCTACTTCCAAAACAAGCCCACCTAACGTGTACAATGCAGGCCTGGCTTGAAAATAGAATGATAGCAACAGAAAGGGAAGGAAATTCCAGTAAAACCAAAGAAGATTTCTCTATTTCTTCTCTTTTTGGAACCCCTACTTCCAAAACAAGCCCACCTAACGTGTACAATGCAGGCCTGGCTTGAAAATAGAATGATAGCAACAGAAAGGAAGGAAATTCCAGTAAAACCAAAGAAGATTTCTCTATTTCTTTCTCTTTTGGAACCCCTACTTCCAAAACAAGCCCACCTAACGTGTACAATGCAGGCCTGGCTTGAAAATAGAATGATAGCAACAGAAAGGGAAGGAAATTTCCAGTAAAACCAAAGAAGATTTCTCTATTTCTTTCTCTTTTTGGAACCCCTACTTCCAAAACAAGCCCACCTAACGTGTACAATGCAGGCCTGGCTTGAAAATAGAATGATAGCAACAGAAAGGAAGGAAATTCCAGTAAAACCAAAGAAGATTTCTCTATTTCTTTCTCTTTTTGGAACCCCTACTTCCAAAACAAGCCCACCTAACGTGTACAATGCAGGCCTGGCTTGAAAATAGAATGATAGCAACAGAAAGGAAGGAAATTCCAGTAAAACCAAAGAAGATTTCTCTATTTCTTTCTCTTTTTGGAACCCCTACTTCCAAACAAGCCCACCTAACGTGTACAATGCAGGCCTGGCTTGAAAATAGAATGATAGCAACAGAAAGGAAGGAAATTCCAGTAAAACCAAAGAAGATTTCTCTATTTCTTTCTCTTTTTGAACCCCTACTTCCAAAACAAGCCCACCTAACGTGTACAATGCAGGCCTGGCTTGAAAATAGAATGATAGCAACAGAAAGGAAGGAAATTCCAGTAAAACCAAAGAAGATTTCTCTATTTCTTTCTCTTTTTGGAACCCCTACTTCCAAAACAAGCCCACCTAACGTGTACAATGCAGGCCTGGCTTGAAAATAGAATGATAGCAACAGAAAGGAAGGAAATTCCAGTAAAACCAAAGAAGATTTCTCTATTTCTTTCTCTTTTTGGAACCCCTACTTCCAAAACAAGCCCACCTAACGTGTACAATGCAGGCCTGGCTTGAAAATAGAATGATAGCAACAGAAAGGAAGGAAATTCCAGTAAAACCAAAGAAGATTTCTCTATTTCTTTCTCTTTTTGGAACCCCTACTTCCAAACAAGCCCACCTAACGTGTACAATGCAGGCCTGGCTTGAAAATAGAATGATAGCAACAGAAAGGAAGGAAATTCCAGTAAAACCAAAGAAGATTTCTCTATTTCTTTCTCTTTTTGGAACCCCTACTTCCAAAACAAGCCCACCTAACGTGTACAATGCAGGCCTGGCTTGAAAATAGAATGATAGCAACAGAAAGGAAGGAAATTCCAGTAAAACCAAAGAAGATTTCTCTATTCTTCTCTTTTTGGAACCCCTACTTCCAAAACAAGCCCACCTAACGTGTACAATGCAGGCCTGGCTTGAAAATAGAATGATAGCAACAGAAAGGAAGGAAATTCCAGTAAAACCAAAGAAGATTTCTCTATTTCTTTCTCTTTTTGGAACCCCTACTTCAAAACAAGCCCACCTAACGTGTACAATGCAGGCCTGGCTTGAAAATAGAATGATAGCAACAGAAAGGAAGGAAATTCCAGTAAAACCAAAGAAGATTTCTCTATTTCTTTCTCTTTTTGGAACCCCTACTTCCAAAACAAGCCCACCTAACGTGTACAATGCAGGCCTGGCTTGAAAATAGAATGATAGCAACAGAAAGGAAGGAAATTCCAGTAAAACCAAAGAAGATTTCTCTATTTCTTTCTCTTTTTGGAACCCCTACTTCCAAAACAAGCCCACCTAACGTGTACAATGCAGGCCTGGCTTGAAAATAGAATGATAGCAACAGAAAGGAAGGAAATTCCAGTAAAACCAAAGAAGATTTCTCTATTTCTTTCTCTTTTTGGAACCCCTACTTCCAAAACAAGCCCACCTAACGTGTACAATGCAGGCCTGGCTTGAAAATAGAATGATAGCAACAGAAAGGAAGGAAATTCCAGTAAAACCAAAGAAGATTTCTCTATTTCTTTCTCTTTTTGGAACCCCTACTTCCAAAACAAGCCCACCTAACGTGTACAATGCAGGCCTGGCTTGAAATAGAATGATAGCAACAGAAAGGAAGGAAATTCCAGTAAAACCAAAGAAGATTTCTCTATTTCTTTCTCTTTTTGGAACCCCTACTTCCAAAACAAGCCCACCTAACGTGTACAATGCAGGCCTGGCTTGAAAATAGAATGATAGCAACAGAAAGGAAGGAAATTCCAGTAAAACCAAAGAAGATTTCTCTATTTCTTTCTCTTTTTGGAACCCCTACTTCCAAAACAAGCCCACCTAACGTGTACAATGCAGGCCTGGCTTGAAATAGAATGATAGCAACAGAAAGGAAGGAAATTCCAGTAAAACCAAAGAAGATTTCTCTATTTCTTTCTCTTTTTGGAACCCCTACTTCCAAAACAAGCCCACCTAACGTGTACAATGCAGGCCTGGCTTGAAAATAGAATGATAGCAACAGAAAGGAAGGAAATTCCAGTAAAACCAAAGAAGATTTCTCTATTTCTTTCTCTTTTTGGAACCCCTACTTCCAAAACAAGCCCACCTAACGTGTACAATGCAGGCCTGGCTTGAAAATAGAATGATAGCAACAGAAAGGAAGGAAATTCCAGTAAAACCAAAGAAGATTTCTCTATTTCTTTCTCTTTTTGGAACCCCTACTTCCAAAACAAGCCCACCTAACGTGTACAATGCAGGCCTGGCTTGAAAATAGAATGATAGCAACAGAAAGGAAGGAAATTCCAGTAAAACCAAAGAAGATTTCTCTATTTCTTTCTCTTTTTGGAACCCCTACTTCCAAAACAAGCCCACCTAACGTGTACAATGCAGGCCTGGCTTGAAAATAGAATGATAGCAACAGAAAGGAAGGAAATTCCAGTAAAACCAAAGAAGATTTCTCTATTTCTTTCTCTTTTTGGAACCCCTACTTCCAAAACAAGCCCACCTAACGTGTACAATGCAGGCCTGGCTTGAAAATAGAATGATAGCAACAGAAAGGAAGGAAATTCCAGTAAAACCAAAGAAGATTTCTCTATTTCTTTCTCTTTTTGGAACCCCTACTTCCAAAACAAGCCCACCTAACGTGTACAATGCAGGCCTGGCTTGAAAATAGAATGATAGCAACAGAAAGGAAGGAAATTCCAGTAAAACCAAAGAAGATTTCTCTATTTCTTTCTCTTTTTGGAACCCCTACTTCCAAAACAAGCCCACCTAACGTGTACAATGCAGGCCTGGCTTGAAAATAGAATGATAGCAACAGAAAGGAAGGAAATTCCAGTAAAACCAAAGAAGATTTCTCTATTTCTTTCTCTTTTTGGAACCCCTACTTCCAAAACAAGCCCACCTAACGTGTACAATGCAGGCCTGGCTTGAAATAGAATGATAGCAACAGAAAGGAAGGAAATTCCAGTAAAACCAAAGAAGATTTCTCTATTTCTTTCTCTTTTTGGAACCCCTACTTCCAAAACAAGCCCACCTAACGTGTACAATGCAGGCCTGGCTTGAAAATAGAATGATAGCAACAGAAAGGAAGGAAATTCCAGTAAAACCAAAGAAGATTTCTCTATTTCTTTCTCTTTTTGGAACCCCTACTTCCAAAACAAGCCCACCTAACGTGTACAATGCAGGCCTGGCTTGAAAATAGAATGATAGCAACAGAAAGGAAGGAAATTCCAGTAAAACCAAAGAAGATTTCTCTATTTCTTTCTCTTTTTGGAACCCCTACTTCCAAAACAAGCCCACCTAACGTGTACAATGCAGGCCTGGCTTGAAAATAGAATGATAGCAACAGAAAGGAAGGAAATTCCAGTAAAACCAAAGAAGATTTCTCTATTTCTTTCTCTTTTTGGAACCCCCTACTTCCAAAACAAGCCCACCTAACGTGTACAATGCAGGCCTGGCTTGAAATAGAATGATAGCAACAGAAAGGAAGGAAATTCCAGTAAAACCAAAGAAGATTTCTCTATTTCTTTCTCTTTTTGGAACCCCTACTTCCAAAACAAGCCCACCTAACGTGTACAATGCAGGCCTGGCTTGAAAATAGAATGATAGCAACAGAAAGGAAGGAAATTCCAGTAAAACCAAAGAAGATTTCTCTATTTCTTTCTCTTTTTGAACCCCTACTTCCAAAACAAGCCCACCTAACGTGTACAATGCAGGCCTGGCTTGAAAATAGAATGATAGCAACAGAAAGGAAGGAAATTCCAGTAAAACCAAAGAAGATTTCTCTATTTCTTTCTCTTTTTGGAACCCCTACTTCCAAAACAAGCCCACCTAACGTGTACAATGCAGGCCTGGCTTGAAAATAGAATGATAGCAACAGAAAGGGAGGAAATTCCAGTAAAACCAAAGAAGATTTCTCTATTTCTTTCTCTTTTTGGAACCCCTACTTCCAAAACAAGCCCACCTAACGTGTACAATGCAGGCCTGGCTTGAAAATAGAATGATAGCAACAGAAAGGAAGGAAATTCCAGTAAAACCAAAGAAGATTTCTCTATTTCTTTCTCTTTTTGGAACCCCTACTTCCAAAACAAGCCAACCTAACGTCGTACAATGCAGGCCTGGCTTGAAAATAGAATGATAGCAACAGAAAGGAAGGAAATTCCAGTAAAACCAAAGAAGATTTCTCTATTTCTTTCTCTTTTGGAACCCCTACTTCCAAAACAAGCCCACCTAACGTGTACAAATGCAGGCCTGGCTTGAAATAGAATGATAGCAACAGAAAGGAAGGAAATTCCAGTAAAACCAAAGAGATTTCTCTATTTCTTTCTCTTTTTGGAACCCCTACTTCCAAAACAAGCCC